>NC_134644.1:112703394-113377250 GCF_030463565.1 Pelecanus crispus
TTTTACATGATATTACTATTTGACTTGAATATAAACAAACAGAAATGGGTAAGGAATTTCAAGTCTGCTCCCTCTTTTCCCAGAGTCTATTTTTGAAAATGATTTTTTCTTACTAAGAAAGTGGAATATATCTGGTAAACCAAATGCTTCAGTTAGTTTGATGTAAATTAGAGTGAAGCACCTAACGTAATAAACCTCTCTGATCAAAATGCCTGTGACAGGAAAGTTAGGAATAAGAATATAGACTATGCTAAAAATCAAAAGTTAAAAAATTAGCTTTATTGATGGGCAAGGGAAAGAGTCCCTTGGGAAAAGGTATTAACTAATGGCTTCAGTGTCTTGAACAGAATGGATACTATGTACATGCACTTTACATTTCTCCACGATCTTACAGGGTAATTATGGTTTTCTTTTCTTAAACAGAATTATCCAGGTACTGAGTGAGAACTTTTCCTAAGAACACAAAAAAGAAAACTATTCATATGTTCCTACTTCTGATCACAAATATTTCAATGGGAGTACTTAAAGTATATTTTGAATCAACTACAGTCTCTATACTTTTAAAAAGTGTATTTGTCAGAAACTTGTTCTAGTTGGTAACCATTAACTTTTTCTTCTAGTGGTTCAGTCATGTATGTCATTATAAACATTAATATTCACATTTCAACACCTATAGGAAAAGAATGTGCGTCTGTAGGCATGGCACAAACGTCATCTTTGACTGGATCAGTACATTTGTATTTATGTTTGACAGCATAGTCAAGTTATGCCTCTGGTTTTCTTTATTGTTTTTGACAGATGTGAGAATATCTGCATTCAGTTCAACATTACAAATACAACTTCTTATTATCAGTAAGACAACTACTTGTTAGTAACTGTTAGTTTCAAGCTGGAGCCAGCTAGTAGTCAGCTAGAGATGCTTAGTAATATGAGAAGGGACATTTCACACCAAAAAAAAATCTGTAGTAGCTAGATTCATCCCTCTTTAAGTTGTACAACACTGTCTTCTGGGAAACATGTGTTTCCTGCAAATTATGATTAAAAAATAAAATGTGCATTTCTAATTAAAATAATCTTTTGTTATCATTCATACTATTATTTTTATTTGCATTAAGCTGGCATTTTCTGTCATTTACAAGCACCACATTGGTTATTTCCTTTTATAACCTATACGTTCTATTTACAGGATATACATGAACCTTCAGTTTTTCTTTAAATTTCACAAATTTAATTTTAAATCTTAAACGTTAAAAGAAGTTATATGTAAATTTACTTTTTCAAGCTAGAACACCTCTATTAATCTTTATAACTCATTAGAAGTATGCTGCTTTTCCAAAGCTGCTAAATGCTTTTTTTTATCAATTGCAAAGAAGATAAAACATTTGCCGGATCAGACACAATAAATAATTCCAAGCATAGAACAACAGTGAATATAAATTAAAAAAATTACTGAAACAATTCAGCTTGGTCATTGTGTTGCTGTATAGTTCATGGAAACATTAACAGTCTAAACCCATGAGGTCCTGAAATGTTTTTTCTCCTTGCAATTCTAAAAAAAATATATGAACACTTTGATACATAAAAGATAATGAAATAATGAAAGGAAGTAAAAAGCGCACTCATTAACCATATTAGGGAACATGACGTTCTTATTATCAGACTGAGTAGTGCTAATGTAAACACTGCCTCACTGCAACAATATTTTCAAATAATTTTGTTATATTTTAGAAAAAGCAATTAAGATTTAGTGTACACTCTGATTATTCATTCATGAGGCTTGATTAAATCTCATTTTTATATTAATTCCTTTGTGACACAAAGAACTTAGCCAGTAGAGCATGGAATTTTTCTTTATGCACTCTTCCCAGCCAATTCATGCAATAAAGCTGGAAAAAAGTTCATTTAAAAAAAAAATCATCTAAACAAGTAGAAAACCCAACCCCTAACACAATTACAAAATGATAGAAAAAGAAGTTTCCTCCTTGCTGAGATTTCTGCTCTTCGGGTTTCAAAGCCTCTGTTAGTCACAAATCTTTGTCTGCAGGCAGAGGTTTGTAACAAATATGAAACAGAACCCCCATGCACACATCTAAATCTATGCTCATCTAGCAAACACAGCCATACACCTTGAAGATCAAATATATTCAGTTACAATCTGCTCTATTTCATACTAGCATTAAAGACAAAGAACTTTGAAAGACAAACTATTCAATACTATCTCCTTGCATTAAAAAATCAACATCCACAGACTTGTTAACAGAGTACTGAACGTGTAAAGAGAAACCTGTTTGATTCATTTTCAGAATCTTTTGTTTCTTATTATTCTACTCCAGTTCTTCATTACCTGACTTTTTCATGAGAGGTCTTACTGTGTCTATGATTTTCCATTGTAATTACACCAATGCACAGCAGCATGTCCCCATTTTTCACTAGAACTTTAATTACAATTGGACATCAGCTCTAGATCACTAAAGACAGCATATTATAAAACTTACATGAAATTTAAAAACTTCTGTCTGTTAGGATAAGCCAAATTGCATTTGCTTAACAATTGCTTTCTTAAAACTTACCTGAAAGTAAAATTCAGAATGAATGCAGAAGTTAAAGGAAACAGGAAATTCCATAGCTTTCAAATATTCCAATACATAGTACTATTCTAAGGTAGTACAGGTTTTTATGCTTGTTGAAATGTGGTATTGTATATTTGAAGCTCAGCTGTTTTTTCCTTGGTTTCAAATGCCACATAAATGTTACACAAGGAGACACTATTTTGCATAATGGGAAGAATAAAGTAGTCAGAAATAACTGGAAAAATCATTAATTTAAAATAAAACCTTTTTTCACTGAGCCATTTCATATTTTCATAGAGAAATTTGGCATAATTTCATTTTCAACTATCAAAAGAGTTATTTTAGCAGTTTCTATCAAAATTATTTTAGATTTTCTATAAAATAATTTAAAAGAAGTTATTACATGAAAGTATTATACATAGAGACTAACAGACAAGCACCTCCCTTCTTATCCTGCCCTGCTCCAAATAGTCTGGAAACTTCAAAAGTTTGTCGTACATACTGAGTGACTTCTATAACAAAAAGAAACTTCAAGTAATCATGTCTTGATTTTCTCTCCTAAAACTTTCTGTCTGTGAAGATATAAATCCTATTTCTGAAGTCTGGCTTCAGTCACAACTGATACCTTCATAGAAATTTGAGAAAAGAATAATAAACTTGATCACAATGTTTGTTACACATAAATGAACGTGAAACACAGCAAGTTGAACCATTTTTGTATGGTTCACCTTAAAATTTCATAGTTCAAACAGCTGTATGGGCAGGATTTCAAAAGTCAAACCCAAAATATACAAAGATACAGGAGTAACAATCTACTGAGAGAGTAAGAGTACATCAAATGTGAACAGAAAATCATACTGAAATTCAAAGTTATCTCACAGATGAAGCAGCATACTAGTCAATGCTCACAGGTGCGTTTCATGGACTCTGACCCTGAGCTCAAGGAAGAGAACTATTTTAGTACACACGTAAAAATATATAAATGGCTGGCTATTAAAAAATAGGCTAGTTGGCAGGACAGTGCTTTAATGAAAAAATGGGAAGGAAAGTGTTTCTGGATGATTTATTATCAGCATCCTTTCTAAAATGAGATAAAATGCCTGGAGAGACACAGCCTACTCCCTGACCTTGCTGAGATATGTCATATGAACAGCAGAACCACAAAGCACATTCTTGAAAGAAACAAATAACATATTTATGTTTTACTTGACTTCATTTCTAGAAAAATGGTTAGCTGGTGTTATTGTCCTACCTTGTGAATAAAAGTACTTGGAAAAGTTAGCAAGACCATAATGCACTAAGAATTATTGATATATGTGATCCATAGCTCAGTTAGTATTACAAAGAGGGCTGCTACAATAAGTCAGTGAAAAGTAAATCTAAACTTTGAACACATTCATTTATTTAATCAAGTGAGCAGAGTTATAACAAAGAAAGAACACACAGAAAATTTATCCATGCAGAGAAACTGAGCCACTATGCAATTCTCAAATATCACCTAGCCCGCCTATCCTTCCTAGACTCATTATAAATTTGGTATCACAATACAGTAATATTCTTGAATTTTGTTTTGTAAATGTATTAGTAATTTAACTATTATTGGAATTTATGGTTTAGTGCAAGACTGGGATTCTTTGTTACAGCTAAGTTACAACTAGTTGCAGATAAATACAACTCAAACTGAAAGGAGCCACTCAAAATATTTTTGTGTTTTGGTACCAAATGTAGTCAGATTATATTGTGTCAAGATGTTGAAATTAAGATATTAACATAATCTTAAAACATATTGCTAAAAGTATCATCTCTGACTGCCCAGAAAAATGTATATATAAGAACTTAACTATTGTGTTCTAATACTGTGACCACTGAGGATTAGAACTATAGCAAGGTTTGCACAAAATACTTACAGTTTTATTACTGTTGGGGTTTTTTTGTTGTTGTTTTGTTTGTTTGTTTGTTTGTTTGTTTTGCTGGGGCATATTTAACTGCTTTTTCTACTTTACATTTAAATATCAGTTCTACTTTACATAAAACATCAAAGTTCAAAAATCAGCACCTTTCTTTATGCTTAATTCTACTTCTCCAAAATAATACCAAAGCAACTTCCTTCTCAGAGTACAGTATCACTGCACGTTGTTACCACCAGCTGACTATGAGGACAAGGGTACAGTACACTACAGACATGCCAGAGACAGATTCTCATTCCCAACATGTCTAAACAAGTGCAGAGTAAAATATGTGGATATGTTTGTTGGCATTTGGTTCCCAGATGACTGAGCTGGAGCTCACAAAAATCAGCACCAACCTTTGACTTGATGGAGCTTGGTTTTATGCATTTGTTTTATGCACTGGCACAGTTCCCCTAATACTGATACCTTCATGTAGCATCGTGGTAACCTGTATTTGAGAAGACAGCAATTTTTCTTTTACATTATCTAACTTCTAACAAAATCAAAATTTCATGAAGCAATTCCCATGATATCAAAATAAATCTGATAACTTCTTGTCTGTCTTAAACACAAAAACAACAACAAAAAAAAAAAAAAGAAAATGAGACTGAAAGAGAGAATAAGGGAATACTGTCCACTTGCTGCCAGAACACCATCAGTACAGAAGTGGAACTAGCGAGCTACCATGCAAAACAGAAAGAGGCATTAACAATCTTCCTTCTCACCTGGAATGAAAATTCACGTTTGGAAAAAATAAAAGAAGAAAACAAAAAGAAAAGAAAGAGACTGAAAGAGGTGGGGAGAGGGGGAGAGAGAAAGAAAGAGGCTGAGAAAGTGGTTGTCTGCAATATCTTTTTTCCATACCAAGTTCACAAATAAGAAATTCAGATTTGGAGTGTCCTCCAACCATAAAATGTAGAGATGTTGGGAGAGAAACTTCATGCTAAATATTTTAGAACCTCACAGGCTTAATTTTTACAGCATTGACTCAGGAAAGCTATTTTATCTTATACACTTCATATAACTGTAACTATCACAACCTCAGTGGTTTTTAAGTCCTTCAGGAATACCTGAAGTGCTAAAATTACAGCTGAGTTTGAATCCCAGCTGTTCTAGATGTTACAGAAGAGTACAATAAGGAGTATTTCATAGTCTAAAAAGACAAGAAAGTCAAATGAAGAAACAAAGAGATGATGCAGAAGGGGGAAGAGCAGGCCCAGAGAAGAAGTGATTGATCCAATATCTACTGTAGAGTCACTGGCAGAGAACAGCATGTCCCAAATCCTAATCAGTTGACTGGTAACCCAGAGCAGTAGCATTCATGTCGCCAAAAGGGAAATGAAATGTAAAGTTCCTCCAAATGAAATCAGTGGATGGAGACATTTACTTAAGACTTTAAACTTAGTCTAGTTAAGGGTAATATGCAAGAGTAGGGCAAAATTTGCATATCAACTTTCTCCCTTACAATCTAGTTCGTTGAACTGAAGCTGTTATTCTACTAAATCTAGCAGACATTAAAAGTCACCTTTTTGAAAATATTCTTTAATTTATTTCAAATATAAATCACAAAAAATTTAAAAAATATCAGCCAATTTTGGAAAGATCTCTGAAGTAACCTACACTTCTAAACCAGTTATAATTTGTATCAGAAATAAATAACCACTTATACTCCTAATCTAAATCATATCTGTGTTTCTTATAAATCAGTTTTATGGTATTAGGTAATAGGTGAAATCTATTATCCAAAAATGGAAAAAAAAAAAAAAAAAAGTCATAAAATGGTCTTCAGGAGGCTTGAAGACTCTCCTTCTGAAATGCATGATGGTAGTTCAATGAGCTGCCCTTCAGACTTAGCAGTCTAATCTAAATCTAATCTAAATCCAGCAGATTTAGCATGTTGTTATCTTTTAATGAAGAACACTGTTTCATGTTTATCTAAGCATCCTGATTCCTTCTTGACATACTGTCTTCTCCTCACTATTAACTCAATTTAAGATGCTTAGTAGCATTTAGTTGACTGCATGGCAACAACAGGACATTTTCAGCAGAAAAACTGTGGAAAATATTTTGGACTTGTTGGCAGTGTATGAATATATTTAAAAATTCAAAATCATTGGGTTTATAGGAAGCTGCAGACAAGTGTTAAACACAGTGCTTAACTAATTATTTTATTTATAAGCATAATGCAACATAACTAATAAAGTGAAAATCCTATAAAAATAATTCTTTATGTTAAAAAGATACTTAATTCTCCTGGAATGGTATATTTTGAAGCTTTGTACAAAGACTAAGGCAGTCATAGCCATAAAAATCTCAATAGCTACATAATGTTTTGTGACAATTAATTCTGTAAATTTAATTATTGTCTATTGGGACTTCAAAACTCTAATTTACAAAACTTAACATTGGCAGGAATATTTATTGTTTGATTCTGGTTATTCTGTTGAAACACAATAACATCTCACAAAGAATTTCATCTTGGGTGCTAAAGAATCAGTATTGAAAAAAAGAAAACATCCTCCAAAGTTTGAAAAAGCAGTCTGCAATATTTGTTTTTTCATTACTTCTTAAATAACAATGCCAACATATTATAATGTATAATATTTACATGTATTCCTTTTCTTGAAATGGCGAATTTCTCTTCTATGATCACATTTTTTATGTAAGATCATTATTAGACTATACAGTAACTGATTTTTTTATGAGTATTAATCAGTAGAAGAAAAGAACTGTAAAGAAATAAGCCTCTTTTTTTCATTTAGATGTACCTAGGGTATTTCACCTATGTGTATTTGCTTTGGTAAAACCAGTATTGTACTATTGCACACCTTTCTTTAGTATTGTTCCATAGTTACACATAGCGCTGCAAAATAAATAAACAGTAATATACACAGAAGTTGTCTGGAAAATGATGTTTTTACATTCAGGGTAACCATGGATACAGAAAACAGCTGGTCATTAAAAGCTTATGGAACTGAACAACTCCAGCAGTAGCCCAAATTTTTATCGCAACCCTGCATTTTCAAACATAATCCTATCTGCTGATATGCATATAGAGGTCTCCTGCGTGGTTTGGAGCTTTTCCAATACCTGCAGATTCTGCCAGAAACACACTGAGACCCCACAAAGACGTCTGCCAATTTTAGTATATGAATGAACACTTTCTTGGTTTATTAAATCCATAAGCCTTCAACTAGCCTAAGAAGGTAACACCACAAAAGCAACAAGAATATTGCATTTAAGAGGTTATCTGTTTATGTGTGGGAACCAGTTTCTGTAGCGTGGCTGGCAGCATTGACATTAAAAAGCCTGACATTGCCACCTGCTCTGATGTTTAGTAAAGTAGGGGCAAATAACTAAAAGGATGTTTAGAAATAGAGTAAATGTTAAATCTTTTTGATTTAACCCATTGCTAACTGTCTCCTTAACAAAGGAGCTTTCAATCAGAAAGCTTAATCTTTAGGAGATCTATACCATTCAGACTTTGCTAATCCTGCAAAGTACATAAACTTGCTGTTAAAAAGAAAAGAGCAGCTGTTAATTTTATTGTGTCACAAATACATTTGTACTACCATTATACAATGCAATTTCATTGCCTACTGTGTCTGTCAAAAACATGCTGTCATGTTTATTCGGATGATCTGGCATTATAAGGTGAATGCTTGGAACGCATAGAGACCATCCACAAAAAAAAAGAAAAAAAAAAGTGTTACTTAAGGATAAGGCAGCTGGCCATCGCAGTGTATCCAATAGGCTGAAATTAATTCTGAGTGTGATAATACAAGGGATGCCAAATCCTGGAGTAAATTGAAAGGTATTCGATGTGGCCAAACCATGTTTGTGCAATGAAAGTATGCTATGATAAACTCAATAGAGTGACTGGGTGTATTTCTGTCACAATGCAGGAGAGCCTGCTCAGTCCTGGGGTCAGCTATAACCTTTAGGAGAAACAGGTTTGTCTAGATGGATGTTTATTCCTGCATGACGCTAAATCAAGTTTCCTAGAGAGGTTTTTTGAAGAGACTTTTTTGACATTTCTTCATTAGGATATTATTCCACAATATTTTCATTCTAATTAACTTCCTGGAGAATTTAACTTGTTTTTATTACTATACAGAAGCATAGCTTTAGTATTGTTTATTATAATAATACATTAATCTATCTAAGAATTGGCACTCCTCATTCAGCCTAAGACCTCTTTGAGGTTGTACTCCTATTGAGAAACAAACCAATTATTGTGTTATCACAAAGGGATATACCTTCAAGGATCAGACTTTTCTGTTATCATTATCCACATCAACTTCCTTTCAGTTAGTCTTTTTATTGTCACACAATTTATTTTTGATACCAGTCATGTATTATCTATGCCAAATACCTTTATTTTCTCCAGAAACAATTAGTAATAGCATCTATAGGCACAACATCTATATGCACAGCCCAATTATCTGTCCCTCATGAAGTTCCTTCCCCAGGAGCATTAACTTTTTTTTTTCTTTCAGCAACATTACCGTTTGCCTGTACTTTGTCTTAACATTGTTACACCTGACCCTAAAACTAGCATTTTAGATATGAAACACAGATGCAGAATAGAAAATTTTTTAAAAAATATGTTCACTATAAATATTGTTGTAAACAGCAAAGCAAATCAATGCATAGTGCATCTTCACTTAATCTACCTATTTTAACATCACCATTGAGACCCAACTGTTAGTGTCATCTATATACTTTTCAAACACCTAAACTGGTTTTGCAGATTTTCTTTTGCTTCTGTCTGCTTATCCAGGCACTGTTGTAGCTTTTGAATCTAATTTAACAAAACATCAAGCTGAAAATAAATAGACTGATTTTCAAATATCATAAGCACATTTTTACTTTGATGTTAGTTATAATGCAAAGTAACATCCAAGAATATTTGAAGCTCTTCTCTATATTTGTACATTTCACTTTTTAAAATGTTTATCTTCAAAAGACCAATATTCTGCTTTGCATGCCTTAAACTAAAGTTGTCAGACTTTATTGTATGTATATTGTTGTACTGTATATTCTAGGCTATAGACAGAAATCCCATTGTCTTAGCTACCTTCAAATTCTTCCATTAAAATGTTATGTGACACTCTATGGACAACAAGACATTAATACAACTTTCCTTCTAATCACAGACATGGACATTTTTTTATCTTAATGTATTTCTCCAGTTTGTGTGCCACTGCCAATAAAATATTTGTCACAAGACTGGAAATGCAGTATAGTACAGACATGGTTTAGAAATAGGCCACATATAACACTCATTCCAGAACTGTAATTTCAGCCCTATGAAACCTCTGCAATGAAAACTGATAATGGATGAAACTTTTTTTTTCTGTTTGTGATAAATAAACAACTGATTTATGAACAGCATTTCTGTAAAGGCTTCATCAAAAAAGTGCTATCTGAGCTTGAGCTGATTTCAGTGCTCCATGGCTTTGTGTACTTGCAGAAAATTGTTGGTGGACTGAGGCATGTATTCTTACTCTCAAGAACAAAAATCGGTCTCAAAGGAAGAAGTGATAGTAATGTGGCAATTAAGTTTCTAAAAGGCATATCTTGGGGGGGTCAAAAGCTTTCATTTATATTTCTGAAAATAATTCTGAGTGTATTCCTGTGTATGCATACCCGTAATGGTAAGATTTAATAACTTAATACAGAGGAAAAGCTTTTAACAAGAGGATTGACATTGTGGTTCAGGAACAGTCCTGATTCAGGAACACCTTTGCGGTCAGTGTCAAACAACTTATAAAATATTCTGATTCTTTTCTAGACAAAGGCAATAAAAGAATACAATGACTGGTATCCTGAATTATTTCTTGTTGGTTAACAGTATGTCATTTTCCCCAAGAAAATTCAAAAGCATTTCATAATTTGTCATATTACATAAATTGTCATAAATTATGATTTTTGAAAACATATCTTATAGAAAATGGAAATAAAAGTTTCATATGCCTAAATAAAAAAAAAAAATTTTTAGTTCTCTAAGCTGACATGAAATTATATATATATCAAATTAGTTAAAAAAATATTGATTTTCTGGAATGGTACTCAATCATGGTTTAGTATGTTCTCATTAATCAAACCATATGTGTTACTCAGCATTACATGAGACAAATTTACATCACAGGAAGTATGACTCAGCCATGAACAATGTGTCATATTGGAAAGGTGATGAAATACAAGGTTAAGTGGAAAGAAAACTTATATTTCTGTTCAGCTTTCATTCCAATAGTTGCTGAAGAGAAAAAAATTGTATACAATAAATGTATTTAAAACAAAACAAAACAAAACAAAACAAAAATCTTCTAAAAAACCCGAAATGCCATTGAATAAATTGTACTCCAGGTCTTCCAGATCTATTCTTGTATTCTTATGACTCCATAAAAAATAGCACATTTTTCAGTTACTATGATTGTACTGTATTTCTGATGGTTATCAGTCACAGTAGAAATGGCTATTCTTCAGATCCTGTTACTTGATTACCTTGGAAAAAAGGATGAAATATTATACCATCAGTTGTCAGGTCAATGCCATTGAATAGTAAATAAGATTTCCTCCCAGATATTTATTAAGACAGTTATTTCTATTTCTAACTTTACAATGCTATTTTGTGTAATTCTTTTTGATCAAAACCTGAATACAATCATTTCAGTGACATAACTCCTCTTTTGCTCACTAGTTTTGAAAGATAGGAACTGAAAGTAGTCAATCACTCTGAAAAAAGAATTAAGATTAAACTCTTATCTTCAGGAATTTTGCACATTCCAGATGCAATTCTTGATCTTGGGTTGTTGGTTTTTTGTTTTCTGTTTTTGTTGTTTGTTTTTGTTGTTTGTTGTTGGAGGTGCTTTTTGTTTTGTCTTGTTTTGTTTTTTAATTAGGGCTGGCAGAATCTCACACTGTTGGAGAAACCAGAAGTACTTCTTTTCAGAAAAAGTCAGACCATTTGAATAACAATGAGCTTTTAGAAGTTGTCATACTGATTTTCTATACCAGCAGCTGACTCCTGTCACTTTACCAGCTTTCATGACAACATTCAGCTTACTAAATCATGTCAGATTTGTTGTTGCATAGTATTTTAGGAACTAATCCTAAAGAACTGAATAAAGGTATCCTTTCTATAATAGAATACAGTGAAAAAAACAACCACATAATTTATACACTGTAGACATAAATCCATCAAACATAAGCCACATGTATGCATCTGGTAAAATCTAAGACAATGTTAGGTCATCAGATGAGAATGCATTCATTCCTCTTTGAGTGAGTTCTGCCTCCTTTGCTGCAAGTATTGCACACGTTTCTTCCTGCTTAAATTTAAGCCTATTGTGCACAGTCAGAATGATGTAAAATGGGCTTTTTGTCCAGTAGTTTTAAAAAAAGAAAGGACATAATGCCTAGTGGAGACCTAGGGAATGTTATTTAAACTGTTTGTGAAATTGTACTTGGTTACCAAGCTGTGAGATATAAACATACCAGAACTGAATTTAACAGAGCACTCAAAAATGGATGGAAAAAGAGACTGACAGTTCTGCTTAATGTAAATATTTCAGTATAAGGAATACTACATCTTCGGCCAATTTGGAACACGAAGAAAGAATACCATTTCCATGTTGTTGATTTTTTAAATTATTCTGCCTACAAGTAGAAGGCACACAGAATTCAGTAAATTTTCCATTAGATATGGCAGGTTTATGTGGCTTCATTTCCAAGTAAAGAGCAGCTTCATTTTTATGTTTTGACCAAATGTGAATAGGTCCCTAGAAACTGAATGCAAAACAAAAAACTGAGGAGTATGCAATGATTATATGGGTCATTACTGCACACAAGTATTAATAACTTTTTCCTGTTAGGTTCCTCATGTGCATATCCTGGAGCTAATCTATAACTCATTGTTTTCATGATGGAACTAAATCTTGATATGAAGTTCATCATCAGAACTTGACAGAAATAAGAGTGATAGGCATTGGAGTAACGCTATGAGGAAAGTAATTTTCTACAAGAGACTGAAGAAAACTGATGATGTTCACTGATAATAATAAAGTAAAACTTCTTGTTCTCAAGAATCAAAAACAATAAACAGGCAGCTTCTGAATGGGAGAGGGAAAGGAATTGTACTATTCTGTAGTTTTCTCAGAAAAGTGAAAATAAATTATTTTGAAATACAAATGAAATAAGCATGGGCAACCTAGACTTTAAAACAAAGAAAAGTTTTTCTAAGAACCATTCACAACAGTGTTTGGGATGCTAGCAGTCGACACGGTATAGTAGTCACCAGACTCAAACTGGAGGGAACACAAAACAAACAGAGTGTTACCACTTTGATGTCCTCCCGTTTCATGTCTAGATGTACTGGACAAGAAGTCTTCAGTTTAAAAGATCATATGCTCTTGTCTTCATTTCCTAAATTACCTCCCAAGAATTAGTAGCGCAATTTATGTCCCTCACCAAGTCTGCATCAATGTTACTGGCAATAACTAATGGCACTAGTGACAATGGCTAGCATTCTGGTAGAGGGAGAAGTCAATCATTCCCTTCTCTCATGAGTTTTCAGTGTACAAGAGAGTTCCTCCTACACACAATGCAGGTAGGGAGTTTCACTGTATACAAAATGCCCCAGATAACTCATTTCATCCAAAGCATGCCTGCATCATTTCCTGTAAGTTCTATTCACATTGGAATAACATCTTATCTGGGAGGATCTAACTGTCATTACAGAAAGTTTATTACAAACAAAAGCCACAAAACGATCTGTGTCTAGCATAGTCCCTAAGAAATAGTAAAACATGTCCCAGCCAGGTGGTTTAGTCACAGTAAAGGAGTCAAGAGAATAAAGCTCTTTAAAAGTGGAGTAATTAAGACAGCTGAAGATATATAACTATCTTTCCTAATCATGACCTCTGAAATCCCTGAAGTTATGTTGTGAATTTCTGAGCAGTTTCATATAAATGGGTTCAACGGGTATGCTACATATAACTTAATTCCTTACTACAGTGAATCTCAGCTGCAAGGAAAGGAATGTGGTCACTCTCAATATCTCCATGAGATCATATTTAGAACTACACAAATTTACATTGATTGCATCAACTAAATGTAAAAGTTAAACCGGAGGACTTTTGGGGAGATTTGTAATTATGAATGATGTTAAGATGGTAAGAATTAAAAAAATACATAAATACACCGAAACTGGAAAAGCTGATAAGTAGCCCAATGTGATGGACTCTAAAGCACTTGGAATATTTATTGGAACTGTAAGCCTTCAAATCCAAAAATCTTAGATCTCAGTATACCTTTATGAGAACACAGAAAGATACAGGAATCTCACTGTTGCTGAATTTAATTTAAAACTAAATTTATGTTTACAGTCAAATAGTGAAGACTAAATAGTAAACACCTCAAAACAGTATCATTTGCCTAATATCTGGTAAAAATCTGCACCTTTAAGTGAAAATTCTTTTTTGATACCTATAACAGAGGTTAGAAGAGGAGGAGTAGGAATTCTTCAGCGACTCTGAATAGGGTGTTTCTAAGATAACATTAACAGCTGTGAGATCAAGTCTCTCGCTAAATCTAGAATTAGTTCTAGTAAGATTTGCAATCATTGTAACTACTTTGCAAGTACTTTTTTTAGGCTATGCTTAAATGTGTAAAAATTTTCTGCACATAGAGATATTCATTTCCTGTATTCTCATTTCTTTACATGATTTCTTCTGCATATTGCTTTCCCATCACAATTTAGGCTAGACCTTACAGAAGAATTTTCTTATCTTGCATCTATTATTCCTAACCACAATTGTGAAAGGAGTGAAGCGAGCCAATAGTAATGTGTTTTGGAACGTAATATTGCTTTGTTAATAAAAGGCATTTTGGTTTGTTTTCTTTTGCTTTGTTTTGTGGTTTTGTTTGGTTTGGGTTTTTTGTTGTTTTGTTTTGTTTTGTTTTGTTTTTTTTCCAGATGAAATAAATGTTACTTGATGGCAAGATGATTTATTTAAGTTCCTCTACAAAGTACAGCATCCTTAATTCAGTTAGGTTGCACAGCTGGAAGTGGTGGCTGTTACAGTGGTAATGCATTTGACATTATATAAACAGATGTCCCAAACAGACTTTAATATATTAGAAGTGTAAAAAACTAATTAGGCTTTAAGATCCTCAGGACCTGCACTATGTTTGGTTCTGCATAGACATATTCTTAGCAATAACATGAACATGAGTATGCTACATTGTTACAAATAAAAAATAACAGTTTAACTATAGAAAAATATCATCTATACAACCCATACAACAGAAATAAAGGTTCCTCAAATATGAAGGCTGCTTAGCACTGTAGGGAATGAAAAATACTGAGCTGAACTGAAACTGTACATAACTTGTTATATAGAATGTAATTACCCAAATTGGATTGGAGGCCAGAGAAACACAAGACAAATTCTGCCATCTGTTATAGTCATATAATCTCCCTAAAATCAATGGGCAGAGTTTGGCTCAACACTGGTTAAACCCTTTGAGTCATGGGACTTAATCACTGCAAGTGGTCAGCACCTTGGATCTGGGCCTCTTTTAAAGAAGTAGACATTTGATAGATTATCTTTAAACAGCTGACTCTCATAGAAACCCTCCCAATCTTCTAAACAGTAAGAAACTTCTATTGCCACACAAATGGCTTAGAACACGACCTGCAAGGCTGGAGGCATGGGGGAGGAGAACCAGGTATCACATCTGAAATGGGCTGTATTTTAGACTGCTAATACTTCTTTCGGAGAATTTAAATTCTGAAAGAAAAATCATCTTTTATTTCTGAATTGGTTTTGTCCCATGGTTTGTAGCCTGTTGAAGTAGTACCTCATGAAAACATCAGTATATCAGAAAAGATCTGACACAGGAGACATAGGCAATTATCTCTTTTATAAAGGGTGTCAATTCAAAGCATGGAGAAGTGACTCTCTTGACATCATGATGCGTCAGTGGCAGAACTAGAACGAGAATTCAAGATTTCTGAGCCTTAATTCAGTGCTCAATCATCTGTTGCATACCACTGCCATCCATGACCTGAAATATCTTATTTTTTATGACATTTATCTAAAACATGATTTAATTAAAATATTTGATTAATCTTTCTTTTAATGTATGTCTAAAGTTTCTTTTCCTTCTTAAACTTCTTGTCTTTCACTCTGTCAGCTGAATTCATACTCTTTTGAAGGACTCATGGTTCAAAAAATGGAAGATAAATTTTAATTCCAAATAGACAAAAGTGGCCATTCTTAAGGGAAAGACTTTCATAAGGGGGATGGCTTTGCTTTTTCCACATAACAACTGTGTAGACCATGATAGCAAGCTTATTTTAAACCTTCACCCAACCAACCATAAAGCAAAAAATCTAAAACTATAAACATAAAACAGTGCACTTATTACACATACCTGAATAATGCTTGTGTTTGAAATAGTGAAGAAACTTGATAAACTGCGTACCACAATGAGCATGTATTAAAACAGTCTACTTTATGGCAACTGTTGAACAGAAATAAATACACTGAGCCATTTTTTGTTAGTATTTGTCTTAAAATGTAAAGGGTGTGAAGTTGTAATAGCCTTCAAGTCAGTGAAAGATAAAAATATAAATCTGTAAGGATTTGGTATTAGGTCTTGGAAGGCTTTGTGCATGGCCAAATATTCTGCTAGCAGAATTATTTATTAAAATCAAATGCTGTTAGTAATGCCTAAGACGACTCAATAATTTCTTATGCTTGGACATCATGTTTTAAATTATTTTCCCTTTATTATAGTCAAGTATGTGCAAATAAGTTCCTGCTGAACTTGTTATGCAGACTCAAAGTCACGTGGAATCCTGTAGAAAAGAAATGGGATAAAAGCCTGACAATTTATCTTCTCAAGTCTGTTGGTCTGAGAACTGGGCTTCCTTTCAAATAAATGCTAGCATGACACTGTACATTTAACTTCTCCTCAGAATTCATCAGCTTTCTCAGCTACATGAGTTGTGTGTTAGAGACCATTGTGAGAGATGTGGGGCTATTATGATGTCTGTTCTTTATCAGCACAAGTAATGAATTTATAAATCTGCTGGATTGAAACTATGCACCTGTTTTTGGACAATTATCACACATTTACATGGTATATTAGTGCACTCTATGATCCTTCTAAAAAGGAATAAGTTAAAAAAAGAGAACTTTTTATTCCCTTCATAGACTTTCTCATTTAAAAGCTATAAAAAATTGCATTTGCTCCCAGTGATCAATCAGCTAGATTAGGCACATAGACGCATTCAACTATAAATATTGCAGTACAGCAAGTATAATCTAGACTAATCCCTCAGATACTATCCATATGCTTCTTCTAGATACCTTTGCCATAAAAAGTATCCAACAAAACTTTCTGAAGGCATGTATAACAAAGATAGGTCTCTTCTAAAGAGTTTAAAAAATAAGTACGAAGAATTTTTCCAGGTCCAAACTCTTAACTATACTTTATGGTAAGTTCAGCTGATCAGAAAGTACCTATTAATCTTTCTGTTACTTCTACAACATTTTTAATATTGTTTTTTTCCTTCCACACTATTGTGTTTTTGGTTTTGTTCTTCCTCCTGTTTTACTGCCCAATAGTATTAAGATGTACAGCCAAGGTACTTTCTCCAGCACTCCTTCAGAAGAAGCACATCTTTTCACTCTAGACAGTCCAAAGAATTCTTAACGCAACTTTTCTAAACCTAGAAAAGTGTACTAACAAGCATGGTCTTATTACGATGTTTTCTAAGTTACATACTTTACACCCATAACATACGAAAAATGATTTATAGATTAGGAAAATTATTACCAAAACTTGCATCTCTCTGCCAGTTGACAGTAAAATGATTGTTCTAGTGATTAATTTTCAGATCTCTTCTTCTACTTATACTTGATTTTGATGACAGATACAAATTTTGAAAGAATAAGGCAGCAAGCACTTCAGCTCCTTTTTTTTTTTCAGTCACTAAGTTCTTCCCCATTCAGCAGTGGCCCCACGTTTTCTCTGAATGGTAGCTGCTACATTCCCTTCTTGTTATCCAGTTTTAGATCCTGCTGGGCTTTTGCTTTCCTAATTTTATCTCTAAGTGTCTGAGTTTTATGACTCCTCCTTTGTAGAACTGGTCAATTTACACATCTTGAATGCTTTATATTTTAGTTCATTAAGAAGGTTATGTGATCTTCCATCAAATTTTCCAGCTTTCCTGCACAAGGGATTTTTTTTTTCTGAGCACTCAGAAAGTTTTCTCTAGAAGTCAAAAAATTTCCCTGGGCATTCTTCCCTTTATTGTATTTCCCACAAGATTTTACCTTATAATTCCCTAAACAAGCTGAAATCCAGTTTCCTAAGAGTCTGAACTCCTCTGCTCACCTTGGAAGACTTCCTGAAAATCTTTAATTCAGTCAGACCATGGTAGCCACAGCCAAAGATGCCCAAGATGACCACATTTGTCACTGCTTGGGAGCAGCAGGTGAAGTAGAACTTTACTCTTGTTTGGCCCTGAACCTGTTAGGGGAACAGTTCCAGGTGGAGATGGAGACCCTTCCTTCTGCTAGCAGTAGTCACAAGATTCTCCTATCAGAAAGTGTGTGTCCTCTTCTTGCTTTTGCATTGCCTCATTTGTACTTTCTTTTTTGTCCTCCTGAGGTTTAGGCTCTTGTATCTGCAGAATCTTTCAAATATTCTTCCAATCTTACGTTTGTCACCCCTGAGATGGTGTGAACCTTCTCACCTCACAAAGCTGTCTCTCCAGGTGCCTCAGTGAGTATATAGAGCATACCTCCCAAAGGTGAGGCTGCCAGCACATCTAGTCCTGATCCTGGCCCCAGCTGGCGAAACAGGCACTCCCTGAAGCCTAAGTTTGAAGTAGTGACAGAAGCAGTGAATACATTTTCCAGGGCTTGGGATCATGTTGTGTTATCACCACCATCTGTTGCTCTCCCTCCCTGAGCAGCGCTTCGGAGTGATCCCCACATGTTACACTGTTTTATTTCTGTTTGGGCATCCTGATCAATGGGTCTCCTTAATGCCAGGTACAAAAGGTGGTGGACATGAGTTCCCTCCATCACTCCACAAGATTTTGCACTCAGCAGAGAATCATTTGTGCTTTCTGCGTTGTTTTGTTTTGTTTTTTTTTTAAACTTGTCACCAGTTAGCCTGCTGCATTTTTCCTCCTCGCATGCTGCAGGCCAAAATAATTTATATCTTTAGTGTGTCTTTCCCTTCTTGTTTTTCTTTTGGAGCCATTATATCTAGCAAACAAACTGTAATCAATACCGAAGTCTGAAAAACATGAGTTGTGATCCTGCCTAATAGGAGTTTCATTATCACATTTGCAGTTGGAGGCTCCAAGGCTTTACCTTTATGCACTTTATCAATCTGAATGCACTCTGTGCCATTTTTTTCTGTGTTGCTGTACACCATACAGTTTTAAAATGAATCACTAATTACTGATACTATTTGCAGTTCATTTTTTTTTTTTTTTTTAAATTTCATTCTGTGCTGGTCATACCTCAAAACACATGCATTGCATTGATTTAACCTTCATCTGGGCTAACATGGTTGAAACAAAAAAATTCCATATGCTTCTCATCTACAATGAGTATTGAAACACCTCAATTATCACGGTATTAATTTAGGTATATGTTTAATTCTGATGCTAACCTGCCATTCTGTCATTTTCAAAACTCTCTTGATTTGTTGATGTCTGCTCCATCAAAAGAAGGGTCTACATTTGCCTAATTCTGTGTTTATCAACTATTTCATTTCACTGAAGATATATCAAGTAAATGAAGAAGAGTTCCTGGAAAAGAACTGGCTTTGAGGCATTTTCTATTCCTTCTATTTGTATTATCCACAAGTCCTCTTATATTACAGCTTTTCCCAGAAAAAAAAAAAAAAATCTTGCCCATTTTTTCACTTGAGTGGCATCAGCATGGATGGTTAACATAATTATTCTTACAATTATTGTCTGCTATTTGGCAGTAGACTATACCAACATTGCTTAAAACAAACATATATGCTACCGCATGAGAATATTTTATACATATCTTAGGTGAACTGTTTACATATCAGGATTTCTACATACCTGTTTCAACCTATATTCTAGAATATATAAAGCAGAGTTTTCTGGTGTTTGTGGATAAATGCATAAGAATGACCTGGTTCTGATAGTTCTTCAAGGTGGCAGTCTAAAGAGATTTTAATAAACCCCATTGAAATGAATGAATAAAATTAGCATCACTAGTTTCTGCAAACTGCTATCATTTAAGAGAGGTGTAGATCTGACAAATTAAAATGAACAGACTATTTTAACAATACATTACAAAAGCATCAGTATAGAGTGAGATAAAGTGTGTAGGAGAGAAAAATGAGGCTCTTTATCGCAGTGAGGAGCAAAATTAAGATCAATTCTGCTGTCATCAGCAAATGCAGCTAGGAAAAGAAACAGTCATGGTGTTGAAAGTTTTTCTCTGCTTTTCAGTGAAAGGGTAACAGGCTTTTTTTCTTGAAATGTTCCATGTGATCATCAAATTGAAAAAACATTAAGAAAAATTGCTAATCTACAGAAAGAAAAGGCACAAATTAAAATTAGTTTAATGCTTGCAGCTTGTGTAAGTACAGGAGCTGTGAGAGGCATTTGAAAAGAAATGGTTGAAAGTGAGAAAGGGAGTATGCCGTTACCCATCCTTCAACTAACTGTAGTCCAAAACCCATCAATGAGATTTCTGAATGTAATAAGACCCACAAGTAAATATTTCTCATGTAATCTACTCTCTTTCCCCAAATGCTTTTTATATGAAAACAGTCCTGTCATTGCATATGCATATATGCATTGCATATTGCTCAGGTTCAGATCCTAATACTCACAAAATTAACTCAATATCTAAAACCATACTATGTTTGACAGGTTATTCCTGCCCAAGTTGAAGCAGCTAGTTGTAGCTGATTGCATCTCACCTTCCTTTTGGACTGCCAACTTGATATAACTCCTCTTTCACTCTATATACTTTGCCCTCCAGAGGACATAATATGTTAGCTGAGAAGCTAATTTAAGAGCTTTTGTGGATACTTTATATCCACAAAATTAAACTTTAGAACTGTGTTGTCTTTGTAGTGTATCTCATCATTCTGTTTTACTGTATGAATTTTAATACACTGTTTTGCTCTATATTGCTAGATGATCTTTTACTAGTCCTTGTGAAATACTCAAAGCAGTCTGCAAAACAAGTAAGTGTTTAATCTTCTGGCCCTGGTTCTAGTCACCTTAGAGTTTGCCTTCACAGAATCACAGAATCACCGAATCACAGAATGGTTGAGGCTGGAAGGGACCTCTGGAGGTCACCTGGTCCAAACCCCCTGTTCAAGAGCTGGTTGCCCAAGACTGTGTCTAGAAGGCATTTGAATATCTCCAAGGTGGGAGACTCCACAACCTTCCTGGGCAACCTGTGCCACTACTTGGTCACCTTCACAATGAAAAAGTGTTTCCTGATGTTCAGAGGGAGCCTCCTGAGTTTCAGTTCATGCCCATTGCCTCTTGTTTTGTCACTGGGCACCACTGAAAAGAGCCTGACCCTGTCCTCTTTGTACCCTCCCTTCAGGTACCCATATACATTGATGAGATCCCCCTGACCCTTCTCTCCTCCAGGATAAACAGACCCAGCTCTCCCAGCCCTTCCTCAGACAGAAGAAGTTCCAGTCCATCATCTCTGTGTCCCTTCACTGAACTCTCTCTAGTATGTCCATGTCTCTCCCGTACTGGGGAGCCCAGAACTGGACCCAGCACTCCAGGTGTGGCCTCACCAGAGCTGAGTAGAGGGGAAGCATCACTTCCCTTGTCTTGCTGTCAGCAATCATCATAATGCAGTCCAGGATACCATTACAATTCTTTGCTGCAAGCACACATTGATAGTTCATGTTCAACTTGGTGTCTACCAGATCCCCAGGTCCTTTTCTGAAAAGCTGCATTCCAGCTGGTTGCCCCCTAGTGTGTATTGATGCCTGGGGTTGTTCCTCCCCAGGTGCAGGACTTTGCACTTCTCTTGTTGAATGGCATGAGGTTCCTGTCAGCCCATTTCTCTAGCCTGTTGAATTCCCTCTGGATGGCAGCATAACCCTTTGGCGACCAGCCATTCCTCCCAGTTTAGTGTCATCAGCAAATTTGCTGAGGGTACACTCTGCCCCATCATGCAGATCATTAATAAAGATGTTGAACAGGACTGGACCCAGCATTGACCCCTGGGGCACACTGCTAGTTACTGGCTTCCAACTAGACTTCATGCCACTGATCTCCACCATCTCATGTCATCCATTCAGCCAGTTTTCAATCTACCTCACTGTCTGCTCATCCAGTCCGTACTTCATCAGCTTCTCTACAAGGATCTTGCAGGAGACAGTGTCAAAAGTCATCCTGAAGTCAGGGTAGACAATATCCACTGCTCTACCCTCACCTACCACGCCAGTCACTTCACCATAGAAGGTGATCAGCAGGCTAGTCAAGCAGATCTTCGCTTCTGTGAACCCATGCTGACTACTCCTGATAACCTTCTTGTCCTTCTTGTGCCTGGAAAAGGTTTCCAGGATTATTTACTCCATCACCTTTCCAGAAATCGTGATGAGGCTGACTGGCCTGTAGTTCCCTGGGTCCTCCTTCTTGCCCTTCTTGAAAATAGGAGTATCATTGGCTTTCCTCCAATTCCTCAGGCACATTTCTCAATCACTACGATTTTTCAAAGATTATTGAATGGCCTTGCAATGACACCAACCAGCTACCGCAACACTAGTGGGTGCATCCCATCAGGGCCCATGGATTTATGTATGTCCAGTTTGCTTATGTATTCCCTGACCTGATCCTCTTCCAGCAAGGGTATGTCTTCCTTGCTCCAGACTTTCCCCCTGGACTCTGGCATCTGGGATTCCTGAAAGCTGATCTTGCTAGCAAAATCTGAGGCAAAGAAGGCATTCAGGACCTGTCCTGGTTTCGGCTGGGATAGAGTTAATTTTCTTCCTAACAGCAGGCATAGTGCTGTGTTTTGGATTTAGTAGGAGAAGAATGTTGATAACAGGCTGATGTTTTTAGTTGTTGCTGAGTACTGCTTATGCTAGTCAAGGACTTTTTCAGCTTCCCATGCTCTGCCAGGCGCACAAGAAACTGGGAGGGGGCACAGCCAGAATAGTTGATCCAAACTGCCCAAAGGGCTATTCCATACCATATGACGTCATGCTCAGTATATAAACTGGGGGGGGTTGGCCGGGGAGCAGCGATCGCTGCTCGGGAACTGTCTGGGTATCGGTCGGCGGGTGGTGAGCAATTGCATTGTGCATCACTTGCTTCGTGTATCATTATTATTATTATCATTATTATACTGTTACTATTAGCATTACTATTTTACTTTATTTCAATTATTAAACTGTTCTTATCTCAGCCCAGGAGTGTTTCTCACTCTTACTCCTCCAATTCTCTCCCCCATCCCATCGGGGTAGGGGGAGTGAGCGAGCGGCTGCGTGGTGCTTAGTTGCTGGCTGGGGCTAAACCACGACAGTCCTTTTTGGCGCCCGAACAGGGACTTGAGATAACAACAGATTAATCAGAGTGTATTAAGGAGTCTGTTAACAGTTGCCGGTCACGATATTAGTTCTTCTGATCTGCACCATGTTCTTTTTTTTGCAGCACGCGTTAAAGCTTGCTGTCAGTTTGTGTAGTGTGCTATGCTCTGCAGTGATTCATGATCTTTTGCTTGGGAGGCTCCTTATCAAAACCCTGACCTTGAGCATTCTTTGGTATTTGGGTTTCATACAGAAGTCACTACTGTACTTCGGGTACTACCTCATAGAGAGAGTTAGCAATTATACTTCTTACTCTGAGAGGCTTGTTGTGGAGGAAATACAGAATGGCACCTTTGCTGCTTTCTTCTATGATGTTTCCTCCTTCATTACAACAACTTTCCTGTATCTTGAACACCCCTGGGCAGTTAAGATACTTCTATTGATAATTCTTGGGAATGTTGTTTCCATTTTGATAAAGGTCAGTAAGCAGTTTAAAAATACCATCCAGAGATCTACCCCAAGGCTGGATAGTTATGAGTGGCAGGGTGTGTGGGATCGTATGCGCAAGTACCTAGGGCAGTGGGGACCTCCAGTGTTTTGGAACTTCACCCCTGAACAAGTGCAGAATCCTGAAGAATTAGTAAAGTATTTGGAAGAAGTATGTTGTCACCCTGGTAGCTCCAGAGAGACACAAATCATTGCAACATGCTGGGGACTGGCCCATGCCTATCGAGCCGTGGTCAACGCTAATCAGTACCCTCAAAAGAAAGAGAAGGTCTCTGGATCTGATGACAAAACAACAAGCACTGTGGCTACTCAAACCCCCACTACAGGCCCTGCGGCTACTCCAACCCCCACTACAGGCCTTGCAGCTACTCAAACCCCTGCCCCAGGCACTGTGGCTACTCCAGCCACAGCCATGAGCACTGCGGCTACTCAAACCCCAGTGACAGACACTGTGGCTAAACCAGAGAACCAACCTGCGCCGGTATCAGTTGCCCCTATACAGAAGAAAAAATACACGAGGAAATCAGTTCGTTTAGTAAGGGATGAAGATGAACCAGGGCCATCACGAGAACCAGAGGAGGAAGAACCCATAAATGAGATGGTGACCACCCGATCCCTATCCCTGAGTGAGCTGCGAGATATGCGAAAAGATTCCGGTCGTCATCCAGGCGAGCACATCATCACCTGGCTGCTCCGATGCTGGGATAACGGGGCCAGTAGCCTGGATTTAGAGGGTAGGGAAGCCAAGCAGCTGGGATCCCTTTCCAGGGAAGGGGGCATTGACAAAGCAATTGGAAAAGGGGCAAAACCGCTCAGCCTCTGGAGGCGACTTCTGTCAAGCGTGAAGGAAAGGTATCCCTTCAAGGAGGATGTTTTATACCGCCCAAGCAAATGGACCACCGTAGAGAAAGGTATCCAGTACCTGAGGGAATTAGGCGTGCTGGAGGTGATTTACAGTGACCTGAATGATGAGCGGTTAACCAAAGACCCAGATGAAGTCAGGTGCACACAATCCATGTGGCGGAAGGTGGTACGGAGCTCACCAGCATCGTATTCCAACTCGTTGGCAATACTAGCCTGGAAAGACAACGAGGCACCAACGGTGGATGAAGTGGCTAGACAACTCCGGGACTACGAAGAAAAGCTCTCTTCCTCCCTATGGGCCTGTGTCTCGGCTGTGGAAAAACTGTCTGAAAAAATATGCCAAGAGTTCCAACAACTCAGAGAGGATCTGTCCTACTCCCCACCTGCACGGACCAGTGTCTCAGCCATTAGGAGTCAACGTCCCTATGCTCAAGAGAGAGGATATAGAGGATACACACCACGGGGCACCCTGTGGTTTTACCTGCGTGATTATGGAGAGGACATGAGAAAGTGGGATGGAAAACCCACCTCAACCTTAGAGGCACGGGTGTGTGAGTTGCAAGGAAAAACTATTAGAAAAGGCGGTTCTCCCAGGAAAATTGCAGCTCCAGTTTCCAGTGAGCAGTTCCCGAGACAGAGTAAGAGGGCTAATTTTACTTCCGACCTTGATCAGGGAACTTTTGATTCACATTTACAGGAAGTGAACAATGAATACTGTGACCAGTGTTAGGGGGGCCCTGCCTCCAGCCAGGTGGAGGAAAGGGACAACCGGGTTTACTGGACTGTGTGGATTCGATGGCCTGGAACGTCAGACCCACAGGAGTATAAGGCTCTAGTGGACACTGGTGCACAGTGCACGCTAATGCCATCAAACTACAGAGGGGCAGAACCCATTTGTATTTCTGGAGTGACAGGGGGATCCCAACAGCTAACTGTACTGGAAGCTGAAGTGAGCCTAACTGGGAATGAGTGGCAAAAGCACCCCATTGTGACTGGCCCAGATGCTCCGTGCATCCTTGGCATAGACTACCTCAGGAGAGGGTATTTCAAAGACCCAAAAGGGTACCGGTGGGCTTTTGGTATAGCTGCTTTGGAGACAGAGGAAATTAAACAGTTGTCCACCTTGCCCGGTCTCTCAGAGGACCCTTCAATTGTAGGGTTGCTGAAGGTTGAGGAACAACAGGTGCCGATTGCTACCACAACTGTGCACAGGCGGCAATATCGCACCAACCGAGACTCCCTGATTCCCATCCATAACCTGATTCGTCGACTGGAGAGCCAGGGAGTGATCAGCAAGACTCGCTCACCCTTTAACAGTCCCATATGGCCAGTGCGAAAGTCTAATGGGGAGTGGAGACTAACAGTGGACTATCGTGGCCTGAACGAAGTTACACCGCCGCTGAGTGCTGCCGTGCCAGACATGCTAGAACTTCAATATGAACTGGAGTCAAAGGCAGCTAAGTGGTATGCCACAATTGATATTGCTAATGCATTTTTCTCCATCCCTTTGGCAGCAGAGTGCAGGCCCCAGTTTGCTTTTACCTGGAGGGGTGTTCAGTACACCTGGAACCGACTGCCCCAGGGGTGGAAGCACAGCCCCACCATTTGCCATGGACTGATCCAGACAGCACTGGAACAGGGTGAAGCTCCAGAACATCTGCAGTACATTGATGACATCATCGTGTGGGGCAACACAGCAGAAGAAGTTTTTGAGAAGGGAAAGAAAATAGTCCAAATCCTTCTGAAGGCTGGTTTTGCCATAAAACAGAGTAAGGTCAAGGGGCCTGCACAGGAGATCCAGTTTTTAGGAATAAAATGGCAAGATGGACGTCGTCAGATCCCAATGGATGTGATCAACAAAATAACAGCTATGTCCCCACCAACTAGCAAAAAGGAAACACAAGCTTTCTTAGGCGTTGTGGGGTTTTGGAGAATGCATATTCCAAATTACAGCCAGATCGTAAGCCCTCTCTATCAAGTGACCCGGAAGAAGAACGAATTCAAATGGGGCCCTGAGCAACAACAAGCCTTTGAACAAATTAAACGTGAGATAGTTCATGCAGTAGCCCTTGGGCCAGTCCGGGCAGGGCAGGATATTAAAAATGTGCTCTACACCGCAGCCGGGGAGAATGGCCCTACCTGGAGCCTCTGGCAGAAAGCACCAGGGGAGACTCGAGGTCGACCCCTAGGGTTTTGGAGTCGGGGATACAGAGGATCCGAAGCCCGCTACACTCCAACTGAGAAAGAGATACTGGCAGCATATGAAGGGGTTCGAGCTGCTTCAGAAGTGGTTGGCACTGAAGCGCAGCTCCTGCTGGCACCCCAACTGCCGGTGTTGGGCTGGATGTTCAAAGGGAGGGTCCCCTCTACACATCATGCAACTGATGCTACATGGAGTAAGTGGGTTGCATTGATCACACAACGGGCTCGAATAGGAAACCCCAGTCGCCCAGGAATCTTGGAAGTGATCATGGACTGGCCAGAAGGGAAAAAACCTTAGAATATCACCAGAGGAGGAGGTGACACGTGCTGAAGAGGCCCCACTGTATAATAAATTGCCAGAAAATGAAAAGCAATATGCCCTGTTCACTGATGGGTCCTGTCGTCTCGTGGGAAAGCATCGGAGGTGGAAAGCTGCTGTATGGAGTCCTATACGACAAGTCGCAGAAACTGCTGAAGGAGAAGGGGAGTCGAGTCAGTTTGCAGAGGTGAAAGCCATCCAGCTGGCTTTAGATATTGCTGAACGAGAAAAGTGGCCAGTCCTTTATCTCTATACTGACTCATGGATGGTGGCAAATGCCCTGTGGGGGTGGCTGCAGCAATGGAAGCAGAGCAACTGGCAGCGCAGAGGCAAACCAATCTGGGCTGCTGCATTGTGGCAAGATATTGCTGCCCGGGTAGAGAACCTGGTTGTAAAAGTTCGTCATGTAGATGCTCATGTACCTAAGAGTCGGGCCACTGAAGAACATCAAAACAACCAGCAAGTAGATCAGGCTGCTAAGATTGAAGTGGCTCAGGTGGATTTGGACTGGCAACATAAGGGTGAATTATTTATAGCTCGGTGGGCCCATGATGCCTCAGGCCATCAAGGAAGGGATGCAACGTATAAATGGGCTCGTGATCGAGGGGTGGACTTAACTATGGACAGTATTGCACAGGTTATTCATGAGTGTGAAACATGCGCTGCAATCAAGCAAGCCAAGCAGTTCAAGCCCCTTGGGTATAGTGAACGATGGCTAAAATATAAATATGGGGAGGCCTGGCAGATTGATTACATCACGCTCCCACAGACCCGCCAAGGCAAGCGCTATGTGCTCACCATGGTGGAAGCAACCACTGGATGGCTGGAAACATATCCCGTGCCCCATGCCACCGCCCGGAACACCATCCTGGGCCTTGAAAAGCAAGTCCTGTGGCGACATGGCACCCCAGAAAGAACTGAGTCAGACAACGGGACTCATTTCCGAAACAACCTCATAGACACCTGGGCCAAAGAGCACGGCATTGAGTGGGTATATCACATCCCTTACCATGCACCAGCCTCCGGGAAAATTGAGCGATACAATGGATTGTTAAAGACTACCCTGAGAGCAATGGGTGGTGGGACGTTTAAACATTGGGATACGCATTTAGCAAAAGCCACCTGGTTAGTCAACACCAGGGGATCTGCCAATCGAGCTGGCCCTGCCCAATCAAAACTTTTGCGTACTGTAGAAGGAGATAAAGTTCCTGTAGTGCACATGAAAAATATGCTGGGGAAGACAGTCTGGGTTACTTCCCCCTCTGGCAAAGGCAAACCCATTCGTGGGATTGCTTTTGCTCAAGGACCTGGGTGCACTTGGTGGGTGATGCGAAAGGATGGGGAAGCCCAATGTGTACCTCAAGGGAATTTGATTTTGGGTGAAAATAGCCAATGAACTGAATTGTATAATATTAATTACTTTATAATACTGTATGTTATCTCTTAACTATATGTTATCTCTTAACTGCATGTTAATATAATAATATAGTAGGTTAATATTAAGTATATAATACTATATATTATGATTGCTATATGCCGCATCAATGGTATTGCAGTAAGAATTGCCCAGCCTAAGGAAAATGAACTTTGATGAAACCATGTTGGAATGAGAACTGACTTCAGCATGCAACAGTCCAACACTGCACACCACCTCTCCTGCTCTGAAAGACTGTGATGACAGATGGAACCCAAAGTCATGGGCTAAATGAACTCAATGGACATTTTAGAGGGATGGGCCATAGACGAAGGGAATGATATCTGTGTGTATATCAAGATAGGGAAAGGGGTGGTGATTAATTGGAACACATTGGAAAGGGGAGGGCCCGTGCATGACGTAGATGGTATAGAATAAGGGGTGGATACTGTCCTGGTTTCGGCTGGGATAGAGTTAATTTTCTTCCTAGCAGCAGGCATGGTGCTGTGTTTTGGATTTAGGAGGAGAAGAATGTTGATAACAGGCTGATGTTTTTAGTTGTTGCTGAGTACTGCTTATGCTAGTCAAGGACTTTTTCAGCTTCCCATGCTCTGCCAGGTGCACAAGAAACTGGGAGGGGGCACAGCCAGAATAGTTGATCCAAACTGCCCAAAGGGCTATTCCATACCATATGACGTCATGCTCAGTATATAAACTGGGGGGGGTTGGCCGGGGAGCAGCGATCGCTGCTCGGGAACTGTCTGGGTATCGGTCGGCGGGTGGTGAGCAATTGCATTGTGCATCACTTGCTTCGTGTATCATTATTATTATTATCATTATTATACTGTTACTATTAGCATTACTATTTTACTTTATTTCAATTATTAAACTGTTCTTATCTCAGCCCAGGAGTGTTTCTCACTCTTACTCCTCCAATTCTCTCCCCCATCCCATCGGGGTAGGGGGAGTGAGCGAGCGGCTGCATGGTGCTTAGTTGCTGGCTGGGGCTAAACCACGACAGGACCTTAGCCTTTTCCATGTCCTGTGTCACTGGGTCACCGTGCCCCATTCAGCAGTAGACTCAAATTCCCCTTAGTTTTCCTTTTGTCACCTATGTACTTACAGAAGCCCTTCTTGTTGCCTTTGGTGTCCCCGGCCAGATTAAATTCCATTTGGGTGTTGGTTTTCCTAACTGCACATATGCATGCTCAGGCAGTGTATCTGTATTCCCCCAAGTTACCTGTTCCTGCTTCCACCCTCTGTAGGCTTCCTTTCTGCATTTGAGTTTTGTCAGGAGCTCCTTGTTCATCCATGCAGGCCTCCTGGAATTTTTTCCCAACTTACTGCTCAATGAGATGGACCACTCTTGAGCTTGGAGGAAGAGATCACTGAATATTAACCAGCTTTCCTGGGCGTCTCTTCCATCCAGGGCCTGATCCCATGAGACTCTACCAAGAAGATCCTTGAAGAGGCCAAAGTCCTGAAATCCAGCATTGTGATCTTGTTTTGTGCCCTCCTCTCAGGATCCCGAACTCCACCACTTCATTGTCACTGGAGCCAGTGCTGCCTTCGGCCTTTACATCCCCCATGAGTCCCTCTTTGTTTGTGAATATGAGGTACAGCAGAGGTCCACTTCTCCTCATTGGCTCCTCTATTGCTTGGGTCAGGACGTTGTCACTGATGCTCTCCAGGAACCTCCTGGCTTGCTTGCACCCTGCTGTTGCTGTCCCTTCAGCAGATACTGGGGTGGTTGAAGTCCTCCAGGAGGACCAGGGCCTGGTGAATGTGAGGCTGCTTCTAGCTGTATGTAGAAGGCCTTATCCACTTGTTCATCTACTAACCCTAAAACAAGATCTTAGCAGATCTCTTTTTCCATCCATAGATTTATTGCTCCTGCCCTGCTACTTAGTTTATAGAGTCCTACACACTTTCTCTGTGATATATTTCTTTCTTCTCCATTCCCTACTGTTTCAACTGCCAGTTTTCAAGTTAAGTGTAAAGATTCTCATTGTTCACTGAGATTAAACTCAGTAAAGATGATGCTTAAGCATACTTCCCATCTTTGAAAGACATAAATCAGTTCAGGTACTTGGGTGAAGCACAAATCTCACTGCATCCTTTACTGCAGATTACTGTCAGAAAATACATGAGACAGGCTCAACATTACTCTTGACATTTTCATTCTTAACTTTTTTTGTTGTTGTTGTTAAAATGAAAACACAAAATAGTTAACACAAAAACTTCTGGAGTAATGTAAAAACAGTTCAAAAATTACTATGTAAAATAAAATGCCCCAATTATTTATTCATTAAGAAGACAAACCACCAGACATTAGAGAGTAGAGACAAAATAAAAATTCATGCTAACAAAATAAATTAATTAATGAAGCAGTATCCTACAATATCCTAGCAGTGTTATAAAATATAAGTGTTTCTGATTTTATTTATTTACTGAAAAGTTTTCTGCAGTAAAATTCTCTTCATTTCTAAACAGCTCCACATTATGTTGTTTTGGGGATAAAACATTCTGTTGTTTATAAATAACTGGTATTGCTTACACCTTGTTCATCATGTATACTCTAGTTGCGTTAGTGTGTTTTTAGACAGCAAAAAATATTTGATGTAAGTCTTTAAAGGAATATCTCTTTCTTGTCTCTCATGAGAAAAATATAGTTTTCCTAACTTATCATAAAGAAGTTCATCTACAACCACATGATAAGAATCTAAACATTTATAACCATAGGAAAAAAAGAAACATACTCCATTGTACAGGAAGATTTTATAATAATGAGCTATTACCCTGTTTGAAACAAAGTAATATTAGTATTTGCAGCAATATCTAGAGCTGTACATAAACATAATTTCACATATAAAACTTAAGTGCTATATCCTGTTACCACACATTGTAAAATTTAGAAAGAAAAAAATGAACTCCTTTATCCTTGAAATTGGAGAGCTTACTATGAACTCAGTGGCAATGGTGTTTGGAACCACACTTACCCCAGAAAATATTTGATCACTTCAATGATTCATGTCCTAAACAGTACATAAAATGAGAAAATTTGACAGCACCTCAGATTTCTGCATTAATCTGCATAAATCAGACTGAGTATTAACTGCATGTCAAATATCCCTTCAAAACCTGTTAGGTTAGGCTATGATTATATAAATGTACTCCTAAGAAGGCCAGTGAAAATTAGTATGGATCATAAGGTAAAATAAAAAGTGGCAGAGTCAGAAAGACTGAGAACTTTCCATCTTCCTATGGGTCTGAGAATACAAATAATCACATTGCGCATTTCATCTGAATACACAAGATGATAATCTGGCAACGAAACAGAGAAAACAACGAACTACTTTTGTGGTGTGTTAAAGACAATATTGCCTGTAGTGCTAAGTACAATTCTTTTGTGCAATGTATATTAACAGTGAACGTACTGTAGTTAAGTGCTATCTAGACAAACTTACTTTCACATTTAGTCTTCTCCCTTTATTCCTACCACTCAGATTTAAACTGAAAAGAGTATCTTCATACTTTTGTTAAATCACTGATACACTGTTGCGTTAGGGAAAAGAACGTAAGTATAAATGTGATACTTTTTCTCAAAATACAAAGTATCTCTCTCTCTCTTTATACAAGAGGTTTTTTTATAAAAAAAAAAAATAATGGAAAACACATTACTGCACTGCTGGAGGCATTGTTCCTTTTTTCTACTTATTACCCCAGAAAGACTTAGAGAGAAGACTTTTACTGAATATCAGGGAATTCAGTAGGTAAACAACATCAGACTTGAAATCTGCCTTTCTACACAACAAAATAGGTTCAAGCTGAGCTGTAGTTTTATAAAATCCCCTTACAGTACAGTAAGTTGTATATTTTAGTAAAGGAAGTTAAATTATTTTGTATTAATTCCTTACATAAAGCCTTTGCTGACACTTCTAGCAGATGTGCCAGTTAATTTCAGAATCACAGAGTCGCAGAAGTGCTGAGGTTGGAAGACACCTCTGGAGATGGTCTAGTCCAGTGGTCTCAAAACACTTTTGATCATGCACCGTTATCATTTAAAAATGTTTGAGCATGAACCCCCAAGTATATGTATATTTATTTATAATGTACTACTGTACATTATTGATACTGTACAGACATTATTGATAAAAAGTGTAGAGACACAGTTCCTAATGAATTCTGCAGTCAGTGTCTTTTCTCTGGAAAGATAACCCTACTGATTGTATCTCAATAGTTTGTGATTCTTGATATGTTACACAGATTTTTAAATAACTTGGAGCCTGTGACAGTTAAGGTTATGAGCAGTTGCACGTGTGCAACTGATCTACAAGCAAGCCATTGGGTCACCTGTTAAAGCAGAGGTAAGTTTCAGATCAAGACTAAGGAAGATCACAAACAAGCAAGCTATGATACAAATTTCAGTTTTTCCAGCTAGAATGGGGCAATTGAAGTTTTTAAACAGGAATATATATAGCAAGAGTTTGAAATTAACATCCGCCCCCCCAAAAAAAACAAACCAACCCCCAAAAAAACCAAACCCCCAAAATAAAAACCTATCAATGACCACCATCCTCTATTTTCCTATTAATCTTACCATTCCTACCTTTTCTCTGGGATCCATTTGCTCAGGTCTGGTCTTTGGGTCTATTTGACTATCAGAAATTTAACCACAGGATATGAAAAACCTAACAAAAGCTCAAGGAAAAAGCTCATTTATTCTTCAGGGTAAGGGAAGAACTTCTTTTTTAGTTCATCCTCACTTCAGTTTTTACACATTGTGTTATTTTACAAGGGTCGTATTGTTTGATAAGAAAATGTTTATCTTTACACACTCCTATACAAGAAAAAACTCAAAGGTGAATGGTAGGGAAAGGTCGTCTTTACACTGTATCATGACTATGATTACAGAAAGGATTTTTATAAGTTTCAAAATGCAGCTAGTGATTCATCTCTGTCTGCCTCTTTCCATGAATTCAGAAGAGAGCAAATATATGACTTCCATGCATTTCTAGAGGAAAAGTGATCCTTGAAATGAAGTGTAATAATGTAAGTCCAGCCTTTTCGCAGAGAATGGGAAAGGCAGCTACTTTCATGAGCTAAGAATACTTTACTCACCAAAAAAAAAAAAAAAAAAAAAAAAAAATCTTTACTCTGAGACTGGTGAGAAAGCATTTTTTAAGCCAGACTGTTTTCAGAAAGAGCACAGACAGAGAAGGGAGAATGCATACCTTGCACATACAGTTTTAAAGGAAAAGATTAATCTCTTTCTCAGAACGTCTCTTTTAAGGGAAGTGTAAAATTAAGTATTCACAAGTATCTTAAACCTGAATTTAAAGAAACTGCTAAAGAATATTAATTAACAAAGGTGCATTGCTTCTGCCCAATACCATTTTCTAGACACCAAACTTTAGTTTAATTCACATCTCATTAACAATTTTAATTTAGAACTACTCCTTCAGTCTCCTTCAAAGTAAATCATTCTGAGACCTGAGCAAAAATCAACTTCTTTTAATTTATACTAACATGACTACTGTTGAAAATTAGTTAATTACATTTTAAACATGTATTAACATTTTACCATCAAACAATGCAGTGTTTTATGAATTATCCTGTCATAGTCTCAATGATGTATAAAAACACAGACAAAAATTTTGAAGTGTGTACATACAAATACACACAGAGGTAGGAAAGCAAATATGTGTATAGAGGAGACATATAAAAAGAACAGTATCAGCAATGGATTAGACTGATCCTTGTCTAAATTCAGAGTGTAAGTCTTGATTAGTTTCCAATAAAAATATAAATTTGCAAAATTAATAGCATTACTTTTTCATATGCTAGTCAACTGCTTCTGACAAAACAGTATATGACTGGTCACTTCTACTTTGACCTACCTCAACTTTTGACTATATTAGCTCCCTGAGATTTCCTAAGTATTCTCAGTATTTTAACTTCAGTTTCATGCTGTTCTACTTCTTTGTTTGCATATATCAGTTCTGTTACTTTTTTCTTGATTCTCCTTTTTTAACTTGGTGTAAGCATGCTGCAGATTTTGGAGCTACTTCTACTTAAGAACAGAAAAAAACCATAGATGAGACCCCAAGATCTTATCTAGAGTTATGGCAAGAAATCTGACTACTGCCGGGGAAAAAAGCACTATAACATTTCCCAATATGTATGGACAAAGACACTGTATAATGGTACATAACTGAAACATATATTGTATTTTTTTAAATTTGTATCTGACCACATTTGCTATATTATCTATGTTCCTAGGGTAAGAATTCCAGAGGCAAAGACTTAGTTAAGACTTATTTAAAAATATTCCTACTTTATTTATACTAACAAGTATGTTTCTGTATTTGGGGTGTAAGCAATGGCAGAGGTTATTTGGAAAAGAAAATGGGATTTTAAAAAAAACCCCACTGTGACATATTTGCAGCCAGTGTAAATTGCCAAAGGTCACTGCCTCAGTTTATCACAGCATGGTGATTCCCTTGTTCCAGACACTGACAAAGAAAAAATAGTCCTTTGAGCAGAAAGATTACAGAATTATCTAGCTATCACTATCCTCCTGTGCTTTCCTACCAATCCTGTGTACAATCTGCTATTTCCTCCTGCGCACTAGTGTTGTATATATACATTAAGACAATACCGTGCTTCCTTTGTGATAAAGTTGGCACTTCGTCAGAAATCACAAAATCAGTGTAGGTGCGGAAATGTCAGCAGGGCTTATTTTATATCTTTATTTTGTAAAGGTATAGCTTGGGACCAACTTTTAAAAGAAACAAAAGCAATCAGCCTATAAATGTGTGAAATTGGCTTAAGAACAAAAGCCATGTTTCTTACCATCTTGGCGCTTGGTACCATTAGAATACAGTGCGATACCATTGCACTGTGGTAAGAGCAAGCAGAAAAAGTAATCATTACCCTGAACAACTTAGAACATAAATAAAATGAAACTTGACTGAAAGTAAAATCTGAAGTAATCTGTCCCATCAGCTGCAAAGTTGAACAATTATTATTGACTACCATACTGTTAATTTTTCTTAGTATTGAAAAAAACACATTAGTGATTATATGAAAGAAATAGTCCATAATTCCCATCTCCACCATTTATTACTGTAATTTTCAGCTCCTGTAGTTCCCAAATGGTCAACAATATGTCAGAATGACATTTTTAATGACTGAACTGAATAAAATTTGTTTTGAACCTCTAAGTGCAGTGAACTAGTCATTTCTAGAACTTGCACACTCATACCTCATCTACTATGTTTATGTTGCATGTGTGACTTGTTGGATAACAGAAATTTTCAGAAAGACATCCACTTTAGGGTGAAATGAACTGTATCCTAAAATAGCCCCTTCCACTAAATTAAGTGAAATGAGTTTCATTATTTATATCCAAAGTTACATTTGAAGCCTGAGCTGCATTCATGCAGGCAGAGAACTTGCAAACAGACAGACAGACAAAATGAATATTTCTATTCTATTAAAAGTAAATGAGAAATGCTACTATTATGGTCTGACATAGTAAATGGCTTTACTAAATTCACTCTATTTTTCAGTTCATTGCTCTGTTACCAACCCACATGCAGAAGGCCAAGGTTATGCAACCCATGTCCTTTCTGAGCTAAGGTGTAAAAACATTCACCCTCCTTCAGACAGTCGACTCATCACTAATATTTAGTTAGCTAACTAACTAACTAGCTAACAAACACAAATTACAATTCTATGTCTATTTAATATTACCAGTGCTTAATTCCTTCCCTTCCCCGCACACAGATAAATATGTATAGACATTATTGCCAGTAAAAATGGCCTGGAATAATTCAAGAACCATGATTTGAAATATTGCATCTATGACTTTCAAAGTTGACAAGTTTCACTCCAGATAGTTGCAAATACTTATGTCAAATTCTCTGACAGAACCAAAAAGCACTTTAGAGACATCAGTGTCCGTAAAAAATTATGATTAAGAGACTTGCAGAAAACTAGTATACAAAATTTCAGTCTGTGAATTCTGAATGTTAACAGGCACATAATTTAAAAATTGTTTTAATTCCTCTATATGTCTATATTTTACCTGCTGCAAATTAGTTTGGCATTAATATGTCTGCAACAGGTTATAGTTTTCTGTTTATTGGTTCTGCATTCAATGCCAATTGATGCAAGAATATTGACTAGATGAGGATAGCTGTCTTTACTTATGAAGTGAACTAGAAATTTATTTTACATAGATCCTGTGAACTTCATGAGATCTTGAAGAATCACAGGAAATCACCTAAATATCAATCCCAGAAGATCATCACTTCTCAGAAAAGTAGCCATAAATGAACATTTTTTCATGTTTTTCACCCCAAGCCAGATAAATAAGAACTTCCTTACCAGCTAGAACACACATTTTACTATTGGAGTGACTGAAAAAAAAGATATTTTTTCTGAATGTGATAGTATTTGACCTCTTCCTTGTTAGTCAAACCCATGAGTGAAGAAATGGGGAAAGAGTTGAATATTGGCATGCAGTGACACTATTTATCCACGCTAGAGTGCTTTAGTCCTACAAACATATAGTAAGCTAATATTAGAAGTGATAGCTGAAGGAGGAAACAGATATTATCTCTCAACATGGCTCAAATTTTCAATCTGGAAATTACAGCAAGAACATTTTTATCAGTTCAGTTCCACAAGTTTTGCCAAGGTTTTGTGCAATACAGAGTATACTGGATGTACTAGGCGTACCAAGAAACTGCAGAAACACTGCCTTTTGGTGCCTTCTTTTGCTTCGCAGGTGTGGGATTCAATCATATCAATTTATATTGTGAGATAATGAGCCATCATGATAGTCTTAGATCTGTTATCTCCTAACATTGCTAATATCCTTTTGTCAAAGCAAGCCAGCTGTTTACATGAAGTGGCGAAACAGTAAACAATACTAAAACTTTTATCCTGCTTACCTACCAGAGAAGTCAACACAAAAAATAATCTGACTCTTGGTAAGCCATGAAGTGTTGAGTGCCTATGTGTAAAAAAAAAAAAAAAACCAGGCTTGCAGTGAAACTAACCTTTGTTTGAAAAAAAAATCCAACAAGACAGCAATAAAAAAACCAGCAGCAATAAAATTTGACTGCTATTCACACTTCTTTCTATCACAACTCTCCATGGCATAACCAAGGGTTGCAAAGAACTCTGTCTGGGAATGTGAGAATGCAAAGACTCTCTGGGTGTGTGCACGTGCACATGCACGTGTGTGTGTCCGCACAAACAGCAAGAGAAGCAACTACACGGGAATACACCAGCAAGGTCTGTATTACAGTATAAACACACCTGTGGTGGGTTGACCCTGGCTGGATGCCAGGTGCCCGCCAAAGCTGCTCTATCACTCCCCCTCCTCAGCTGGACAGGGGAGAGGAAATATAACAAAAAGTTCATGGGTCAAGATAAGGACAGGGAGACATCACTCAGCAATTACTGTCACAGGCAAAACAGACTCCACTTGGGGAAAATTAATTTATTACCAATCAAAGCAGAGTTGGGTAATGAGAAAATAAAACCAAACCTTAAAACACCTTTCCCCCACCCCTCCCTTTTTCCCAGGCTCAACTTCACTCTCCATTTCTCTGCCTCCTCCCTCGGAGTGGCACAGGGGGACAGGGAATGGGGGTTGCGGTCAGTTCATCATTCGTTGTCTCTGCCGCTCCTTCCTCCTCAGGGGGAGGACTCCTCACACTCTTCCTCTGCTCCATCAAGGAGTCCCTCCCACAGGAGACCTCCATGAACTTCTCCAACATGGGTCCTTCCCATGGGCTACAGTTCTTCATGAACTGCTCCAGCGTGAGTCCCTTTCGTGGGGAGGGTGATCTCCATTTATCAACCAAAAAGATTTCCTCCTTGAAGATGTAGTAATAGTTTTGTTTTCTGTTACAGCATGTGATGTAACATGAAAGTAGAAGAAATAAAGGCCTTCTCTGGGCTTCAAAGATGTCACGCTTTGACAGCAATCTTCGTTTTACCCAACAAACTGACAAACTACTCATTCAGTTAATGAAGAGCCACATGTCTGAAATCAATCTTTAACTATTTGCCCAAATTTTATATAGTCAGTTTACAGAGAGTGATTCAGAATTCAGTTACAATAGAGAAGGGAGAGAGAAACACCTACTAGAACAAGAAGATGTATTTGGACTTGTTTTTTTTTTTATTTGGTTTTGTTTGGTTGTTATATGCAGACATTATACTACTGAAATTTAAATTTTTAACATCTATTGCTGGATTCAACAGAAATTAACCGTGGTGTTCTTTCTTGTCCACCCCACTCTCTTTCCAAAAGTAAACAGTAGTAAGAATAATGTTTGCATTTGTTCTTATTTCCACCCATATTTATTCCCCCTCTACTCTGGGTAATTTTTGGTAGCTTTTAACTGCTATCATTTAAAAGCTGAATAAATATAGACAAAGTCATAGGAAATGTAAATTACTATTATCCAAAAATACATTTTTTATAACAATGTTCAAGTTATTTTTGGTTTTGAAATTTTTAAGAACAAAGCTTTACTTTTGGATGAAAAGTATGACATGCAAAATCTTTCTTTAACAAAAAAACCCCTATTAAAATATTTTTTTTGGAGTTTGGAAAAAGGCAAGGGAACAGTACACATCCAGACATCTAATACTAATACAGCTGAAGTAAAACTGAAAAGGAGCAGATCAAGTTGGGTCCTCTAAAAAAAAAAAAAAAAGGCAATTTCAGAGAAAAGTGATTTAAGTTTTCCATGGTGGTTTTTTTTTTTTATATTTGCTTTTTGACTAACTTGATCATATCAGAACCGTATGATGAAAGGAGTACCATCTGCAGTTATAACTGCTATAGTTATGCCATTTTCCATGGAGAACATGTTTGCAGGTGAATAATAACACTTAGTTCAACAATTACAGTAGAACCGTACTTTCAAAACTGTGTCCTGCTTGACTGCATTGTGCTGATAGCCTTGTTACACTCCAGCTGGTTTTAATAGGGGGCACATACAGGAACAGTTATTCTTCCATGGAAACAAGTTGTCTCAAGTGCAGAATGTACTAACACCATATTCAAAGCTGTTCATTTGAAAATGCGTTAGATACATCAACCATAAGCCAAAAAGAAGCACATAATAGGAAAAAACCCCAACAATAGACAAAGCATTATGCAGACTATTGAAGTGTGTCTGGTGTCTCTGGGCCCAGTCTTATCATACTCTAACTTCAGCCAAGAATACCAGCATACATGAACTTCATTAAGACAGTTCAGGCACTAAAAAACCCGCAAAAACTAAAATTCAAAAAAGCACTAAAAATTCTGTTTAAGACTTTTTTTTTTTTCCCCAGTCTCCCACCATTATTATGAAATAGATTTGTTTATAATAAAAATTACATTTCTCTCCTTTTCCATTGTCATCTGATTTTAGAAAATCTACAGCAAAAATTCCAGCAAGGTCAGCACAAGTAATCAAGAGAGCTAATCAGTAAAAAGTGATATCATGACAATCACCTATCACCAAAACATTTTTTTTAAAAAGAATGATTGAAAAAAGAAAAAAAAACCCTTCTCAACTCACATTTTAACTGCTTATTTATATTTGCAAAGGGAGCATAGACCTACTGAAGTTTTATTTCATAATCAAGCTAAATTGACCCATATTTCTGTTCATACTTTGTAAAATTATCAAATGGCTCAAAGAGATTGCTAAAGTATATTTTTTTAATTAGAAGAGAACCTCTTATTTATCAGCTTCAGAAGGAGAACAAGTATGCAAAATTGAAATTCCTAAAGAGAAAGGCAAACAGAAGTTTAACCCATGAGAGCTAGGAGAGTTGAATGCAGTATTTCCAGCAGATCTGCATGAATCACTTATTGTTACATCTTGTTTATTTTTACAAAAATCATACAAACAAGACAATTTCTATTATTCACTAATTCATTGCATAGTGCTACTGTTTTAAAAATGCCATTTATATCCATACTCTCAAACACTCAGTTCTATATTTGACTTCATTTGTGTCTTTTCAAGATCATTCCTCACACAATATTTTTAAAGTACTTTCCTCAGTATTGTCTTCCAAATTTTGCAAAGACCATTTGCTTACAGTATTTTCCTATGTCATTTCCCATTTTAACAGTACATGCTACAAAATAAAAAAAAAATCTCACATGCTCTCTTTGTATGCGCTAAGTCATCAACAAATACATCCAGTGTTGGCTCTCAATTTTATAATGACCATATTAGTTTCCTCATTTTCTATTCATTTCTGCTTTAAAGAATCAAATTTACATTAAGCTAGTGATGATGACATATAGGATCACAAAAAGTGCCATGCTGAAGTAAATCTCCATCCATTCTTTTCATGTGTTTGGTCCCTGCCAGTGATGTATCATAAACACAATGTTAATCTGTACTAGCCACTAGGTTAAGGCTCTGCAACCATTTTTGTAATTGATCACAGAAACTAAAAAGGTCTCAAATAGTTCAGCTGACACATTACATGCAGGCATTTTTTCCTAACAATGTAGCTCTGTTCTCACAGCAGGAACTTTTAGTTCAGATATTGCAGTACACCAACCCCCCTCTCTTGTGAGTGTACTGCCTTGATTCCCTGTACAGAATGTATTCTACATGAATTCTTTAATGACATTCAGGCTTTAAAGGCTATTTTTAAAGATGTACTTTCCAAATATGCTTTTCTAGAGCCTTATCACAGAGCAACTTAAAATAGCTGCAACAGTTTAAACTCCTTTACAGTATAAACTCTAAGTTCTTACTGCCAAAATCCTTCTTGGGTTTAGGAGGGCTTCACCAAAAAAGTCCTTAATCTTCCAAATCCTAAACTGCCCGTGAATTTTTTTTTTTTTTTTTTTTTTTTTAATCTGGACACTCAAATCAATGTTTTACCGCTCCAGTAAATTTACCTTCGGTATAGATTTTAAAATCACAAGCTGTTTCAGAACATCATGCCACTACCAGGGTGTGCAGCTCTGCAAGTGTGGTGGGGTATTCTGCTCATACCTCTCTAAACCTTTTCTAGAACTTCAAACAGAGGGTGTGGTCCAGACAGAAGGTGCCAAAATTGTTAAGAGCTAATAGCCTATCTTTTCATACTTAAAGGGAACCTGCTCACTTTCTTTTGAAAGGGACACCTGGATTAAGTTTCCTTAGAACCTTCATTTACCAGTTTGAGGAATCAAGTTTGAACATTACTTTCAGTATATGAAAAGCAATGCAAATTAGATAGGACTAAGCCATTCATTAAGACATTGTAATTGTTATGCCTTTTTTTACTATATTCCATAACGATTTAGAGATCCCCAAGAAATATGGTAACCTCCAGGACAAATGATATGGTCCACTTGTTGAAATGTTTCTGCTGGTGCATTTGTATACCACAGCACACTAATGTAATTTCCCACATTTAAACCAGGATCCTTGTGATTGTTACCACATCTGCTGTGGCCCGGCAGTGCTCTCAGTAAAATTCTAGCCAAGAACGATGAAGTTAGTAGAAAGGAAGTGTCTTCTTATTTGTCATTTCCCTCAATATGTCTTGACTTTATTTCTGGAATTGATGTACTAGACCAGCCTGAAGAGTAATAGAATTGTTATTACCTGTTGCATCAATACTACCACATCATGCCTGCCTGGCTTCAAGCATGCCATCAGGGTGATGTTAATTCAAAGGCCTGTTATTAAATATTTTATGTACAGAGGATAGGATCTTCCTTCACAAGGATCACTGTTCAATTCCAGAATCTACTAGGCCTAGAATTCACACTTTTTCTGCTGAAACTAGGAGCTCACACCTAAAATCCATTAGTTAATAAGATATCGGTCACACGCTTTGTCAGACTGCACCAGACAAAAACATTTCTTGCATCTATGACCCTTTTATCTGCAGATGAAAAAGTAACGGATATCTTCTCCATCAAATTTACTCTTTCCTTGAGTTACGATGATGCTAGATTTTGATGCATTGGGACTTTAAATGAAGTAGGAAAGTGAAAAAAAAATCATTGTCCCTAAAGAAACAGAACAAAATCTGAGGGCTTTCACCCTACTCCAAGCTATTCCAAGTCCATAAATCTTCTTTAGTTTTTTGTGATTTTGTCTACTACTAGTCAGTTTTCAGAAAGTTTTCCACTAGGCATCACTTACTTTACACCCACTGACAACAGACATATTCCCTCAAAAGGGTCAACAAAATTGCTCTAAAGTGATTAGCATGCTACTTGCCTACTTCACAGCAGAACATACATTTTCTGAATCCTTAAACAAGTAGACTTAGGGCAAGAATCTGCAGCAGCGTGTACTTAAGTCATCAGTGCTCTTTGGCTGACTCCTGTATGTTGTGTGTTCTTTCCTCACAAAATGAGAGAAGTGAGGGCAGTTATAGGGCTCTTACGCTTTAGTAAATAACTGCTTACCTAATGAGCTAGACAATGGCTCTGTGCAAGTAATTACTGAGGAGCAGATATTAGGGTATGTGTAGTATGTGAGAGCACACAAGGTGATGCATGGAGTTGGATGCTAGTGCAAGATGGGGCAACTCATTACTAGTTTAAAAGAGTAGGGTCAGGCCTAGGAGATGGTGTGGGGTCTGGAATATAACTCATTTTACTATCATGAGTTATGTCATAGCAGAGTGTAGCGATTGTGGTTATCAGAGGCATAGCTCTGCCTATTGATGCCTCAACCTGCCAGAGAGTCAAGTACTGCTATGTTTCCTAAATGTTAGTGATGCCTGCTGCTAACAGTATTACCTGAGCACAGAAAGTGTTACCCAACCTACCACTGATGGCTGAACATAAATATCTTCTCAAGAAGAAATGTCAAATCAGCTTTTTGTATTGGTTGTTCCAGCAACCAATTAGACATTAAGTAGATTTTAATTATAAGAGTTTTCCATTCTCCACATTTCACTTCTCTTTGTGGCTATAAATTCAAAATATACAGGAACCTTAATAAAGCAAACCAGTTCAAGTTTACTTTTTTTCATTAGCTTCTCCAACACTTCATAACTTACAAAATCTCAATTTCAGGATATTTCCATGTTCATTGAGCTGTAATATTTTAAGACCAGGGGTTTATTACTTTACTTCCATAAATGATTGTCTAATACCCAAAGAGACCATAGAAAAAGTACGCAAGCTGATACAGATAGTGGTAGCCTAGAAACACTTCTCTTTTACTGCCTTAAAAACAGATAGTAAATGGATTTGCCCATACTAGTATTCTGAGACAACCCTCTGTGGACAAAATTAACTGTGCATAGTCTTAGTACTATTTCACCTACTCACTTTTGTGCTTTGAAACTAAATGTTTCTCAACACTCACTTTTAGTTAAATAAATGATCGATTTATCTAGTTAATCTTGACCACATTCATTTACTGTTTTGATCTTTATGATACTTCACTGTACATCAAGGGAGTCTGTATGTACTCTCTAGCAAACAATATTCTTGATTTTGCTCTTCAACACCATTTTGACATTAATACTAATATGTAGCCCCCACATTGACCTTGTACACAGTGGAGTAATTAGGAACAAATTCTTATAATAATAAATGTTCATCAAACCTGATACATTCCTATTCAGACTGAAAACTTCCTGGATGCAGATGACTGAGTAGTGAAAAACTAATATACACAATCTGGAAACTGAGATACTAATTGATCAGAGAGGAGGGAAGAGACCTCGAATATCCAAGCAACTAAGGAGGTAAAGTAAGGCGGAGAAGCAGCAACATAACAATAGTGACTGGAGTTTTAATTATCAGATGTCAAAAGACATTTGACTGTGGAGAGGAAAAAAATCCCTAAGAATAAATTTGTATTTCAAAGTCTTCTGTGTCTCCAGATAGCAAGCAGTGAAACAGTCTTCTGGGGTAGGAAATGGGGTCAAGATATTCTGGAGGACTGCAGATATTTTATGGGAGACAGAAAAGGAAGGAGATTGCTACCAAACTGGAGGAACAATAAAAATTGTATCATGAGGTCCTGCTTCCATTAAGAAACAATGACGTCTGCATCTATTACATCTTATTTTACCACATTAAGGAAAGCTTGAACAGACATACCCTCTCCCACTCTTTGGAAGGTAGGAAAGGTAAGAAATGAATAGGTAGTCATACTCCTCATCTTAGACTCAGTCCTTGAGGTTTTTGATACCCAGGAACTTCTCTCACACTCTGATATAATGCACATAACACCATGGTATGAGTTCATCTCTTCAGATAAGCTAAAGTAGCTATTAGTCACGTAAGTCCTTGTAACCATTTTCTCTCCTTCCATTTGGCTACTTACAGTACATAGACCCACCAAATTGCACAAATTCATTTTCCTTTAGTTCTCTAAAGTACCATATAAAATATTGCATTGTATATTAGACAGAAAATTTTAATATAATATACATGGAAGGTCAGAGCGTAAAGAAATTACTAGTTTTATCAAACTAGTTAATACAGAAGTTACTGTTTGTTTTAGAAAAGAAAAACACAGAAATAGTTGAATCCCTGTTATAAATTTTCATCAGTTTATGAAATCTTTTATTATGCCTAGAGATTCCCCAGCAATCTGAAATGAAATGGCCTACCTCTGAGGTGCTATTAGGATAAGAATAACTTACAGAATAAGCTTTGCAAGACACGTAGAATCAATCATTTTTACTATTATAACCAAGACAAATTCCCATTAGAAACTGTGCTACACTTACAAGCATCTATTTTAAATTTTTATATACTTGGTGTGCCCAATATAGCAGCACTGTATCTCAAATTACTTTTGTAAATCTAATTGATTTAATAAATTCACACTTAAATTGCTATTCAATTACTTACTCTTCTTTTCAGCAATTTTACAATCTTGAACATATAGCAGAATAAGAATATAATTTAAGGGCTTATTCATTAAAGAAATACTTCTCTGCTGGTAGGTCAGCTGTGTTTTTCTCAAGATATTCAAGATACACCACTTCTTTGTAAAAAGGGTATCATGGAAAACTGGAAAATTACAAATATTTGGTAATACACAGAAGGAGACATGCCTCATCATGCAGTGAGTATAGAAAATTTTTATTTATCTCATATGAATATATATATTCATTGCAGTTTCATTTATAATGTTTATTAAGTGTAAATCTGTGGCTAACTAGGTCTATATACATTTTTCCATTTTTTTATATACTTTGCAGTTTCAAAAGGGCAACAACTTTCATATAATCATGTATATGAATGATGTATAGCTAAAATCAAGCTGCAAAATTCATCTCTCTGTATGCACATAGAAATGAAAGGTAAAGTTACTCATAGACATTTATGTGTCACACAGGTGAAGTTCTTAAAAACCAAACAAACCTGTAGGCCAATGACATGGCAGAGATAACAACACAATGAAGTATTAGTATGCAAGTATGTAGAGGTTCCAGATATTAGTATTTTAAGTTTCTCTCTGGTACTATGGACACACACTAGAGGTCCTATAAGAGATAATTTTTGTTTATAACAAACTAACAAAGAGGGAAAGAATCATCCATTTTGATTAATGAGAAATTTGAAGCAAGGAACTACTACCTGTCTTCTTCAAGCCTATACAAAATTGAACATACAGCACAGATCAATTAATCATTAGGACAGTGCTTTGATCAAGACCACCACATCCTCTTTTTTTTCTTTTTTTTATTGAGAAACATGTTTCAGCTTGAAGCTGCAATAAATCTTGCTAAAGTGAGATGTTACTCCTCCGAGCACAGCCAGATTGTCATTTCCCCACAAGCAAACAGTCTGCTTGCTCTGCAATTCCAAATTCCTGCTGTGCATTGCTCAGAGTGGTTTCCCAAAAAATCTCTGCTACCTACAGTAAATGTGGAGAGGGAAACACTGGCACTACTTCTGCCTGTGGGCTAAGCAAACTATTCCAAAGAACAGCTTGACTCTGCTAGTAGGCGGTGGATAAGCTAATTCAGCTTTTCCCCCCTTTGCACATTTCAGGAAAGTTTGTATATTACACATTCTACTCTTATAGATGTTCATACACAGATAAAGACTTGATACTGCTTTCTGCATTTGACTTTCGATATTTTATTTTAATGGAATATTTACAGTGCTTAAAGATTTTAATTAGATTCAGAAAGAGGAAAACAAACCAAACCTACATATGGAATATGACTTTTTCTCTTAATACATGAAAGTAACACCCTCATTGATTTCCATATGCCCGCATTAGAGTATTTGCTCTCTTAAATATGATCAATCCAAAAGAAAATCAACTCCAAAATAAGAATTCTACAAATTTACTACAATTGTATTCACTGCAATTTTAATAGTGAAATACAGACCAGTAAAAAATTGTCAAAATATTTTGTTAGAGCTCTCTGAAGACATTTCAATTCTCTAAGCTAGCATATATTAATTCTCTAATTAGCATATATCCTAATTTGTTTAAGCTAACATTCCCTCAAAATAAAAACTAAAGCAAATTTAACTTTTGCCTAAATAAACCTGTTTAGGAGTATTAAGAGCTTTTTTGATTTTGAATCACTTCACAAGACTGGATTTTAGACCAATAAATGATTTAATGTTACAGTTTTTAAGCTGTAAGTATTTTGACCAAAATTGTGTGTTTTAATCATACCTGACTTCTGCACAAAGCTTTTATACCATAAATCTACTTTGGAAAGCGATGGGTTTAGGGGTTTCATATGTTATATGAGGGAAAGGTTTATTATCTTCAATGTTATCAGTTACCTTGACATTTTGATGTACTGGCTTTTTTTTTTTTTTTCCAGACCAAACAAGTTAAACTTTGGTATGATCTTATCTGACTGTTAGATAAATCTTACAAAAGAATTACTGAGGCTATGAGGAATGATAACTGTTCTACAGAATTTTAACTGGATCATACACACGCATCACCTGTATGCATCTGGAGAGCTGCACTGAAATCTAGTCTACCTGCACATGGGATACTACCCTTTTAACATTTTCTTTTTTTCTTGAAGCATATATTTTCTAACAATATCTAAGCAATGCAGACAAAAACATAGAAATATGATGGCACTCTTGGATGGAATCTTTCTTACAGAAAACAATTTCAAAAGCTTTTCATTACCATTTAGTGTATTTTATCTTTTTTTTGACTTACCTAAGATGATTTTCCTATCTAGAATAGAACATGAAGTCACCTGCATATATATGTACTTTTTTGTACCCTTGTCCCCACAACCCTTTATAAAGCAGAAAATGAGTATGTCAAAATGTTAAGGAGGATGATCTTAAAAAAAAAAATCCTAAAATATCAGCATCTTCTTCATGTTTGACATATTTCATTCTCTTTTCCTACCTTCATGAACAAAAAATGATTTAAGTATTATGAAGATGACAAATTCCTGTTTTGAATAAGGTGAAAATGGAGGTAATTATAAAACCCTAAAAGAGCAACTCACATTTTTTTTTTCTTAAAACAGGGAACTGAGAGCTTATATACAGAAGAGGAATGTGTTCCTCATCACAAAGAGTCATTTAGCTAGGACTCAAACTGCTAAGTCATTTTAGGTCAATGAAAAACATTTTAATCATCACTCAACAAATTGATTAGCAGTCAGCGGTGACTGAGAAACTCAGTGATCTTTTTGCCTGAAACACCGTTTAGTAATTGGACTCCCTCTCATTTTACAAATCTCATCAATCATGAGACCCATGACGAAATCTCATTTTCATTTCTTCTCACATAAAAAGTATTACACTATTACATTCCATTAAGCTTCTGCCAAGTAAACCTGACCGAGAGCAGCCATATATGCACCAGCAGAAGTGAGATATGCGCATTAATATTTCTGTAGACAGAGACTGAATACCCAACAATCCACTCTTACTTCAAGCACTCCCTTTTTAGCCCCTGCTTATCCCATTGGAAAGAACAGACAACCAAATGCAAGAAAAAATGCCCACTGTTACTTTTCAGATATATCAAGAACAAAGCACAGCCCTTCTAAAGTTAATGATTGCTGCTGCAGTCTGCAGTTTTGTCAGCAACATCTCATACTTGATTGTTTCCATGGTAACCAACAAAATAAAGGAACTGTTGATATTCTGCTGCTATCTGTTGCCAACAGAATCTTAGTACGTTACATTTATTTCTTTATTCTACCCACATCTAAAAACTAATTGAATGAGGTTAAAAAAAACTTTCGGCACTGTAGGAGCTGTTTTCTGCAGCTGACTCCTCAAATAATCTTCACCCAAGAGCAGGAGATGGAGAACAAAGCACTACTGAGTATTGTATTGGGATCAAACATTTCTTTCTTCTTACAAACATTAAGAGGTGTTTGGAGCATGGGGCTCATGTCTCCCCCCTCAACCATGCTGTTTCCAGCAAAATAAAGCTATGGATGTAATTCTCATGTAATCCACTTAGTTTCCACCTTCAGTTCCACAAACTGTCACACAGTAAACCAAACTATGATAGTTTTTACCTTTCATCCCCTACAGTCCCTCCCTTTCAAGTGCACAGAAACATGCTCCATATAAATAAAGTATTTGTGATTAATTGCAAGCTTTACCATGAAAAAAATTAGGAGATAAAACCAGGTTGCATTAGTCAAGGTCCAAAGCGATGGTTATACTAAATAATTATTTTTACACAGCTATTTTGCAGACCAAACACATTTCGACGAATAGTAGAATTAGTCTGCTGTCCTACGTGTGATTTGCTCTTTAACTTCTCTTATCTTCTATAGGACACATACTGGATAACAAACAGTACATACTGTGACTAATCCAGAATTTATGTGCAGCGCTGACTGGCTGGTCAGCTGCTGTCACAGATAAAAATACCAGTCAAATTTTTTTTTGTTTTCTTTACCCACTCTCACTAAGGAGCAGGAAGGATACCAGATTTGGGTCTTTTCCCTCTTGCAGACAGGACAAGTTTCACAAAGCCCGTAGGAGCTCAGTTATTGGGAAGCATTTGTCATTTAATATAATCATTTGACTGTTATTCACTAACAAGTTCAAAAGATATTGGAAGGAAAGTGTAGATACATTTAGCCATACTGTCATTATTTGGCAAAGCAAACCAAAAAATAAAGAAAATACTATGGTGACAAATTGAAGTGTAGTGAATAAATTAAAAATCTCAGCAGATTGTTCAGGTGATGCAAATGTACCAGGGTCTAGGGAGAATTTTATACACCTAGGATAGACAAATGGTGGTAGTGAAATGGTAGAACAGAACAGAACCATTTATTTTCTTGTGCAATGGCCATGTTAACCAATCAGTATTAGTCCTGCTGCTACTTAGCAATAGCCAAAAAGTTTGTTTCTGACCAAACTGACAGAGCCACCTGTTAGTAAGGCAGTATTCTTCAGGCTTGCACAACTCTAACAATGTTATCTTTCACTTTTCAAATCTGTTCAACAGTTGTATGACTGCTCTGAACGGTACCGAAACTGAAGAGTCTCTGAATTGCATCCAAGTTAAATACCATAGGAAGAGGATGTCACTATCCTCTCTGCATTTTTTTTTTAATTATTGTTATATACAAGTTGATATTCTCTCCCTGTTCTTCGATTTTAGTAGCTGTACTTAGGTGTAGAATATTTTTCAAGATGAACAATATATCCTTAATGTTCACAGATTAGATTAATTTCCAGCTTTGATGTTTTACATTTAAATGAAACATAAAAAGGTTTTGAATGTGGATATTTAAGAGTTCATTTACTGATGCTAATCCAATGGCTTGCTTAATTTTTCAGTTTCATTTCTGTTGCTTAAATTGCAATCTTTGGCACTTTATCAAAGTTTTGATATTCTCAGCATGATCAATATGCAAAATCCCAATGAATTCAGTATGTTTCTTATAAGTTAAAACCCACAGATTTGCAGCTCTATCAATACTTCAGCTATTTTTATAACTCACTAAGTATTTAAAGGTTGATTTTAAATCAAAGAAATGAAAATAAGGAAAGATCTTTACAAATAAAATACAGTTAATAATCAAGATTTTTAAAAATGTCTCTCTGCTTAGGGGAACTATTAGTGGAGGTTAGCTAAGCAAAACTTAGGTGAAAACCAAGATATAGTAATTTCAGAACCTATCCTATTCAGTTAGTGGTGGACTCCCTGCTAATTCCTGTTATAAGATTATTTGGGAAGACTTTGATTAATTAAGCCAAAAAAATCATTGAAGATCTAGAAACTCTAAATCTAAGAGTCCTCTATTGAAATACAGCATGCTGAAATTTAACTGAACATAGAAGTTTTACTGATGATAACCCAGTATGATTAAAGTTCTTAAAATGAAAATTCTTCTCCTGGTTTCTTCCTTCTTTACTTTGGCAGAGCATAAAGATATGTATATATATGGCAACTATTCACACCAAAAGATCCTCTGTTCTTTTACCTGATTTTTCTTTGATTTCTTATAGCAGCACTCAGAAAAGAATCACAGAGATTAAAAAATTTCCCCATCATAAAAGGGACTGTAGCAGTTGCTAAAATTACCTGCACAACCAGAATTTTAATGCTTAAAAAATCACTACCTTGCAGAGACCTGCCGAGTTTATTGCAGTTACTTACAGTATAGTATATCAACACTAAAGCAAGCCAAGAATCTTCTTTTCACTTTTATTCCTATTGCATTCATAGTCATCTCTTCTTTGCAATTTCTTACCTTTGAAAGACTTCTCAGCTACAGCTGCTGGATAGTGTAAATGGAAACCAAAATTAACACCCCAAAACCACAGAGGACTAAACATAATCTCAAAGCTAAGCTTTATTGGTGTGGATATTGTTTTAAATCCTTATTCATATGTCATAACTTGGAGCTACTGTAGACACAGGAAAAATTGCAAATTATTTAGCACTACTCATCTAATATACTAATGCTGGCTATTAGTTATTACTGATTAAAATCAAATTCTGAACAACAATTAATTAAATGTTTTTTCTTCTAAATGTATCTCTTAGGTTCTCTGCATTCATATACAAATTTAGGAAGAGTTAAGTTTGACTTTGCAGTCAATTTTATGAGATACAGATATTCAATCATCAGAATTTGAGGTATTATGACAGATGAATTTGTGCTGAATGAATTATGTGCTTGAGATAGAGCAAACAGTTTCTGTTGATCCTTTAGGCCATTCATTAACTTTTAGAGAAAGATGTGTAAGCAGGATTTATGTGTTGTTAAGGCTTAATCCAGCACTTCTTTTCTAAATGACTACCTCATTAATGATTGACAAGGAATAATATTCAACATGCAGCAGCTTTAAGGGGCAATTCCCTCAATAAGATCATTGTGTAGGGGAGGCAGAGGACACGTACCATTACAGAGCTCAGCTAGGAGTTCTCCTCTTAAACTTCACATAACTTCAGAAGTTTGGAGACAAGTCTGCAATGTGGTTGTCTTTCAAAATTATACACAAAAAATCATGTCACATTGATACCATGCAGATATTTATGGTAAATATTGTCGTGACCTCCCACTAATGCCTCCTGTTGAGGACTATCATTGCATTCATACTTGGTCAGCAGCAATTAAAGAATAGTGAATTTTTAGAGTACTGTAAAAAAAGGACAGCAAATAGCCTATTTATTGATGTAACTTATGTGTATTCCTCTCACAATGCTTGAAAATTCTCCAGGGCAGGTATATAAGGCATAAAATACAGTATACATCAAAACCATCCATACTTATCAATTGCCAGTTTGCTAGATGCTGTAAATAAAAACCTCATATTATGATATAGTTTACTGCTCTTAAGACACTGAAACATTTCTTCAAACTATCATTAATTACTTCCAATAATTGTTTCTTTTAAACTCCCAGAGATATTTTCAACAACATTAACAGATATGTCAAAAAGACCAACAAAAATCAGGGAGTGGGAAAATTATTTACTTGGCATGGTTGTCTAGCCACAAATTTGCAAAAAGAAGTATAAGAAATTGATGCTATCAACCTTCTTTGCCTAAAACAAAGTCTCTGAATAGATCCTTATACCTCTAAACTGGATCAAAGACCAGTTGCTTGTATTACTTATATTTCAGTAAATATGTCTACATAGGATTGAATTCAAGCTAAGACCCTCCTGAATTTACATCTGACTTTTGGTAAACAAGGGCAGGTGTCCACAGATGTAAAATGCTAAATAAGAAATTCTGCTTACCAGGCATGAAGTATATCCTGACAACAACATTACGCTGCTATCAAGTTTATTGATGCAAACATTGTAAAATTATGAGTCCCAGAGAATGACAGGAAGAAACAACAGAAATTCTTATACAATCATCTGATTCACAGAAACAGAAAATAAAATTCAACAGCAAATGTAGCTTTTAAGACTGCAGTACAGACATTTATGGTGGTATAGTGATCCATACCTACAAATTTGAAAGGCAGAATCCGTCAAAGATAACCTAAGTTACAGCATTGCCTTAGTTTTCTACCCACAGGATTTCAATGCATCAAACACCTAGATTTTCAAGGCAAAAGAATTATTATCCTCTCTGTTCAGAGGACACAAAGAACTGTCAATTTACTGAATAAAAAAAATTCTTGAAATTTAAGGAGTCAGAAAGAGAAATTAGGGAAAGAAATTGCAATTGCTACAACCCTCCACTACAGAAATACTTAAATAGTGCAAAAAGGCAATTCAAAGATAATTTTTAAAGCTACTAATAAATATACACTGGGATTACAATATTCTTTTCCTGATTTTTCTTATATTTCTCTGTTGAAAAACAGTAAATATTGTTCAAAGGTTTAAATCCATTCAAAGCCATAAGAACAGAGCCAAAATTAATAGCCAAATCTTCTTGCTAAACACTTTTGTTTGTTCGTTTGTTTTCCACATCTATTGATGAGCACTCATAAGATTGAACTTTCGAGATAAACTTGTCCTTTTGACTTTTTTCCTCAGCCTCAATCCTAGCAAACTCCATTAGAAGTAGTGTCTTGGAAATATCTTAGGAGAGAAGTTTTTTGTGACCAAATGAGCCTTTCCTGCTACTCCCAAGGTGATCACTTGCTCTTCCAGGAATCAGCTGAACCACTTCCCTGTTTTTATAGGTCATCAGGTGCTCAGACTCTGCTGTGAGGTGGTTTAAACAGTTACATATGAGTTTAAACAAGCTACATTCAAAAGAACCCACAAACCCTAGCCATTCAGTCATAGACATTTATAGCACTGTAGCAAAAGCTTTTTTTCCGTTCCCCATGTTCCTTAGGTAGAAGGATTTTGAGCAACAGGTCTTAGGCCATATACATAAATACAACTAAATGTTACTACAATCTGGAAGAAAGCATTTTAGAGCAAGGGAAGAGGCAAATCTTTTTTTGGTGGGTTTTTTGGGTTTTTTTTTTGTTACCAGTTAGGAGCTGGGAAAGCAAAAAATGAGAAAGGCAGACTGTTACACTGAAGCTCTTTAGTTTCAGAGTATACCTCTGGAGACGTCACTCCTCTTAGAGTGGTGGAGACATTCCCTCACTCCTCTTAAATGAAAAATTTAAAAGGAAAAATAGTCATCAGGTCAGGCTGTAGAATATCAAACCTTGCATCTTTGAAAAAACAACAGTCTGTATATGTTCAGAGGTTACCCTCTGGCATTTATATTGAGTTACACTTCACCTTCATTTTTTCAAAGATTAAATTTTTATTAGTCTTTTTCTCCCATATACTCTTAAGCTATTGACAATAAATCTGATGCAACTTGATTTGGAATGTTCAGCTAAATACAATGAAAATTATACTGTAGTTTTGCTATACCTACATGCTAGAGGATCAGCAGTTAAGTTTCCAACAATCTCCTTTTTCATTAAGTAAGTCTCACTCATTTAAATTAAAACAAACAAGCAAACAAAAAAAAAAGCAGACCCCCCCTCCCAAGCCCCCAAACCAAACAACAGAACAAAAACCAAATGAAAAAACTCCACACAGTAAAGGGTGTCTACATGGAATATATTTCAAAGTTTATACTGAGAGTGTGGTGGTGATGCCACTACATGTAGTGATTTGCCATTACTAGTAGAAGGCTACAGGACTTCTATTAACTTGGTAGTGCAGCATCTCAGGTCTTCTCTTGACCAGAATTGAGTTTAGTTTTGATATAAAGTCTAGTAGTCAAGTGACTATTGACTGTGAATATTATTTATGGCAAAGGTCTAAGAACTCTATAAAGTTAACGAATAAGAAACACTACCCCTTTATGTTAAGTGGGGTTGGAGGAGGCTATCATAGACCCTAAACTAATAGCAAAGGGGCAAAGACAGTCACACTTTGAAGAAAAATGAACACCAATGAAGAAAAATCAGATAAAGAGATGGTCTTTGAAAATATAAAAAAATAATTCCAAGACAGACTAAAGTCTGAGAAGAAAGAAATGCTCACCACCAATCGTATACTCCTCCATGCAAAGAACTCAGGACACAGATAACTTTCTGTAATGCTCACCCTCACCCCATCCCTCTTGAGAATGACTACCGAACTTAGATACTAGACTGACACCAGAAAGATGAATGAAACATCAGAGAAAAGGAGTGGAAAACTTGGGTAATCTTGGTACAACAAATTTAAATGTATTACTATTGAAACTTTTCTTTACTACCTAGACATTTAGCCTGTAAATGTTAGTGTCACTGTAACTGAGATAGTAACTGCACATTTGGATTACAGTTAAGACTTTAATTAGACTAACAATACATTTCCAGCTCTGCATGTACAGTGTGGTACCTGCCCTTTTTTTGCCCTTAAAACTTCAAGCTTGAAGCAGCTCCTCTTTAAATAGCACATAGTGCAGAGTATATAGATGGTTAAATGGAAACCAGGAGTTCTGAGTAAATGGAGCCCTTCAGGAAGTGAAACCACTCTGTTCATCTCCCTGCCTACTGCTCCTAAATCACAGACAACTAGATTTATCCCTTCAAGATAAAACTGCACATTGTGTTCTGTGATACACAGGAGATATAAAATGTGATTAGACATTTTAAAGAAGTGCTTATTTTTTACTATAAAAGAAAGGAGAGTGACTTGTGTGAAAACTAACATGCTGTCATGCAATTCTTGCCTCACAGGAATGTCTAAATAGGGCCTGCAATTTCTTCAGTAAAGCTGAGAACATATTTTGTTAAAAAATGTTTTTGATCTCATATGTATTTTTGTTTGTTAAGTTTGCAATGCTCAAAGTATAGGCAAGATGATGAATACTATACGTAAAAATATGCAAAGAGTTTTATTCTAAGGAGCTATCCTGACTCCTATTAAAATATCATTGGTAGCTTTTGGATGGTAAGCCTCTAGATATGCAACAGCTTCCAAAGGTATTATGATATAATCTAAAGTGTGGATGAGCTTCCTGAATTATTGTCACCATCATATGCACTTCCTAAGTTCAAGATATTCTCATGAAATCCTCTTTCTGTTGTTTTCTTTCTTTGTCTCATCCTGATACAACTACCTCTCCACAACTGTATCAATTTCTTTACATAGAGGGCAACGCCTCCACCCCTCCTTCCTTGCCTGTCCCTTCTGAAGAGCCTGTAGCCATCCATAGCCACATTCCAGTCATGGGATTCGTCTCACCAAGTTTCAGTAATGGCAATCAGGTCATAGCCTTCTAGCACCATGGTAGATTCCAACTCCTCCTGTTTGTCTCCCATGCTGTGTGCGTTCGTGTAGAGGCATTTCATCTGGACTGTTGGCCCTGTCGCCTTCTTAGTGGAACACCCCTTGCTTCCCTTGAGGTGTTTCACGGAGCTTTCACTGTTGGCTCCTATTACTTCAGGACCCCCCAGCTCATCTCCACAAGACTTTGACTGTGCTGCAGTGTCCCCAGCACACCTCTGGCCAACAGGTTCAGGGCTCATACTAGCACCCTGTCCCTCTAACCGTCATGTATCATCCCACAGCTTGTCGCAGGCAAGCCTGATATGTTCCCCCTCCCCCTTCACATCTAGTTTAAAGCCCTGTCAATGAGCTCTGCAAGCTCCTGAGCAAGGACCCTCTTTCCCCTTTGAGAAAGGTGGCTCCCATTTAACGCCAGCAAGCCTGGTGCCATGTAGGCCGTCCCATTGTCAAAAAACCCAAAGTTGTGACAGTGGCACCAGCCACAAAGCCATGTATTAAGAGAGATTGGGTCCTCCTGTTCCTTCCTATGTGACTGCCCACAACTGGAAGGAGGAAGGAAAAAATAACCTGTGCCCCAGCTTCCCTCACTAACTATCCCAAGGCCCTGAAGTCTCTTCTAATCACCCTTGGGCTATGTACAGCAATTTCATCACCCAACATTGTGAGTAATTCTTGGGCATGTCATGAAATCAGCTGCATTTTATTTATTCCTCAAGCTCTGCTCCCTGAAGCATGATTTGGTACCATTAACAAAGAGCTACACATACTTAAGGTAACAAAATCACGCTAGGGAAATAATTCAAATCATCCATTGTATCACACCTTGAATATGCAGGGAAGCTACATAAGAAACATTTGGTTTTATCACCATTTACCTTTCTCAGGTAGTCATACTGCTGTAGTGTTCAGCAACATGTATATGTGCCCTATTTAGCACGAGTACAGTGAATCAACATTTCCAAGAAGTCAGATCTACTGGGTATGATGTGCACAGATGGTATGAGCACATTCAGGAAAGCCAACACATTTTTCTCATGCCAGAATTAACACATGTGGTCTGACCAATGATGCAGAGCATCTGCAATACAACTTCTGCATTTCCCGAAATCAGGGCATCACTGAACACGTCTTATGAAGCTGATCTGCATAATGGATATGTCCAAGATCCCCAGATTTTCAGTTAGGAAATTTTGTAATCCATTCAAGCTTGTACTGGAACAAGACCACTCCCAAACATCTATAAACAAGATCTTTGAATGCCACTGGAATAAAATTTCTGGGGGTGGGGTGGGGGAGAAGAGAGATGAATGCCTTAGCCTGAAACAACAATGTGTTTTTTGTTTGCTTGTTTTTTAGTGGAACCTTGTGCTACTTCTTGAGCTGGATGCTATCACATCAACAAAACCATTAGTTTGGCCAGTGTATACTCATGTAATTACAGTCCTTTTGTAGTATACGTTATTTTATATATCTAATGCATATCTTGGTCTAGTTCAATTTACTAATTCCATACAGCAGCTGCATATTTAACACATATAAAAAAGTTAAAAGCAACCTTCCCATCTATATTGTCTTACTGACTTGTGTAGGCAATATCATACAGTTGTCCTAAATACATTAGCACATTATATTAGCACAATACATTATTTTATTCACACATTGTAGTTAAACTTTTCTGTCTTACTGATCCAGTGTATTTGACTATATTTGTAAATTGATAGCTGCCCACCTCACAGCAATATAATAACCTTGGTGGGGTGGCTGGTTGTTTTGGGTTGGGTTTTTTTTTGTGAGCAACAGATCTCGGCAGTAACCACACAGAAATGCTACCTGGCTCAAAAGATCAAAACAGAAAAAAAACCCCACAAACAAAAAAACCCCAATACTGTATAATTTTGATATGTTCCTAAAAGCCATTGAGTTAGTACAGTGTGGTAGAAAGAATTCACAATAAGCAATTTTCAGACCACATCTAAAGACGTCTTTCAGGATAATATTGTTATTTCTGATCTTGAAAAATAAAGTATGTAGCATCATTCTTCCCTCAGATCACCCAGAATGTACCTCTAATGCATGTGCTATGTAACCAGCAAGGCACTTGTGACAGCTCTCTTGAGCAATTTACCTGAGGAGTATTATAAAGCAGCATAATTTTCTTGTCAAATTTTGCTGGTGTTAGCAAGGGAATTATATCTAGTTTGGCAGCAGGCTAGGGTAAAAGGGTAAGAGGATACAATACACAGAAAAAGTAAAAAAGTTTAAAGATGGGAGTCTCATAGAATTCTTGGTTTCTGAAGGCTACGCATAGAAAGATAGCACCGTTTCAAAAAAGTTTCTAGTTGGTATGTATGCTTTCCCACCATTTCCCATATATGCTTCTCATACCAAAAATTCCTCTTTGTCTGGTCTAACAAGATCCATTTTTTCCCCTCCTCAGTGGGAATTCTTTGATCAACCATTCAACTTCTGCTCAACCATTTCCTACCATGCTAATGACATGCTTTCTATCTTAATACGTATAAATAGTGGAAATCAGTGATCCTGAGAGGCAAAAAGATACAAATGTGTTTAAAGTCTGGATAAAGTGACTGACACAATGTTATGGTAACCACTGGCCCAAAAATATGTGAATATGCTAATTTAATGAAGACCATAATGGATGTAGAAAAATGTAAAATTTGAAAAATGTGAATGAATAATAAACAATGTATTTTGCTTGTGTAAATTAGATTTTTAAAGATATGCAGGACATTGGATAATCTTCAGTTTGACACTCAGCATCAACAATTTGTGGCTGTTTCAGATCATGCAAGACAGCAGACTACTCTGTATTCTTTATTTCTTGAGAAGGCCCAGTGGCTAGGTAATAACTACATTTATAAAACCTGGAGTACTCTCCATTCTCTGTGTTCTCTAGACTATCCTAAAACAAAACCACTAGCAACAACTGTGGTGTTACCAAAGTCTTGTTCAGTGGGCATGTTGAAAGATGACTTTTATTTTAGAAAGAGAATAATTTTAATGAAGTTTCTTATGTTTTAATTAGGGAATACAGACAAATCTTTTGTCTGAAATGACATAGCACACAGATGCTGATGACCTTAATACAAAGCATCATGAAACTAATGCTGATAAATCAGTTTTTCTTTCTCTGGAGACTGTTTAGAGTATATTTATATTCAGATACCTCATATTACCTGTTATTATCTGGCATAATGAAAGATAATTCATGGGTAACTACTGTGTTTAAAAAGGTAAATCTGCTTGCAAGTCCAATGATTTTTTTAATATCATTTAAATAATAAAGCCTCCAAATAAGAAACAGGCCATATGACCACATAATTTCAACAACAAAAATTTTGAGTAAAAGGTTATATTTACTTTGGGATATATTAGAAAATGCCACCATATCATGGGTGACATTTCTAAATATCAATTTAGCTGATTTTATGAAACACAGCTCCTATTTCTCTGGAGCCAAAGTGAACAAATACTCTAGTGCAATAGAAATTCCTTAACCCAGCAGCACTGTTTAAGAATAAGAAAAATACAAAGCCTTATAATTTTGTCCACAGTTCAAAGACGGATATGAAATACTCCAACCTACATACACATCCAAGCTGGACTTTATCAGCGTACCCTCACTAGTCCAAAACCACAGTTTACTAGTCTATACACAGAGCACTCATTTCAGATACTGAATATCAGAATTTATAATAATTCTTATGTTAAAAGAAATATACACCATATATAATAAGCGATTGCATAGTGTTTATTTCAGATTCATAAATTAATTTCATAAATAGTATCTGTCAAGTATTTTTGATGAATGATTCTACTATTATGCTGATTTACTGCTTGGAGCTGTAAGAAAGAGAATTCACATCAATGTACCTGAATTTTGGAACATGCTATGAATTGGATGATTCACACTTTTTCTATGATTCTCCATGACTACAAAACATGCTTTGTATTTTATTTTATTTTTGAGATCTGTGTTCACTGCAATTATGTGGTAATGAAAATGAGAAATTATTTCAATACGAACAATGTGTAAAATGCTAAACTGTATTCACTCCCTTCCAGGAAAAAAGAGAGCTACTTATGAATTATGTTTTAAAGGAAAGTGATAATATATGGCCCATAGTTTTATATAAATATACAGATAAACAGAAACACACAATCTGTATAGAGAATCATATATATCTACATCTTGCCATTTAAAGCATGTAATGCTAAGATTTGTGTTTGAAAGTGCGATTATTACTAACACACAAATGTGAAGAAACAGAGACAGCATAGATGTTGAGACATATGAAAAATACATAAGAAAATACAGTCGTCTTACAGCCTATTCTTACAGCTTGTATCAACAAAAAGAATAATAGTGAGAATTCCAGCAGAGTTTCAGAGTATCCACAGCACTGGTCAAATAATCAATACCTTATTTCAAATAAAGGGAATCATGGAAATATTGATGATCTCACCATCAAAACCAAAATGTTCAGGTTGTTTTCATGCTCTGTACAGTGCTAAAGAATATGTTTATTCTTGTGTCCTTTGCTACAGAACACTGTAATTTTTTAGTAGCGTGCTATGGGAACAATAAATCTGTTTGTACAGACTTTTTTGTTTATGGTTTAATGCTCAAACTCTAGTGATGCACAGAGGCAGCAGCTATGATAGCAGTCTAGTGGGTTAGACCTTATGCAAAGACCTGATATATTCAAGTCTTGGTCTAACAGAGCTGATTGTAATAGTATTGTTGCAATTATTTGCATCCATATGAATCCACAGTGATTTTTCAAAGACGTAAATCTTCCAAATAAAAAGAAGAGGTACAGTCCCTATCATACAAAGGTTGATAGTCTAAGACCCAGTTAGCAAAGACCTTCTTATTTTCTTCACCTTGAATAAGCTGATAGGATAACCAAATAATTTCTGGGTTTTTTTAGCAACTGCACTCAAAGTCCAGACTGGTGGATTCCAATACATTAATATGATACAAGCTGAAGCCATTTCTTTTAAGACAAAGTATGAAAGTTGAGGTTCCTTAGCAGTATGTTCTATTATACACCATGATAACTAGTAAATAGTACAATCAACACAGGAAATTATGCAAACTTACAAAATCTCAATGACATGAAAAATAATCCACTAAAATCTTGCTGTGACAAGCAAATAGGGTAGTCAAGCATTGGAACAAGCTGCCCAGAGAGGTGGTGGAGTCACCATCCCTGGAAGTGTTCAAAAAATGGGTAGATGTGGCACTTGGTGACATGGTTTAGTAGGCATGGTGGTGTTGGGTTGATGATTGGACTAATGATCTTAGAGATCCTTTCCAACCTTAATGATTCCTAGTTTTTACTTTCATTATAAATGATCCAGCCACCAAGCTGGGAAACATGAAATTGCTACTCTTCCCTTAATTGGTTTAGTGGTGCACTTGGTAGCGTTAGGTTAATGGTTGGACTGGATGATCTTAAAGGTCTTTTGCAACCTAAACGATTCTATGATTCTATGAAATTTAAAAGCATTATATACACCAATATCAGAATAAAACTGAAATAAAGCACTGAAGTGTCTTCATGTAGTATAAAATAACAAAAAGGCCTGCATGAATTGAACTGTAATACTAAAGTTATGTTCCAAGCATTGCTAACAAAATACAATTGCCTCTGTTCTACCAGTAACACTTGAGACAGTCCAGCTATTGACCTTAACAATCCACCTTTTGGATTTAACAATCACTTTATCTTCTTTAAGAAAAAAAATCTAAAAGTAGAAGTCAGAAGTCCTTCATCACCACTGCAAATTAATTTACACCTCAGTCCAGTTTCAACCCTTTACTGCCAAAACTTTAAAGTACTTCTTTAAAGGCAAAAGACTAATCTTCAAGTTCGAATGCAATGTCCACCAAGAATCTAAACTCTTATTTTCTGGAGAGTTCCAAGTAGGAAAAAGAGAATCCAGTTGAACAAATTACGCATAGAGAATGGATGAGGTGATTGAGTGCACCCTCAGTAAGTTTGCAGAAGACACCAAACTGGGTGGGAGTGTCGATCTGCTCGAGGGTAGGATGGCCCTGCAGAGGGACCTGGACAGGCTGGATCGATGGGCCGAGGCCAAATGTATGAGGTTTAACAAGGCCAAGTGCTGGGCCCTGCACTTCAGGCACAACAACCCCATGCAACGCTACAGGCTTGGGGAAGAGTGGCTGGAAAGCTGCCTGGCGGAAAAGGACCTGGGGGTGCTGGTTGGCAGCCAGCTGAACATGAGCCAGCAGTGTGCCCAGGTGGCCAAGAAGGCCAACAGCATCCTGGCTTGTATCAGGAATAGTGTGGCCAGCAGGAGCAGGGAGGTGATTGTCCCCCTGTAGTCGGCACTGGTGAGGCCGCACCTGGAATACTGTGTCCAGTTTTGGGCCCCTCAATACAAGAAAGACATTGAGGTGCTGGAGCGTGTCCAGAGAAGGGCAACAAGGCTGGTGAAGGGTCTGGAGCACAGGCCTTATGAGGAGCGGCTGAGGGAACTGGGATTGTTTAGTCTGGAGAAGAGGAGGCTGAGGGGAGACCTTATCGCTCTCTACAACTACCTGAAAGGAGGCTGTAGTGAGGTGGGTGTTGGTCTCTTCTCCCAAGTAGATAATGATAGGACAAGAGGAAATGGGCTCAAGCTGCTTCAGGGGAGGTTTAGATTAGATATTAGGAAAAAATTCTTCACGGAAAGGGTAGTCAAGCATTGGAACAGGCTGCCCAGAGAGGTGGTAGAGTCACCATCCCTGGAAGAGTTCAAAAAACAGGTAGACATGGCACTTGGTGACGTGGTTTAGTGGGCATGGTGGTGTTGGGTTGATGATTGGACTGATAATCTTAGAGATCCTTTCCAATCTTAATGATTCCTAGTTTTTACTTTCATTATAAATGATCCAGCCTCCAAGCCAGAAGGCGTGGTGTTGCTACTCTGCCTTTAATTGGTTTAGTGGTGGACTTAGGAATGTTAGGTTAATGGTTGGACTGGAAGATCTTAAAGGTCTTTTCAAATCTAAACAATTCTATGATTCTATGATTCTATGAAATAAAACTCCTTGATTCCAAACACTGACTGCTCGTTTTCACAAATTATTTATTATGTTTCAGGTTAATGTCAGTTTCAAATCTGTAGGAGTAGACTATTTCTTTCAGGGGCTTGGCAGTGTTGGAATTAAGCATCAACAGCCTTCCTACCCATGAAACTGAAAGACAAAAAAATCACCAGCTTATGTTGAAATAAGCCCAAGGACTTGAGTGGGATGTTGCTTGTATGTCTTTCAGTGTGGAAACCTATACAATGAAAGACGAACAAAAATAAGATACACACGGTCTTCATAGTAGCTTAACTGTTAGAATCTCCAGGCTGGATAGGAACTGGACACCTCAATCACATCTGCAGTGACTTATTACATGTGGAAGAGCAGCAATGAAATAGTCTTAAGAGGATCTACCACAGACTAGATAATAGCTTAGATTTCCTATTTCTTGTTATTTAATTCTAGGACCTTATGTTCTTTCTCTTTCTCTTCATAGCATATTTTCCTCAAAACTTCAGATTTATGGAGTTGATATTTTCTAAATCATAAAGATTATTCTTGTATGTAAAACCAAGAAAACTTCTTAATTAGATTTAGGAAGTCCCAATAAGGCCAATGGGAAAAAAAGTTTACTTGCAACACAGCCATCAGTTTCTGAAACAAATAGAAGCATCAATAGCTTTCTCACCTAATCACTGCAGCCAGATTGATTTTTCAGAAGGCAGACTATTATGTATGTGTGAGTACCATGACCTTTCAGATTTTATCAACAATATACTTCATGTAAATTGATCCATCTTATACCACTGAAGCCAGGGATGCAGAACTGCCAAAAGCATTCACTTCTGCTTAGTTAGCTGTAAATATAACTTCTCATGAAAAAGGGGCTTCTTCAATCATGGTATGTGACTTCTGTATGTCATGTGATGAGATGTAAATGTCTAAGACAATTCAGAACTGCAGATACCTTTACACCTAGTAATCATAAAACTACGAGAGTGTGAATGTAGAGTAACCGATTTAAACTTAATCAGTTCTAGTCCATTAGACTTGGTAAAAGATATTTCCACTCAACTATGCAGGAACCCGTTACAGTCATTTCCATTTGAAGGTCAGGAATCGCCAGTGTTGAACTTCAACAGGACATGAAAGTTGTTAATCAATTAATTTATCAGAACAACTAGCAATCACAAAACAATACTAAAAAACAGATCATATTTATTCATTCTGAAGACAAAAGGAACTTAATATCTTGGTGAATTAGACTAGACTGGGTTGAACCTCTCCCTGTTCTGCTGCTTTGTAGCCACTTAGCCATGCTCTAATGCTGATACAGTCATTTGATACTAAGTATGGAATGTCAGGGCTCTAAGGGCATCCTCCTCTTCCTGAGATTTGTCTGCCTGGTTTCAGGGCCAATTTAGAGATAGCGTAGCTGAGGGCATGCCCCTAGTCCCCTCTTAGAAAGGACCTTCAGTAAAGCACTTCCAGAAAGCTCTGCCGGAAACCAAAAGCAAGGGCTGCTCTTCCCTGCCCTGGGAGCTTTTAAGCTGAGGCTCTCCCATGAGCCTTGCCTGAGCTCCAGCATCAGCTGCATCAGAGTCACTATGGACTTGCTTGATGATCTGGACTTAGCAGCTGACCCTGGATGCCGCCACCAGACCTACTCTCTTTGCTTCCTCAGGTGCTGTGGGACTGGGTAAGGTCTCTGCCTCTCCTGGCCTTGGTCACATGCTCAGCTCCTGGCTCCCCTTCCTTTAGGGAATGGGTGCCCCTCTGACATATTGGGGTAGAGGCCAATGTACTGATTTTGACAATGATACCAAAATTACAGTAGTATGACATAAGAGGAATTCTGGTTTCCAAATACTTATAGCCACAATGTATCTATACAACATTGGTAAAAAAAAGCAGTCTCCATGGACTGCTGAATTACAAACACCTCTTGCAAACACTACAATGACAGAAAAATATTTGCTGGGCAGCTTTCTGAAAGCTTTCTACAACCTTGCTCAGGCAAGGTATGCAATAGTGTATTAAATATGGTACACTATTTGTTACTAAAATGAAATCTCCTTCCAACATGGTTGCCACTCATTTGCATTACACATTTGGTAATATTAAAATAAATCTCCTTGGTAAGACACATGGCTTGAAGTAAGTAACCAAACAAGGTCAACTATTTGAAAGAAGCACAGAAGAAAGATGCAAAAAGGAAAGTGAAAGCAAAACAGAATGAATCGGTGAGTGAGAAAATGTGTGTAACACAAGCTGAGAGCTATACAATACAGCAATCACCCCAAATATCCCAATTAGAAACTGGGTAAACCAGTACTTATTTTAGTATCTATGGGTTCCTGCTAAATGACTTCTTGATTGATATTTCTGACAATAGACAAAAGCAAAAATAACAATGAGGGTTATTTATTTTCCTTTGCAATTATGTTATATGACAACACAGATTAACAATGTCTTGAAATTTATTTTTTAACATATCCACTTTTCAACTGTAATTAAACAGAGAGACTAGAAATATTAAACATTCTTCACTTACAAAAAAAAAAAAAAAAAAAAAAGAGTAATTTCTTCCACAATGTTTCTGCATTAAGAAGGGCAGATGTAGGGTACAACTTTGTCTTTTAAGGAACCACCTTTATCATCATCAAGTATTAAATAAAATTCTGGTTAAAGAATTTAAAAAAAAAAAGAAAAGAAAATCAAACAGAAAAAAAAAGAATTTTAACTTCAGATAGAGAAATAACTTTGGTTTTCTTACATCAACTATTATTTTTCTTCCTCACAAATTTTCTGAAACAGAGAAAGACAGAGAGGTCAATATCCCTAAACTGAGAAAAGCAAAGCATACAGGAAGTGATGGGGTCAGACAAGAGGTGTTCAGATTATAAACAAATGTTTATGCCATGTGGGGACTATCTGTCTCCAGTGTACACAAACGACAGGGGTTGTTTTTAAGCAATCTGTTGACAAATTGACTTTATCTAATAACAAAATCAAAGCTGTTATTTCTGTCATCTCCTTTGGCACAAGACTTTTTTTTTTTTTAATGCAATTCTTAAGCTTTGGGGTGTTTTGTTTTGTTTAATTTTAAATGAAGTTTCAGTAAAGAAATATACCCTCTGAAAAACATGGAAATAAAAATGGTAATATAATGAAAAGACAATGTTCTGTAACTAACAGCTTAACCAGAATTGCATAGACTAAGTGTCTCTGACACTAACTCAAATGAGTACCAAAGGCAAATGTTGAACCAAAATCAGACTACTTCAAATATAGATTTCTCTTTTACACTTCCCATATACTGGGACAGATAAACAAACAAAAAACAAACAAACAAACAAAAAAAAGGAACCAGAAACATTATGAGGCTTTACACAGAGACAGGTTTTCTATGCAAACTTGGCTAAAAGGATTAGAAAGTCAGAGGGCATTTTGAGGACAACTGAGCCCACGGTCTCCTCAATGAACATAACAATCCAAGACAGCTGTCCTGAAAACAATGCAGTATGCATAGCAGAGCAATACAAAGTACAAGATATTCCAAGCATCTACTGCTGGCTGCTTAAAGAACCAAAATTTCCAAAGTTAGTAAGAAATATCACAAAATACAGTTCAAGCCCATGAGTACACATTTTTAAGAGGAATACTGCTGAAGAACAATCCTTTCCTCTCTTTTTCCAAGACTATTAAAAGATGTCCAAAATTGAAGGCTGAATTCCTGAATTAACCTCTCTTGGTTTTTTAAATTTATTTTATTTTTCTTAAAAAGGAATTTGTCAACAAGCGAATTTGAAAGTCTGCTACTTCAAAGAAGTCCAAAGTCAGAAGTTAATCAGAAGAACTAATATCAAATATGCAGTAACTGCAAGAAGTACCTTGTCAGCTGAGACAAGTTTACAGACATTCCACATAGGACCAAAGTTTCTACCTAACTGAAAAGTTTAATCACTGAAACTGTCAGATTTGACAGGATGAATTTAAAGGAATGAAACTTGAACTGACCATCAACACACTTTGATACATACACCCCCCCTTACCAACTGACAACTTAATCACGAGATTAAAAAAAAAGGGAAAATACCCGACCTTCTGTCAACAGCAATAATGTAAAGAACATATTTCAGGAATGAATGAAATAGTTGAGGAAAATAAACAGAGTTAGAATCATGAAATCATTTACATTGGAAAAGACATTTAAGACCATCGAATCCAACTGTAAACCTAACACTGCCAAGTCCACCACTAAACCATGTCCCTAAGCGCCACATCTACACGTCTTTTAAATACCTCCAGGGATGGTGACTCAACCACTTCCCTGGGCAGCCTGTTCCAATGCTTGATAATCCTTTCAGTGAAGAAATTTTTCCTAATATCTAATTTAAACTTCCCCTGGCACAACTTGAGGCCATTTCCTCTCTCTTATTATTAAAGAATTAAAGAAGAACTGAATATTCTTTTTATCACAGATTTTGGGGAGTAGTCTGAAAACACATTCAAGTCTCAGAATAGGGCAGAAAAATGTTAAATTGATTTCTCATACGTATATTCTGGGGTGGAGTCTACTTTATTTATTTCACAGAGGGAACTATATAAAATATTGTATCACATGATATATTATAACTAGCTGTTTACAAAGGGGAGAAATAGAAAAGATCTTAAAATCTGGCAGTCTTTTTGAAAAGATATAACAAGGCAGGCCAAACAGGATATGAGGAACATCTTGCAGAAGTTATAAGAACTATTATTAATCCTTTTTCTAACAAATCACAAGAAACATGATGGTCTGTTAACCATTACACAATCAATAGGAAAAATGAAGGAAACAAGAGCTACTTTAATTTCCTCTATATTAACATAGGAGAAGCATAGAAATAATCCCATGCCTGTGTTTTATATATGGGCTACATCATAAGATCTGTCTCAAACTGAACATTGTCATGAAACAACCAGACAAAATGGATAGTTAAAAACCCCTGGGAACAGATACCACTCATTAAAGAATTCAGAAGGCTTAGAAAACAGCTAACATGATAACATTTTTTAAAATGCTTTAAGAGGGGATCAAAAAACCCCAAAGATCTCAGGAAAGCTGACATTCTTAATTACAAATAAGATGACACATGGACAAATATGATATACTGAAGAAGAATCAAAATATTTTTTGTGCAAGAAAACTTTGGTCTTACAAATCTATTTCAGTTTTCTGAATGAGTCAATACATTGACTCTGCTGGGTCACAGGTCTAGGCAGGCCTTCAAAAGGCATTTAACAAAAGCCTTCCACAATGATTCTTATAGAAACTTAGCTGACTTTGAAAAAGAAAATGCCCTCACATGCTGGAATACCTAGTTATTAGGAAAAAATAAGGGAGAAGGGACAAGAAGAGAGGAATAAATGACCAGTTTCCATGCTGTAGGAAGATCATATCAGTAGACACCCAAAGGGAACAATGCTTGGCTTTTGCCACAGGGAAAAATAAATCAAAATTATTTAGGAAGCTTAGTAAACTATCATATTGAGATATTCATGCTGTTAAACCTATTTTATGAAAGTTACAGGCCAATACTACATATGTACCCTAAAGTGAAATCAAAATCTTGTCCTAATTAAGAAAAAATGCAAAATAAAATAGCTGATTATACACATAGATTAGCAAAGCCTATAGTTTTTCTGGATTTTGTCATTGCTATAAAATGTGTAATTCAAAATTTTTATACAATCCTTGAAAATTTTATCACTACAATTTACATACATATTCAAGAAGTTAGAAAATAGGAGATAAAATATTAAACTTAAATGAAAAATTTGAAGCATACTAGTACTCTTAAAGTTATGCCACTAGTCATGTGCAAATGACAGATTCATTTCTAAATGTGGTCTTTGACCTTCAGCTTCTTCTTGTCAGGAATTCTGAATTAAATATTTTTGAAACTGGAAACAAGTTGGTGAGGAATGTACAGAGTGCTGAGTGTTGTTCCATGCTAGTTTGTAATCTAGTAGGTTTTTTCCTTGTTATTATTAAACAGCAGCATAATTTGCTAGAGGAAATGAACAGATCTGTAAAAGTCTCTTTTTAATTGTTTTTAGCTGTACACTTTAGTGCGTTTTCTAAGGAATTGAAATAGGCATTTCGCCCGAAAAGTAATTAGGAAAAAAATCATATAAAAACAACTGTATCCCACGTGGTAATTCTGACAAAACATATTGCTTTTTAAAAATCCACTAAGAGAGAAAACTGTGTAGCCAGTACTACTTTACCGTCACAATAACCAGCCCCAGAGGTTTGCATTGAAACAAAGATGATTCTCCACTGGATGAACAGTGCTAAGTGAAGTATCAAAGTGTTTAACAACAATACCATAATTATGTCTTCTCTTGAGTTTTGTTCTGATGAAGAGTAAAAAATATATTAAAAACTCAATCCAAGAGACCTGTGACACAAGTCCAAGAATGAAACACATAGCAATTAGTATAAGCCCTTACTATTCAAATTTCTCCCACACCATCCAGGCAAATTATAAAATTCCTCCTCTGTACTGCGGTGCCTCCTTGAACCACCTCTGGCAGGTGACATGCATTTAGAGAGTGGGTAGACAGATCACTGCCTACTGCAATCACTGCTGACACGGAGCTAATTTGCGTCTCTCTTTGTGTTTGGCCATATTCGCACCAGTAAGGCAGCACAGCAGAAGTTGGTAAGTCGACTACAGCAGCAGGTGCTGAGGCCCATGCACAAACACAAGAGCCTAGGTTTTGCCTGTTCCTACGGCCCTTAATCCACATGCAGTATAAGGCCATCCCAAAAACTGCAACTGCTCCAGCCCTGTCCACTCCCTTAGGGCTTGGAGCAAGGATTGTGACTACCTGAAGCAGAGCTTCCCACATAGTTTCCTTCCGAAGGAATTAAGTGTGCACAAAATCACTCTGAGCTAAGGCAATACCAATTTAAGGGGGAATGATGAAGGAATCTGCCTTAAAGCCACATTACTTCTTTGAACCAAAATGATAAAGTATGTTAATGCAGCTCCAGCATTTGTCACCTTATCTCATTCCATTTATTTTTCTCAACCACTTCTTAAACTTTATTTCACAACTGTACTTGTAGATACCGTTCTAGTTAATAATTTGCGGCAAGTTTGTATGGATCTTAGAGTAATAAGGCTGCTGTTAAAAGGGTTCTGCAGTGGTGCGTTAACCTTGGCTGGCTGCCAGGTGCCCACCAAGCCGCTCTCTCACTCCCTCACCTCAGCAGGACAGGGGGAGAAAACAAGATGAAAAACCTCATGGGTCAAGATAAAGGAAGTTTAATGAAAAAAACCAAAGGCCGCATACGGAAGCAAAGCAAAAAAAAAAAAAAAAAAAAACCCAAACAAAAAAACCCCTTAAGTAGAAATGAAAAATAGCTGGTAATATTTTTCTCTGAAACATGAAGAAACAGAACCTTATGATGCTGCCAGTTTAAAAACTGTGGTATTTGTAGTTACCTTTCTTGGGAATCAAGTATGTAGCCATTACTTCCATGAATTTACAGTGTTTTTTTCCCTTCAGTTCATACACCCAATACTTCAATCACTTTGAAATCTTTGCCATATAATTGCATACCAAGACAGATTACAGCATATGTACTTTGGTAATCTGTTTCAAACAGTTGCTTAATCTATAGAGAAAGGAAGAAAAAGATACTATCTTGATAATAAATCTGGAAGTGAGTACAAGCATGTTGTAACATCTTCCTTAGAGATGCACAGAAACAGAGCATATTTGTTTTGAAATTTTTGGTTTTGATTTTTCTAGATCTTAAAATAGGAATGATTGAACTTTGATTCCTTATTCAACTAAGAAAACAGATTTAGGGAGCAGTAATTTAGTCTCAGAGCCTTTACTGGTGTTCTTTAGTTAAAGTTAGGAAGCATGTCATTCACATTGCAACTATGGTTTAGCGGTGGACTTGTCAGTGTCAGGTTTGAGGTTGGACTCAATGATCTTAAAGGTCTTTTCCAACCTAAATGACGCTATAATTCTATTCCCATGCCAGAAGTTTGTATCCATAAAAATTAGAGTTTACACAGATTTCTCAGTGATACTGTGAAATTACAAAGACTTTGTAACTACAGCAGGATAACTAGTTTCTTCCGTATAAGAAACACATCATCAAATTTCTCATTTTATAATTAGGAGGAAGAAACACCCCTTTCACATCTTTTGTCTAAGGAAAAGAAGAGAATGGACATTGTCCCTCTATGTTGAAAATATGAAGAAAACCAATCTCATTGAAGTTGCTGTCGTAAAAATGACTCTTTGCCTATAAAGTGAGGAACACATCCACCCACCTCTGACACTGTAGTGGAAGGGCCTCGGCTGGCTTCCAGATGCCCACCCAGCTGCTCTCTCACTCCCCCACCCCAGGACAGGGGAAGAAAATAAGACATACAGGCTCATGGATTGAGTTAAATTACTTTCACAAGAAAAACCAACTCAGCTTGGGGAAAATTAATTTAATGTATCACTAATTAAAAATAGGGTAGGATGGTGAGAGACAAAGATGAAAGTAAAAACATCTTATTTCCCCCTCACCCTTCTTCCTAGGCGCAACGTCACTCTGTCACTCCTGACTCCTCTACCTCCTCCCTCTGCACCAGAGGCACAGGGAGATGGGGAATGGCAGGCTATGGGTCAGTCCATAACGGCTCCTCCCTGCCACTCCTTCCTCCGCACTCTGTTCTGCTGCTCCAGCATGGGATACAGTCCTCCATGAACTGCTCCAGCATGGGTCCTTCCCACAGGCTACAGTTCTTCAAGAACTGCTTCAGAGTGGGTGCTTTCCATGGGGCAAGTCTTTCAGGAACAGACTGCTCCAGCATGGGTCCTGCAACTTCTGACAGGAGCCTGCTCCTGCATGGGCTCTCCACAGGCTGCAACTTCCTTTAGGGCATGTTCATTTGCTGTGGCATGGGGTCCTCCATGGGCTGCAGTATGGATATCTGTTCCACCATGGTTCTCCATGGGCTGCAGGGGGACAACCTTTTTCACCATGGTCTTCTCCATGGCCTGCAGGGGAAAGTGCTTCAGTGCCTGGAGCACCTTCTCCCCTCCTTCTCTGGTCTTGATGTCTGTAGGGCTTTTTCTCTCATATTTTTTCCTCACTCCTCCTTAGCATTGCTGCCCAGTGCTTTTACTGTATCTTAAATATATTTTCACAGAGGTGCCACCAGCACCACTGATGTGCTCAACTTTGGCCAGTGGTAGGCTCCTTTTGGAACCAGGTGGAACCAGTTATGTCTGGCACAAGGTAGCTCCTGTTCTCTTCTCACAGAGGCCGCCCCTGCAGCCACCCCGCTACCAAAACCTTGCTATGTAAACCCAATACAGACAATTTTTCAAATTATTTGCATAAAAAATTGAGTGCTTCCTACTTTTGAAAAATCAGACCTAAAATTTTGATGATTTAAAAACCATCTTGCTAGGTAATGTTAAACTAAAATGGTTTCACCTTAAAAATACATGTTGTCCATCATTCCATCTTTGAAAATCTATGGAATTTTTTCCTAAGAACATTATAACCTTATCATATTAAAGATGAAAATTAAACTTTTAAAAAAATTAATCGATGCATCTACAAACTCCACAGTTTACCATTTTGCACTTAGATTCTGTACAAGTCTGCTACAAAATATACTAAATTAATCAAATATTTAATAACCAGTTATTTACTATAATAGTTAGAGATAATACAAAAAAACCCCTAGTTATTATTCCTCAAAATTAATTTATACATTTGTTTCAAGGTCATATTCACAGATGAAATAGAAAATCTTTCCATAAACAGCATGTTTTTGGTATTGATCTATACCATCAACAAGTGTGTGTTTCTTCATTTTATCCCTTCCTAGATGAACCAGTTAGATCCATTTAATATTTGTCACCATGCTATTTGTCAAATAATACAGCTATTAATTGAAACGGTATTCTCCATTCCAAGAAGTAAAATCGATAAAACCGCATAGTAACAATGTCTGATCTCAATTGTTTCATCAATTCTGCTCATCTTGTACAACAGAAGTTAACCTTTCAAAAACTGCATATGGAAACATTTTAAACCAACATATTGCCAGCTAAGACTAATATTAAGGACTCACATTTTGTGCAAAACATAACCGTTAACTTTTGTGTTCAGAACTTCAATTTCCATGATTTACTACCGTAAGTGGCAAGAGACTGCACAAATTCTATATCCTGTGGAGTTATACATATTAAAGGGTAAGATAATTAAGTGTCAACATGAAATCATTTAGACAAGGACATTAAGGAAGGACTTCATGTCTGTATTTTGATACCATTTTTAATTTTACTAAAACTGTTGTTAAAGAAAAAATATTGTCATTATTTTTTTTTAACCTTTAAAAGTATAAATCAGCCATACATCAATTAATAACACTGTATATTGTTCTAAACAACTACAATGGATGTACCAAATCATCTCATAAATCCAGGTTTTGGAGAAGCTAGGGTGTTAGGCAACCGTGTGTTGCTCTGGAATTCATTCCATAACACATTACCTATATCCTTTGTGTCTACTTCTAAGCCCTAATCATTCAGATTAAGATGCACAAAGATCTTTAGACAGCTGTGGTTTCAATCTTGCATATGCTCCCCTTTGCTAACCTAAATATCTGTCACCCATATTTTACAGAAATCATCCTTCTGCACTCTTCTAACCCTGCATATAACAAGTTATTTTATTTGAACTCAAACTACCACCCCAGAAAAAAAGGCTCCTGAATCAGAAGTGAAAGCCATTCTTTCCAGGTTATTGATGGTATTACAGCAAGTTAGATAGGGACAGTCTCAGAAATTAGAAAGGCTCAACAGCAACATTTGGGTTTCTCTACATAAGAACAGACAAGTTCCACCTAAGATATAACTTGAGTTAGGCAGGAATCTTTGAAAAAGCCACTCTCTTCTTCCTTAATTCTTGTTTTTCATTTAATGGCAGCAACAAAATTAAAGAATATGCAAACTAACTCTACAAATCCCTGTCTTCTCCACATATGGCTGGCCAGGTCTCCAATGCCATGGCTGATTTGGAGATGAACTCTTTGTAGAGTAATTTTTCTCAGATGGCTGTTTCTATCTTACTAACTTTTTGCTACTGTGAAGAGCTCATTGAGGCAATAAGGGTTTAGCACATTCCTTCTTTCCTCTAATACTGTTGACCTTTAATTTTACTCATGTTGTCAGCATGGTTTTGTTGTCACAGAAGAATGCTTATGGTGCTGCTCTGTCTGCAGCCAGAGACCAGGAGCCCTGGAGACAGTGAGCAAGTATGATTAGGATACTATGGCAGGCCCTGGCAAGGCGTCCTGGCTGGAAACGCTGCTGAAGACTACAGGACTGCTCAACCTTGGTAGTAATACACCACCGGGCATGGTTCCCAGCCCAAGCTGAAGAAACTTCTCCTGGCATAGCAGATGCCTCAATTCACAGCACTGGATGGAAAATGCTCCCATCAAGGTCATGCTATCTCCCCCTGAGGCTGGGGCGGGCAGAGGCAATATCCTTGCCTGTAGATGATATGGTCCAATCAAGGAGCTCTGTCACCAAGATGAAGGAAGGGGACAACAGGAACCTTATGAAATTCAGCAGTGACAAAGTCCTGCACCTGGGAAGGAAGAGTCCCTTGCAGCAATAGAGGAGTGGTGTTTTTTTCAAAGTAGCTGTTGCTTGCAGACTGGCTGGGCATCAGTCTGCTGGTGGTGTGTGACTGCTTTTGCATCATTTCATGTTTTTTCTTTTTTTTATCCTTCACTTACTAAACTGTCTTTATCTCAACCCACGAGATTTTTCTCAGTTTTGGCCTTCCAATTCTCTCCCCATCCTACTGTTGGGGAGTGAATGAGGACTGGGTGGGAGCTCACCTGCCAGTTGGGGTCAACCCATCACAAACAGGCTGCCCAGAGAGGTTGTGCAGTCCTGGAGGTTTTTGAGACCCCACTGGACAAAGCCTTGAACTACCTGGTCTGACCTCAGAGCCGACCTTGCTTTGAGCAGAAGGTTGGACTGAAGATCTCCTGGTGTCCATTCCAGCCTGACTTGTTCTGTGATCCCATGATTTGCAGTTCTTGTGAATCAGAGATAGAAAAAGCTGCAATTAAATGAGTTCCCACCCTACTCTTTTAGTGATAACTGTTACCAATCCACCAGATGATGGATTACATAGCTTCAGCTGACACTAAAATACAATTTTTAATTTTCTCCTTTAAAATGATAATCAATAGTTTTGAATACAATCTTATCCTAAAATCATCAGTATGAAAAGGCAAACACTTTCATGACAAGGAAACAGAGATGACTGGGATCTGTCTCCACCTTTTGACTTCGATAAAAAGATGTGAACTTGTGTCAGTTAGAGGTGTGATACTGACAGAGCTGATCACAGGTGTCTAATATTCTATGTAAGTAACATTTTAAAAAACAAACAAACAAAAAAACCCAACACATCCATATAACTAAAAGATATTTGAAATACAATAACATGCCTTAGCAAAAAAAGATCTCTCTGGCCACATCTCCAACCTCAAATTACTTGCATTACAAAGAAATCATGAAAACACTGATACGATATGGTATAACATGATGTGATATGACAGGATATGATAAAATAAATACCAGTAAAGAAAAAATCCAAAACAGGTGTTTGTTATGTAACATACTTTATAGCGGTAAGCTATATGCGTGAATTGCAATTTGCTGTTCCTGAGCCATCACAGAAATATAGAAAAATCATATAATTACATTTAAAAGCAGATCTCAAGTACAGAACTTTCTCTTAATCTTTCCCAAGAGAAATTACCGAGTGTAACTATACCCCAAATCTGGTCCTAGTTACTCAGACTGCCATTATTCAACAGTAAATGCACATAAATGACATTAAATTATTTCTTATTTACGCAAATAAGAATGGTACTGTTTCACACTGCCCAACAAGTATGTGCATTTACTGATTGGTTGGGGTTTGGGGTTTGTTTTTTTTTTTTTGCTTTGTCTTACACAGCTTTCAGAGTCTCAATGAAAGTGGGAGCCTTCTGGATTACTACTTAATTATTGGCATAGAGAACATAAACCAAAAGAAATACCCACAGCTAAGAGCCTCTGAATAATTTATCACATCTTTTTAGCAGTACAGTAAGGTTTAAAAGTGAACGGATCTTTAGAGGAACAGAAAATAAGAAATAAGGCTCTTTCTTCAGTTCTCGCGTCCCTAAGAAGAGATTCAATATTCAGCAAGACAGAGAAATGATTTGTCTCACAGCTTTTTTTGCTTTGACCTTCATCAGGACTCCGTAGCTACCAAAGCTTACTTAATCTTTCCTGTTACGCCCAGTCTTCATTTTTGCTCCCTAGTCTTGTCAGACTTGTCATTTCCCCCTGCTCCTTTTAAAAATGAAAATATATTTCTTTCTGTTTCCGTACCCTACAGAAATTCAAAGTCACTGAGTTCTAATTGTTCAGGTCTGAAATGCAGACAGGGCTGTTCTGTATTGCAGAAGCCTTGTTGTAGGGACACATTTTGACATCATGAAATAGTAATTCTTTTTGGTAATACTCTTCAAGTAATCAAACTAAGCAATGCACATACCTTATTTTTAACCAGCAGCTTACTTTGTGCATTTCGATGATCACAACTTGACTTAGTTAGTGTTGCTTTGTTTTTCATCTCCAGAAGTCCCTGAATTTCTTTTATCTGCAACTTCAATCTTCTGTTCTCTTCTTCCAAACTTTGCTTTTCTCCTTCAAGTCTCTCCCTCTTTCCCCATTCAGAGGTACTCTCAAACTGCAGTCTTTCCAACTGGAAAGGTGTTGGGGGAAGAACAACAGAAAGAGAGAAAAATAAAGAGGAATAATATGATTAAAAATGCCATTAGTCTCACCTCAGAGTAAGGTGGGCATCTTAGAAATCGGTCCAAGATAGAAGTTTTCCATGTCTCATAAAGTTAAGTACTTGAATTTGAAAAGAAAAAACCCAAGAGGTACATTAATCATACCTTTACAAAAGTAAAGAATAGGTGATGTTTTAATATAGTAACTGGCAACCAAATCTTATTTCTTTCCCTGTTATTTACGGACAACAGTATTAAAAAACAATTAAAATTTTTTTTTTTTAAATAACACTGAGCCTGATTTTGGTCTGACAGTGTCAAAGTTTACTTTTTATTCCCCAAAAGATGAAAAATCAGCATGCTTTTAGTTATAGTCTGTTTACACTTTAGAATGAGTATAATGAATATTAATTTAACTGAAGAATTTTTAAAGTATGTCTTCAGTACTAGAAACCACTATCCTAATAACCACAGGAAGGATTTTTAAGTTTTCACACTACTCTGTGTCCTGAGGTCACAATTAATAGTCTTAAGGGAAATATTCTCTTTTATGGCCAGTGCTGTAACCTTGATTTAGGATAACCAAGCTTTCTGAATTCATTTATCTAATCCACATATAGGATGAATTAAATAAATCAACAAAACCCCACACTACTAAGTCTTATAAAGTAATTATCTAACAACAGATTTTATTTACTCTTCAGAGACAACTAGACAGAGGTTTTGTCAAGAATGTATGAAATGCTCCTCAGATTTCAAAAGAAAAACTGGTAAAATGAATTTATTTTTATAGCATAAAGCAGGTACTTACCACGTACTAACAGATATTTATCAGAAGATTATTATTGACAAGTACTTACTATTAACAAGTTATTATTAACTGGTACTTATGAAAAGATTAAAAGAGATTAAGATAGATTACAAACTGTGAAAATGAAAGATTCCAGTTCTTTTGACTGAGATGAAAAGAAATGTTAATACATAAGTCAAAATTTAAAAAACTTTACAATTCTCAGTTCTGTGAGAACTAAAATCAATTATTTGATAAAAGTAAAGACTGACAGCACTGCAAGACAGTTCTTCATTGAAGAAACAGGATGTCTGTGCCAACAAGGCTTTGGAAAGAGCCGGAGAGGTGTACTTTTTCACATATTGGTTACTTTTTTTTTTTTAATAATTTTCTGAGAAATAATGAAAAGCTACTGAACATGAAGCAAAGCAAATGAGGTGTTATAACATCAGAGAAATATAATTCAGACCCTGTGAATTGTAACAATGTGATTATCTAGCTAAATCAAATAGTAAACTTGTCTGTTCCCACCTTATTTCTGAGCAAATAAAAACAGTTAGAAAATCTATAAAGTTAAAAAGGCTCATTCAGACTGTCAGAGGAAGGTAGAAATGCCTTTTGAATCTGTCTAGTAAGGACAAAAATCATATTCGATGGAAAATAACAAGAGATGGTTTACTAACAATGATAATATTTTCCCAGATATTTCTCTAGCCGATATTCTATATATGATAAACTAGAGGATTCTCCAAAAGACTGAGTAAATTAGGCAGAAGAAAAAAGCTCCACAAGCTTCATCTCATGATGAAGAACACTAAAAGACAAACAGCAGTGCTGATGTTTCAAAGTTTCCATGTATAAATCGGACCCTGGCCATAAGCTTATCCTTTTGAAAATGAAGTCCATAATGTCCAAAGGCTTACACTATTTAAGTATGGGCACTTTCTGAACGAAAGTTGCATCTAAATACTAAAGTATAATTCTTGGAATAAATAGGAAATGAAAGACAAAAGAACTAAGACATTACAAGAAAATACTTAATTAGCAAATTAATTAGAACCACTTCCAAATTCCATTTCTAAGCCAATTTACATACCTTATGGCAATCACCCGCTGTATGAAATTTAACAAGAGCAAGTGCCGGCTTGTCCACTTGGGTTGGGGTAATCCTGGTTATACAAACAATCTGGGAGACAAGAGGCTGGAGAGCAGCACCACAGAAAGACATCTGGGGTTTTGGTTGATGGCAAGTTGAACGAGTCAACAGTGTGTCCTGGCAGCCAAAAGGGCTAACCATGTCCTGGGATGCATCAAGCACAGTGTAGCTGGCTGGTCGAAGGAGGTGATTGTCCCAGTCTATACTGCACTGGTGTAGCCCTACCTTGAGTACTACATGCCATTTTGTGTGCTTCAATGTAAGAAGAACATCAAACTATTAGACTGTGTCCAGAGGGGGACGACCAAGATGGTGAAAGGTCTCGAGGGCAAGACTTACGAGGATTGGCTGAGGTCACTTGGTTTATTCAGCTTGGAGAAGAGAAGGCTGAGGGGTGACCTCATCACAGTCTACAACTTCCTCAAGGGGGAGGTGCTGATCTCCTCTCTCTGGTGACCAGCAACAGGACATGAGGAAATGGTATGAAGCTGCATCAGGGGAAGTTCAGATTGGACATTAGGAAAAGGTTCTTCACTGAAAGGGTGGTCGGTCACTGGAACAGGCTCCCCAGGAAAGTGGTCATGGCACCAAGCCTGTCAGAGTTCAAGGAGCATCTGGACAACACTCTTAGTCATATGGTTTAGCTGTAGGTAGTCCTGCCAGGACCAGGGAGTTGGATTCTACGACCCTTTTGGGTCTCTTCTAACTTGAGAAGTTCTATGATTCTAAATAGAGAGGATGAGTACCAACTACTTCCCTTAGAAAAGTCAGTTGTCAAGGAGTTAAAAACTGAATGGATTATGTTTAAAGCCTTTTTATTCTGCCAACAAAAGACACTTCGTCAGGCTGTTCCTTCTCATCATGGATTATTTGCTTCCCTTAACAAAGAAAACAACAAGAACAACAAATGAACAACCCTCCACACACAAACACCAGAATTCCTAAAACTTTGTTCAGTCTTAACATCATGGTACACTGTTGGAGGGTACTATTTGGAGAGAACTCTGAAACAGTTCTTAAACCTAAAATGGGCCTTTGATCTAAGATTAGGCAAACTAGCAAGTAAGAAAGAAAGGAATATATTCCTTTCATACTCTGTATCATATTGACAGACTAACTGGGAACTAATTTTAACTTTTTAAATAATTATGTTATTCAGCAGTTGTCTTTGCATTACGAACTTGTTCTTGTATGAAAAGACTTTACGCAGCTACAAAAATACTAGTTTTTGGGGGTGGTCCATCTGGGTAAAGAAAAATACAACAGAGTGAAAAGCCTATGTATTATATATTCATGCTACCTCACAGTCTTTAGAGGTTATTTACCAAGCTAAATACCTTAGAATGTGATAAACATCTCTACTGAGATTAAACAGGGAATCAGGGAAGGATAATTTTGTACCCTTGGGTTTGGGGTTTTTTTGGCATGGTCTACCCACTACTAATAGAGTGCAAGATGTTAACTCCAACACACAAAAGAATGTAAGATGACCACATGTTCCTGATGAGGTCTTTAAACTCTATCCACTGAATTTCTGTACAATAACTGGAAAAGAAGGGATCACATACCTCTATTTAGCACCAAATCTCCCCGCCCCCCCCCCCGCCCCCAAAATTATGGAGATTTATAGTTGTTCAAATACTATCTACTGGATGACAATCACAAAACCAATATTTTTTCTAAATAAATACACAGGCATAATGTCTTACAAGTACCCATGAAAGATTCAGAACACATGAAAGCCCTATGTTCTTACAAAGCACCTGCCAAAAGACACGATGAAAATTTTAAGCCTGAAAGGTCACTTTTTCACAGTGATGAAAATGATCGATACCAACTCATTTTTGGCAGACTTCAAGTAGAGAGAAATCACAAAGCCATCCAAGGTTGAAATTCAGTCAGGCAATTAAGCACAAGAAGACTACCAAACCAAGGCCTGATGTCAAAGATAAACTTACTTATCTCTGTGTCGGTAAAACTTCAATTAATTGTACCCAAGATGTCTACAAGCTCTAATAATGATAAATTTAAATATTAATATACCATATACATAAAGAATTCCATAATAAGGTCAGAAAAAAGTACTAACTTGTACAAAATCATGACTAGACAATTTCGGTAATATTGATTTTACTACAAATCGCTGTCCTGCAAAGTACTAGAACTTATATTTTCTGAAATACTACTTTTCAGAGTGTTAGTAATCAGGGTTGGTTTGTTGTTTATTAGAGTTCTCCCAAACTATACCTTATGGTTATTCCAAATAACACTTTTCATATAATGCTCTCATAGGAAGTATTTGCTCTCTTTTTCCTCTTTGGTAAAGAATGTGCAAAAAAAGTGAGATGCCAGATCCCAACCTTCAAATTTCAAGTTCGAACACCAGCTTCACAAAGTCACCGTGTTTAATTTTGTCACTCCCAGCTAAAAAGATCAACCTTCTCTTCAGTAAACAGAATTTGTCTCCCACAACCGTGCAATGCATTCCTAATCCCACCCACAGCCCAAACCCCCTGTCAGGGCCCTTCCAGCTCTAGGAGTTCAGCTGGCAGCACTCAAGGCCATCTAGCTGATATGAGCTGTTGCAAAGAGCTGGAAGACTCAGCAGAGGGAGGTCTCTATTTTGCCACAGGGCTGCTTTTAATCTGCATATTCCACACCCCATTCTTGACAGAGCTATATTGCAAAGATTTACATATTTGCATTTAAAACAGACAGGAGAGGTTCATACAAATGTAACACAGATTGTAGAAAAGAGCTTTGATATCCCTATCGTCTTATGAGGAACACAGGTATTCCTGAACTGACTAGTCTCCTCCTTCTGTATGAACTTTTCAACATATTTTATCCTGAATCAAATAAAATTAATTATGTCTGAAGTTATATATTTTAACTCATTTAGTGGAAAACTGAAATAGTGCTATTAAAAAGGCCATGAAGGAGAATTTTTTTTTTTAATGTATGAAAATAACTGAAAATTGCTGACCACGTATTTGTTAGTAACATCTTTGCTAATTAATCTTCCTAAAGTAAAGAAGGATATACACATTTATTTTCATTGAGACTTAAGGAATATTATTTTAGATTACTTTTTCTGAATTTTTATGTTCTATATTAATAGATAATCTAATATAGTCATTCCAATCTTCAAGCAGGATACTTCTGGCATGCAGAATAATGAGCATGTGTAAAGATACATGTTGATATTTGCAGAACAAAAATTCAAAAAAGGAAAAATATTTTCTGCTTACAATATTTGTCCAATGACATACATGACTCTAATTTTACTTATCATTTGTTACTCAGTCATATTTTCGAAACAATTTAAGCATCTCTTAACTCTTCAAGCAATATGGGCACTGCATGTATCAAGTGTGAGAAATATTTCCTATGCAGCTACTTGTTCCATGAATTAGATTCACTCTCTTAATTTAATTAGGAACTAAAACATCTTAATGGCTTACTGATGGCTCATAATAGAAGCAACAGTATGTTCACTAAGAAGGCCTCCAAAAACCTGTGAATGTACAGTACCATTACAGCTTTTAGTTGTACATTTGAATCCATAAAAAAAGAAATTTGTGTCAGTTACACATATTTTTTTTTTTTAAATGTGAGTTAGAAGTTACAATGTTATACTCTCTTGCTGTTCACCTTACCTCAAAGATGAAATACAGATATTCACAGCCCTAATATTCCATTCAAGAATCACACTGCTGTTTTTCTAATTGAATTACGACTTCACAAGGCTAAGTGCCAGGTCCTGCACTTCAGGCACAACAACCCCATGCAACGCTACAGGCTTGGGGAAGAGTGGCTGGAAAGCTGCCTGGCCGAAAAGGACCTGGGGGTGTTGGTCGACAGCCAGCTGAACATGAGCCAGCAGTGTGCCCAGGTGGCCAAGAAGGCCAACAGCATCCTGGCTTGTATCAGGAATAGTGTGGCCAGCAGGAGCAGGGAGGTGATTGTCCCCCTGTAGTCGGCACTGGTGAGGCCGCACCTGGAATACTGTGTCCAGTTTTGGGCCCCTCAATACAAGAAAGACATTGAGGTGCTGGAGCGTGTCCAGAGAAGGGCAACAAGGCTGGTGAAGGGTCTGGAGCACAGGCCTTATGAGGAGCGGCTGAGGGAACTGGGGTTGTTTAGCCTAGAGAAGAGGAGGCTGAGGGGAGACCTTATCGCTCTCTACAACTGCCTGAAAGGAGGTTGCAATGAGGTAGGTGTCGGTCTCTTTTCCCAAGTAACAAGTGATAGGACGAAAGGAAATGTCCTCAGGTTGCGTCAGGGGACGTTTAGATTGGATATCAGGAAAAATTTCTTCGCAGGAACTGTTGTCAAGTACTGGAACAGGCTTCCCAGGAACATGGTTAAGTCACCATCCCTGAAGGTATTTAAAGGATGTGTAGATGTGGCACTTAGGGACATGGTTTAGTGGTGGACTTGGCAGTGTTAGGTTAACGGTTGTACTTGATGATCTTAAAGGTCTTTTCCAACCTAAATGATTCTATTCTATGATTCTAAGAGTTGTATTTTTAAGTAAGAGGTAAAGGTACATTCATATAAAACATATAAACTTAAACACTTTGGGAAGACGCTTCTCTATCATTGTGTCATTCCTCCAAAATGAATAGGGAGACTAAAGCAAAGTAAAAAATCCGGTTATTGAAAATGCAACACAAGGCAAACATTCAAAAAGCATTAGCTGTTTTGAAATGACCGAATGAAATTTCTGTGGGTATATACATGTATATAAAATACATACGTGTAAGTATATATATGTGTACACACATAGACATGTTCCTGTGTTTCTTTAAAGGGAACCTGGATTTTTTTTTTTTCTCCTCTTCATTAGATGAAAAAACCCCCTGACCTTTAAATTAATCTATTGCTGCCTTAAAGTCTACTGTGTCCTTTCACTTTTCACACAAAAACATTTCTCAGGAACAGTAATATTTATTTTTCATTTTGAAATTTATTACTGAAATTTCAATTAAAAAATGCAAATTGACTGAATAGCAGTGATAGCTATCTCACATCTACACTGAAAAGAATATCAGGGTTTTTTTTCCGCATAAAATATATCTCATCATACGTGTACAGAAAAGAAATATTTTAGGTGCTCTTAAGTAGAACTACAGATTCTGATTTATAAAGGAATTAAAAGCAAGACGTGAAAGAAACAATTTGCAACTCAATGTTATGTGTGAAAAACTCAGGATGTTTCGTTTTCCATTTAAATGTGAAAATTTTCTCTCCAGAATATGTCTCCGCAAACTTGCACTGAATTTTACTTTTCAGTAGGAAGACCAGAATAGTGGTGGAAGCATAGAGTGAGGTCAAGGTACTGTCAGTGAAGTAGATAATTGCTAAGGTAAATGGTGGAAATACAGTACAGAGTACTGACCTTTTGAAACTGGATAATTATATCTTAGAGCTAACCTACACCATTTTATAACTAATATAAAAGACGGAGACCCTGAGAAAAACAGACACAGAAAAAGGAACTCCTCCTGGTACAGTTCATTAGCAGGAAAATCTTAATGCTGTAGTTCAGTTTAAGACAAAGTAACAGTGGTTGAGGCTCAAAATGTTTTATTGAAACAAGACTTTTCTCCTTCACTTCAGTCAAGAGAAGATGGAGTAGGATGGAGGACAACAATTAAGCTGCCTACCGATTTGTAATGGGACTACTGACAGGGGAAAAAAAAAAAAAAAAAAAAGGACAGGTAACAATCAATATGATTTTAGATGGAAAACAGAAAATTTTCCACACACCCCTCAGGAGCAAGGGTGATTAAGAAAGCGGCAATTTTTGTTTGTTTTTAGCACAAAGCTTTGTTAACTTTCTATAAAACATGGGAAAAATTAGGGAAGTGTACTTAGAGACATATGATCTCCAGCCTTCTAAAGGAAGCATTTAAAATAGAGATGGACAGAAGACAAACATTATGTAAAAAGCTGTAGTTTTGATTTGATCTGAATGACATTGATATCAGAAATAGAAAATCCTAATTCAACTAGAAAAATCTCTCTGCAAAAAGTTTTTCTTTTACAAAACTGGCACTTTTAAACAACATTTTCTGAGAAAGATTCTCCAAACATCTTAAATAAAAGTTGTCCATACAAGATACTTCATGTTACATGCAAGGCCTTTTCCAAAGCAGAACTGACTGAAAACAGAAGAGTTTTATTTATTTATTTACAATCTGAACCTTACTCAACCACACCAAAACATTAACTTCTAATGCTATCTGTCTTCATACTAATAATCTACAGGCAAGCCAGATATGGCCTACAGACTTGTGACCCAGAGAGGCAAGAATTCCTTTTTAAAATAATAAAAAGAAACCTCTGGCAGCCTCACTCAAATACTTGTAAAACCTGTTTCAGCTCGCACAGATAAAAAATGAAAATGTAAAACCAATATGCTTTTGTGTGCTTTAAATGACTGCACACAGGGCTTTTTGAGGTTTTGCAGTAGGATGAATGAATACACATTTTCAAAATTCTTGATATCCTCACTATATTGTGCATGGAGATAATTTCCAGTCACCTACAGTATAATTTATTCTACAAACTTAAAGCAAGAGACAGACTGAACTGAAAGTTAAATGAGCCACAGGTTGATTATGAATTATGGATCATGTCACCCTCCTAAAAAAGAAAACCTATTTAAATAACTATACAGCTTTGTAAAGAAATTAGTGAATTTGACTCTTACAGATCTTGTCCCCACAGTTATTTACAAAACTCAGCACAAAAAAGCTCTTTGTTTCTGAAGCAAATGTTCATTTTCTGTAACTCAGACAGGAATACTATCTCTCAAAAAAAGTCATATCCAATCACCTTTACAAAGCCAGAGCCAAGAACAGAACAGTTGTGCAATTTTGCCAACCATCTTCTAAGTTACTGCACATTGACAAGAAATGCAAGGACAGAGAATCTGCCTTTTCACAGTGGTAGTTTTGTTTAGTTATGACACGTCATCAAATCCTAAAGTATTAAATTTGTTGCAGCTGCTAGAAGGAACAGCAGAAGTGCCATTTCCTTGAATATGGCACGTAGGTAGATTGAATCAAATAAATTATAAAACAGGCTCTGCCTGAGGAGTTTACCATCAAGTAGAATCGTCATGTTTCTTCATTAAGAGTGCATTGTGAAACACCATCACAATTTGTAACATAGTTATAATACTGGGTGTGAAGCTCTTTTATCAATGGTCTAAAAGGAATGGTATCAAACCGTTAAAGATACTCTCTCAACACAAGTGGGGAAAAAATGTGTGTACTGGAAAATCAGGAAAAACCTGATACAGGCAGAAGAATCTTCAAAAAGATATTATATACAAGCAGAAAAGATCATTTAGGTGGCTGAATCTGAATCTCTGAAATCCCTTTTGTTTTTAGGTCAAAATTGTGTACAGAACTGGAAGATGACAGTGGTTCCATCCCACTCATACCTCCCCTTGGGAAAGGTGTAAGAGGAAGACAGACTTCATGTAAGCAAGACACCAGTGTCCAGGTGGATAGAAAATACTTTCAAGAGTCTTCATTACCTGCTATACACTCTTTATTTTGGTGGTGGTGGTGGGGTATTTATTTTATCTGTTTTGAGTTTTCTACTGCCAGAAGTCTGTAAGAGGTTGGTGACAACTGCAAAAACTCCTAAGTCTGAAAGGAAATCCATCACCTTGTCTGCTTCCAAGCCCAGCACTGCTGTGCAGAGGTGTGATGCTTGCTGGCAAGCAAAACTATTACTCACCATGTGTGACACTAGGCAGTTTTGCAATGATTATTTACAGTGTATATAACTGTTTCTAGATTTCTTTTCCTTTTTAATCTAAAAGAAGTAATCAAAGACTACCAGAATCCATAGCACTTCTTCCACAGAAAAGGGAAGACAAATGTTGGCTACCTTTTTATTTGACAAGTACTTCAATATTCAATATAGGAAAAAATAAATTTACTCTGCTTTTTTTCTTATTATGAGCAAGTCTGCCAAGAACACCATTTAGTCCATCAGAAACTATACTGAAAGCATGATAAATGTTATTGTGCCTGACAATATCTTGAGACACCAAGCCTTGCAACAAATTGAACTTTTTAATGAATGCTTATATTCATAACAATGCATGTATCTGAGCTCCAGCATGTTTAGTAATCAAATATTTCTTCCTTCTGGTACTACTCAAATGTTTGTCTGCTGCAAGCTGATATCATTGCACTGTGTTGACATTAAAAGAAAAGTTGCTGGTTTACTGGCATTTATTTTCCCCTTCCCCATCTGTACACAGAGAAAATTCTTTTGTGTGTATGACTAATTTACCACAAGTGATTTATGCAGGAATATAAGTTGTCCATAGATATGTAAAAAACTTAAAGGCTGAAACTTTACAACAATCATGAATAATACATGCAGAGAGGCATAAATAAGTTCAAGAAAAGGAAAATGCTGGGAGTGGGGTGGGGAAAATTACCCTTGATCTCACAGATCTTTCTTTATATGTTGATTCTGGCAATGCTTTTATGAGTTTCTTTTAAGTTCAAGTTAATATGGACTATGCATTACATTAAACTAAATCAACATTAACATCTTCACTGAAAAACTAGGAATGGTGTCCATCTTAAATAATCCTTAATGCAGCTCTAACAGACCACATTAACATGCTTATCAGCACGTGATAGTCCTCATATTTCAGAAGTTGTTTGCTGCATTCATGTCTCAAATGAGGCATCTGGATGGATCGTAATGTATCTGGTGGAGCTCCACTTAAAACAAAGAATTCATATGAAGAGTTGTTTAACATCAGCCACCTGCTGTTCCAGAGAATACACTATGCATTCAAGGAAAAAAGTTTTTCTTTCAATGAGTATCAGAGAAAATTAAAATTATCCATAATGCCTGTCTAAAATTCTACTTTCACCAATTATCTGAAAATAATTAAAAACTTAGAGTAACTGCTTTTACCTGTATAAACTGTTGAGATCAGTAAAGAGAACACCAACACATCATGCACTCATTTTTACTGCAAAATTATGAAGTGTTTTTTTGTTTTTTTCTTATTTTAAACAAAAGAGATATTTATATTTTTGAGGTGGAAAGAATAAGGACGATGACTAAACAAATACAGAGAGCTTCTTGCTGTATGCTAGCCTTCTTCACTGTAATCACAGTTCATAAAAAGATTGAGAATACAGGGATATCAAAACTGTCAGTGCTTACTAAGTTGTACAGGACTGCTTACTTATTTCACATTTTCAGACATGAATAACAAGCTATTCAAAAAAATATCTAGGAAACTGATGAGAACTAGAAAGGACTGTTCGAATAAAGATATACAAACACATACTCTAAATAAAATATCTGAGAGCCATAAGATGTAAGGACAATTCTGTCAAGTAGATATTCTTGTAGGCTTGCCAAAAAAGCATGAACGTTTGAATGAATATTTAAAAACAAGAGTATGATTATTTTTTTTCTTGTACATCTTGTGCTATTTTAGCTGTCTCGCACCTAATGTCTATTTTCATATTTACATAATTAATTACATGATCCCCCTTAGAGGCCTACTATCTCAGATTCCCCCTGATTTAGTATAACATTAAGTAAATAAAAAATTCTGTATCCCCAAGACACATTTTACTGTTGATGGAGAAGAACAGTAAATCTGTCATGTAAACTATGACCTAGCTGATGATTAGAGTTAGGATTTAAGACTGAAGGGAAGTAGTAGAGTTCCTTCTGAAATCTAGGTCCATCAAATGAAATAAAAAGACAAAAAATCTGCCTTAATTACACCTGTGAGAAAGAATTGTGCACTTGTACTATCTTCAGGCCGAAAAATGATCTGCAATAACAATACTTGCCAGTGCCCAAAACTTGGTGCCAACTGGATTGACTGAAAGGTGTCCTATCAGAAACTGAAAATACATCTTATATAGCCAAAACACTACAGTGTTTAAATGATTACAATTAATGATTAAGAGGCTTGCTACAAGTATATTTCATTTTGGAGCTAAACCCAATGAGCCTTAATAAAAATAGATCCACTGAGAAGTGTCTACAATCTCTTCAATAGCCAGTAGCCCCATAAAGCTGTGGTCTTCAATTCTACAGACCTATTTATATGAGTCTGATAGACAGTATCCTGAAAGATGTTACACCTTTTTAGGAATCAATAAATAAATAATAATTCTGCCACAAGGATTCAGGATGCTTGTAAATCCGATTGTATCTCTTCAGTGTTTCTCTAACAGCTGGTGACCAGTATAGCAATAAACCATGTGGTATCAACAGAAGGCATTTTTCAAATGGGGGGGTGGGAGGTGGAGAGATGGAATATTATTATGGCAGCAATAATATACTTTTTTTCTGAAGTAAATAAGCTTTATGAAGTGCTGCTGCCAGTTCATTAGTGTACATAATCAGAAGCTACAGACTAACAAAGTATTTATACAAAGCACCTGTGTACTTACTCCTAAACTAATATGAAAATCAGCTTTCCATAAGACCAACTGGCATCGAAAGGAGTTATCAATCATAAATTAAATTAAAACTGTGGTGGGCTGACCCTGGCTGGATGCCAAGGGCCCACCAGAGCCACTCTATCACTCCCCTCCTCAGCTAGACAGGGGAGAGAAAATATGACAAAAAGCTCCTGGGTCGAGATAAGGACAGGGAGATGATTCAGCAATTTCCGTCACAGGCAAGACAGACTCGACTTGGGGAAAATCAGTTTAATTTATTACCAATCAAAACTGAGTAGGGTAATGAGAAATAAAACCAAATCTTAAAACACCTTCCCCCCACCCCTCCCTTCTTCCCAGGCTCAACTTCACTCCCAATTTTCTCTACCTCCTCCTTCCAAACAGTGCAGGGGTACGGGGAATGGGGGTTGCGGTCAGTTCATCACTCATCATCTCTGCTGCTCCTTCCTCCTCAGTGGAGGACTCATCATGCTTTTACCCTGCTCCAGCATGGGGTCCCTCACATGGGAGACAGTCCTCCATGAACTTCTCCAGTGTGGATCCTTCCCAAGGGCTACAGTTCTTCACAAACTGCTCCAGCGTGGGTCCCCCACGGGGTCACAAGTCCTGCCAGCAAACTTGCTCCAGCCTGGGCTCCTCTCTCTCCATGGGTCCACAGGTCCTGCCAGGAGCCTGCTCCAGCATGGGCTTCTGACTGGGTCACAGCCTCCTTTGGGCACCCACCTGCTCTGACATGGGGTCTTCCACAGGCTGCAGGTGGACATCTGCTCCACCATGGATCTCCATGGGCTGCAGGGACACAGCTGCCTCACCATGGGCTGCACCAGGGGCTGCAGGGGAATCTCTGCTCTGGTGCCTGGAGCACCTCCTCCCCCTCCTTCTTCACTGACCTTGGTGTCTGCATAGACATTCCTCTCTCATATTCTTATTCCTCACTCCAGTTGCATTTTGTGTCCCTGTGGTTTTTTCCCTTTTTAAAAATGTTATCCCAGTGGTGCTACCACCATTGCTGATGGGCTCTGCCTTGGCCAGCAGTGGGACCGTCTTGGAGCCGGCTGACATTGGCTCTATTGGACTGAGGGGAAGTAGCTTCTCACAGAAGCCACCCCTGTAGCCCCCCACTACCCAAAACTTCCCATGCAAACCCAACACAAAAACAAAAAATAAAACAAACAAACAAAAAAAAAGACCACCAAACAACAGAGGTCGTTTGGTTTGCTTTCTCATATTTAAAAAAAAAAAAAAAGGCAGTCTGATAAAAGGCATGCATTTTTGAAATACTGAAATTAACATTCACACTCACAATATGTGGAAAAATCACACATCTCATATCCCTTATTTTAGTGGATGTATCCAGGGGAAAAGGGATGATGACATACATTCTAATAGCTACATAACATTAAAGATTTTTTTCCAGAGAAGAATACTGAAGAACGAAATCTTCTTACATAACAAAACCATTGTATCGAGATATAAGCCAAATGATAAACCATTTGTAGACAGTCTTGGAAACTGAGGGGCTTTCATCCATGGTGTGAAGCTAACAAATACATAACTGCGTTATTCATTTTTATAGCCAGGCAATATATCAAACATGTCCACATGTACCCATCAACTAAGTTACTAATGCACATGAAAAATGAACCATGTACTTTATTATCTTTCAGAACAGAACTCAGCAATCTGTAGTTCAATATGCAAACCTCATGCATTACCAGTCTACACAAATATTTGTCATTTTTGTTATCAGCAAGGTGTGTTTCAGCTGAGAGAAGTCACAGAGAAAACTGATTCCTTGGTCACATATAAAAAAAAGTACACTTTATTATGAGCACTAATGCATCATCTATATGCAAATTTAATTAGTGAAAATAACAAAAATAATAAAAACTAAACTTGACCATCTTCATCCACCTTGCAAAATAAAACAGAGTATCTGCCTCGTCTCAGTGGTCATTCTCAGTGCAGCTTTGTCTCGTATTTGCTAATGTAAATATTTTAATATTTTAGCACCATTCCTGGTTGGGGAGCTCTCATATTGTACACCTGTTCACAGTTAAAAAAGTAGCAGGCCATATATTTGCATACCTCAACATATTTGTGTAAGAACCATTCCTGAATTTGAGCATCAATATTGATATTGACTGAATTTCTAAGTAGCCTAGATGAAATAATCACTGTGAGTACATTCTCTAGGTTGAAGTGGAAAGTATTGTGTTTTAAGTGTCTTCTTGAGTTTCTGGGCACTTGGTCAAGGATTGTTGCAGGACTCATGGGGACCCTCTAAGGAACTTGTGGGTACCTGCTGCTGCCATATAAGGAGTCATGGAATAACTGTCCCTTCACTATTAGACTCTGGGCCTCAGACAGAGCTTCAGAAGGAGGATGCAGCTCTGCAAGTGCCAGGCTGCAGGGAGTCCCTTGAGCCTCTTGCTGGGCACATGGTCTCCAAGCTGCAGGAGGTGTACAGCTGTCAAGGGGCTGGGCTTCCTTGTGAAAGAGCTATGGGAAGAGGCCACCAGACTGCATAGCATCAGACAGGATGAGAAACAGATGGACCAGACCTTCTCTGAGACCTTGCAGCTTCAAGAGCCCAAATCTTTAACTGTAGGGGAGGGGCAGGAGGAACCTATGCTTATGAAGCTGGAAAGCGGAAACTTCCATGATGATGAAGGCTGGAAGCTGGTGACTTCTTACACTAGGAAGAAGGTTCATGGCCCACCAGATAACGTGCACTTTCAGAACAAGTTCACTGCCCTTGCTGTTGATGAGAAGCATCTCTGGTAGGGGAGCCTGAGCCACTCAGGATCACTAGAAGGAAGCGGTGAATAACAGCAATAGGAGACTCCCTGCTGCGGGGAATGGGGACACCCATCTGCTGATGGGAATTGTCAGAAGGAGGTTTGCTGCTTGCTGTTTGCTGCGTCTCAGATAGAATGAATGCCCCAATCACAAAAACAAAAATCTAGATTTCTAAATTAGAAAAAAGATGAGAAATCTCTACAAGATGTCTGAGTTCTGGTCTTCCTATATTTTGACAAATTTGCCATAATGTTTTACTTTTTTTAAGCTGGTTTAATAATATCTCTCCATTACGAATATCCTATCTACTAAGGCACTGGGAAACATCCTGAAATTCTCTTCCCTTCCCCCATAAATGAATGTGATAAGTGAGATCTATTTACTTACTGAAAAAAAAATATAATTATAATTAAATTACATAAATGGTCCATCAAACCATTTGTTCCTTTAAAATTTATACTGTTGCTTTTCAAAGAAAATACTCATATTGTCTCATTTTCTATATATCCAACCCATATATACATATATAATTTTATGCAGACACATCAATTGGCCTTAACTCTATATTAGATTATGGGCAACAGTAGACGTACTGAAAGGTTTTATTACTTGAAGGGAAAGTAGAGGGTATCTTACCAACCGCAATTCCCCATCTCCTCCTTTTCATTCTGCAAATAGCATGCTAGAATCACAGAATGGTTGAGGTTGGAAGGGACCTCCGGAAGTCATCCGGTCTAAACCCCTAGCTCAAGCAGCACCACCCAGAGCTGGTTGCCCAGGACCATGTCCAGATGGCTTTTGAATATCTCCAAGGTGGGAGACTCAGCAACTTCTCTGGGCAACCTGTGTCAGTGCTCAGTCACACTCACAGTTTCCTGATGTTCAAAGGTAACCTCCTGTCTTTCAGTTTGTCTCCATTGCCTCTGGTCCTGTCACTGGGAACCACTGAAAAGAGCCTGTCTCTGTCTTCTCTACTCCTTCCCTTCAGGTATTTACACTCTTTGATAAGATGCCCCCGAGCCTTCTCTTCTCCAGGCTGAACAGTCGCAGTGCTCTCAGCCTTTCCATATATGACAGATGCTCCCATCACTTCATCACCTTAGTGGCCCTCTGCTGGACTCTCTCTAGTATGTCCAGGTCTCTCCTTGTACTGGGGAGCCCAGAACTGGACCCAGCACTATAGGTGTGGCCTCACCAGTGCTGAGTAGAGGGGAAGGATCACCTCCCTCAACCTGCTAGCAACACTCCTCCTAATGCAGCCCAGGATACCATTACACTTCTTTGCCACAAGGATATATTGCTGACTCATATTCAAATTTTATTTAATATTCTCTAATTTTTTCTTCACCCCACCCCCAACACCAACAACCTTACTAGGCTTTCTCTTTCGCTCAACCCTAATCCTATTTTCCATCTCTGACTGGGACTAAGACGCCCCCCTCTGGCTCATACCACAAAGGCCATTGTGGTAGAGATCTCTTGGCTGTCCTAACTTTTCTTCAGCTGCCCAGTTCCAGACCCACTTCCACAGCACCTCTAAGCTTTTTCTTTTGCTCCACCCTAACCCCAGCTTCTGGCTCAGAATGGGACAAAGAATCTTACCTCCAGAACTTCTGTCAGCATCACTTGCAACTTTGCTGCTCTGTGTTTCTTATTTTAGACACTGTTCAGATATATTGCCCTCCTACTTCTATGGTTTGGCTATATTTTAAAAGTAATGCTCATGCTATAAAATGTACCAACAATTACGTCAAAGGTCATATTAGCGTTACTTCACTAGGTCATAAAGATGTTACACTAACTTACTTCAGTAATTTGACTCTGCAAGTTTACTATATGGCTTAAGAAAGTCCCCTTTTGCTATGGTCTTTCAGGCTATCCGATATTAAGTTTCTACTTGGGATCCATTCAAGCCTACATTCTAGCCTACTACTCAAGCATTGGAACAGGCTGCCCAGAGGGGTGGTGGACGTGTTCAAAAAATGTGTAGGTGTGGTACTTTGGGACATGGTTTAGTAGGCATGGTGGTGTTGGGTTGACAGTTGGACTGATGATCTTAGAGATCCCTTCCAACCTTAATGATTCTATTCTAGTTTTACTTTCACTAAAAAATAATCCAGCCACCAAGCCAGGAAACATGAAATTAATTATTACTCTCCCCTTAATTGTTTTAGTGGTGGACTTGGTAGTGTTAGGTTAATGGTTGGACTGGATGATCTTAAAGGTCTTTTCCAACCTAAATGATTCTATGATTCTACCTCTTCTTCATACTAGCCACTTCTAAAGGTTTCCCAGCTCCTTGAAATTGTTCATAAGTCAAACACTCTTCATTCCTTCTTGTACAAATCTGAAGAGAGTGAGCCTCAGAGTAATTCCTGACTGCAGAAACCAAAGCTGAAGCCTTGGTTCCAACAAAATTTGGTAACTATATACTTGTAACTTTAATATTAGGCATTCTTTAAGTAACCTTTGCTTTGAAGGTTATTTTTTTTAATAATGACAAACCCCTCAGATTCAAGGTCTTCCCATAATTAGAAACAGAGACTGAATCTAAACTCCTTTAGATGTACTGGGCATCTGTTTGTAACATCCTTTTTACTGCCAGCTGTTCAAGTTATCATTTTTTTGTTATGTTTACAAAAATATTGGTGCCTAGATAAGCATGACTGTTGTAGTTTAGTCCCAGCCAGCAGCTAAGCACCATGCAGCTGCTTGCTCACTCCCCCTACCCCGATGGGATGGGGGAGAGAATTGGAGGAGTAAGAGTGAGAAACGCTCCTGAGTTGAGATAAGTAGTTTAATAATTGAAATAAAGTAAAATAGTAATGAGAATAATAACAATATAATAATGATAATAATAATATTATACAAGGCAAGTGATGCACAATGCAATTGCTCACCACCCGCCGACCGATACCCAGACAGTTCCTGAGCAGCAATCGCTCCCTCCAGATTATATACTGAGCATGACATCATATGGTATGGAATAGCCCTTTGGGCAGTTTGGGTCAGCTGTCCTGGCTGTGCCCCATCCCAGATTGTTGTGCCCCTGGCAGAGCATGGGAAGCTGGAAAGTCCTTGACTAGTGTAAGCAGTACTTAGCAACAACTAAACCATCAGCGTGTTAGGAACATTCTTCTCCTACTAAATCCAAACCACAGCACTATGCCAGCTACTAGGAAGAAAACTAACTCTATCCCAGCCAAAACCAGGACAATGACCTCACACAAAAATGGCATGTACAACATGTCCATTTGCTATATTTTAAATGCAAGTGATATTTGAGGTGGGATTAATATGGCTTAATTCTCAAACTGCATTTCCTTTCTTGCCTAAAGCTGAACACGGTAATAATAGTTCCAACCAAGATTAATCTAAATGAACATGATACAGTGGTTTAGGTGAATTTAAAGCATTCTCTAGTCTCAGTCAAGAAAAGAATTCACATTTCAACTAACCCCTTGGAGAATATTTCTTGAAATTTATAAGGGACACACATCAACCAAAACTCTCAAAACTTGACAAGCCATCACTCATCTGGAGAATCAGAACTCTAATGTTCTAACAAGTGCATAGTTGCTTTTGCTACTATGCATGGAGAGGTTGAATTTTTAATCCAGGGAATAAACAAGTAAAAAAATCCCATATTAATTAAGAAACAACTGATCTAGAAATTGTATCTTAAATTAATTTCTTTTAAAAAAAATAAAAATCACACATTAATCTTTATGTTTCACTACCGAGCAAAGGAAAACTGAGCTCTCAATATTCACACTAAAAGGGTTTTGTTTGCTTTAAAAACAGTAGCATGCTTTTCTTGCAGTTGGTTGGATTTTGACAGAACTGGATTTTGACAGTACAGCAGGGGTGACAGTGGTAATAGATTAAACAAACTGTGTTAAAAAACCTAAGTAAATAGCAAAGACTCTTTTAGGCATAGGGATTATAGCAATTATTTCTCCTAATTTAATTTGAAATCTCAAAGGGAAGCTGGTTTGGAGCATTCTTAGCCAAAAAGATCTGAAGCAAAGCATGGGCTTTCATCCCTTAATTTGCCTCAGTGACATCTTAGCTTTAAGAGAGGGGGAAAAAAGAAAAAAAAAAAAAAAAAGACTGCTCACTAGTTCTCCAGTGTTCTTAAAGGTTCAATACTAGACATTTTGGTTTATATTTTAAAAGGTATAATAGGCCTCTGCTAAGAACCTTTATTTATTTTTTTAATGAAACTTGAAACCTTTTATTAAACTCTGCTTATTTCCCTTTTCATCTAAGTATTGTTGCAATGGCAAGCTGAAGTTGTCCAGATTAAGAGCTGTTATGATCTGAAGTTTGTTTACTTGTTACTAGTGCTGTTGTCAGGGGAAGGGGACTCTGTGTGTGTGGCGCTTGAATTGTTTTGCCTCCCCAAATCTAATACCACAAAGTTCTTCCCAAAATGAGGAACACAGACTACCCCCTTAGAGACCTGAGACTCACTAATGCAAATCTTTTCCAACATCAAGATAAAGAATGCATTTGTCAGTTTGTATGCCTATGAGTAGAAATACATATACAGACTGAACTAGAAGCAAAAATAAGCTTTTATTCTACAGAAAAGGATGATTGATTAAATTTTTAGTCTTAACTATCAGAACAATGATATTCTATCTATAATTTACCAAACATAATTTAAAAATTTGTAATTTTTACAGATAAATGGCATACAAATTTAGTTGTAGTCCAGACTACAACAGCCTACCTCACTTTGCTTCAAGTAGTTATCTATTGCTGTGTGTTTAGTAATGCTATTAGTTATTATTAGTAACTAATTCAGGGACTAGAATAAGCCATGAGCCTTTCTAATAAGCACTGTAAAAGGAAGAAGATAACCCTTACTCAAAAAATACAGGGATTTGTCACAAGAAAATGAATGTAGGCATGCAGAAAATCACCTGAAAACAAAAGTAAATAGTGCAATGGGTAATCTCTGGGGTTTTTTTTAATTATTTTTGAAGTTTTATTTGCCATACAGAGATTAACACCTCTCTGTTTCCAACTGATTTCTAAGCTGACCTTCCATCCTGACTTCATGTTGTTTTATTGAGCCAAATGTATAGATAAATAAGGAACTGTAAGAAAACAGTAAAACAATAGTGGTCAGCATGATTGGAAGCACTCAAAGCAAGTTCCAATTGCCATCAGTCTCAAGAATTTCCTAGACCGTATTGGTACGATGTACTGCAGATCAGATCACTGTTCAACACAACTTACTCAAAATTATTAGATTAACAATATTAAAGATGTAACAAGAATTCTAATTGATAGACAGGAAAACAAAATACTAAGAAAACTTATCTCAGTTTACAGTACATTTTTTGATGTAACTGTTAATGAATCACACCAACAATACATCAAAACCAACAGCAACAGTCAAAGCACTCTATATTAAGTCAGGAACTGTGCAAGATCACTTATCTTACACATGAAGATTGTTGACTTTTCAGATTGATAGTTAAGTGGTGCTGGGAATAGGATGTTTGCTGTAATTGTAGATCTCTAAAAATAAATACATCTTAGATTACTAGAATACTAAATAGTGTGAAACCATGCTAGAATTTGTAATCATTACTTTCCTAAAGGCAAAACAATCCATACCTACATACTTAATAAAAATTTGCAAGTCTGATTGGACATAATATTAAATTTTCAGGAAAATCAAGACTGTATCAAAGTTGCTAGATGAATACCAGACTATTATACCAAAGTTACTTAAAGTGCAGCTAATTTGTACTATACACCAGATTCCAAAAGTTGCCATGTTGCAGTGAGCTTTCTCCTTAAAAAACAGCCTATGCTAAAAGGGACAGATTAAACCAGTATTTAAGCTTATTTTCTCTTCCAAACTGAAAGTTCAACAGGATTCAAGAAATGCAGGACCTGACTTTGTTCAAAGAAATTTTAAAGTGTTGCTTTGCTTAGACTTCAGATAAATATGTGTCGTGGTTTAGCCCCAGCCAGCAACTCAGCACCACGCAGCCACTTGCTCACTCCCCCTGCCCCGATGGGATGGGGGAGAGAATCAGAGGAGTAAGAGTGAGAAACACTCCTGGGTTGAGATAAGAACAGTTTAATAATTGAAATAAATTAAAACAGTAATGAGAATAATATCAATATAATAATGATAATAATAATATAGAAAGCAAGTGATGCACAATGCGATTACTCACCACCCACCGACCAATACCCAGACAGTTCCCAAGCAGCGATCGCTGCTCCCTGGCCAACCCCCCCCCAATTTATATACTGAGCATGATGTCATATGGTATGGAATAGCCCTTTGGTCATTTTGGATCAACTCTTCTGGCTGTGCCCCCTCCCAGTTTCTTGTGCGCCTGGCAGAGCATGGGAAGCTGAAAAGTCCTTGACTAGCATAAGCAGTACTCAGCAACAACTAAACCATCAGTGTGTTATCAACATTCTTCTCATCCTAAATCCAAAACACAGCACTATGCCTGCTACTAGGAAGAAAATTAACTCTATCCCAGCCAAAACCAGGACAATATGGTATAGAATATTGTCTCCACAGAATATGAACCTGAAATATACAGCTTTAGTAACTTGATCTAGATAAGCAATTATGTAAGATAATTTCTATAGCTCAGTGGTCTGGTGGCAAGTGCCTGTAGAAATAGTTCTACTGTTTTCAGTACGGTTTACATGACACCTCTTCTGTTTTATCTGAAACATACCTACAATAACACATCTTGGTATTTTGAAGTTACAAATGTCCCTGAAGAACGTTCTGGCACAGTTTTTAATCACCTGTTACTACACAGTTTAAATTAGAAACTGATCCAAAGTTCATTGACATCAGCAGATTTCTCATTGATTTCAGGATATCACTCATGTCATTGCTCAAAGAAATATACAGTATCCCACTGATGAAAACACAGAAAAGTTTTGACTGTATCAAAAAAACCCTACTCGTTAATTTTTCCTAAGATTGAATTCTTCGTTTGAAAGTAATCTGAAAATTTAATGCTTCAGTGCATAGGCACTTACTTCAGTGCCAGACAGTTCTCTTTATGCATGGAGACCAAAGAGGAAAATTCCTATTACACATTAAATTGAAAAAAGAAATTGGGGGGGAAAAAAAAAAAAAAAAAAAAAAAAGTCATGGCTGGTTCTTATCCTTTCCTACCTCCCATGAAAGTACTACTACTTTGTTCCGGAAGCAATACAGCTCTCTTGTATATGCTATAGATGAATCAAAAATAAAATTCAATTCCAGCAGCCACAATGAAATAGTAAGTTGGGCTTTTTATTCCACACACATAAATTAGGAAGCAAATTTACCTAGTCATCCTGAAAGTTATGTGAATGTAACTGTGTCCTAGATGTCAGGCATAAAGCTACATTGATTCTAATGCTAAATGTTTAGGCACCTTCTTTATTTCATAGAACATGACAATATCCTTGAAAACCAAGAAACTTCATTCCAGTTCTTCATGTGTTTTCCCTTCAAAGGCATGCAAAAAATTCCTTAATCCATTTACCACGCAGTAAACCTGAAATTCTAGATTACTACACAGCAATGGATTTCACAAGCCTTCATGGTTTGCATAGACTTGTGACTCAAGATAGCCAGTAATTCCTAACATTCCTGCTGAGTCCACAACGGAAACTGTTCATAAGTAAAAGGTGTTAGATCCTGGATAAATAAAGTACCACTTACACATTTCTTATTAATATTATGACAAGAGATTGCAAGGTGACAGGGTTAGTTTCCGGGGGGGACGGGGGGGGACCAAACAAACAAAAAACCCCAGGAAATTGTTCAGTTTTTTTCCCAAGAAAATAAAGCTTTTTTTTTTTTTTTAGAAGGAAGACCAAATATTTGTCATGCCTAAAAGAGAGCATTTTATTTTCAAAAACTAAGAAACAGAATGTTCTAAGGCTATTTTTCCAATCAAACCTCCCCCAAAATTAGATTTTTATAAGTGAGACATTGCTACCCTTATCTAGATAAGGATAGACAAAAAGCAACCCTATCATTAAGTATGAAATACTTATATCTTTAATTCAATGTCTTCAACGTGTCAGACGTTGAATTCTATTTTGTACATTCTACCAGTTGTTACATTTAATTCATCAGTGTGGATTTTTTTTTTTTTTTAAAAGAAACTGCTTATTTTAGCCCAAGTTGATTTTATGCAAATGAATAACAAGTAAGCCTACTAGCAGAAATATTTGCTTAAGGAAGAAACTAAGTGAATACTAAAATATAATCCTGAAAGGCAAACTGATATTTAAACATATTTAATAAACATATTTAATATTTAAACATATTTAATAAACCTTTTTTGAGGGTGATTTTTTAAACTATACACTGCAAAAAAACCCCCCAATTTCTAATACAGAACCGTATGGTGAACTGACCACACTAATACATTATTAAGAAGTAACTTTGTCGTAATTTCAGAGTTCTCAGTCCAAGCTATGAAAAACTGTTTTTGTTAAAAATGCAATGCTAGGACAAAGATTGCTTCGTGTATATAAACATGCAGACACATATATACACACATATATATAAGTGCGCATGTATGCATATTCCTCCCTCGTCTTCAAAACATTTCCTCACCAGGTTATACTTTCTGCTGATGGCAGACCAACAAGCAAAACAAACCTCTATAAATGATGCAGCTTTGGCATGGTATTCCTTTCACAGAAAATCAGTATTCATAGATATGTTTCAGTATGCACACATATGCTTCTTCTAAACATATTTCCTCACAGAAATAAGTATGAGTTTTCATCTTCTAGCTGTAACAGAATTTCCTTAAATAAAAAAAAAAAAAAAACCATCCTGGTCTTTGTCTGTATTTTCATTGCCAGACATGTAATGAAGGCCCAGGAAATACTGACAATTACAACTCAATACAGTTTAAATATCTTGTTAGAAGCCAGGGGTGGGGGTGGGGGGTGGAGGGAGGGAGGGGAGTCAATGAAACAGTAGATTTTTCCAGCATTTTCCAAATTACATTTGTAGGAAAATAGAAAATCAAATGGAACCTTGATGTTATGCACCATCACAAGTTATACTTTACATTGGACAGGAAAAACATTCACATTAAGTACATAATTTCTAGAGATAAAGCTAAATATGAACTGGTACCTGATTTATGAAAACAGTGGAAAGAATAGTTAAAGTTCTACAAGAATTCTTAAGCAATGCTACAGAATTGTTTCCTTACTCTCAAACTACCTGTAAACTATTGTAATTTAGGCAGGAAAACAAAATGTGTATATCTAAAGTAACTTTTTAAGTACTCTTATCAAAACACAAGTCAGACGTGTGGTAACATCATTATCCCATTTCACTCAGTCTGAAGATCACACCAGCCTCTCAAAAAAATAAAGGATTGAGCCTAGCAAGGAACACTCCAAATTCTAGATCTAGTCTAAAAAAACCCAGATTTTACCACAGGAAAATTAACTGCACTGAGTTTCCCCCCTACAAAGTCATTTGAGTTCTCAAATAATTCAGACATTTGTCTCAGAAAATTGCCTAATGATATTTTAAAATTCAGCCTTGAGGATTCTGATATCAAACTTTAAAAAGACTCCTTTAGCTCATTCAAACAGACTACTGGCTATTCTGTAGTATATAAAATCATCACAAATTTAATTTTTGGGCCACCATTTTATTCCTATGATAGCCATGCATAGTATGCAATATTTCTGTGCATATTTGGTGAGAATTAAACAGAACGATTTACAGTAGCCAGTATAGCCATTAAGGCTACTGTTTTATATCTGATAATTATTATGTTTTCTGCAGGATTCAGGGGATTATCAGAAGGTATAGTTGGGGTTAGGCAAAGCGTATGGGACAGAATAGATGGTAGTACTTCATGTATATAATTTCCTGTAAGATTATCAGAGTATCACTATTTCTAATTCATGTATATACTAAGTGAATGAAAATAGCAATTACAGGTAAGCAGCTCTGCAGCATCTTCACTGGAGAAGTTGACTGGAGGTTAGCAAATGTGACACCCAGCTACAAGAAGAGGCAGAAGAAGGATTTGGGGAACTACAGGCCTGTCAGTCTGACCTCGGTGACGGGGAAGGTCACGGAGCAGTTCATCCTGAGTGCCATCACATGGCACGTACAGGACAACCAGGTGATCAGGCCCAGTCAGCACGAGTTTATGAAAGGCAGGTCCTGCTTGACTAACCTGAACTCCTTCTATGACAAGGTGACCTGCCTAGTGGATGAGGCTGTGGATGTCATGTACCTAGATTTTAGTAAAGTCTTTGACACTGTCTCCCACAGCATTCTCCTGGAGAAGCTAGCTGCTCATGGCTTGGATAGGCATACTCTTTGCTGGGTAAAAATCTGGCTGGATGGCTGGGCCCAAAGAGTTGCGAATGGAATTAAATCCAGTTGGTGACCAGTCACAAATGGTGTTCTCCAGGGCTCTGTTTTGGGGCCAGCCTTGTTTAATATCTTTATCAATGGTCTGGACGAAGGGATCAAGTGCACCCTCAGTAAGTTTGCAGATGACAGCAAATTGGGTGGGAGTGTCGATCTGCTCGAGGGTAGGAAGGCCCTGCAGAGGGACCTGGACAGGCTGGATTGATGGGCCGAGGCCAGGTGTATGAGGTTCAACAAGGTCAAGTGCCCGGTCCTGCACTTTGGTCACAACAACCCCATGCAACGCTACAGGCTTGGGGAAGAGTGGCTGGAAAGCTGCCTGGCAGAAAAGGACCTGGGGGTGCTGGTTGACAGGCAGATGAACATGAGCCAGCAGTGTGCCCAGGTGGCCAAGAAGGCCAACAGCATCCTGGCTTGTATCAGGACTAGTGTGGAGTGTGGCCAGCAGGAGCAGGGAGGTGATTGTCCCCCTGTACTCGGCGCTGGTGAGGCCGCACCTGGAATACTGTGTCCAGTTTTGGGCCCCTCAATACAAGAAAGACATTGAGGTGCTGGACCGTGTTCAGAGAAGGGCAACAAAGCTGGTGAAGAGTCTGGAGCACAGGCCTTATGAGGAGCGGCTGAGGGAATTGGGGTTGTTTAGCCTAGAGAAGAGGAGGCTGAGGGGAGACCTTATCGCTCTCTACAGCTACCTGAAAGGAGGTTGCAATGAGGTAGGTGTCGGTCTCTTTTCCCAAGTAACAAGTGATAGGACGAAAGGAAATGTCCTCAGGTTGCGTCAGGGGACGTTTAGATTGGATATCAGGAAAAATTTCTTCGCAGGAACTGTTGTCAAGTACTGGAACAGGCTTCCCAGGAACATGGTTAAGTCACCATCCCTGAAGGTATTTAAAGGATGTGTAGATGTGGCACTTACGGACATGGTTTAGTGGTGGACTTGGCAGTGTTAGGTTAACAGTTGGACTTGATGATCTTAAAGTTCTTTTCCAAACTTAAGGATTCTGTGATTCACACTATAAGGTAATTTCAGAATAAAGGTTTCTGGAAAAGGTGGATATAATGCAGAATCTTTAACAAGAACAAGCTGTTAACAACCTGAGTCTCAAAAAGGCTGTTCCCTTTTAAACAGCATTTAAATGTTTATAGTGAGAGTAGAAGACTTGATTTACCCAGAAGCCTTAGTTGGCTCAGTGGCATTTCCTCCGTCTGGGAAACAACATGTAGGGAACTGTTACTATTCTCTTAAAGTGATCCATCTAATTAACAATACCTAGATTGCCATAATATACAGTGTAAGACACATATATGCTGAGAGAGAGAACAGAAAACATTTGTTTTAAAAGATGTTTAAAGATATTGCTTTATTCTAGTGCAAAATCAACAGCACTGGTGGCTTACCTTCAACTCTGTGCAAAAAAAAGGAACAAAAATGTCTCTGTTTAAGATACAAAATGCTAATTTAGCCTGTGATCCTTGTCATCTAAGGATACTTCTTTTGATGCTGATGTTCCAATAGGCTTTAAGTACCAATTTTTGCCTCATATCTCACAAACTGGCATATGAATTTCCCTCATTAATTACCAACACACTAGACAATGGGCACATTCTGTACTTCAGCTAGCAGAAAACAACACAGAAGTCATTGCCTGTAGTGGCATTTGTAAGTCTACAGTGCACACCAGTGGAATATAGCAGTATATGCATTTTTTCCCACTGTTTTCAGTATAATGTAAAATTGCTTTGTAATATTCCGTCTTATTGAACTTTTAAACCACCAGAAAAGCATGTCCTTCAGAAGTGATAGAGACAGATATAAAATATCGAGGAAGACTTGAAAAGAGTGTAAACAAGAATGTTTTATTGTGCATGTTGTAAGATTAAATGAGCATTCTAGAACCTAAAACTTTAACAGTCTTGCATAAATATTATTCTGTGTTTACAAACATCAGGGCAACACACCAAGGATTTGTTCTGTTTTATGAAGAGTCCAAAGATCTAACTAATCAGACTCAGAAACACTTTTTGTGTCTTTCAGACTGTAAGGTTAGTTAATTGATCTGTAAACTAAGGTGTATCTGACAAAATGGATAGCCCATTTCCAGGGACATTCAGCTAGCAATGTCATTGATGTCAAAATTTTTGTGTTCTTCAGAGAACTTAGATTTCCAGTTTTTCCTACAAAGATTACTTTAAAAACAAATACATCTAATGTCAACACCCTTTATTTATTCAATGGTTTTACAGACTGGGTCTTTGTCCTTCTGTGGATTCTCATGCAAACACAAAAATAATGCAAGTATTATTTTATACTGAGCAATTGCTTCCCCCTTTTTAAGAATGACAAAGTGTTTTACGGTTGTTAGTAGGTTATTTGGAATATATCTGAAGAGTAAGGCATAGGAGATATTAATTGATTTAGTATCCCACTAAGAGCTGCAAGCTCTTCTAGAAGTAGAAGTGAGGCTTATTGACAAGACAGTACATACAAAATGTTTTTGACAGCTCAGAAATGTAGACACGTAAGTCTTAGTTTAAGATGTGATCTTATGGACTGAATATTGTGTACCAAACTCATAAATAGGTCTCTTCAAAAGCCCCAAATGTATCTAATGTTCTCTGATACTGATAGCACTGTTAGGCCACAAATTCACAATCATTTGTAAGATAGGCTCCAGATAGTACAATACATTTCTCCTGCAATAAACACAAAACATAAGGAAGGGACACTCCACTTCCATTCCTCCTCTCTCCCTGGAAAAATATTTGGTGGACATAAAATCTTAATTCACTAGCTAGCTAAAGAACGCAAAGACACAATTTTCCCTATCTAGTCAGCCAAGTAAGGTAAAATTTAAGCCCTAATCTGTATTGAGGAGGTAATCTTTAAGAAGAATAGCCAGTTAGGACTTGGATTTAAACTGTTATAATGAAAGTATACTTGAAATTAAGGAAAAGCCAGAGAAAGCTAAATGAATGAGGACTTCCAAGTGTCTTTAGAGAAACAGACAAAATTGTGTGCAGTAAAAACTGATGACATTTGACTGCTTGCAAATAAAGAAACAGAGTGCCGTCAAACATTAATCAAGATTTGAACAATAAGCTGCTTAGCCTTAATCTTAACTTCTTATTTTACTATTTAATGGGAGAGCAGAATTTTTATAACAGAAAAAGAAATTATCAATTTCAACACTAAATGCAACTTCCTGTTGTATATGATGAAATGGTCTAATTTATGACCCCAAACAGGACAAGTTCAATTCTAGTGTCACACAGAGCTACATACAACGCTTGTAGTTATACTCAATACATTGAAAACTTATTTACAATTTCCAAACTGATGCAGAATGCAGAATTTTTAAAAAAGATGATTATCAAGATCACCAAGGCTTTCCATATTTAGTTTGTTCCAAGGTGAGTGAATACTCATCTTTTGACAGAAAGTAATTAGTTACTGGGAGCACCTATACTCAAATATTGGCATCTGTGAAGCTTCTAACATTACACAAAATCTCTCTAATATCCAAAAGGCTAGCAGACCTAACCATTCCTAGAAACGGTTTAATTTGCAGGGGCACTGTCACTTGCAAACCAAGCATTTTTGTTCCATGTTCCCAGTGGGAGTGTCAGGTGATGTACCAAAGGAAGTAGCAGTTGAATTTATGCATGACTGAAACTAAAAACTCTTAGTCAAGGACATGAAAATAATCCAGAGGTAATGATTAATCTGTTATTAATCAAAAAAATCCTTTGTGATTTGGTATTACAAGCGTGTATATGAATCAGATTCTATGCTTAGCCTAGTACATGTCTGCGTTTTCCCTTATTTCACTTTCAAATTCTTCACTGTCAAAAAACTTGTATGGTGTTCCAGCATCCACTTCTCAGCAGTAATATATAGTAAGCGACATTCACACACTCACCACCAACACACAAGTCTTGTTTTTTTCAATAAAGGAAGAATTTTCACTTACAAAACCCCCCACAAATGCAAATAATTTGATTCACATTAGTCAGATTCATCAAGACCAATGTTTTCCTGTAATTTGAAAACAGGATGTATGTCTTATAAATCTCAGAAGACAAACACAATGCTCAAAATATCACCTCCTGTTAGCAATTAAAGCAATTCAGCATGTTCCCAAGAAAAAAGCAGCAACACATATTTATGTGTATATGCATGCACATATATAAAAATTGGAATCTATCAATCTTCAACCAATTCTCAGCAAGTTTTTACTTCTTGTTGTTCTATTCCTGCTAATGGTGCCATAAAACACAAAGACTAAATTTCTTAAGCAAAACAATTAACTATATCTAGAATTCCTCTGTTGTGCAGAAGTATGACAAGCTAAGATCCTACCTAATGAGCAAGCAGAAAATAAAGAACTAAAATCTGAAGGAAATCAAATATGACAGAGATGTTAATTTGTTGCTGTGGATGTTCATCTATGAAGGAAATTCCATTTAGATATAACTTGAACTTGGAATTTAAGAGACTGCTTGCAACATTTTCCAAAATGTGAAAAGAAAGCTAATTCATTTTCCTGGACCATTCCAAATCTGAATTGTTAAATTTACAGGAAATTTTAAATTCTCTATCTTTATTTAGTTATATAGATACACATTTTGAGTTTTGCTGGATCTAAGAGGTCCTCAACCCATTGTTTGGAAAGCTAAATCTTGAAAGCTGCAACACAAATATTTCTTATTCTTCTACTCATGAACTTGGATTGAAATGAACACTTCTTTCCTAACACCATTCCTACATAACCAGGCAATGTTCTTAAATTGCTCCTTTGAAGGATGATCTCTGTTATAAAAGTACATTGCTTTCTGGCATCAGAACTCCCTCAAGAGTTCCCTGCTAAGATAAATCAATCTCCTGACACATTTACCTGTTCTCCTGAGTATTAGGAAAACACTTTGTTGCACTTGGAAGATCCTGTACTTCAAGATCTGCAACCTTTGGTGAACTCCTTTGTTTACCAGTCAGAGCTGCCTCCCATGGGATCCTACCCAACAGTTCCCTGACTAAGCCAATGTCCTGCTTTCCTTAGGTTCAGGGTCTGTACTCTGCTGTTTGCCTTTCTCACTTCCTTCAGGACCACAAACACCACTATTTCAAAGTTACTACAAACAAGGAAACTATTCATCATCATATCCCCAAGTAGCTTCCTTCATATTAGTCAACAGCAGATCCAGCTGTGCATCACCACTGGTTGGTCCATTTAATACCTACAGCATGAAATTATTCCTAAAACCCTCCAGAAATCTCTTTGACTGCAGCGGCCATGTTGCCTTTCTAGCAGTTGTACAGTCAGTCCCCCATGAGAACCAGGGTCTACAACTCAGAGACTTGAGCTCTTTAAACACTTCATTTCCTTCCTCATCAGGTGCTCTGTAACAAACTCTCACCATAATGTCACCCTTACTGGCCTCTCCTCTGATCCTGAGCCACAAGTTTGACTATCACCATCTTGCAGAGCTCAAAAGATCTGAGCTGCTTATAGATCTGAAGGCAACTTCCATCCCCTCAGCCCTTCCTTGCCAGTCTTTCCTGAAGTCCTTCACAGTGTTCCAGTTGCATGAACTTGGCACAGTATCTTAATTGCTCCAAGAATATTGTAGTTCTATAACCACATACAGCTCTAATTCTTCCTGTTTGTTTCCCAGGATGCATGCATTTCTGTACCAACCCTTGAGGCGGGTGTCCCTTTACCTTGGTTTATCTTTCCTGAAGTCTTTCTTGCTCCTGTCACCCTGCATCTTGAGCTTTCCATCCCTGACCACCACTTCACTTTACTGTGGTCTGTAATCTCCCACCCCCACCAATCCTTCTTCAAAGTTCTCCTCATTAGGTTGGCCAGACTGTTGGATCAAGGATACAACACCTGGGCCCCCATGACCTCAACCCCAGAGCTATATGGTCATTCCCAATATACCCCCAGCTCGTGCCCATGTGGATAAGCAGCAGGGAAGTGGTAGCTGAAGGACTAGACACACCTTGACAATCTCTCTGTAATGTTCTGGATCCAAGCCCACAGCAAGCCATATAACCCTCAAAAACACAAGTGGGGGACACAGGGATTTCTCTCCCCACAGGAGGAAGTCTCCTACTACTGCCACTCACTGCTTCCTCCTGATGTTAACAGATGGTTCAGGTTAAAGCTGGCTCTGATGCCTCCACATTCATGGCTTTCTTCTCCTGCTCTGCTAGGCTTTTGAACCTGTTCTGCAACTGCAGATCTGCATGTGGAAAAAGAGCCATCCTGCAGTTGCTGGAGAACATAAGTTTCCAGCCTTCCTACTATGGGACTTGATTTACCTCACAACTGATCGCAGTCTCTGGCTGCCTGTCCTGTGTGGTTCAGACTCTCTTATCTCTGGGGACCCTGTGAAGAACCTGTTAATCTCCTGTTTATCTTCCCTGAGCCTTCCCAGCCTTCTCATGTCCTTCTGCAGCTCAAAAGGGGCAACACATTTCCTCAACCAGCGTACACCTCTTGTAGGAACAGACACTCCTTTCCCCTTCCCCAGCCTCAGGGGAAGGTATCAAGCACTGCCTGCAGCCCAAGGCCTGGGGACCTGTATTCTACCTTAGCATCTCCAAGCAGAGGTCTCTACTGTGCCAGCAGCAGCAGTCCCAGCTTGTGCTGGGGACCCCACCCCAGGGCATGCCACTACTGTTGCTGATGTGCCTCATGCTGCCATCAGCACATTTCCAGCCCCCTCCCACATACAAACTGCTGGACAAGCCAATGGTCCCCACAGACACAGCTTGGGACCTGTGCGCTGGACCTGGCAGTTACGCAGCTCTCCCCCAGTGCCACCTGAATAGGCACTTGGCTATCCCCAATGAGGAGTCACCTCTCTTGGCCACAGCCTAGATCTCAGGATGTCCCCAACACCTCTGAGGGTGCCGCCAGGCTGCCACCGCCACCATGCCCACTTGGTAGCCCAGGAGCAACATCCTCACAGTGGTGGGGCTTCCCCACACACCCCTTCCGCCCGAACACACGCCCAGCCGGACCCTGACATCAGGGGTACATCAGGGCCACCACCCTCACTACATGTGGGGGCGGGGCACCAGCACCTGCCTCCTCCAGCCGGTCCTGTCCTGTGAGACTACGGACACCCTAGCGCTGCCCTTGCAGCTCCCCAGCACAGGTGTCACCATGGCAGCACTGGGAGCTGGGCTTCTCCACACACCCTTGGCAGGTCCCTCCCCCCAGGCTACTGGGATAAATAGTTGATAAATCATTCATTTACCACTTTAATAAACCCTAGGTACAATTTTACTCTTAGTTACAACACAAGAAATCAGAAGTCTCAATTTTGTTTCTTACTCCATGTGATAATGAGGTACTGCTAACATACCTGTTTCAGGCTTTCCAGCTTGGTTTGTCTCAGTTCTTCATATTTCCATTTCCAAAGAAATAATTCATTTTCTGTCTTTTCCATTTCTTTTTCCAGAAATACATTCATTCTGAAAAAGTATTTTGAAAGTCAGCAATTACATCTTTTTGAAGTTGACAACAAATTACGTTGAATTCCCTTTTCATAGTTTGAGTTATATTTTGCTGCCTTTGTCAACCATATATCTGTTTTTATTAAAAACTTATATTATCATCATATAATTTTTCCAAGGGATTTACCAAAAATAATAGCTAAAGAGAACAAAGAAATTCAGTAGCATAGAATTAAAATTTTAAATGAAATAAAATTTTGGGATAAACTGAAGAAAATTTGGAAATGGACTTCAGTTAGTGATTCAGGTCACCTAATACATGGTGAGCTAGTGAAGATCCTCAGAGAAAAGATACTGCATCACTTTTATTTGGGTACAGACAGAAGATTATTTTAAATACACATATACAGGGGAATATATACAGTATGTAGACAGTACTGAAACCAAAGATGATCTACTTTAGATGTAAAAAAAATTATTAAAATATGTATATTTCATGTTTCAAAAAATAATTGTTCTTGAAAGAAAATGCTAAAAGAATTTTAGCAAAATTGATTATTCAGCTCAGCGGTACTACACCCTCATTAAGCATTTGCCTCTGGAATGTTATTTGAGCATAAAGTCCATTGTTACATTCAGGACAAATATTTAGGATACACAGTTCACAAAGAATACATGATGATTCCTTGGAGAAAGGTACTGTATTACTGAAACAATGACCTTTGATATTTACTTTTACCCCTCTTCTAACCAATTAAAGTATTTTCAGTCATTCAGGAAATAATGAAAGAAATATGAAGCAGCCAAGGCACTACAGATGATCTTGTCTTTGAGACCAATTAAAAACTCATTTCTGTGTTCACAGGAAACACTATCAGACAAGTTCTAAACACAAGAATGAATGTCTCAAAATTTCATTTTATGAAATTCCTTAATAATTTCATTTTACATTTGTGCAATGCATATGCATAATTTCACAAAAAAATAACAAATTTGGAACATAATTAAAAGTGAAAGAGAAAATTCTTAATTACAAATAAAAGCTTTAAAATTGTATTTCTAACATTTCTATGATATCAAATTGGAGTTTAAAATTCTGGAATATTCCATTGGCTATAAATATCAATATAGGAATAAAGCTTATAAAGTCAGGACACTGAAGAAACTTGAAATCTGAAAAACAGTAAAAATGCATAAGTACTATTATGCTGGGAGGTGAAAATTTTACACTCTATAAATTCTGTGAAAATGGAGGGATGAAGGGCTACTACACCAGAAAAGAGAAAAATACTGAAATAGTTGAAAATAAAATTTTAATACTGGCAATTAAAGAAACTGTTGTTGTATGCCACAAGAGTTATTTTCTATTCTGAGGCTAATGGAATTTGTTAACATTTTTACTAAAGATATTATTGCCAAGCTGACTATAACTACATTCTGAGAATATTTGGTTTAAAATTCATCTTCCACAACAACATTGTTAACTTTAAGGAATTAAAGCAAAGGGTGTTGATGAGGTTTGTCTGGGGCATGCCTATGCAGCATACTGCAGGTTTGTGCAGAGATACCAAGAGTTACCACTGACTGGCTCAGGTCCTGGAAGTAATGTTAGCTACATTAATGAAGCAATCCACTTGAGTGAAGTATCCTTGTTCTCTCTTCTTTTACAGCTAAACCTAATGCTCTTGAACCAGGATCTCCTTTTCTCTGCATAGATACAGCACATAGCATACCTTATCTTAGTAAACACCTATGGCTCCTGTAACGTTATAGGAATAAAATAAACACCATCATCACTCGCAAAGCAAAGTGGAGCAAGATGACTTCTGTCATATGTAAAGAACCTAAGACATGCATTTTAACTGAATAGTTTTTCTTCTAAAGTAATGGGATATCTCAGTGGGATGGTATCATGACATCACTGGGGAACTAAAAGAATGATTAAGAGGGACGTTTAATACAGTAGAAAGTGAAAGCATGAAGGATGACAGTTTAATACTTTGAACAGTAGTCTACTGACTGTACTGAATGCACTGAAAGTCCTTAGAAATGGTCTAATCCGAAAGGTAAAAGAGGAATGTCCAGTGTGTGGTGTTTACTTCGAAGATACTATTATTTTGTGTTACAGTACCTCTTAAGTGAGATCAGGTCCCTCTGATGCTACTAAATGAAGCTTACTATTTAAATAAAGAAAACAAAAAGTGGAAGAAAGAACATAGCAGAGATCAATGAAGCCGCTTACTACTACTTAAAGATCAAGATCAGAGCATTTTTAATGGACTTCATAACCACCTTTTTTAACTCCTTATTATCTAATTAAATGGCAGAATTACACCGAATGGTTGAGGTTGGAAGGGACCTCTGCAGGTCATCTGGTCCAACCTCCTCCTCAAGCAGGGTAACCTAGAATTGGTTGCTCAGGACCATGTCTATATGGCTTTTGAATGTTTCCAAGAATGCAGACTCAGCAACCTCTCTGTGCAACCTGTGCCAGTGTTTGGTCATCCTCACAGAAAAAAAGTGTTTCCTGATGCTCAGACAGAGCCTCCTGTGCCCATTGCCTAAGTCTACCCATCCAGCCCTAAGCAATTCCTCTTCAATATTATCAACTACCAGTGTAGTTGGTGGGCTTTTGGGTTTAGGCCAAGAAACACGTTTAAGTTCAAAATGGAACAAATTAAGATCATGCAACTAGAAGACATTTAGATGAGAATACTGATCCAAAAGATGACTAAATATAGCTATTTTAGGCAAATGATTCTTTGAAGTGCTGAATAACTCATATGGTCTTTAATTCCCATTCATGTCACAGGGACCTCAAACATGTATTCGATATGAGCCATAGCGCCTAGTAGAGGATTTTGGTGTGTGATTTTACATTGTAAACCCAACCCGAAAGTTCTTTGAAAGACAAAACATAAACTTTGAGGTCTTTTTGGTTTTGTGGTGTTTGTTTTTTTTTTTTTGAGCTCCTATCTTTTTATATTTTGCAAAGCCTGATCCATGGCTTAAGGGTGTATTGGCATTACTGAAGATAACTCTAAACAGAATGCAAGAATAGGTCCTCTCAGGGTGAAGAAGCAAAACATCTTACGGAGAGATTAGTCAGGTAATTAGGGGCAAGTCCAAACACTGGATTTGCATGAGCTAACTTGACTCTGGAACAAATGCGGCCACAGTTCGGGAGTACTGCCTGTAAACCAGAAAACTGCTGAGAAGTCCTATGCTGTATGAGTAAGATCATACTGACTGCCAAGGTAACCTTTGGCCTTGGGGTTCAAGCTGTCTGTGATCCAAACTTGCTTTTGATGCAGCACAGCTGTGTGTCCTTGGCTCATGTTTACTGGGAAAATTACTAAGTTGTGAGAAAGAAGCTGTGAGAAAGTACTTAAGCTAGAGCCATGTAAGATAAGAAAAGTAAAAATGCAAACAGGGGTGAGATTGTTGAGATAAGCATTATTAGCAGCTCCAGAATCCAGAAGCAAAAATACTGACATGAACAAGTATAAAACCCTAAGAGGAAAAACCGTGAATCTGAAGATGGAAACTCAGCAAAATAAACCCATTCCAGTAAGCAGCGCAGACCAACCCTTTCTGAGCTGGCAGGTGATAGCCTGTCCAACAAAGACTTATAGGGTGCCTCAGGAGACTGGTGACTATGTTAATGCTTATCCTAGTAACATTATTCCTAGCTATTTATTGCGTGCATTGCCAAAAATAATTGCTTCATACTTTTAAGTGGCATATATTCTGCTTACAGAACACCTTTGCACATGCGAAATGTTGCCCAAAGTGACCTAGAGAGGGTGTTGTTACACCAATGCCCGCTGTTACGTGGAAATCACTGCTCTGTGAGCATTTGCTGCCTGAGGTTGGCACTGCCATATGTTGCATGGTGTAGACATGCCCCAGGTTTTACCATGTGCCAGTAAATGTATTACCATATACCATAGTTGGTATATATCTAGGGATAGGTGGTAAAATCTGTCTCTCTGAAGTACAGTTACAAACTGGCTAGAGAAGCACGTGAACAAGCAAACCAAAACCAGGAGGTAGAACCAGGGTTTATTAAAATTTTGTCTAAGAAGTGATCAAAAAATAAGAGTTGAAAAATTATCCCCTTTCTAAAAGGAAAGTTTTATGTATGCATGTATGTATACTGTGATTGCTGTTGAAAAATGAAGTACCTAGTACCATAAATATTTCAACCAGAGAAGAATAGATATGTGAGGCATCAGTCTCTTAACTCATATGAAATACCATGACAAAGAGGAAAATTTAGGCATTTTGGAATTTTTGCTTGCACAAAACACTAAATCCTTTTTAATGAGATAAAAAGTACTTCTGGTCATCTGCTGCAACACTCTTCAAATAAAAGAATTGTTTATTTTCTACAGCTACCTAATTTGTATAGCAGAGCACAGTAAATACTAGTTAGGAATTTAAAGTTGGTTTGTTTTTTTTTTTTAACTCAGACTTGTACTATCTACAGGACAATTGTTTAAAAACCTGACGTGAAAGAAATTCATCATAGTTTACCATTACAGCCTGCCTGAACTGAAACTGTTGGATGTATTTGCAATAGAGGGGGCATTTTCTTCCTTTTCATTTTCCAATTAACTTCAGCTGGTTTTGAAGTTACAGTCACATAGTGCCTGAAGTCTCCTACTACATCCATCATATATCTCACACTGCATGCTTCCTTGGAAAGCTTTTGTGGTGTGATTCAATCTTGCTCAATACTGATCATCTATACAAAACTTCAAAGAATTCCTACCAACACAGGGACTCACATGATAGCATATAGTCTGTAATCAACATACTACTTCTTTTAGGCCACCAAAATGCACATTTACTATTTATTTGAGGTAAATTTGATATGATACAGTAAGTGTACCATAAGTGTGCTATTCTCTCTCTGTTATCTGCTTTTGACATAGACCTTACTACAAATGAAGAGGTTAAGATTAACAGCATTTTGCAGCTGTATTAATGTACTTTTAATTCAAAAACAGCCTTAGTCATTCTGAGTTGGACTCTTTCAAAGTCTGCTGGTAGAGTATATGAAAATATGTTATTATGCACGAAGCACTCCAATAACTGAGCATAACATACATTAGATACCAAATTGCTAGTAAGTATAATTTTTTAATTAACTGTGCATTCTTAACAGTTCTCCATGGAGCACTTATTTAAATGACAGACAAGCCAAGAAAAACAATAAATGCATTATGCTGTATTTTCCCTCTAAATTCTTATCAAAGCTTTGTAAATAGCAATTAATAAAGCTTAGAAATGAGAACATATGAGCTATAAATGCAAATACCACCATATCTATTTTACAAAGTGCCTTAAACCTCTTTATTTTTAATAGAGATTTCCCCAAGTAGGATATATTTTGCACTTACTCTCTTTCCTTCTGTAAGATTTTCTGCATCTCAGCCAAATGCAAATGCAAGACTGAAACATATATTAAATCATTCTTTGTTGTCTTAGCTGTACTGTCCAAATTTTGTTTAGGTTCCTCCAAATAGATGCTGGGAACTCCATTGGGAAAGGAATCAGGAGTGATTTTTTTATTCTGATTGCTTTGCTCTTTGATTACCTCTACATCCTGAGAAAACAAAAATATGACATCTGAGAAAAACATAAATGAAAAGTCTAACATAACTTCTACAGGGCCTACCAAGGCTCTTCTAGACATTTAAGTCATGTAGGAGAAAAAGGAAATAAGGAACATCTTATGCAGTTACACTATATATGGATAGAATGTGCAAAAAAAGTCATTCACACCTTCTGCTATGACAAGCTTCATATCCAAAATATTTCTAATGTATCTTTACTAAAGAAACAGATTCCAATTTTCATTAGTTGGCTATAACTATGGTGAAGACAGAATCCTAGAACTAACAAAACCGGGAATGCAATTTATGCATAAAAATAATATATTGAGAAACTCTACATTAAGAACACTTAAACTTCTAATGTAAATCATGTTGAAGCAGACGATGGACTTATAGAAGTTTTGTATAAGGACCAAAGTTACTTACATAACGTAACAATTTGGATCCCATTCAGAAACTAAAAGCACTATAATATCTATTCTCAAGATACACATTTTGCACACAAAACATAAGCAAAACTAATAACAATTAGAAAAAATAATTAAAAAATAAAATAATTCTTTATTATGAAGACTGAACATCTCTTATAAATTATAGTTTCCTTTAGAAATGTTTTATCACCTATGATGAATTGTGTTTAAAAGCTAATCTCATTTTAGCAGATTATCAACAGTACTATTTCATACCACTGTCTTTTAAGTTTTTAGAATGCCTGAAATCTGTATCAGAAAATACTAGAAGTTGCTGATAAGGTAGGACCATTTTCCATTTATATATAAAGTTTCAGTTTTGAAGTAGTGCATTATTTTATACTAAGGAGAAAGAGAAACAGTTAAAATATATTTTGTGTCATTTCCTTCCTATGGCCCATTTGTCTGCCCAAAACTATGAAAGGCATGCATTTTTTTTGCCAAATTTCTTCTCACTACTAACATTATGGTAGGTTTTTTTCAGAATTCACAGGAATATAATGCAATTTATGTGCATTACAGAGTGAGTGAAAATTCTGAATGTAATATATTCAGGCCTAAGATCATGATAATTTTCATTGAACTGAAGTAAAACATTTCCTACATCCTACAATGTAGGAAAAAATGTTTTCCTACAATGCAGGAAAAAAACTCCTACATTTACAATGACTGCTAGCTATCAGACAAATAACAAGTATAGTTTTTACATGGTGCTGTTTATGAAGACTATATAATATAAGCCAAGGCACAGAATTAACTGGTAAAACATGAGCAAATAGTTCCATTTTTATGAATATAATTAGTTCTTTTGTATAAAACTAGGAGCTGTATTAAACTATGCCCATACTTGATTATTTAATTCTGCGTAACAACGTAATTGCTCTCCTTGCCAAATAAAAATCTTGCCACTTTGCAGAAGAATTTTCCTCACCTCTTCCCTCATTCCAAAAGTTGCATTAGGGGAGAATTGAATTACTTTATTTTAGAACCTACATTAAATTTTTGAGGTAAAAAATAAAATACATAAAACATGGAGAATTCAGATAACAGAGGTCACCTGTTACATTAAAACATGAAAGTCAGAACAATACTCTAAGTTACTGGATATAACGGTCTGCCTCTGTTACTTAGATGTTTAGCCATAGTTGAAGGGTATGAATCGTTTTCTGTATTTCCCTCTATTAGGAATATTAGATAGGTAAAAAAGTGGGTTTACTATTGAATGGATTACATAATATTTTGTTCAAAATCCTTGAAAAATCCCATGCCTCGATAGACATCCATAATGTCCAACTTCTTCATGAACTAAAAAAACCCTCCCCATTCTTTACCTTCTTTGTGTCTTCTGCCCCAGGAATCTTGTTTGTTTTGCTCAGCTCTTTCACAGGTTCTTGTTCCAGAAATGTTAACTTGTTTAGGTCTCTTTTAATATAAGGTATTTCTGAGCAATTGAATTCTGTTTTCCAAGCAGTTACAGTTTCTAAGCTTTTCTTCTCACTTACTAAATCTTGATTTTTTTTTTTAAGCATACTCAGTTCTTTTACAAAACTGTCTAATTTGATTCTCAGTTGTCTTGCTTCCTCTCGGGCTTTATTTCTTTCTGCTCTAACTTTGCTCCATTTCTCCCTCCAGTTAGCGGTACAATCTGACCACCAGCGCATGGTCTTCTCCATTTGGGCAGCTCTGGCTTTGACTTCTTCCAGTTCTCGAATTCTTACTGCTTCAAAAATTTCCCAGTCACTGCTGTGATTTGTTTGCATATATGGATAATGAGGTGAATATGGGTAGAAACTTTGAGATGGCAGATTTGAACTACACAGATGGCCACCTGGTTGGCAACCTCCAGCTAATTTATAAGGTTTTCCTGGTTGGGTCCCAAAAGCCTGTGTCTCTTCCATTAGCTTCTGAATGGAGCCTAAATTCATGTTTTGATTCATAATCTAATTTTATTCCTAAAAAAGACAAGACAGATGATAATTTAGGTTCCCTCAATTAAATTATATGAATAACCTCAAACAGTAGTTTATTTTACTGCTATAATAATGAGATAATCTTAATAATAGTGTTGATGTTTTAGAAATGTACTTCATCAACAAGAAATAGCTATTAAAATATATTTTATGTAATACTTCTTGAGCACAGCATGAACAGACATACTTACTACTTGACTAGGAATTGCTAGCAAAAGAAGCATCGGTACATAATCATAGTGTGCTCAAAACTTTTTGAGTCTAGGGAAACAAGGCAAAAGCTTTCTTCCCTCAAGACAAGATTAAATTGAATCAATATATATTTTAAAAGTCCGATAAGAGGAAGGTATTTGTCTAGAACCAAAGTCACAGATTCACTTGCCTTCTTTCCCAAACTGTGGAACTTCATACAAGGCAAAACTTACCTTATAATCTGCCTACCTAAACAAAACAATCCCCTCCCCCCCCACCCCCCAAAAAAAGAAAAAAACCCAAACAAACAAAAAAAACCAAACAAAAAAACAAACCAGCAACTGACCTTTGGGTTTTCTTTGTTTCATGAGAAAAATCAAGCATTTTTATAGGCAGCTTTATTTTGCTGTCTACATTCCAGACACTGTCCAGGAAGTATATTCTTATATTATTCTGGAAAGGGTAGCAATATCTTACTGTACTGTATAGCCTACCTCATGATGATATGGCTCTGCTAGTAAATCTTTTTGCGTTCCTTTTCATTATTTATCTGCTATTACTCATTCAGCCCAGAGGAAAACCAATGTCTCAGAAATTGCTTTCCCACCCCACTGCTGAGAAAATGTTAATGTGGACAGTCTGTAGCGACTAGTCACTTATACTTTCTTGTTTTTCCTCTTGAGTATCTTTAAAAAAAAAAAAACAAACAAACCACAAAAAAACCACCAAAACTAGTAAAAATCTTGCTATACCAGTAGAAGACTAAGTTGTTTAAAGTAAAAAAATGGCTCCTATATTCCAAAATCCATATGTGAAAAAATCATGTTTGTATGTTACAGCGATTAGTGTTACCACCTGTAGTTAAAATGTAGAAGGCCAATACAGTAAACACTGTTTTATGTAATACATCTTGAGTACAGAATAAACAGACATACTTATTACTTGACTAGGAATTGCTAGCAAAAGAAGCATCAGTAAATAATCATAGTGCTCTCAAAACTTTTTGAGTCTAGGGAAACAAGGCAAAAGCTTTCTTCCCTCAAGACAAGATTAAATTGAACACTGAAGAGTAGATAGTCTTGGCATTATGATTCAGTCATGTTTCATTTCAGCTGAATATAAGTTTTTGCAGTTTTTGGTTCCAGTTTCCCAGCTGTTTTCAACTTTTCAGTGCTTTCCAGGACATTTATTTGCCATTTGTTAGAAGGTCTAGAGAACTGTTGTAATGAAGTATGGATATGAGAGAAGAGAAGGAAAAGGACAGTACAGGTCTCCAACTCCATTATCACTGCCTGGTGTACCACCACCAACCCCTACAACAACACTATACAGATGTAGAACAGCTGCTGCCAAAGCTTGATCAGGGCCGAGTCTTTTTCTTGTTGCCTGAACTACTCCTTCACAAATTCTTGGGGGAAAAATAATTAGCCCTGTTATCCCATTCCAAATAAGATGTATCTCTACATATTGTTTATTACACAAAGACGAACATGATGTAAAAAGACTTCTCCACAGAATGGATTCATAGTGTGTCGCTAAAACCTATTTATGAATTCATTTATAAAGCCAAAATGATCCAACTAAATAAAACAGCGAGCATACTAGAAAATAGGACTACATTCATTATCTCTATTTTAATTGATTTCTCATCTTTTAGAATACAGCATAAGCACATTGAACTGCTATGTTCACCCTTTCTTAGAGACAAGTAAGGTAGATGTTGCTGATGTAAAGCTCAGACACACAGACACTTGTTTCAACAAGGTACTACAGATGTCACCTAATAACACACATTATGCCTGGCCAAGGTGACTTCTCCACAAACTTCTAAATTAAATTTATCTCAGGTGAAAAGAGGACATTTCTTAACTGGAAGACAGTTAAAGGAGATTTCTTACTATTGAAGAATTATTTGCTCTTTAATCTTGAAGTAAGGTCTTCAGCAAAGAGGATTTAGGTTTTTAATATAATTGCTTAATTTGAAAAGAAAAAAAAACCACCAAACATCGTTACAAAGTGATAAAAACCTGTAAAACTATTCAAGATCTGGTGGCTTTGTAAATTCATCCCTCTAATTTTTCTTATTTGTGCTTAAAATGTAACTCAAATAACTAGAGACTTGTAGAACAGGCTGACTAAACTGAGGAACATTCTTGTCAGTTTGTAGGAGAGTCTTTGGGGGAGGGGGAGAAGAGAAAGAAAAGCTAAAACTGCACCACAGAGAAATTCCTTTGTTCAGCAGCTAGGGTAACTTACTGAAGAAAAACTCTGACACCTATGAAGGCAAATTGTATTTATATTGGTAAAAATTATCATTTAACTGATATCTGACCATTAATAATCTTAAACATTGATGAAATAGATACAGCAGGTTAATGACTAGAAAAAACAGAACTTGTCTTTGGTCCCCCCTTTATCAGAAGTCAGTCAAATAGCAAATCATCAGTACACGCTTAAATTTCCCTACTTGTAAAACAAAGATAATCTACTGTTTGAAACAATCATTGAAAAGCACTGCCCAAAGAATTATGCATTGTTATTGCTAGGTGAGCAGATATTTTTTTCTTTTCAAATAGAAGGACAGCATTGAAGGGTCCACACCTGAATCCATAATTGTTGTATTGGAAACACAGCTCTGAAATATCTTGGTGTTTCACTATGTAGAAACACAAGCGAACACTCTTTGGGCCAAGTATTCTATTTTCACTCTCTTATATGTACAAATAATTAGTAGCTTTCATCACTTGTGGACAGATTGTCTCATTCTGTCCCCTTTGCACACAATGCAGATAATCAAATATTATCACTGAAGCACAGAGGAAGCGATGAAGCCAAATTCTCAAAAATAAAAGAATGAAAGGCAACTAGAGCCCCTGATTCACTGGACGCTTTTCAGATCTGTATTTTATCCATAGGATTTTTTTTATGCAATTTATCTTGGAAGATTTATCACTTACTAAAAACAATAGACGTGTACAAAAGTGCAATGCTTCTTTGAAGTCTTTCAGATTTATTTTTTGTTCAGTAAGCAAGGTGCCACAGCAGCCTCTTAATTTAACACAAGAGACAACATGAGTATATAGAATGTGGTAAGCATGAGTCATGAGTTGTTCTGATTTTAATAATTTAATAATAACCTCAAGAAAAAAAAAAAATCACACAACTGTTTTTACATTGTTGAATTTCCATTTCATCTTATATTGAAACATCCACAAGTCTTCTGCTTACAGCCCTGGTTTAATTGAAGTAAAAGTGTGTTTTCTCATTAGCATTTATGAAAGTAGGATTTTCTGCTTTGCCAAAGTACTGTACTTTCATGACCAGTGTAACCCAGCATAAATCCACTGCTGCTGAAAAGACAGCCCCTACTTTCTCACACATGCATCTACATGTTCTTGACTATGTAGCTTTTCCTTTTAGTAGAAGTAGTGAAAAAATCAGGTCAAACAGATGCAACATTTGCAGCTAGTAATTTTTTGGCTTCATCTGTGCCCTCATATTTCACTAGTGGCTGCATGAAACCAAGTGTTTCCACAAAACATGGTGTAGAAACAAGACGTGGAAGGAAAGTCCCTTTTGACAGCATCACAGAAATGTAAAATCATCATAGCTAGTAGAATTACATAAGTAATATCCAGGGAGCAACAGCCAAGAGTTTGTGAACAAACAAAACAAAAAAATCTATATGTTGTATACAAGATTATACTTAAAACGTGTTATTTGACTTCTGTGACAATACTGTATGAAACTGAAAGAGGAAAATGTATTTCAGTGATGACTAGAGCAGATTTGCCATCCTATGGAGAAAAGGCTTGGGCAGGAACGTCTTTTTGGCTAAAGCGAGTTTTTGCCTACAAACTTCATTTCTTGGCAAAAAACTATGATATATCATGCTGATCCATTACTGTAACCCTACCTGTCAGGTTAGTCAGCCTCTAAGACTATGGGTGATGAAAGCAAATGAACTACCCTTTAAACTGCCACACATCGTTGTCATGGTATTTCCAAACATTTTTTCTAATTATTATTTTGTAGAAAAACCCTAGAATGTCTAGAATTGGACATTTTAATGTAATGTTTAAGTTCTCTGCAGATATTTTTCACAAACATTTGCATTTAATCAGAAGACTAATAGCTTCTCATGAGTGTTAAAACACAAGGCTAATAGCATCAAGGATGAATATTCTTATGCAGCTAGTTTAATATCCATGTTGGAACAGAGAAACTCTGTTGCTACAGAGTTGTTGAGCAACTGTGATAAAAATGGCAAAAGGAATTCTATTTCAACTGTGAACGATTAAGACTTGTGCTTGTATCTATTTTAAAAAAAAAATACACTAAAGTACTAGTCTTGAAAGGAAGAAAAGATTTAAAAATAACAAAAGTGTTGATTGTTATAAAAGTGCCTGAAATGGTCAGAACCTCACAGTTCCAGATGGACGATTAGGATAGGCTTGTTTTGTTTGGTTTTGTGGTTTTTGGTTTGGGGTTTTCTTTTCCACTGCACATCAGTCTGATCTTTCATTTCCTCAAAAATACTGCACTGACAAAATAATCATAATAAAAAAAAAAAAAATAACTGAAGACTGTTGTGATACTGAATCAATTGATTCTGAATCTTTAATCATCCCTGTAGTTCCAGTGATACTTTTAAAAAAATTTCTCTTCTCTGGTATATGACCACCTCATAAAAAAGTAATTCATGGTAAAATATCAGATATCTACATTGAACCTTGAAAACTCTCATCTATAAATATTGCCAACCTGTTCCAGGGAGGAACAAGAAAAATTTCTAAGGCGTATGTTGAAGATAACTAAAAGAAGAAAGCTATGTGTTAATATTGTTATAGACACAGACCTCTAAATGTCAGAAACTTCACAAGTCTGAAAATTGAGGAAAAAAAAAAATAGTCTGCAGCTAGTTTTAAAGTTTCTAGCTTAAGTTTTCAGTAGCAGACTAGCTAGCACAGCATATGGAACTCAGTGAGCATAATTACTTCATAAGAGATAATTGGAAGGAAAGGTAAGATAAAGTTAGGGAACTGGATAAAAGTGAAGATGTTTTATCCAGGGAAGCCTTCTGATAGTTCCACTCAACAATTCAGGGACAAGTAGTAACACAGAATCCCTTTTAGAGTAGTTTGTCTTAGCGGAATAATCTAAGTATGCACAAAATATAGGAAGTAACATTCATTGTATCATGCGAGTGGGGTGGGGATAGTATGAGAGAGAGGGAGATCTAATAGTTCTTAGAGGAAAAAAAAGGTGTAGACATTTGGCCAAAACTACAAGGAATATAGGTCTAAACCATATTTCATTATATTGCAACCTTTGCTTATTTACCTAATGATCATAAACACCAGTAAGAAAAGGAAGAGCTCTTGATTTATTATTACCAGCTATTATTGTTATGGGCCAAGAGGAACATATTAACCCTTGGTAGCACAGTTACAAAATCACCAGGAGAGAAAAGAATTATTACACTTTCCCCATGTTAACACCTGCTCACTGAACTCAGGTTTTTCAGTGAGTTCAGTAGCTAGGTCAGCAACTTGAGGATAATATTTCAACACCCTCTTACCAATTGCGTGACTTAACCTTTAGTTACAAGACTCCTAATTATGAAGTCTTCAGCCAAACATTTTTTTAAAGGGATCCTATATCTTTACAGAAAATGTCTGCTTCAGATTAAGCCAGTTAATTTTCTTTTGTCTAATCTATAAGCATAATAGGACAAAATGAACCATTAAAACTGCATGTGTGCTTTTGTAAGTGCTACTGGAAAACCAGAACTTTCCACGATATTGCTGCGGCTACCGCTTCAATCAACAAACCGCTACAAAAGAAGGCAGCTACAAGAAGATGGACAGGGGTGATGGGCTCATTATGGGAAAATATAGGGAGTGACTGACTATCATGCCCTGAAAACTTGGCTGTTTACCAAGGACTGCTAACTACTAAGCCGTCAACTCAAGAAAAGGACATCAAGTTATATGTGCTTATTCTTGTTGTAAAACTGATTTTAACTAGTAAGTCATTACTCTTAGGGGTTCCACCCAGTGACTAGAGAATTGGGTGAAAAAATATTGGCATGTAAATGGTAGAAATGTACAGGGGGAAAAACCACCACGCTGGAAAGTGATTTATGATATAGCTCAATCTAAGAACATATCCATAGAGCATGTATCTAGTCACCAAAACCCTAAAAATCCTGAGGCAACACAGAGTCAGGTGGCTGATCGATGGCCAAAATAAATGTAGCACAAAACTCTGAGGCAGAATGAGTACATGGTTACAGGAATAGCTTAGACACACTGGGACTTATGATTTAGTTCACCAGGCTGTGAGGAGAGCATGCCTGGTGGCAAAAGCTCTGGCAAAACAAGTTGTAGGTTTGTGCCATTTTTCTCAAACCACAGTACAGCACATCACCAACATTCTACCAACTTCAGGAAAGGTAAACTTATCTGGGAAACTTGGCATGTAGATTATATTGACCTCTTAGGACAAACACCTGGAGGGTGGAAAGACATCCTTACAGGAGTAGAAATAGCAGTGTAGGGAATGTGCATCCTGCCCAAGCTACCGCTGCTCTTGCAACTGTTGCTGCTTTAAGCCAGTGGTTTGCTACTTTTCCTTTATCCAGACAAATACAATCTTACAATGGCTAACACTTTAAAAATAAAGTAGTACAAGCTTGGTGTGCTTCCAATGTTGTACAATGGATTTTCCAACTACTGTATCAATCTCAAAGTAATGGGACAGTACACTGATTCAATGGACTACTAAACCAGCAGCTACACAACAGGCAATCTATTAATACTCTAAGTGGGGATCCTATCTGTGGGAACTTGTAAGTTGGCTACATGAGTGACAAACACCCGTGGGAAGTACCATAGATAAGGGATTCATACCAGTAGCTGCCCAAATTCCTGTTAAAACAGAAATAAAACCCTCCCGAAGTCCATAAAATGAGATTGCAGTTAAACATCCAACTCAGGAGTTACCTGGGTGACTTTTCTTTTACAATGAAAAAGGAGTATGGGATGCTATAGACAGTAAAAGGAGTTAATGACCTGAATTATGTCCAGGACCTGAGCATCTTCTCTTGCAGAAAATGAGGCCTTACCTCATCACCGTGGCAACACTGATAACAGGAACACATACCCAAAACTTGGCTCTAACAAATTCTGCCTTTTAACATTGCCTGTGGCACAACTCAGGCATTGCAGATCAGTCATAACCCACCTTTAAAACTAGTTACAGGAGAAATACCATTTGTAATTCCATAATGTCCTGGTTTCAGCTGGGATAGAGTTAATTTTCTTCCTAGTAGCTGGCATAGTGCTGTGTTTTGGATTTAGGATGAGAAGAATGTTGATAATACACTGATATTTTAGTTGTTGCTAAGTAGTGTTTATACTAGTCAAGGACTTTTCGGCTTCTCATGCCCTGAGAGCAAGAAGCTGTGAGGGTGCACAGCCAGGATAGCTGACCCAAACTAACCAAAGGGGTATTCCATACCATATGACACCATGCTCATTATATAAGCTGTGGGGAGTTGGCCAGCGGGCAGCGATCACTACTCGGGGACTGGCTGGGCATTGGTCGGCAGGTGGTGAGCAATTGCATCATTCATCACTTGCTTTGTATATTATTAATATTACTACTACTATTTTACTTTATTTTATTTCAATTATTAAACTGTTCTTATCTCAACCCACAAGTTTTCTCACTCATTCTTTCTATTCTCTCCCCCATCCCACCAGTGCAGGGGAAGTGAGTGAGCAGCTATGTGGTGCTTAGTTGCTGGCTAGGGTTAAACCACGACAGTAGGTGATAATGTCACATTAACCCTAAGATCTAAAGTTAACCTGAATTTAACTATATGTAGTAACACTGGATGTGAAGCCGTACATGGTCGTGACAAGAGTGAAATGGGTACTACAGACTTGTAAGGCAACTAATCATACACTAGTGGCCTACAATAGTTACACTAACTGTACACAATGAGAAAATAGTACATGGCAATTTTTTCATAAACACTTTTAATAATCACTGGGCAACTCAATGTAAATGGACAAAATTAAGATACCATTTGTTCCTGATTGTGTATCTTAAAAAACAATCCAGACAACTTCTTAATAAAAGTACCCTTCACTTAATGCAATTGCATGATGGATAAGAGCCTATGATTATGGCTCCAAAATTAATGACAATGACAGTACATTTCAACTTAACCAATGTATACATTACTGCATGGAATAAAACTTGTACCGATTATAGTGACCATCTTTATGACTGGTGACTACAAAGTCATAGACCAATAGGATATAGAACTGAGAGACATACTATTCAAACTCTCTTGGGTGAAATTTGTATAAGAATTGAATTAATTTGATACTGAAACCCTACCAAATAAATCATCAGTATTAGGAGAAACTGAAGCTAGGGTAACCAGAATGACCTGGAAAATGCTTAGAAGAAAAAGTAAAAATATGATAATAATGCACACACAGGTCCTGCTAAAGCCTGATGTATGCTGGGAGCAGTGCCATTAGGTCAAAGGAAGAACACCACATATGTAGGACAGAGTGGACAGGAAGAGATAACTGCTTAGCAGTTTCTTCAAAATCTGCTAACTCATGGAAATGCTATAGACCAAACACATCAACTTACCCCTAAGGTTTTTGAAGCAGATCCAACAACAGTCAGACTGCTGACCCCTTTTGTGCTTGCCAGTGTGATACAGGAGATACCCTCACCATGACAGAGGAGGAAGAATGAGGACTCTCTTCAGCTTGGTAACTATTTTGCTCATAGGTGAGTTATGAATTCAAGAACTTGCAAGTTAGAGAGTTCATAAATTAATGAAATAATGAATTAGTGAATTCACATGCTGGACTAGTCTGTACAAAGATGGTTCAGCCATTGTTTGATATCTGTATGTTTTGGTGGGTTTTTTTTGGGGGGGAAGGTTTTTTGGTTTTGTCAGAGGGGTTTGGTTTTGGGTTTGTTTTTTTTTTTTTTGAGCTCATAAAATAAAGTTTAATTTAGAGAGTACATTGTGCTGTAAATTTGAAAGATCCAAACAGACCATGACAACATCTGCAGATTATCATAATTCCACAGTCTGGGTCTGATCATAGTCTCTGTTAGCAAGTTAAGAAAATTGTTATTTTAGAACTGGAAATTAAAAGATGGTGACTTCAAGACTTCTCAATGCACAGCCAAAGATCATTCTGTTTATTTTTTCCACAGCTATAAAACCATAACAAAACTATACCATAAGGGTTAATATTAAATTGTTTATGTTGTTTCCAAACATTATGTTCCTTAAATGTGTCATAACTAAAAATCAGCCAAAAAAAAATGTCCTGAAGAGACCAAAAAAAGCAAATTATTTACTTCCTGTCAGGAGTTCTCATTTCCAACCCCCTTTTTTACATTTCTCTAGGTACATTCCTTTTAATATTAAAACATCAATACAAATTAATTTATTTCCAAACCCTGCTTTATTTACTTCTCATGTGTGGTAACACTTACGCTGTGAAAAACAAAGTTACCTTTCTAACTTCACAGAGAGAAATATTTGTGAGTTTGTAGAGGGTTTGGTTGGTGTTGGGTTTTTTTTTTGGGGGGGGGGAGGGGTGGAGTGGGGTGGGCAGTTATCAGTTACGAAATCTGTAAAGTGCCTGAAAGAAACAGGTTTTCTCACCATATCAGTTTGGAAAGTATGGTTTGTTATCACAGCCACAATTCATTAATGTCCTGACACATAAGATAAAAATTATGCAACCTCATCTTCCTTCTGTAACCTATCCTCAACCCAAACTTTTGAAGTGTAAGGAACAATGTCAGGCCTAAATCTTAATTTCAGATTTCCTTAACTTTTAAAGTTCCTAAAGGACAGGATTAAAAAACTCGGATCTTTTATAAAACAAACAAACAAAAACCACCAACCCACACAACCCAAAAAAAACCAAAGATAAAACTGAGGGACAATAAACCTAAAATATTTAGACTGGATGAAAAGAAGGATTAAAAATAGAAGTGTTGAGTAAAGTCCTATACATTTCCTATAGGTCTGGCCCAACTTAAAATCTTGGGAAAACTGAATATCATTATTTTCCCCATTATTTCCTTATGGTATACACACCTTTGCCTTGAAAATAGGTAAGTTCAATCTCAGGAAAGGTCAAAAAATTCCAGAGGCAGTAAAAGGAGTAGGACCAAATATAAGTAAGCACTTGCTAGCAGAATCTGTGCAAAACTGGAGTCAGATCTCACTTCTGAGTTGCTTACTGCTAGATGATGGGAGGGAAAAATATGGCAGAGAGAAAGAAGGCAAAAAGAGACCCAACTTGCAGCTTGGCACTCTATTGAAAAGTCCAGAAACAGAGTTTGTTAACTACTCTATCAAGCCTAAAAAGTTCAGAAACAGAAAGTAACTTCAGGAAACTGGTAGCTCTATAGGGAAAGTTGCATTTTACTACTACATTGCATTTTACTACTATATGTTGTGACAGACAAGGTTACAAGCTCAAGTGGGCCCGTGTGAACCTCATGAGGTTCAACAAGGCCAAGTGCAAGGTCCTGCACATGGGTTGGGGCAATCCCAAGCACAAATACAGGCTGTGCAGAGAATGGATTGAGAGCAGCCCTGAGGAGAAGGACTTGGGGGTGTTGGTTGATGAGAAGCTCAACATGACCCAGCAACGTGCACCTGCAGCCCAGAAAGCCAACCATATGCTGGGCTGCATCAAAAGAAGCGCGGCCAGCAGGTCAAGGGAGGTAATTTTGCCCCACTACTCTGCTCTGGTAAGACCCGACCTGGAGTACTGCATCCAGCTCTGGGGTCCTCAGTACAAGAAAAACATGGACTTTTTGGAGTACATCCAGAGTATGGTCACAAAAATAGGCAGAGGGATGGAAGACCTATCCTATGAGGAAAGGCTGAGGGAGTTGGGGTGGTTCAGGCTGGAGAAGAGAAGGCTCCATGGAGACCTTATAGCAACCTTCCAGTACTTAAAGGGGGCCTACAGGAAAGATGGGGAAGGACCCTTTATCAGGGAGTGTAGCGATAGGACAAGGGGTAATGGTTTTAAACTAAAAGAAGGTAAATTCAGACTAGGTCTAAAGAAAAAATTCTTCACTATGAAGGTGGTGAAGCACTGGAACAGGTTGCCCAGAGAGGTTGTACATGTCCCGTCCCTGGGAACATTCAAGGTCAGATTGGATGGGGTTTTGAGCAAGCTGATCTAGTTGAAGCTGTCCCTGCTCATTGCAGGGGAGTTGGACTAGATGAAATTTAAGGTCCCTTCCAACCCAAACCATTCTATGATTCTGAAGTGTCCCCCAAAATTGTATTATTACGTTAGCAGTCCATGTATAGCTAAATCCCCAGGAGAAAAAGTAAAGGATGAGCACATTCAAGATAGCAACTGAAATGCAATAAGCCACAGAGGGATTAGGAAGTGAAAGGACTACTTGGGAATAGATGAAGCTTCTACTGATTTAGTCAGAAACAAGACAGGATTATCAAGAAACCAAAGTAAAATAAAGCAATGACCAGAATGCTGAAATAAGTGTCTTAATATCGTTGCATATTGTTGCACTGTGTAAGCATACCGTTACTTGATATTCCAGTATTCATAGTAAGAAACAAAAATTCTGACTCCAGAGGAGGAATTCTTTCTATTGTTAAAAAAAGCTTGCTTCTCCTGAAGGTTTTCATAATTATTATGAATACATGTAGGGTAAAATTTTCTATTTATAACTTCACAAAAAGGAATGCGAAGTGGCCCTGAGCAGCCCTCAGGCTGGCCACACCAGTCACATTGCCAGCTTATCCTCATTTCTTATCCTTCCTCATAACTACTCCAACCCTTTGAAATAAGACTCATAATTCCAAGTGGGAGTGGTCCTGCCCATTTTAGAGACAATAAAATCTCTAGTCTGATAGCAATTTTTTGGAGGAAAAAAAAAAAACAACCAAACAAACAAAAAAAAATCATGCTATATAGAAGTCCTGAATAATCTGCCCTGAGCAGGGTGGCTGGATTAGATGATCTCTAGAGGTCCCCTTGAAGCTCAGCTGTTCCATGATTCTCTGAGCAGTGTGATTTCTGAGGAACTGTGCATGCCTGCTTCTCCTAGTTTTAACAACACTGCCATAACAGCCAGGAAACAAGAAGAAATCAAGATCACAAATTCTGAAATTCTGAATATATAACTTTTAGCCAAGTGGTTCACAAAATGCCATGTAAGAGAAGTGTCATAATAAACAAACCCATTTTGTGACAACACTGAACTGCCTTAGAAGCAGCAATTCTGCATTGTTGTCAAGAACTGTACAGCATATCCACATTTTTTACTTCTGCAAGTGTTCCAGCTAATTTCAAAAAATCAAGTAATTTTATACTGTAAATAACTTTCAACATAGAAATATCTTGATTTATTGTTTTTCATGTGAAAATATTCATGCTCTAGAACTTCATTCTAACCAACTTGATTCTTGAACTTTTAAAAAACATCAGCAGATTATGTGAAAAAAAGTATTTTGTTTTCAATGTTGCATATTATAAATAATGGTTTGTTATTTACATACTTCTAAATAACAAAATATTGATATTCCATTTTACATATTAGCATCAGAATTCCCTCACACAGTTACAGAAAAAATACACACACTGTGTGTCCTTAAGAATTCAGTGACATATGGAAAAGATTTTATCTTAACTATATTTCCATTTAATCTGTTTTCACTATAATGATTGAAAGGTAAACCCAGGCTATCTGCTTGAAAAAAACTGGCAATTTATCTTATGTTTCAAGGGCAGTAATGTGTTTTCTTGGAATTTTCTTGCTTCCATTCCAAACTAAAAAATAAAACAAAAACAAAGAAAGAAGAGCCACAAATTATGCAACAGTTAACATTGACATACTTAAGACTGCTACAATCCACTCTTGAAAAACTCTACTTTGTTAGGAATTTGATCTTTTTATGGGATTACATTTATATTGGTTTTGTAATAGATATCAGGCTCTACACACTCTTATCCATGCATCAAATGCATGTATTCTAGAAAGAAATGCAGTTTTAAAATATATTGATATATGAAATCTGATTGCATATTAACAACATAAAATTCAACTGGGTAAATTTCTCACTTCTATTATTGCACGTGTCTCTGCTTCTTCTTCCCAGGAGACAGAATAGCAGAAATGCTGCTATACAAAGAAAAGGTTTGTTCTTAAAATAAGTTTGCAGAAAGCAAGAGACACTCAAAAGAACATCTACTCCTCACATGTCAGATAAATGAGTTTACAGATTCAAGCATTAAGTATTTAAATCTTGGAATAATTTAATACTCGACCACTTCAGAATCAAGCAGCAACTAGCAAAACAGACACACAATATATGCAAAACTGGAGATTTATTTAGTTAAGTATGAGCAAAATTTGAAGAAAAGTTAAATCCACATAAGTACTACAATACGGAACTGCTCTGAAAATAAGGCCTGTTGCATTATATTTCACAGAACTTACTTTTTATTGAGGTTGAGGGGTAGCCAGATTATTTGTTCAGATCTGCAAGACAAATCCCTATGAAAGATTATCCTTTTCATCTTTAGATATTTCTCTTCCTTTCTGTGAAAAGAGCTATTGTGCATGCCTAATACTTATTCTCAGGGATGCACTTGGCTTCTCACAGAGATATGATGCAACAAAATTATCTTCTGTTCCTCTTCATCATTTTCTAAGATAATTGGATTAGAAGCAAACTAACAGTATTATTTCCACTGTAGGGTGGGCCCTGATATAGCAATGTGGAAAGGCACAGCTCTAAGGAACAAGGAAAAAGAGGAAAAAAGAATGTGTGTAAACCTTGGCTTTATCCCCATAAACCTGTTCTGCCAACATAAACTGCAAATATGCAGAGCAGTGTGTGTGAAGAAAATGGTGAACAAGATAATCAAGAATTCCCAGATACTTCCCAGGCTGAAGGTCAATTCTAAGCACAGGTGGAAACTATCCAGAAAAGATATATCTGTAACAGCAACAATTAGTGACTTGCAGGAAGCATGTAATTCTCCGTAAACTTCCACAAAATTTTCTATTTGGACTGATGCTTTTATTGAAACTATTACCTTTACTGTGATTCCTGTAACCATGAGGTATCATGTATTTCTCTCAATGTGTGAACTGCTTCTGTAAAACATAGTGGAAACTTTCTGTGCCAATAGGAGAATTTGACCACAGAAGCAGTTGAACCAGGATGGCTAAAAGCTTTTAAGAGCTAAGCATTTTTTTCTGTCCACATTAAAAGAATAAAACCACCCTTAGGTGAAAAGATTTTGTTCTTTTAAGTTACATAAGGTGCCAACAATCACAAGCAGTAACTAAGAGCAAGAATTCCTTCACAGCATATCTTATGTTATTGTTGCCAATGGTCTTAAAGGTTCTTGCTCAAAATGAAAAGCTTAATTCTCTTTGTAAAAGGACATACCAGGAGAGAACTTGGTCTACTTCTCTGTGGTCCTATGTACTACTTTTCTTTTTAACAATTTCTCCCCATGTCTAAATATCCATTTTAAAGTAAAATCCTGCTCACTGTTTCAATTTCTTTTTAAACATATGAATAAATTTTATATAATATTATACAGATTATATACATACTGTACACATACACACATAAAAAAAAGACAACTTGGAAGGTAGTTATAGATTACAGTAAGTTTAAAGACTAAAAAAGTTCTACTCTTTGTTTTTTTCCTTTTTTGGCTGCCATTTTCAATAAACAGTTTGGATACTACTTCCTCAAGATGAGAACCAGTATTATATACTCATTGTGATTTAGGTCTACAGTTAACACAAGTCATTACAAACCATTGCGATATCTTCCAAGTTCTTTTACATAGACAAACTGATGTTTCTTCACATGTCTTTGAAGTTGTATTCAAATCCTTAGGGCTAAATATGGGTAACAAATATTTGTACATAGACTTGTTGCCATTTACTACCCATAAGGCCAAAAGAACCTCTGAAGTACCACTTTAATATCATTTACCATAACTTAATTTCCCCGAGAATGTTTTGTTTGATTACAAACCTTCATAATATATCAACCATAATTTTTATACATTTGAGTCTGTAGAATTGATACTCATTTCTCAGCCACTACACTTGAAAAAAATAAGTTGTATAATCAGATCATGGAGGGGGGGGGAGGAGGAGGAGGGGGGCAGGGGAGCATGTGTGAAACAAACAACTTTCCCAGACAATCTCAAACAGAGGTAAGTATTAAGCAGAAGCCAAGACAAGCTTAACACAATTTAATTAGTTACCTGTGGCTTTTGAGACACAACAGTTTGCATGGCTGGCTCCCCTTTGAGGTTGCCTATCACTTTTTATTACGATATGATGAAAAAAAGGTAAAATCAACTTCCGAGGTAATTAGGATAAGCATGAACCATCAAAGTTTTAGATCTTTTCAGGGTAACCAACTTACAAACAGGTTTACAAAACCTAGTGTAAACTTTGGGACTAAGCAAGTAGCCGACTCACCTGAATTCTAATCTAATCTCATTGATTCTGCTTGGAGATTGGTAATCTGCCATGAAATACCTTTATTCTCTGAATGATGCTCTATATCATTGTTAGGAAAGATGGGCTATGAATAATAATCTGAATAATAACTTCAATTTGTACCAATTTCAAAGTATATTTAAACTAAGGCAATATTAATTCATACAAATGAATTAACATCAGTTAAACATCTGGTCTGCTAGGCATCTCCTGAATAGCATAGAGAGATTTATTAGAACAATAGTAATCTGTTCTCAAACCTGAAACAGGTAATTGCTTCAGAAGAATAGAGTTGACATTAGTTAATATTAGTTCAGTATACCGAAACACTATCTTCTTTAATGTTTACGGCTAAAGATACAAATGAAAAATGTGTGTGATTTATAAAAACACCTAGGCATCTTATTCTTCAGACACAATGACATTTGCTCTTAATCACATTAAAATGGTTTCCGATTTTTTCAGCAGTTCCACAGCTGAGGCAAAGAATAACCAAGCACATGAATCTTCTTCCTCTCTTTCCACAGAAAGCAAAGTTAGTTAGTTTCAGTTAATGTTTAACATGACAAATATTTTTTACCCCACATTGAAATGAACAGCAGTGCTAGAGGTGTCATAGCCCCTTTATTGTAGACAAGTAGGCTAAGCAGGTAGCTTCTTACACTGCTCAGCTCAGTTGCAACAGAACCAGTTGTCAGTCAACGGACAATCTCAAAAGACTCCACACTATCAGAATTGTCAGTGTGTTATTACAGGATACACAGCTCAGCCAGTACACACATGCGCTATCTTGCTTATATTGAGAGACAGGCTTTTGACACAACACAGAAGAATATCTTTCATGGATTCGCTCTGAACTTTCCAGAAAGAGGAAACACTCCAGAAATGTATGGGAATGATTACACAAGACATACATCATTCACAAGGTTAGAGATGCCTTTAAGAATATCATTCATCACTGGTTTTAAAAGCCTTTTTAAAGTTTGCAAGCATTGAAGCCGTTGTAAGTTAAAGTCAAAGAAAAGAAAGCTAAAAACGTTTCATTCAGCTGTTCATTTTCATCCAGGGTGTTTGTTAATCAATTTAAGATATCCAAAATATAAATAGCATACTGTAAGCTCATTTAAAGCTCATCTGCACATTATTTAGACCAAAGACCATGATATCATGTCAGGTTTTCAGTGGTTAGGTTCCTTTCCCAGCCATTACTAACATTAGCATTCTATTTATTTATTTATTTTTAAAAGCCAAATTAATCTTTGTGAGAGCCTCTGTAAGTTCTTATTGGGTACAGCCAAAATGTAAGATGCTTGGCTACTCCCAAATGGCACTGAAGACTTCGAAGATCTGAATTTTTTCACATTGTTCAGATTGGGCTATAGATCAGGTTAGCTGGGCTCCTTTCAGTTTCAAAAGGAAGTTGAAAAAGGCAACTGAAGACAGACTTCTTTAACACGAAGAGCAGTTTACTGAAGAAGAATTAGATCAGATACAGGGCTGGAACCTGTCCATCCACACAGTAGATATCACTTGACTATATAGAGAAACTTCATTAGTTAAACAAAAATCACCACAGTTTATTTTCTAGAGTTTACATCCCATTTCTAACAACTTTTTGTATGTTACTCTGTTGGAAAGACTTTAAACTGAATAACTTCACTTTCATTTACAGGCTTTTTTGCTTACTAACAACACAACACTGAGGGGTTTTTTGTATTGTTTTCAATATGTGAAGATGTAAAGGCATATCCCTGAAAAAGTTAAGTTTTTAATCCCTGCTGATATTCTGAGAAATTATTCAATTTTTTAAAAATTCTTAACAATATCTTAAAATCATATGCTTTATGATATGAGAAATTAAGAATTGTCTTGTTATAGATGTAATAATTTATGATCTTTTTCTATTCAAAACATGACATACTTTTAAAAGAAATTTCATAACACAGAGTAGGGAAAATTAATCCCAGACATCTGATGCATTGTTTCAGACCAAAACATAAAACATTCCAATGCTTATTAGGACACAAAACACTTTTTCTTCAAAACACTACTTGGAGTCAATCTGGAAACAAGTGATTTTCCCACCCACATAAGCAGAGAAGTAAGAACGCTCATGAATATTTTGTTTTCTCTGGGTCAGAGCCTATCCCTTTGGCTTGTTCCACTGCTTTGATATGGTTGTATCAGAATTAACAATTCTGTGCAGAGATACACTCAGTTTTAGAAGAACAGTTTTAGAAGCCATTACTTCTGTAATCTTTAAAGAATATTTTTTAAAATGATTACTTCTTGGACACTTATATGTAATTATTCATAATTGTCCTTGACCACTGTAGTATTTTAACAGCATCTTATGTCTTTCAACAGTTCAAGGACTCCTTTGTAGGATTTAATGCTGTAAGATAGCATCCTGTGATGACTCCAACTCCATTAGGTCTTCTTTGAGGGAAATGTAATTAAGAAATAATTCATATTGTCACACAGAATCGTTTAGGTTGGGAAAGACCTTTAAGATCATCCAGTCCAACCATTAACCTAACACTACCAAGTCCACCACTAAAACAATTAAGGGGAGAGTAACAATTTCATGTTTCCTGGCTTGGTGGCTGGATTATTTATTAAGGAAAGTAAAAATTAGGAATCATTAAGATTGGAAAGCACCTCTAAGATCATCAGTCCAACTGTCAACCCAACACCACCATGCCCACTAAACCATGTCCTAAAGTGCCACATCTACATGTTTTTGGAACACCTCCAGGGATGGTGACTACACCACCTCTCTGGGCAGCCTGTTCCAATGTTTGACAGCCCTTTCCATGAACAAATTTTTCCTAATATCCAATCTAAACCTCCCCTGACACAGCTTGAGGTCATTTCATCTCATCCTATTGCTAACTACTTGGGAGAAGAGACCAAGTAGTCTCTTTCAATACCTCCTTTCAGGGAGTTGTAGAGAGCAATAAGGTCTCCCCTCAGCCTCCTCTTCTCCAGGCTAAACAACCCCAGTTCCCTCAGCCGCTCCTCATCAGACTTGCTCTCTAGACCCTTCACCAACTTAGTTGCCCTTCTCTGAACACAGTCCAGCACCTCAATGATTTTCTTGTAGTGAGGGGCCCAAAACTGGACACAGTATTCCAGGTGCCACCTCACCAGCGCCGAGTACAGGGGGACAATCACCTCCCTGCTCCTGCTGGCCACACTCCACACTAGTCCTGATACAGGCCAGGATGCTGTTGGCCTTCTTGGCCACCTGGGCACACTGCTGGCTCATGTTCAGCTGGCTGCCAACCAGCACCCCCAGGTCCTTTTCAGCCAGGCAGCTTTCCAGCCACTCTTCCCCAAGCCTGTAGCGTTGCATGGGGTTGTTGTGACCCAAGTGCAGGACCGGGCACTTGACCTTGTTGAACCTCATACAGTTGGCCTCGGCCCATCGATCCAGCCTGTCCAGATCCCTCTGCAGACCCTTTCTTACCCTCAAGCAGATCAACACTCCCACCCAGTTTGGTGTCATCTGCAAACTTACTGAGGGCACACTCAATCCCCTCATCCTGATCATTGATAAAGATGTTAAACAGAACTGGCCCCAAAACTGAGCCCTGGGGAACACCATTTGTGACTGGTCGCCAACTGGATTCAACTCCATTCACCATTACTCTCTGGGCTTGGCCACCCAGCTAGTTTTTTTACACAGCGAAGAGTACACCTGCCTAGGTCATGAGCTGCCAGCTTTCTTAGGAGAATGCTGTTGGAGACAGTGTCAAAGGCTTTACTGAAGTCCAGGTAGACGACATCCACAGCCTTTCCCCTCATCCACTAAGCCATGGTTCTACAATTGCTAGAATGGTCACATAAAATAATCCACAAAGTACCATGTGTTATATCCTAGAGGTCACTTAAATGCATAGAGAAGCATCTCTATTGGCTCAGTGCCCACAGTAGGCAAACGAGTAATCCCACCAAAAGAAAATAAATTAATTGTATAAGTAATGGTTACTCAGCCTGGCTCCTTCTGCATACTTTTTTTTGAATATTGTCCTTCAGGCAGAAGGGAAATTGGCATCCTTTTGCCAATATGAATACCTACAGAAGTTATGGGGAAACCTTCAAGTCAACTGAAAATATATTTTAAATAAAAACAAATAGTCAAAACAATAAGAGCTTTCATGGCACTTCCTCCCTGGTATTCCTCCAGTAGTGTGACTGACATAAAGTAAGAATGAGTTTGGCATAAAACCTGTCTTATTTAACCCAATATGAATCAGACCTAGTTTACTCAAATTAGCATGAGCAGAGAATCAAGCTGTTCAGGGAGGATCATTTTCACAATAAACCTGTCAATGAAAGATTATTGTATAGACTAAAAAGGGAAGAGGAGCAAAAGTGTCCTTTGCTTAGAGACCTGCTTTTCCAAAGGAATGCAAAATACAACTTCTAGCTTGCCTTAACAGGAAATTAATACCAAGATAATGTAGTTTCTATATATTGATACATCTTTATGTGATGTCAGTTAAATAAAAAGTAAATCTCTGTTGGGCAATCCTGTTAATACATTATTAAAAGACATGGGGTGGGGAAGGGAAAGGGTTTCTAACAACTTGGAAAAGAAAAGCCTAGTAAGGGTCCCTACAAATAGAATGGACTATTAATAACAAGAAAAGTGTTGTTCAGAAGCTGATTTGCTTATTTGTTAGTTATATAGAAGCTTACCAGACATAATTGTAACTGCAATAAAGATCTCCTGTTTTGGGAATGCAGGAAAATCTTTGACATTAAAGCAGCCCTTACAAAATTGTGAGATTAATGTTCAGTTTTCAATTACCACTGTAATTCACTGAGTTAAGTGGAGTGGAAGATTCAAAGCTGAGAAAGAAGTGGAGAATAAGAACAAAGAAGCTAAAGAACAGACAATAATTAAAGAGGAAGGACACTAAGGAATACAAGTTATGAATCAATCCATGTTAGGAAAACAAAACACGAACTTAAAAACTTTTGACTAATATCGAAATCCTCAGTTTGTTATTCTTTCTCCCATTTTCTCCATTTTGCTAAAACATAGTTTAATATAAATGCAAATAAAATACTTATCCCTTAGGGGTCCTTTTAAGGGACTTCCTTTAAAACTGCTGTTTCCAGATGTAGTTTACTTGGGATACCTCTCCATGATAGAAAGGTAATTGCCTATACACTCACTGGTGACTACTTATAAGATGAATCATGTTTATGGAATTCACAACGCACCATAACCAGACCCACAGTCTTTTCAATTAAAGTAACAATAATGACATTAGTAACAGTACCTTTCATGAGTATATAAGTGATTTACTGGCACAGAAGAAACTGTTTCCTACCTCTTCCAAATTTCATGTCTGTCTGAAGTACCTTGCATTACACAAACAGAGATTCTTGGAAAAGTTCATGCTTGTGTGACTTTTTTTAATAACTTGATGAAACTTTTAGCAATGGATAGCAAGACATGTCTACTAAGCAACCTGGAAAGCTTGTATGCACCACAATGCCCGCTATGCCTTTTCTTGTTGCTGGAGTGTTCCATGGGTTGTTCGCAGTTGCTGAAAACAAACCTAATAATGAAAAGCTGCACTATACACTTCAGAGAATATGCTACATATGCCTGTTTACAGATCCAATTAGTGTAGCCTGAATGTCAATGTTGGAATTGCTTTTACCTTGGAATTCTGCTTCTACTTTATTCAGCTGTACTATTGTAGTGACTTCTTCATTTATCAGCAATTGGTATAAGTATTTGATATTGAAAAAAAGGCAAAAAAGTAGAAAGCAGTATTTATAAAAATAATATATACTTCATTGTAAGAATATTTTATAGGCTACAAAAATATAGCTAGCCAAATTAAAATTTGCCTAGTAGTTTTTCCTGATAGAATATTGCCTTAAATTTCCATATGTTCTTGCCAATTATACTTCAGAGGAAAAGGGTAAAATAAAACTTGTTTAATAAAAATAATAGTACACATGTTGCTTTATTTTGAATGCTTTATGAAAAGTGATTTTGAACATAAAATCTTATTTTTCTGTTTGTTAAATTTAACAGATTCTAATAGAATAATAGTTATCATTATGGAATTATTATTGTGGGTAACATTTGCTAGTCTCTTCAACCCACAAAAGAGTCAACTAGTAGAATATCAAATTTGTACACTTAAAAGGATTACAAGATCTACACCTCTTGGTGCTGAAGCTGATGACAGTGTTTTAAATCTGTTCATTACCAGGTACTTTAGAGTATTCTTTTTCTAATGATTTATTTCTCAGATCTACCTGAAGTTAACATTAATACTTTATATTTAAGGTGAAAGAGTGGCCTCAATTCAAAACTGGCTACATACAAATACATAAAAATGACAGACATCTTATTTCACATTTTTCACTAAGTTTTTTGTAGAGTTCTCTGGGAGGTTTCATGACAGAGTGATATGACTAGTTCTATTAATGATACCTAATATATTACAGAAATCCATTTATCTTCATTATATTACATAAAGAATTGCATTCAGAAATTAAAAAAAAAAAAGTAAATTTTCTAACATAGATAACCTAAAACAAAAGCTAGGCTTCTAGCAATAGTATTATTTATAGCAGAGTCTGCTTCACAAAATGGTTGTAAGAATCAGTGAGAACTAAGACAGACAAAATGCAGCTATCTGGATAGTCAGTAGCTTGTTAGTAAGTATATATAACAAATAGTATTAAACTCATCAACATTATTTTTGAAATTTGTCTCTTGGTTCTCATTGGCGATGGATCATCCATACAGTTATTTGCCTTTCAAGTAATGACAAGCTAAATATCTTTGTCCAAAATCAACAAATCATAGTATCAAAAATTATATTTTATTGCATTAAAATAATATTATATAGTTAAGAACACACTTTTTCTTTATCCTATCATCAGATATTTTTCTGAAGGAAGTTAGGATTATACAACTCATTAGTGGAATTTATGAAAATAGAAACACTGAAAACATTGCTTTCTAACAAAAAAAAGCAGTATAAACTGCTGCAAACTCATAACAGTATTCTCATGACACTTATGTTCATAATACTGATAATGATTAAAAGTTACCAAAGCTTTACCAGTTTATCCTATTGGAGATACATTTCACATAGTGATTTTTTTTAAAAAAGTCATTATTGAAACAGGATATTTCTTGAACTTTCTGCATTTATACTAATTTCTAAATCAAAAATAACCATTTATCAAACCTCCACTTTGAAAATTTTAAAAACGTACCTGGTTATGATAAGTAAGGATCCTACTATATCTGAAAAACAAGCTATGGTTAATGGGGTGTTAGAACTAATACTACCTGATAGTAGTGAAGAAGAGAAAAATCTAGCTAGATCTAACTTAGCCACATACTTCAATTACTCTTTGTTTTCTGATCTTCAATACTTCTGGATATTTCAGGTTGTTTTCCTCCTTACCATCAGCATGACAGTAACCCATACTTTGTCCCTGAAGAGAAATATAAAAATTAAAGAGTAAACCCAGGAGCTTAAGACCCCTTACCCTCTGGGTTTGCTGGGTTCCTCTTGCTTCTCGGTGTTACAGACATATGTATAAACAACAGAATTTCCTGCATCCTTTTCTCATCTGCACAGTACTGGGACTTGGCCAATGGGATTAGTTACAGCATTATGGCCACTCCACAGTAACTTGAAAAAGATTCTCATTGGTCAGACTTTATCAAAACTAAACCCACATTTTTTCTTTTAAGTACATGTCATTTATCCAAAATAAAACTTTTTGGCATATTGTTCCTCACTAAGTATTGCTTTATTCAGTTTTCATTTCTCCCTCCCTTTCTAAACTGAAGACTGTGACCCCAGTCTCCCAAATATTATGTATAAGCTTAAATTAATTATTCTAATCACAGTAGTTAAGCACAGGTACTAGTCTTTTCCAGGTTGGGTGGATTCTTATGCCACTGTTTGTTTTTAGTATACCTCCTGAGTTTTAAATATCCTATAATAAGACTATTTTCTCCCTCTGTATGACTGTATAACATCTAGCCAATACATGTACTTTCATAATTGACTTAGTAATTAGCCAGAGGATGTTAGATATTATTGTGAAAAATTGTAGTATTTTAGATAATCAGAGAAATGAAAAGAATATGGTGAGGAAAGGTAAAAAAAAATGATTTTGAAAAGCTAATGTCTGAAAAATTAAATACCTTTGCATTAAAATTTATAGTTACAGTATTGCAACAGCAGCTAAGACATATTTATTTAAAGAATATAAGGTGAAACGTTTTTGTAACTGACATGTGACAAAACATGACACCACTGTCCCAAGACTGATATCACAGGCCACCTAAATGGCAGGTCCTCAAGGCATAAAACTGATATAGTTAGACACAGCTGAAACAATTTGCCATAGCTCTGAAAAGCTAAATATTTCTAATTAAAAAAATACTCATAACATACAGAATATTGACAATTCCTATGTCATGATCTCAGACCGAGAAGCCAAATTTCCTTACTCACAGCTTTAAGGAACATATCTCTACTTCCCTACTAACATCCCACCACGTTTTAACAGCAGTATAGCAGGTAGTCTTTTAATCATGAATAGTAGCTACAACTGCAGGATTCTTCACTTAAACAAGGGGATTGTCTGATACCAGGATTTTTTTTTTTTTTTAATTTAAGGAAATGAACAAGCAAAACCTCCCATTCCCATCAATTACATGGTCATTATGTGACTTTCATGACTCACAAAATCTATTCCACTGCCAAGAGACAAAAGACATTCAGTAAAAAAGGTGAAAAAAACATAGACATTTCTATTTTTTAAAAAAAAGAGACCACACACAAAACAAAAACCACCACCACAGAAAAACCCACAACCAAAAAAACAAAACAAAGCCAAAACAAAACCCCAAACTAAAGCAAGAGGAAAACACACCCCAAAAAAACCACAACAAAAACAAACCCCAAGTCTGTATCAAATTAAAACCAACAAAACCACAACAAAGTCCAAATCCAAACAATAAAATAATAAGACAATAGCTACTTTATGCATCTTCCACGGTTTCTTTAGCAAACACATAAATCTCATCTCCCACTAGAATACTCTCTGGCTACATTCCGTTATCCCCACTGTAGGAAATCAATTCACATTTATTTTAAAAATGAAATTACATACACATCATAACTTACATGGTATGTTACTCCTTTGCAACTAATCACATCTCAACCCGTTCATGAGATACAGAACTCACTCTCCACCATTCTTCGCTTACTGTAATCTCTGAATGATTCCAAGAAGCTTGTTCTATTGCCCATACTCAAACAAATTCTCAGTTTCTAAGGAAATTGATGCTGATTCATTTTATCCGAGAGGAAGTTAAGTAACTTTGCTCACAACTGAAAATGTCTTCACAAGTAAAGATCTGTAACAGAGAATTTATCATTCCAAAATTAAAAAAAAAAAAAAAATTACCGTACACTATGTGAAGGAACGAGTACTGTTGGAAATACTCCTAAGTATACGTTGAATTCTTTGACACAGATGTCTTAAAAATCCCCAGAGCCTCTTTTCAGTTCTTTTCTCCTGGACACCATTTAAAGAGAAAAAAAAAAAAAAAAAAAAAAAAAAAAGAGAGAGAGAGAGAGAGACCACGGTCCTTAATAACTGTCGTGGTTTAGCCCCAGCCAGCAACTAAGCACCACGCAGCTGCTCGCTCACTCCCCCTGCCCCGATGGGATGGGGGAGAGAATCGGAGGAGTAAGAGTGAGAAACACTCCTGGGTTGAGATAAGAACAGTTTCATAATTGAAATAAAGTAAAATAGTAATGCTAATAGTAACAGTATAATAATGATGATAATAATAATGGTATACGAAGCAAGTGATGCACAATGCAATTGCTCACCACCCGCCGACCAATACCCAGACAGTTCCCAAGCAGCGATCGCTGCTCCCCGGCCAACTGCCCCTAGTTTCTATACTGAGCATGACGTCATATGGTATGGAATAGCCCTTTGGGCAGTTTGGATCAACTGTTCTGGCTGTGCCCCCTCCCAGTTTCTTGTGCACCTGGCAGAGCATGGGAAGCTAGAAAGTCCTTGACTAGCATAAGCACTACTTAGCAACAACTAAAAACATCAGTGTGGTATCAATATTTTTCTCATCCTAAATCCAAAACACAGCACTATGCCTGCTACTAGGAAGAAAATTAACTCTATCCCAGCCGAAACCAGGACACTATTGTTTGGGAAGGAACACTATACTTTTCAGGAAAAAAGGCACAAAAAAAGAATTATGCATAATAGGCCAATAGTAAAGCTATAACCAAAACCCAGGTTCTATTCTGTCACACTGTATAGTAATTGCCAATTCTTGGAGGAATCTTGATTTTATATAATTGTTAAAGATTCATTCAAATTTAATTAATAATTTAAAAAATTGCACTGTAAATCTGGGAAGTTAGCATGTGAAATTGTATGGAGCAAACTATATGCAGATGACATGTTTCATAAACTTTGATGAAAAATATCATTGACTTTGATGACAGAATCAAATGTAAAAAAAACCCAAAACCAAGCAAAACCAAAACCTTTTTGTACTAAATAAGTTTGTGGATTGTAACTCTTCATGATGCTAGGGAACTACTAGGGAAAGTACTATGAGGTACTATTAGGGAAAGGGAGCAAGGAACCTGACACACTTAATGGTGCAAGATTTGATAAGCAATTTTAAATGTTTATTGAAAAAATAAGCGGCATAGGCAGTTATTTTTATATTTTTAGCTGCAGATATATTCTTCCTTTTTAGTCTCATTTCACCCTTGACCTTGATGTTAGGCCTATCACTGTAATAATTACAGAACAAGTGTTGCCAACATGCAAGCTTGCTAACACACAACCTTCACATAGCGAGCTGAACTGCCTTCCTAGAAATCTCCAGGTATATAAACAATTCTTAGTAAGTTCACACTAAGAACATTCATATGCTCATCAAGAGAATGAGACTGTGGTCATTATTTTTGTAAGAAAATTGTACTGAGGAAAATATGATAAAGACTGTAGGCAGCCTCAATAATCCAGAACATATGTTTTGATACATGGCATTAGCTGTCAACTGGACTGTTGCACCCCTGACTAGTGTGGGATAGACTCCCTTCACTTTGAGTACATTTGAACTTTGGCAGCACGCCTGATCTGGTCTTTCCAAGATCCACAGAGAAGCATTAACAGAACATGAAAGCCAAATTTTAAATTTTTAAATGTCAAGACCCATTCCTTTGGGGTCACAAAGGAAGAGACCTGATCCTTCTCAGGATTACTGAGCCAAGGAAGGGGATTATTTAATTCGTCTCAGAGGAGAAAGTTAGAGCAAATCTTTTTCAAAACACAGAAGTTAACAGTATTTACCATATTGATGCAATTACTTTAGCAGATATAAGAAATTAAATCGCATTACTGTTCAAATAAAAACGAATAAACACTTCAAGCACAAATAGCAATAGTTTGGAACATCCCTATTAACTACATTGGAAAATAGAAAGGGGTATGAAGCATTAAAATTATACCCTTTTGAAATTTGGCTTCCTCAAGTAGTCTCAAAAACCACATAAATACACCAGTTCTTTGTTGATGAAACTAATTTTTAATCTTAATATTATTTCACACAATTTCATGCAACTGAAGCAATAAACAACACAATGCATTTGAAAACATAAGGTTAGAAGGTCATCCTTTGCTGTACCTCAACCCTAGACATGCTCCCTTAGGTAATGAAAATAAATAGAAGACAATTTAACAGTAGAAAGTACCTTCAAGGCATGAAGGAGAAGAAGATGGGGCAAAAAAGTCATATAACTTTTAATCTCATCTCTGCAGCAGCAAAGCCCAAACTTACATAACAAAAAAGCAAACCTGTGAAAATATGGCTAGTTACAGAAGGGTTAAGTCAGTAACCAAAGCCACCAAAAATGAGACACCACCAAACCTCATACACAAACTAATCAGTGTGGAAAAACATGTTGCAGCTCTGTTTCTTTGATACACAGACGAGGAAGAAGATACAGTTAGTGTAATTATTTTCTAGAATCTCTCTCCAAAATTAGAAATTCAAGAGAGAGATAATACTTTTTCCCTCATTTTCTTCTGAGTTCTAGCATGTACTAAACAAGCAATCATAAGAAAGTTTTGCTTCTATAGCTTTTCTATTTAATAGCATTAATTTGACATTACTCATCAACAATACTAACCTAAAAAACTTAAGTAGTGATCTTTGAACAAATTAATCATCACATAACAAGGATATGCATCATAAAACTTTCAAAGCAGGCAACAATAGGTTACACAGAAGCATAACAAGATTACGTGAATAAAACCACTTATGCATTTAACGCCTCTCTCCTACCTAAGTAACTTTAAAACAGGACATAAAACTTACAGGCACTATCATACAGCAATGCCTTGTGAAAACATCTTCATTTTATTCTGTCACAGTCATAAAGCATAACAGGAAGAAGCTTATCTAGAGGTAATACTTTGCTCAGCTTGTTAGTCCAATTCTGAGTTAACCTGCGCAAGTTAAATTGATTCACAGGTGCAAACAGTTCGGGCAGGCAGATGTAGACAATTTACCTTGTACAGGTCTGTGCTGCTGGTTGAAGTTCTTTGCTTATTAGAACTGAAACAGGAAAAAACTTCATATTACGTTTGAGTGGTGTTAGGCTATTCAATACTTCACAGCACATATAGCAAAGTTGTGATAAAATTACTTTTTTTCTTAAAGATTCAGTGTAAATAAAAGCTTCGCTCTCTGTAGTTCATTACAGTCTTTAGTGAAAATTAACACATAACACCTGAAACTGGATTGTTCATTATAGATAAGTATACTTCAACAGGACTCAGCTAGGCAGAACTACTACTGATTCCCAATATCCACAAAATATAAACAGAGCATGATATAAAATAGGTCCTGAAGTTGAAGATTCCTGTGCACTGGAACTTATTTCCACATAGTTGCAGAATTTGTGGTTTACGTTTTAAAAAAAATAAAGAAATCAAGAGAAGACAACTCAGTTATTTCAACTGTTCCTGATTTTATTCCAGGTGTCTCCTGACCAGTTGATGGTTATTTTTTAAAGCAGTTATAGAATTTGCAAGAGGATAACATTCCAGCAACATTAGGATGAGAAATAGAAGTAAAATTGAAAAAAAATATTCTCCTTTTGTGATATTCATATTATTTTCTACTGAATGCTTACAAAAATGTTTCCCTTTTCCATACTTTATAAATAACTCAGCAAAATAATTTCCAGCTAAAGTCTTAATAAAAATATCATTAAAAAATGCTGGTACATCTGATGGAGAAAACACTAATACAACTTCGTAATTTATATTTATGACTACAGTTTTCTGTTGAAATAATGTAATGTTGAAATAGCAGCAACAGACTTTAGAAGAATTTTAAATGGAATTAAAGTAAGACTAAATTAAGCAGTTTCTTTTTTATGAAAGAAAAAATATTTTTTCTAGTCTGATATTTCAATATGAAAAATCAAAACCAGTTGAGTCAAAGAGATATGGTTATTCTTGCTCTTCAGTGTAACCAGTGCATGGAGAGGTCGCCTTGCCAAACCTTTCATTCACTGCACACGGGTGTGATGGTGCTGTGAATTCTAGATGTGTTCACTAATGCACTAGTAGAAAGACATGCACATGTAGGTGCAAAGAAGACAGAGACTTAGCACAATTTTTCACTTCATCACCTTCAATCAAACAAAAAATCTGACTTTGAATGAATCAGTACTAATCAGCACATTCCTATAAAAGAAATCAAGTAATCTCTATGTATATTTCTGATGAAAAATGTCAAAGATCCAAAACTACGATAAAAATCGTGAAGCCTCACATTTTTAGGGAAAATATGTTTCTTGATGAATCGTTCATATGCTCAGATATCTCAGTTTGTTTTCCTCAGATATCAATTATAAAATAAATGTATTTTTTCAAAAAAAGGTTGACAAATACTGCAATGAAGTGTGCAAGAAGTATGTGTATGTTCCAGCATCACATTGGGAAGGCTGCAGGATGAGATGCTACTTGCATCCTTAGAATGTGGCTGCTATTAACAAGCACAGCTTCAGAAACAACCTTTTCTTTTTCCTGCTCCTATAACCTAAGAAGAAGAGTATCTTCCACAAGAATACCTCTGCTAAATACCTACCTACAGGGGGTTGTAACAGCAATGTGATGTGACTAGTGTTTCCTCAGACCATACCTAAGCAGGGAAGATGTCTAAATTGTATTATAAACACCACCTACCCCATTCTGAAAAATATAATTATTACCAATTTTTCACAGTTATGAAAACTCATTAATTTTCCTGTTTGATCTAAAAGTAGTTATTTCTTTTACTAGGATAGCATTACTGCAGGTACGCAATATTCAAACAGCAACAGTGACTGCCACAAAAACTTTAATCGCTGTACATACAGTTACTGAATTAAAAAGTTATGGTTTATTTACTTTTACAAGTGACAGTATCTCCCTGGCTGTAGGGTTGCCATTCTCAATAATGAAAACATCTTGTATCTTCAGCATTTTAAGTGACAAAACTTGGCAAGATTGAAGGTTCTATGTTATTAATAAAAAGTGTGTTTTCATTTAGGTTTCTGAATATCTGGACTTCATCTGTATCTATTTCAGAAAAGAAGCTATGGTAATTAGGTCTTTAAATCAGGAGATTATAAATAACATCCAAAGGAAGACGTGTTCCTGAGTATTTCCTGTAGTCCAAAATGAAGATGAACATCAGCTGCATACAGATGTTGAAAGTTAGTGTCTTAGTATTACCTATAGGTCGACATCAGTTAAAGAGGCCATAGAAAGCATGAATGTATTTAAGACCTTGCTCCACATTCCTGTGATGACTTTGATTAGGTCAATTGTCCTTACCCAGGATTAAATTAAAATTAGAACCCAAATCATGTTTATCTGTAGAAAGTCTGGTTTTTGGTTTTGGATAGGATCAACATTTTTTTTTAATTTGTTTTTCATACACAAATAAAAACTGCAGCAATAGAATACTTTTATTTTCTGCAGTTTTCTTTACTCAAGGCTATTCTGCACCACTAAAGCATGATCAAAAATATACCTCTTTTTGGATAATTCAATAACCAATTTTAGTTAATAAGTAATTTCTCAGCAGCCTGATGAGAAACACAGGAATCTCTTCTTGCAAGCTTTTACTCTATTGTTTGTTAAACTACCTGTTATTGTTGTAAAAATTAATCACAGCTTCAAAACAAACGTTATTAATCACCTTACAGCATAAGGCAGTACCACAAAGAGATATGCAAACTACCTCCAACAGTATTACTAAAAAGCATAAAAAAAAAAAAAGAAGGCATTGGGCTGAGCAGAGTGTCAGGCAAATGTCTTGAATTAAAGTTGTGTAAACCAGTTTTCAGTTGACAGCAGGAACAGTATTTGTGGATGTACTTGTGTGCTACAAATAAGCTGCAAGTACTACACCATACCATGTGGTTGTAAAAGAGAGCTGACATTAATCTAAAGACATGAATCTTTACTATAGTTTTAAAATACCCTCTTATTAAAAGTACTGTGCACAATTTATCTGGCTCTTTCCATGCAGTCTCGCAGCCATCTCTATCATTTCAAAGTGTATCTGTCAGCAATGGTCTGAACAGACGAATACCCACGAAGACAGCATGACACAGCTGAGGGTCAAGATTGTTGCAAATGTCTTGCATCTAAGATAACCCACACTTCTTGCAGTATGTCTTTGTTGAAACACTCTTCCACATAATCCCTCAGTAACAAGGAGCCCCTTGGTAAACTAAGCCATTCTAAGTGTACCCTTGAGAGGCCTAAAGTTGACACATATGAAAGTGGCTGCTACGGATTAGCCTGAGAAGTACATCCATTTCCCAGGGAATTATTAAGATTACTACTGAGATGATTGAATTTTATTTTGAATGGTTATGTTCAATGAGAATCCTCAGGCCAGTTTAAACTTTCTTTTCCATATTAACGAGACTAGAGCTGTGGCCATGTTGTTTTATGACTTTTTTACTGAAATGGAAAAGGACACTGCTTATTACCTACATTCTGGGCTTGTCAGGAACTTACGTGTCTTTGTCATTTCTAAAGGAGTACTACAGACTGATCTGTATACATTAAAAAAATTTACTCATTTAATGCTTTCTTTTACATTTTAACTTCTTCACCTTTTTCAATTAGCAAACTGCCTAGCACAATCTTGTACTGCTTCAGAGTATCCTCTCACTAATGTATTCTGCTTAATCTAATTCTTTCTTTCTATTCTTAGTGTCTTTCCATCATAATTAAGCACAGGAATGCCCTGCAGAAATGATTGGATGAACTTTCCCAATATCCAAGATCCCATCACAGATGAGCCAAAGAAACACATTCTGTACTGTTTAACTTGACCCAAGTTTATGGCTAGCATTTCTCCTGAAAAAGAAGGACAGGAAAGCAAGAAACAGAATAAAAACTATTCTGTAGAAACTTTGCTCATTAATGAAATTCAGACAGATAATGTGAGCAGCTACAAGGATAATTTTCAAATCTAGAATATTAGTAACTTAATCCCTCATTCTAATATTTGGGATAGTTAAACGAAGGTGGGAATAACATATGGAAAGTGGTGGGTGGGGGTGGTACTAAAGCAAACCAACCAAACTGATGTATGAAAATATCTGTAAGTAAGGATCCCCTCACCGTTACAGCAGCATCTTTATTTATATTCTAAAAAATAGTTTTATCTTACAGTGCAAGCATCCACTCAGAGAGTATTCTTTGGTGAGACTTTTCCATTTGTTGCTCTGCTAAATCTCCACTCCATTCCTTGCCTAAAGAAAATCAGTGCTAGAACTGAGAAAGATTACTTTCTAACACAAAAGGAGTTCTATTCTCCACTCCTCATAATTTAGCTATGAAGATTCAGCTTTAATAATCAGTAAAAACTGTGTCGTAAATCAAAAACATGCTTGAAAAATATGGATTTGCAATGAAACGAAATATGTGGGCAACTTCAGATATCAGAATTAGAAACAGAAACCATCAATAAACTAATTTAGTAACTCAAGCATATTTAGATTACTGATAAATTTATTTTTTTAGATGGGGATTACTGATAAATTTATTTTTTTAGATGGGTGGTGGCTACCATCAGTCTGTCACAGTGATAAGCCTTAAATCTTTTAGTATCTGATGAGTTCTACTGTTCTACAAACAGGGACTGAGAATGAAGGCCTGCCTAATACCTGAACAGGTGATCTGCTTTTCACCTGTCAGAGTTTGGCTAGGATCAGCTTCATTTTGACTTGGCCTTAGCCAAGTCTGAATTCATCCAGTTTTAGAAGTTTAAGGTATAGTTGAAATCTTCTAGGTAATATAGTCTTGAAAAATGTTGAAATAAATTAATTACAAAAAGTCTTATGGAAATGTTAAAGGAGATTTGTAATCATATCTGTACATCTAGAGCTTTTATCTACAAAGATTGAAGGATCTGTATAAAAGTGTTAAAAATGTTACAAAATTTTGCTGATGTCTCTGAAGACACAGAAAAACTCAATATATGACTTCTATTGCACCTTCCTTGTTTCTTTTTCTTCCTTCTGCCCACCTTCCAAGAGAGCAATTAAAGACAGAAAGGTGGCAAGAAAGGAAAATACAAGAAGTTTTAAAAACAAAAAGTTACCATTATACCTGTCTGATATTTTGATGTATTATGTGATGTATTGTTACAAGTTAATTTACCACAATGAAAAGATTTAGTGACAACAGGAATGTCTTATTGATTACAAGTCAAAACTATGCAAATATTTATCTTTTTAAGCTAAGATAGCCAAATTGAAATGTAGACAGTATTGTGAAGGGATGATGGCATCAAGTGAGGTGGGAATTGTCATTTGACTTCTCAGATAAGCAAAACAAGAAACATTCCAAGTGAGTATTTGTTTTGTCTAATGTATATGGCATTTAGAAAAGCAACTACAATTCTGCTCTCAGAACACTGGATATAATAACCTTTTTCTTAAGAAAAAGAAACAATGCCACTTTCTGTTAAATTGTCAGTACTTGCTTTTATTCAGCTAGCAGTAAGAATTACTGCTGATGAAGGTACGTGGTACAAGTTCCACTATTTCCCTTCAGCTAAATATATCTGCTGGCAACCCTGAACTTCAGTGATCTAGTTGTCAACAGTCTGATGACTAACGGAACAGATTTAACAGACAGATAGATCATTTCTTTTTCCATTGATTTTTTTCATATGCACATATTTTCTATGCAGTGGGATTACATTTTTTGCTATATCTGTGGCTGATTTGAATCCATTGAGGTCAATCTGAAGAAGTTAACTTGTTAGTTTAAATTATGTGTGGTTTTAGCCTTGTCTTTATTCAGAAGTAAGTGTAGTGTTCTGTTATGTATCTTGTGACGAAATCATCTCTCCAATGCAGAAAAAACCCCCACACTCATGCATATGACTGTGGATGTACTTTAGCTGAAACTAACTTTATAGTCTGGCTACAAAATATTTTAATTTATATGAAAAGAGAAATTAGATGGCAAGCTGATATTCACTGAAATAGAAGATGAAACCTATTACCAGCTGATTCCCATTCCTGAAGGTTGTGCGTATAAATAAAAGGAGAATATAAAAGTATATAAGGCAGCAATCATTCAAATTAATCAAAAATATTCATAATCCTGATACTAATATGCTTTCATACTCAAAAAAGTACTCATGAAATAACAAAACCACTTTATCTTTGGCATAAGCTTTTCCTTCCTTGTTGGCTTTAGCAAATGTTAAATCCTAAGAGGCGACACATAGCATCAGGTTACTTAAAATCAATCACATGGTTTTGGCTTTAAACTGTACTTCTTTACGTGCACAGATCTGACCTCTGGCTAATAATCCATTAATTCTGTTTCATAAAACTAAATGAAATTGTAATTTGACCTGTTAGTCCTTAGTTATTAATTTTTCCAGTTTCAGCATCACCTATAGTTAGAACGTATCTTATATGTGCACAGGTGGCTTGTGCCCTCCAAGGCCAAGTTATACCATTTCCACATTAAAGATAGGATACCACTTTCAGAGCACATTTACCTTACTTCATCTCATCTAAAAGATTATTATCTTCCAAAGCTCAAAATTCTGAGCAATATATCAAAATGGGTCTACAAGATTTAATTAGCAAGCAGAAGGATAGACAAACTGGAAAAACTGCTTTCAGCAGATTATAAATCTCTGGATGCCTGATATTCATGATGAGTGAGAACACCTGCGTTGGTATTAGCTTTTACTGCATTTCCTGCTGTGGCTGTCCCTGGGCAGCTGTGGGGATACTCAGCCAATTGTAAATCCTTTCTGGCAGGGAAGGAAGAACTGCCAAAGATGCCTAGCCTGAGTGCCTTGAACTACAGCCATAGATTTCTCCACAAGGATAGAAAATTACATCCTTCCAATCCTCTCCCAGTCACTTAATACTTCCCATTAGTTCTGATGTGTGCAATATCTCTAGATGAAACCAAGCAGATATGTGAAAAAATTTCCTCTCCTAAAGTTCATTCCACATTTTTTATATACGGCTGACCACAGTTAATTTGTACTAGTATGGTTTACTAGCATAGAACATTTCATTGCGGGTATGTTTGATTAAACTAAAAATATTTTCTTTGCCACTTGAAAACTAAATTTAACTGAAGTCAGAAAGAACATTGATAGGAAACTTCTAACTAAGGCTAAAAAGCAGAAAAGATAATGATTATGCTGATACTTTATGCTACAAAGGAAACACTTTCTCTAGGAAATACTTGCTTCTGGAGCAATAATTGCACTGCAGAAGTTGTTGTTTATAAATCTAATAAGGTATGAAACTACAGATTCAGATTCTGGGAAAGAAACATTGGCTATAGTTACACTAAAATGGTGGGTCTTGTCACCATGGCAAAATACAAAGAGAAAAAATGTTCTAAATGGAAAATTTTTTAACTTCCCAATAAAACTGACTCAGCAGCAAAAATGTTCTGGAACAATTCTCAACACATGTGCTACCATTTCCAAACATGAAAAACATCAGTTCTGCCATCTTTTGAAGATTGGACATAGTGTTTTCAGATGTTTTTTACTCAATTATATGGCTACATTCTGGGAGGGATACATGTTTCCAGGTAGTTAGAAACATATTCTGTTTCAACTTTACTCCATGTGGCTCCTGCATGGGAAAATATTAAATCAGCTCCTATATCAGTTTTATTAAAACCTTTTAGGGTTTAGTTAAGAGAGTCCTTACCGGTAGGGTATTTAGATTGGAGCTGACTAGTGAAGCTGAGACAATGGTACAGGCACTTGGGCTTAAGAATAACCTGTTTCAAATGAAGGGTACCAAGGAAATACTGATGAACAGTTAAGTAACTTTGTAAATTTTTTATCCATAATGATGTTTACAAGACCTAAAAATTAGTAACAAACAATATTTTGCTGTTCTGTGGAAGACTATGTACCTTATGTACTGTGAGTCAGACTATACTATCCAAACTCAACACTACTGTATGACCATAGAAAGCTTTTGTACCATCAAAACAAGCTTAAAAATCAAATCATGTATAATGAATAAGCCAGAAGTCTTGCCTGGTTCATTTCCAGAAATGAACGCTGTAAGCAGACACTGAAGAGTGAAGATGAACAGCCTTATTCACCAAATTCCACCCAGCCTGAACCCGCTGTGAGATTGGGACAATACAGAGGTATTTGAATAATAATTCAACCTGTGTGTTGTAAAGCACAATAGTTATTGAAACTGTTTCAGCAGATTTTGGCTAAGGCATATCATGCACGTGTATGAAATAGCAGATATCAATTCTTCGTCTACAGATCTCAGAAAAAAAAAAAACAAACCCAAACAAATCTCTACAAAGCAGATTTCAACAAAAGTAACATTACTCCCATCTTCCCATAGAGAAATTAGGTCGAAAGTTATTTGACTTTGTCATACTGGTGAGCATCTCAATAGATGAACCATGAAAAAAATAAAATAATGTCCTGAACAACAATGCAGTAGTACTAACTGGTCTATACTACCTCACTCATGGTCAAATTTCACCTGCTCTTTGAATTGATAATAATATGTTCATTATGAGACTGTGGCATTTCTTTTGGACGTTCTGTGCCTTGATGAATAGTCCTGTGGGTAGGACTTTTTACTGCTCATATTCTCTGAATACAGTTTCATGCCGGGTGTCAGGGCACCATGGGGCCAGGAGGGCAGCAGGGGCTCCCCACGGGTCTGTCAGGGCAGAGCCTGGCAGCCAGGACCCTGCCCCAGCCAGGAGCTGGCAGCTGGGGGCACCGGGGCAGCCCCAGCCCCGGGCACGGGGCACCTCCCTGGGGACGGGGATGGGGATGGGGATGGGCGGAGGCCAGGACGCGGACCTGGTTCTGGGGGCCTATGGCCGGGCAGGGCAGGGCTGTGGGGAGCTGGAGACTGGCCTGGCTAGGGAGTCGCTGGGGCAGGGGACACAGAGGGGTGCCGGGCTGTGGGCAGGGTAGGGGGAGCCCCAGGTGTGGGCAGAGACAGGCAGGGCCATGACACAAGGCATCCAATGATGTCTCTTTTCCCAATTCAGTCAATATGAGATGTTTTAAAACAAATCAATAGAAATCAAAAATGTATTATGGAAGTCAACTTAATTACATATATTAATTTAAAAAGATGTAATTATCTTTGATACCTTTAACAGTTATCTTTCATCATCATACCTTGATACCTGGCCATGACTTCATACCTGCATGCAGGGACATGAAATTCAAAGCTAGACTTTGAATAGATCATACTCATATGATGAATCCAGCGTCTTAAACCACTTATGCTATGCTCTTTTGCCCATTTTTCCCATATCTGACTTGGATCTTTTGTTACACTGCCTTCTTGGCTCCTCTGCCTGTACTCACCTCTCAGTAACTTCTCTCGTTAATTGCTGTGTGACCTTCTGCTGTGGGATTCAGGCATCCAAGATCCACAGCCCTACTTTGTATGGCCCCTCCACCTGACCTTGCCTCCAGTTCACTGAGAAAACTCTTGTTTAGGTGTGAGAAAGCAGGCAAGCTAAAATCAGGCAAGATAAGGAAAGTAAAAACAGATGGAAGCGCAACCGTTGAAGCAGTAACAGTTAACAGCTCCAGGACTCAAAGGGAAAAGTACTGATGTAAAACTGTAAGAAAGACCTTTCCCTCCTGCCAGCTCCAGGGAACTGGAAGACCGTAACTCAGCAGCAGCAGCAGGGCAGGTCAGCCCGTTTGGAGGAGCCTGGCCCTTCCCGAGCTGACCGAGAGCTTGTCTGGCCCGTGAGGACTCAGCCGCTTTCAAAGGGACGGTGACCACATTAATATCTAACCTAGGAGCTTGCTAGTCCTAGCCCATCGTCACATGTATTATCCAACAAACAACCCCTTCGTACCTCTCAGCTCTATCTTGCTACAGAGATAAAAATATAGAGAAAAAATTTAGAAAGGATAAAACGAGAGCACTTGATGTCTTTATGTAGACTTCTCAAATGAAAAAGTAAAGATATTTTATTCATTTTCAAAGCGGTCCTGTTTTTAGAATTTAAGCCACCCTTTTCTTTGCACCCATGAAATGTTAACTGAAGACAACGCTTTTACATCAACAGTTTGGTTGCTGATACGCATTTTCAGTGAAAAACATTTTGCTGAAAATTCCTACCTACCTCTTTGTATTTGGATTTGGTGTGGGTCTTCCATTGAAATAAAGCAGATTAAGGCACGATAGCTCTACAAAATTGAAGTTTTCAGAAACCATGTATTCATCTAATAACACTATGGAAGAATCCACATAGGAACTAATTTTCAGTTACTGGCACCCATGTTCTCAATGTAATCAGCATAGAGTAGCACAAACCACTCTGATGAAATCCTGTTAAGAAATTCCTGAAGCTATCTGGAAACATAAGATTCTCAGAATATGTAAATTCTTGCAAATTTATGTTAGCATATTATTTCCCTTCCTTGAAACTAACACCCTAAGACACAGTAACCCTGATTTCTCAGAAACAAAACCTCTGGTATAGCAGGTTATTAAATTCTGTCCTTTAAATCCTACTCCAGGCTTTACCTGGGATGCTGCCTTTCACATTTTCCTTGACATTCACGGATATTTTGAATTCATCCACATTGTATTATGAGGTTTAATGATAAAACTATTCTTATAAAGACAGATGCTATTACTAATACAACAAAATAATGTTAAACTATACTTTATAAGCAGTGATATCAGGGGAAATCTAATATCTGGGATAAAGGAACGACAGAAATTACAAAAGCTTTATTTCCTGTAACGTGGCAACTTCCCCCACATTCCCTTTCCACTGTATAAAAACTTGAACTCCTTAATCCTTTTTTTTTTTTTTTTTCCATATTGGTATAGGTATACTGCAGGGGTATCTATGAATCATACATAATACTGAGTTACATAGCTCAAAGCCAAAGTAAATCATCCCAGAGTGAGATTTTTAATTATATGTGTAGTTTATACGTCCATATTCTTCAGAGCTAATGCTGTGAACAATATAAATTTTCTCTCATGAGACTTCTGAGTAGAAGGGATTAGAATGTGTTTTACAAACATTAGATCCAACTACACCCTTACGATAATAATATTTTTATGTGTCTTTGCAGATGAAGTAAATGCATACAATGTATGTCACACAGGAAGTAAATGACATAGATGACATGGAATTCAGACTCCTAGACTCTGACAGATTAGAATCTTTAAAAAAATGTGCACAAACCTAATTCTTAGATATAGGAGAAAAAGAGTGCCAAAACAAGCAAATAAATTTGAAAGAGTATAAATAAAAATGCTGGGAGTTATTTTTTTAAAATTCAAACAAGATTGTATGATTGCATACCAGAACATAATGTTTTCAGATCAATAAAAGCAGAATAATTTCTCACATGGATGGAAGAATCAGAACAGAATAACAGCAACCCTCAAAAATATTTTTGCCACATATCTCATTTAGTCCCTTATTATGTTATCTCTTCCAGTTTCTGCTGCTGCTAATAATCACAGGATGCTGACATGTGTACAACTAGTTTCTGCCAATCCAAGCAAACTGTAGTAAGCAGGCTGTAATTTACAGTCCCGAGATGTTGACAGACTGGTTCACAAGCCAACAAAACATTACTTTCTTTTGCAGCTTCAAAGCCTGAAAGGAGGACATAGAGTTCTGTGAAAATCAGTGGGATGCTGGAAAGCTAAGGCATAAGCTAAGCTTGCAAAGACGCTGGCCATCATTCCAGAGGGGATATCACAGATCTAACTTCAACAAAACATCTGGCAACAGAGTTGTTTTCTACACGGGCTGTAAAAAATAGGCTGAGAAAGTTTTTCTTTGGGGCCTCAGCCTGGCGTCCAGCTGTGTGTCATTTTTGTGCACCACCAGTTATGTAAAACAGTCATATTTTATTCATGTATATTGTGTTGTCTATCTAATTCTGTACCTTGTGCAGGTATTTTCCTGACAAGTTAATTGTGTCCTTTTGAAATATTGGTATTTTGGGACAGCATTTAGAAAATTCTTCTGTAATTATACTTCTGTCAATTACACGAGGTTGGAATCCTAAAAATCTCTCTAGCTGCAATTGAAACTCTTGTCTGGCAAATACTGAATTTTTACATGTGTAATTGTGTCTCAAAACTGAAAAAGGATGAATAATATGTTAATACTTTCAGATTAAAGAAAAATAAATCTTACTTTTGAACTATGGGAAAATATTAACCTTAATCCTAAGCCTCTAACCTCAGCACAATGGGAGATCACAAACAAAGCTAGGACAGAGCAAAGGTCATCACAGACTGGAGGCCTACTGACAAGATGTCTGGCTCTAAAGGAAAATTCACAGTTCTGTTATCTTCACTTGCATGTTTAAAATACCAAGAACAATCTTTGTGGGTTCTGCTGTACTCATCAGCACAATCCCACTTGCACTCTGCAGCTGCCAGCCCCTGCCCCAGCGACGCCCCAGCAGGGCTGGTCGCCAGCTCCCCAAAACCCTGCCCTGCCCGGCCATGGGCCCAGGGAGGTGCCCGATGTCCGGGGCTGGGGACACCCCGGTGCCCCACCGCTGCCCTGCTCCTGGCTGGGGTGGTGGGATGGGCCCTGGCTGCCCTCCTGGCCCGCCGGGGCCAGCAGCCTTCGCAGCAGCTGGATGGATTCTCCCTTCGTCTTGCACAGTCTGAGAGGCTTGGGCTGTTGATGGACGCCCCCGTGGAGTGCTCCTCAGCTCTTCCGCCCATGTGCAACCATGGAAAGACGTCCTGTGTGAAAGACGATGAATGTTTAAGTTCTTCATAATATACCGCAGCGACTCTCTTTCAAAAGAAGGCAACTTTTCTTGTGCAGAAAGTATACAGAGCGGGATGCAATATAGAAATCATAACGCTTACCAGCCAAAGAGGTTGGTTTTCTGTACTACAGTATCTGGTTTTTATCACAGCTATTACGTAGCACCCCACAATCTACTTGCATCCTGTGGGCTCTACAAATAGAGCTCTGCAGATGTTTGCTATTATCCACAATTTAGAAGCTATTTCACCAAAGGAAAAAAAACCCTGGGAATTAATCACCCTCTTTGTTAAACGGCCCTTGAAGAAGCAAAAATGTCAGAATCATTGCAAACAAATAAAAATCTGCTTGCATGTCCATCTAAAACAATATAACATTGTTCTTATTAAACAAAAATTAATTTACTTTTCTTTAATTTTTTTTTTTCACTATTCAAGCATATTACAGTCCATGCTACAGTATGTCTACCAAAACCCTCCATTAGAAGGCGGAGAAAGAAAATACTTAGGTATCTGGTGATACATGGACATGTGCAGATCAAGATTAACAAACTAACCTACTCAAATTCAAGAAGGGTAGTTGTCATCAAACACAGTGACACATAACTTGCATAAACTAAATGGGATTATTCTTGTGTGGTGAATGACATTTATAAGTACTAAAATTACAGTGGTTGGTATGAAGAACTTATTTTACTTACATTTAATCTGACATGGCATCTTAGCCTGATATTGCAAAATAATTTTCTATTTTAACTGCAGAAAATTTTAACCATGGAGTTGCCAAATAAAGTATAAGGAAGCTACAGAGCAACTATAATTACATTTTGTCCCAATTCCTCATGCAGATGTTGCATAGTGTCTCATTGATAATATGTTTTCCACATACATGAAATAAGGCCTAGTGAGGTGCAAAATCAGATTTTTCACACTACCAGGATAATAACTTATAGTAAATTATTTAAATAAAATAAATATATTTTTTTTCTTTCTTTGCTTCTGTTGACAATTTTTTCCTTCAAAACATTTCTGTCCATTTATACTTTATGTAACTGGAAAATTATGTGTATGCAATTTCTAGTCTATGCATTCTGATCATACAGTTAATTGTGAATAGTAACTGACTGCTTTGGCTGGTAGGATCAAATACAATTAAAATCCAAGTTCTAATCCAAACGTTTGTTTATTACATTTTATGTCAATAGCTGTGATATTTATGTAGATTTGCTTACTGATGACTAATTATAAGAATTTAACTGGGCACGTAAAATAATTCAAAATTGGTAAAAGTATATTTTAAGCAGATTGATTAAAAAGGAGAGCTATTAGCATCTCATTATTCACCCTATAGTGAATACAATATTTAACAATCGGATAATTAGAAAATTCTACTAGCTACTTAGCTACTAAAGCTGTCTCCTTATTTGCAAAGGCATAAATAATTTCTTCAGATGAAGATTATATAAAATAACATTGTTATCAGTTGGCCTCTTCTCAAGCAAAATGTCCATGTTACTGTGGTGGTACATCTCCCCCTGCCCCTGTTCTTCTGTTCTGTTTTTCCCCTTCACTTCGGCCACTTTACAATCTCAGGAATTCCAGGCCGCAGCTTTTGTGTAGCGAGTTGGTCAGTTAAGCGCCCCTTAATTGTACCAGAAACTCCTACATGGCTGGAGCAGAGAGCGGCTCTGTTCTTATCAACATTCGTATTATGGCTAACGAGGGGAACGAGAACAAACAGCTACCCCGGACAGCCTTGAAACAGGGTGGCATCATCGCTGCTAGAATTCCAGCAACAAGCCGACCCAAATTGTGGCTCGGATGGAATTTTACTGGTGATTCAAGTCAATCATCTCACGATCCTATAAACAGCAGTCCTAAGTGAGGCCCTTTGAGCTCTCCCGGACCGCCGCGGGCTGCACCAGCATCTCCCTCTGATCGAAGCATCGCTCGGAGTCAGTGAAACTTAGCAGGTATCCGAAAGTCTGCTGCCACCAGAACTCCATTGTCGGAGATCGACAACGGAGCCTGGGCTGCTGATATTCTTCACTCCTCAAACTCTACTCCCGCCTGTTGAGAAATGCCAAGGCATTAGACATGAGTATTTCACTAAACTCGAGGGGAATTTTTAACAGGTATATGATTTTCATATATGCATTTATAGTTGTAAGTGTGCATGCATGAATCAATTTAAGTAGTTTTGTAGATGTATGATTTAATTTTAAAAGGAGTTTTATATTGTTGTACTATTCTTATAGCATTACTCTCCTAAACCGTTGACCAAGTCTGAGACTAGGACTAGACCCAGCCGCACCTCGGCTCCTCTCTGAGAAGGAGTTTAGAAAGCAAGGGGGTCCATTCCGAACCTCGTGACTCAACGGGAGGGCCCCACCCCCCCCCCCGCTTTTATTCCATATATACGCAATGCTTTTATGAATCATTTTAACTCGTTGTGATTTAATTCTCTTTTATGTGTTTCTATGTAGTAATAGAGTGAATCTTGCCATCTTCGAATCTGTAACTAAGTCACTGTTTTGATCAATTTTGTCTAATCACTGTATTAATCATTGATGATTGAGTACTATTAAAAATACTATAATCAAATTCTGCAATTCGCTACAAGTAAATTCTAACTTTTACTAAATCAAACTGTGTAACACCACTCATTCATAGTGAATTGACATAATCAGCAGGATTCACAAACCTGCATTTGTGACAGTTACAGAGTAGGTGCAATAAGAACGAAGTCATATATAGGAAAATACATTATTTCAAACTAGAAAATGTAGTCTTTATACTTCAAATGTATTTGTCACTAATTTTGAGATACAGTATAGGTAAGTTCTAAATGTATGCTGTGACTATTTTGAAGGCTGTGTAGTTAACACAGGAGAAAAGACCTTTGGCATCATTTTTGTATATTTCTCCCTTTCATGTAAGACAACCCTGGCTCATTTGCATTTATCTTTCCTTGACTAATGCAGTATATTTCCCAAAGATGTAGCTGAATTGTAACTTGTTAGAATTAGTGATTTTGCACTCCAGGTGCTACTTTTGGCCTTTGATGCGGTCTTATTACAGGACTCTGGGTTATCTCTTAAAACTGTAGTGCATAGACACATTTCTGGTTTTTTTGTGTCTCAGTTTCCCCATCTCCAAAACAGGAGATTGCTTTAAGGTGTTCTGAGAATTTTGCTTTATGGAATCTACATATTGTTACTTACATGGGAACAAGGAGCGAGGCGAAGAAAGAAACCTGAAAATCTGAAATATTCTCTGTGTCTGAAGAATCGGGTAAACACATAAACTTCATTTTATAATCAGAGGGCAGCTATGTTTTGGTTAATGAAACCATTATACAGAGGTCCTAAAAATAAACAAACAAGGATGGTCCGCAGCATGTCCAGACAGAGCACTCCTCTTCTGTAAAGGCTGTATCTCAACACTACCTGCTTGTTACTGTATTACTATGTGTCAGCTGGCTAGAATATGAATTAGCCCACAAGGAATTCTTAGTCCCTTGATGGCAGTAGTCAAGGCAACCCTCTCCACCTACCTGATTTGTCCTTAGGCCATGACTAGAGTCTTGATGTAATCTGCAGCGCACCAAATTTAGTGTATTTGCTTCTTGGCTCCACTCTGGTGCGACTGCTGAGGGACGCTCGCCGTCACGGGGCACTGCCCACGGAGGCAGCCAACAGACTGGCACAGAACGACACACAGAAAGGGACAGATGCTCCACCGAGAAGTGCGTCCCTGTGCTCGGCAGCGGTGGTGACATCCCACAGGGCACAGTCCCCAGCCTTCACTGGAGGAACTACCCTCACACAGCAGAGGCCTTGACCTAGAGCGAGCTCCCAAAGGAGCCACGGCTCTGCAGAGCTGTGGCTGCAGGGATGCCTGGGGCCTCTTGCTGAGGCTGGGACAGGGGCAGCTAGGCTCCTCGCCTGCCTGCTCATCTTGTGACCAAGCAAAGGAGCTGCAGGAGGAGGTGACCAGCCTGTGCAGCATCTGAGATAATGAGAAATAGATTAGTGTAAGGGCACGCAGAAGGGGAGAGCACCTGCTTCATTAAGGTCATCATGTGGTCAAGGACCTTTTCACTGCATTGATCATTATTTACTCAATAATGAGTAAAGGTGGAAACCATAAACAAGAGCCCACAGAGACACAAATCTGGTCACAAAGAAGGGATAACAGAGACAATGCCAAGGACCAGAAGCCTACAGTTGCTAATTGATGGGTCATCAAGAAACTGCAGGCACAGGTTTGGAAAGGGCAAACCTGGACCTTGTAACTGGTAAGAAGTAGGAAACAAGAGGAATATGAGGATTTGACAAGTAAAACATGGCCGGCCAGCCCACTTGTCTGACCAAGTCATGTGCCTTATCGCTGCAGGCTGTCCTATCCTTTCATTAAATACTTTCTTCATTGTCTTTCTGTGGAATTTCACTCTCTAATCTCCTGTGTGTGAGTGCTGTAAGGGCTAGGTGACAGCTACAGGTGAGATAGGTGTCAGTGAGTTTGTGGCCAGCTACTGGGGCAGGCGAGGGTCTTAGCATCAGTAGCTGGAGGGGGGCCATAGCTCTTGGGAGCATCTCTATGGGTCCAACAGACTTTGTGTCTGGTGTGCCAACTACGGGAAGGACCAGTGAGCGCACACAGGGCCAGCAACTGGAGACAGACTGAGGGCGCAGACACCCGTGGCCTGTGGTGTCAGCAGCTGGAGTGAATGGGGGGTCTATGCTCCAGCCACTGGGATGGGAGCGGTGGGTGTCCCAGGCACAGCTACTGGGGGGACAGGGATGAGCAAAGTGAGTGAGAGGCTCGGCGACAGCAGCTGCAGCAGGACTGTGGGTCACAGCCCATGTCCCTGGTGCTGGCTGCTGGGGGTCGCCGGAATGTTTGCAGCTTCCCCAAACCTGGCGTGCATGGGAGTGTGCGTGTGTGTAATTCACAAGCAAATTTCAAGCTGGACCAGATGGTGAGTAGGAGGCCCTCGGACAGAGGGTCTGTGCTGGTTTTTGGGGGGACCAACTAGTGTGGGGTGCCTGTGAGATGCCTCTGTGAGTGCATGCATGTTTGCTGTGAGCACAAAGCTGGACCACCCAGCGAGTAGGAGACCTGTGGAGCAGGTAAAAGGGCCTGGGATCCAGACAGTGCTATCGGACAGAGAGAGGGGCTGCACTGATACTTAAGGGATCTATGACTGTACATGTGCTTCTGAATCTAGAGTGGTGTGTGCTTTCATTAATGAACTTCCATCTCTACCAGCCAAAGAGGAGGAAGGAGGCTTGCCCATCTATACTTATGTTTTATGTGAGTCCTGTATGTAAGTGCTGTTGAAAGCAGCACCTTGCTTGTGGCAGTCTGTGTAGCCAGCCACGTCAGTGTCCTTTGTGCACCTGTGTGTGTCTCTGGGATACACATTCAGCTTTGCTGATGGTTGAACATGCGAACGGGAAAGCAGCAGCCACATCCATTGGCCTGGGATAGAGATCCCCGTCTGTCTGGGCACACTGGGCTGGGCTCCAGTGGCCAAGCAGGAGGAACCCCTGTGCCAGAAGCAGATGGAGGTGACGGTCACTTACCACACCCCTTAACAACTGGAACTTCTCCAAGACCCTACAGCTTTAAGACTCTGAACCTTCAACAATAACGAAGGAGGTGCAGGCAGAGTCTGTGCTTATCAGTTGGGAAATGGAGCCTCCCATGAAGGTGAAGGCTGGAAGGTGGTGACTTCTGGCACACAGAGGATGGTTCCTGCTCCACTTGCAGATTTGCAACTTTTTGACATCAAAGTGTCATCACTTACATGACACTACCCAATCAGGTAGTCATCAGGATGACAGAGAAAAGACATGTAAATCATTTATCAGCAAGGAACCATTGCCTTAGTAACTCCATTATGTCAAATACTGACATAACTGAAAAGTCTGAAATGGAAAAGATACCTCTACTTACTAGTCCTAAGAAACAATGAAACTTTTTTTTAAAAAAACCCAACTGATAAAACCTAATAGGAAAGTGTATTCTAGTCTAACTTTACATCTGGTGTGGGTTCAGAACATATGGGACATATGGGAAGTCATTCACTCTGTACCACTGGGAGCCATTCCCTTACTAAGTGAGTGACAATAATGGCAGCTTGCTCCAGATCCTGGATTCTACACAGTTCCATCAAGTTAAAAAAGAACTTCCTGCCAAATGAGTTGATGTAAATTCCAAAAGCATTATTTCTTTGGCTGCAACCAACTTTCCCTGTTAAAGAAAAAGAAAACTTGCAGATACAGGCTTTCAGTTTTCCAGACCAGGTCTAAAAATCAGCAAGACATCCAAGTAATCTTTGCTTTAATCCCTCTGAATCAGGTTCATAAGAATTCACTAATAACTGTGCCCGTGCATCATTTCAATTTTTTGCCTGTCTCCGACCCAAAATACAAGGTTCCTACTTGCCAGGCATCATCTGCTGCACACCAAGAATACTTCTAAATTTATCTGACCACACTTACTAATATGTTTTGATTTAAATTACACCACCAGCTATGTTAACTAACATTAATTTAAAGCATATTTTCTTTTGTTTTCTTTTTCTTTCCTCCTATATGCTGAATATTTTTGCTAGAAAATTATGTGGCTGAGTTGGGGAGAAAATGCTGTTGAATAACTCTTTACATTTCCTCTGGATCCCCCCAAAATAATATGAATCTGTTCTGGTTCCTAGAGTCAGAGTGATGGGCAAGTTTCCCGGCAGCCAGCAGAAGAGTGAAAATTAAAGTATAATAAAACTAAACACAAAACTTGCATAGGACAGCTCCCTAGAGTTTCATAAATTTCTTTTGCATGAATTATTTTCTTGGAGTTTCAAACTATATCAAATCAGCATTGCAACATACAGAAAATCACTGCACTAAGCATAACATATTCAGAGGTGAAAACCACTCCTCAACTGAAGTGCAATCGTAAGCATTGCAAAAAAAATCACTTCAAAGTGTCTGGAAACTTTTCTTTAAAAAAAAAAAAAAAAAGACTGCATTAATCAGCCCTTAAAGACTGTCAAACGATGTCAAGGACACAAGTCTGATAACTGCCAAATAAGAAAAAAAAAAACCCAACCCACAAAGATAATTTGATAATTTCCAATAAAAATAACCGCAATGCCAATTTTGTTTCACTAAGGTAAAAGCTGTAAAACCACATTCTAAATTTGGGTAAGAATGGTCGTATGTTACTTGTATTCCTTGAAGTGAGTAGCACTCATTTTAGCTGCAAAAATTCAGTTTGACTCCCACCCACCCCCACCCTGAGTAAAATATAGATACCTAGCATTTAAAACTTACTTTGCAGTACCTGCCCATGTGGAAAGAGTGGATGGGGATTTTTTTTTACCTAAAAGCCAAACCTAGCCGTTGGTTAAGGTGGCCATGGCTGGATGACACGCCTGTCCACTCGCTTGCAGTTGCTTGTGGCCATGCCCAGCTGCGTTACGAGGTCATGAATCTGCTGGAGCTGTGCAAACAGGTCCCTGCTGAGGGTGCGTGTCAAGAGCTGCTGTGTCAGGATGACTACAAGGATGGAAACTGGAAGAAGCTGGTGTAACACCAGAGGCTTTGCTCCAGGGTCTGATTGATTCTGTCTGCCTGACAGTCTGGGCGTGGTGTGAGAAGAGATCTAACCTTAGTATCCCATGTAATTACCTATTATGCTGTCTAATTACCTCTAATTGCCTATTATTTATAAAATGCCATATGCACAGAGTATTATTAAAACTTCTCTGTGGTAGCAGAGTCCTGTTCTTGTCAGTGTTTCTTGTGTAGAAGGCACTTCCTTTATGTACTAACACGACAATCTGGACATTAAACTGGTTCTGACATAACTTTTTTGGTCATCATTTCAATCTCTTATAAAAAGAGACAACTCAGAAACAAAACACGTAAGGTGAATGCTGAAAACATGGAAACCAAACACTGATTATTCTAACATTAAATTTTGGAAGAAATATATTTTTACCTCACTTAGCCTATAACATACCCAAATCTCTCCTCCATATAGCTCTGATAGGGAAGATGTAAGAAAAATACCCATGATCAACTATGAGAATCGATATACAGTACATACTGGATAATATGTAAATGTTCTCAATTTAATTTTCAGATGATGTAGTACCATAATGTAGGAGGTTCTACATATAAGTGATACATTATAAATGATAAAGCGAACTTTAAAGTAAACCTAGACAAAAAAATGTTATTTTTGTAAACACACCCAAAGACCACCAGGTGTCTCTGTAATAAAAGGAATGTAAAAATGTAATGTTTAAAAAAAAAAAAAAATCACTCTCCAACCCACAAAAAAAGCCCCTAAGGATCAGTTCAAGCTGTTCTAAAAACTGAAGTTACACGGAAAGGTGAAATGTTAATACAAGATCGGCCAAATTCTGCTGCCAGTGTCAACAGTATTAATGCCATCACAATTATGTTTTTAATTCAGATTCTACTTCATGTTGTGCCTTGCAAAAACTGCAAGCATTCTCATGCAAAGCATGTAAAAAGATCCCCAAAGTGTACCAGAACATGTGCAATTATCTGTTCTTCTAATTAGACATGAAATTATTTCACTGCAAGTTTATCACTACTTTGAATTTAACTATGATTAATGACAACCATATTACTGGTTTAGTTCATTTTATGAAACAGACTTAGGCTGTATCTATAGGAAGGTACTGACACAGTTAAAGTGGTACAAACTCACTATCACAGATGCAGATGCTACGGGAAGATACTACATATGAGTACAGCTTATTCCTGTAATGGAAGAGAAATAAACAGCACTAATATAAACTATTTATAGCAGCATAACTTCGCATATTGTCTATTACAAAATTCAATACTGAATGATACAGTTACTGATATTCTTGTTTGTAAAACTACTTGTGTTGCACATGAAGACAAACACTTGCGGTAGCTGGCATGGAGTTAGAGTGCATAGATGTGTTTTGTAAAAATGTAACACCACAAGAAGCATTTGTTCATAAATGTGCATTTATCACTTTCAAATTAAAGTACATATCCTCCCTTCCCCTTCATCACTACGGTCTATCTGGTTTATGTGAACAGCTACTTGAGTAGTATTTATTTTGAGTTTTGTTTTGCTTAATATGTCTTTGACAGCAGTTCTTAATTGTGAGCACTGTAATCTTAACTGTTTGATAAAAGGTAAATACCAAGGAGGTGAATATTCCCAAAGTACGGAACACCTGTACCTTATTAAGTAATAAGAAACATATTTTTCTATACCTTCAAAAAGAAATATCTTTTAATTTTGAAATTAATAAGTTAACTCTGGGACTACTTCTACTAAAATTGAAATATCTATTTTTCCACACATTCTCAGATTTCACGTAACAGCAAGGAAAACATGAATAGCTGGAAAACATTTTGTATAAAATCTTTGTGTAAATGTTCAGAAATAGTATTTTGTAAACTTCATTTTGATGTTTACATGTTTCACGTTCTATAATAGCAAATATATTTACTGAATAATATACAATGAAGTCAAAATACACAGTAAAATTTATATAAAACAAGTAGTAAAATATACCCCAAAATAGTAGCATCATCGAGAGATAATCCTGGTGGCAAAATTAGAAGACATGTGAATCTCTTGGTTTGTTTTCTTCATCAGATAGAACCCCTTCTCTCTTCAGCATCTCAGCTTCTTGGCTTTTCATAACTTGCAACTTCTTCCCTCCCTACCATAAGCTCTTGAGGTAGGGTGCATTATCATCTCACCATCAAAACTAGCCCCAAAACTTTGTCCATCTCAGAATGCTCTTCCATCTTCTATGCCTTTTTCTCATTCCAGCTCTCATTTTACCTTTTTTCCTCTTTTTTCCCTGTCTGTCTTCTTTTCTCTCTTTCTACTTTTCCTTCCCCTCTGTACACTTTTGGTCTGACCCTTCCCTACGACCTTTCATGCCTGGCTGGGCAGTGCTGGGAAGTCTCCTTTAGCATGGTGTCACAGATACACTGTTCACTGTGTAATAATGATGTGCACAAAGGACTTAAATACTCTAAGTATTTTATTTATGCCTATGTGTATTGAAACAGACCTTGGTATTCTGTTTACAATGTTAATGAGTCTTGGACAGGAAATTATTTGAAAGAGATTATTTCTGTCAAGGCAAAATTCCACACATTCCAGCAAAAATAAGTCCACATTCTACAATTAGACAGAGTTACAGAGAAGTCCTTTTCCCTGCCCTTCACACAGGGCAAGAAGAGGCACAACCTGCAAAACCAGACTGAAAATCCTGCAACAGCAAAAAAGCTCTGAAAAGCAGCCTTCAGCAGGCCATGAGGCAAGGCTTGTATCTTGCCATTGTTGAACCCTCCTATCTATCAGATTCAAAAAAAGAACAATCTGGGACAGCAGGACCATTAAATCTTTCTACACAACATGGATTGGAAAGAGCCTTTGAAACCTTGTAGGTGGACTTGTCTGTTCAATTTCCCATGTTTCATTGATTGCTGATCTCCCTATAATGCACAATTTTTCCTGCAGTACCTCCCAGGACTTCAGCAGTATTCTCTGTGCTTTTTGCTTCTTATACTTCTCTTTCTTTTCATACCTCCTGCTCAGTTCACTTACCAGTCATCCCTTTTCTTCTCTAATTATCTTGCTTATACTAAACTAAACAGTGAGTTTTGTAACCTATTAATAGTAATCTATTAATGCTGTGCTTTTTTCAAATGAAATGTTCATAGTAGAAAAAATACAAACACAAAAACCCCTTGAGATTTCTCTAGAGCTCATCTATCATTACCTTAGTTTTTCTTTTGCATGTCACATACTTTCCCACGATACTTTGTTATTTGGCTTCAGTGCAAGAACTGTCTTTTATATGCACATCACATTTTAGGCAGTAAAGCTGCATTATAAATTGTGTAAATAAATATAGCATAGTGTTGTGTATGTGGGTGTACATCAATTTAGTTACAAAGAACTAAATATACAGTTATAGATAGATAGATATAGTTCAAGAATAGTGTACAGGCTTGCAGAAGATGACTTTGGCTTGCAAAATGCAAAAGTTAGAAAAATCGTATTGCATTCCAGAGAGAATAAACTTCAAAGCTGACAAAAAGGACTTAAAGGATGTGCAAAAAGCTTTATTCAAATCTATACAAAACTATATAAAGTGTTCCTTTCACTTTGAAAGTTGTTTAAAGCCAACTGTGAACTGTCTGAGTTAGGGAACAGGATTATACTAATTTAACAGTTACTTGGCTATTCCCATTTTCTCCTGTATAGATTTCCCACTAAAGGACTGATGGGGTAAATTGTTCTCATTGTCTCAGTCTAGACAGCAGCTAGATTAGGATCAAAACAGATGCCAGCTCTCATTTTGTCAGGCATACAGACACCACTTAGCTAACTGTGGTATACAGAAAGTGAAATGCTGTGGAACAGAAATTCTCTGTATTCAGTGACTAATTCTCATAATTATCCAACACAGATGTTAGCAACATATTATTTGTCCTGTTGACAGGGGTGGGGGGGGAGGAGGAAAAAAAAAGTGATACAGTCTTATCAAGATGTGTAATGCTGCATAATCTTTCAGTGAAAAGCAGGTAAGAAAAAGATACATCCACCATAGGCCAGAGTCAGATACTTTTGAATTCTAATGTGAGCTATGGCATACACTCCCAGGTCTTGACCTATTTCTTAACCAATAAACCTGTGATATGGTTGTTGGCTTTTCCAAAGGGCTGGACAACTCTGGGGATCATTTGATGAATCCAACATGCTGTAACCACAAAGTGTGAAGTGAAGGGGAGGTTCTCACCAGGCCAGGTATGGACTAGTGAGGAAGGTAATGAATAGCCAGTTCATTTTTATTGCTAGAGAAGAACGTGTATCTACATACATGTAGATACACGCGTGTGCGCACACACACAGAGAGCAGCCCAAAAGTGAGGCAACTGCAATGCTTCCTGCTTTTGGAACGCATCATTAGAAGAAACTTGCACACTGAAGTCAGAGGAACTGAATTGTCACTGGAAAGAATCTATCCTTCTCCCACAAAGACCTCAAACATTTGCAAGTACAGCTGAGGAAAGTAACTCCAGTATAGGGGAGAAAGGCCTATGTAAGAACTTACACTGAAGGAGTCAAAAGTGAAAAGGATCATGGAATCACAAAATGGTTGAGGTTGAAAGGGACCTCTGGAGGTCATCTGGTCTAAGCCCCTGCTCAGGCAGGGTCACCTAGAGCTGATTGTTCAGGACCACATCCAGGTGGCTTTTGAATATCTCCAGGTGGGAGACTGGTGGGCAGTGCTCGGTCACCCTCACAGTGAAAAAGTGTTTCCTGACATTCAGAGGGAACCTCCTGTTTCAGGTTGTGCCCATTGCCTCTTGTCCGGTCACTGGGCACCACTGGAAAGAGCCTGGCTCCGTCCTCTTGGCATCCTCCCTTCAGGTACTGAAGGGTACATACATTGATAAGATCCCCCTGAGCCTTCTCTTCTCCAGGCTGAATAGTCCCAGACCTGGTTTAACTGAACTTTTTAAAAAAAGGTTTCTCAGCTGGACTACTTGCCCTTCCAGGACGTGCAGATCTGTACTGAAAAAAAGACAAGCTAGTTGAAGATAGGAAAGATTATAACAGGTTTGAAAGAATGAGCAAAGCTAAAGAGAATGATACAGACATCAAGCAGCAGTGAGCAAGCCTGTGCTTTTCCTAACCGTGCTGAAGGAGGGGTGCTGACATAGCAGTATCAGTCAGTGGAACGGGATGAGCTCCACCCATGGAAGACAGCAGGCAACATGACAGGTACTACACGTTTTTCTGCTGAAACTCACTTTCCAAGGAATCAGAGCATAGATTTCCTTGCATGAGAGAGTCTGGCGGGCCCCAACTCTGGAAACCACTGGGGAAACGACAACGTCCACGCACACCGCGTCCCGTCACCGTGGCAGGGTGTCACAATTGCCCCCCCCACCTCCAAGGGCGCCTTTCGGCGGCGCGGAGACCCGGCAGTCGGCCGGGCCGGGCCGTGGCTGCCGTTACTCCCCTCAGGCCGAACCGCCGCCTCCGCCGTCCCACGCGCAGCCCGCATCACCTGGTGGAAAGCGGCCCCCAACGGCCGCCGCCGCCCGCGGCTCCCGCGCCTGCGCAGTGGGGAGAGGTCGACGCCGCCGCGCGCCGCTTCCCTTTCCGGCCGTGGCGGGGCTCCTGTCAACATGGCCGCGGCGGGAGGGCTGCGGCGGGGGTGGCTCCTCTGGGCGGCAGGTAACCGCCCGGCCGCCGCCGGCCGCTCCGAACCGGGGGCTGTGGTCTGGCGGGCCGAGCGGGGAAAAGCGGCGGGAGAAGGGCCGAAGGGAGCAGCGGGCAGCGCTGCGGCGACCGGGGCGGGCGGGAGGTGCGGGGCATCGGGGAAGGCTGGGGCTGTGGGAAAGCGTTGGAGGCGTGAGGGGAGAGGGGGAAGGGCGCGCTGGCTGCGAGCCTGTCGGGCTGGCGTGGGTGAGCACCACCAGAGTTTGGTTTGGAGTTCGCTCACGGTGCGCTTTTCCTTCCCTCGCAGTGGTTGCACATGTGGTGGCATCAGGTGCGGGTTTTGTTGAGGATCTAGATGAGTCGTAAGTACTGGGGTGTCTTGCCTTATTACTTAAATATTGTTTGTCTTTTTGCGGGGCGGGGGACGACCTCAGAGTGACGGCTTTGTGCAGAGTGTGGTTGTCAAGAAAGCTACACTGGAAAAGTTTGTCTTTTTCTTAGTAGGAATGGCAGAAAGATTGTGGCCTGTATTAAGTAGGTGCAATTAATGAAGCTGAGGAAGCAGTTTTTTTTTTTTTTAAAGTGGCTGTTACAGGTGCTGTTGCCAAAAACGCTGTCAGGCTTCCTTGCTCTTTCTTTCTTTTTGATACAGTAAATATATTGGTGGATTGATGCCTGCCCCAAATAAAAGCTGATTGCATTTAACCACATTCTTCATTAGAGTTTGGTGTGTAGCTGCCACAAGGAGTTGGGAGAATGAGAGTAAGTGCATTCATGCATGGAGGAGGTGGCCTGCAGGACTAGTTCATGGCTGCTTGAAATGCCAGTTATATTCCAGTGTAAAAATGTGATTTTACAACAGATCTAGCCCTGAGACTGTGGAGGTGTTGAAATGGGTAGTCGTGCCCTTAACTTGGTTGTGTAGTGTCATTGTTCGTGTACTGCCTTGCTTTAGCAGTTCGGTGTCTATGTACTTGCTGTTCCAAATAAAAACTAACTTTCCAAAAATGAAATTAATTTTTTTGTCAGATCAGCAGGTTGATCTAGAGTGCTACAAAGCAGCACAATTATTAGAATTGAAATAGAAGGTATAGAAAATACTAGCTGGTAGGGGAGAAGGTGGCATTAGATGGCTGCTTTACAAATTTAAGTTAGTCGAAGGTGGTGTTTTCATGAGGGTTCAGTCCACGATAAATTACATCATAGAGCTAAACAGTCAGAAAGCTATTCACTTTTTTTACCATATTGCTTATTCAGCTAGAGCAGATAATCATAGAATCAAATGAAGTGCAGTGGAATTATGGGGGAGGGAATGGGAATGTATGGAAGGAATACTGGAGAGAAATGCATCAGTATCTCTGGTGTTTAAAGTGTTGTGAAAAAGCAACTGAAGCACATGAACTGCTTGGACCTGATTTTCAAAGCTTGTTTTTGAAACATGCCTCATATTTTCAATGACTGAAAATAAAGAGGCTAAGTGAATAAAATAGTGTGTATCTGTGCTCTCACGTCACATTCCCGTATCATGTTTCCATAGGTGTAAAATTAAATGTAATTGCTGTTCTGAAGAAGCGTATTTCTTTTTTGAAATAGCTGATAAAGGAAAAACCTATTTTAGAACACTTGGATTTTTCAACTACAAAACTATGCAGGAGCCTGTATTTGCAATTGGGAATAAGAGTTAAATGGTGAGCTGTTCAGGACAGGGTTTTGTGGGGGTTTTTTTGTTTTTTTTTTTTTTTTTCTTTTTAGCTAATTGGCAAATGGTGAAAAAGGTCAGGAAAACAGTTTTTAAAAAAAAAAGATTGGGAGCAGCGACTGGTGAAAGTTTCAGGTTTTCCATTTCATAGATACCTAAATATTATGGCATTTTTGCTGTTGCTGAAAACTTTGGGGTTTGTTTGAATTTTGGTAGTTGCAAATAGTGCCTACTAGCACAAGGTGCAGGACCCTTTCCCAAGCTTACAGGATATAGGAAAACAAGTAGCACAGAAGAACTAACAGGTGCAAGTTACCCAGCATCACCCAATTGGGCTGTGGAAAGGATGCAAAATAAAAGCTGTGGTTCCTATCAGCTTGTGACGATCGAACTGCTGGCTGCCTCAGATCAGTACTCATCTTGTGATATTTACTGACTTGTTCCAGAGTGGTAACAAAGCAGATAAGTAACCTGACTAAAAAAGGAAATATTTTTCTGTCTGTGAGGATGCATTGGTGGCTCAGCCTAGGATCAGAGGCATCAGAAACAGTGCAAGGAGGGTGAGAAGGGAGGCAGAGAGGAATAGAAACAGCAGCTGGGTTGGTTTAAGGCCTTTGGAAATGTAGTCTTGGTCTCAGTTTTGCTTCATGCTGGTTTCTTTCAACCGTTATTCATTAAGTGGGGTGTGTGGATTAAGTGGAGGTTGAGATAACATTTGATCATGTAGTGCCAAATGTTGGAAAGTTGTATGTATTTGAGACATACGATTTTGATTCAAGGATATGCAACACCTGTGTCATCTTTCCACCAGTATGATTGTGCCCATGTCAGCTGACAGGGAGAGGATTGCATAGGACACCTAAAAAGAGACGCTGAAATTTTACGCTTGGAAATGTGTTTACAAGGCCTAGAAACAGTGCCTTCAGAAAATCCTTAAATACCCATTTGTACAAAGATTCCTGTTTTTATTCAACAGTATGTTGAACTTTTCTTAATATTGTCTAATAATTTAATCATCGACATTACCAAAACTAGAATGAGTTTAAACAGTTGGGTTTTGCCACACTTCAGATTTTAGTTTCTGTGGAAGCTGATTAAATAGGTGCTTGTAAATGAGTGGTACAACTTGAAATTTACTATTGTAAAAATGACAGTGTTTTTCATAATATCTTAGGCCAGTTATTAAATTCCATTGGAATGTTCTGCCTCTAGACATTTCCTTCCTTTCCCTCTTTCCCTTGCTGTCTACTGGTTTTGTAAGATTTCAGTCTACCTTTCTCAGTGCTTTAATGCTCTTCGCAATCTCCCATAACAGTTATACTGTGGCAGGGGGAGGAGGACATTTAATTGTAAATTCTTCTTTTAAAAACCAAAGGTTATATTCTAAATTGAAGCATAGCCCAGGATCTGATGATTCACTAGCTGCTTTCTGCCTCTTGCATCATAACCAATTATTTGACATTGTAATTGGAAGTTAACTGGAGCTTCATTAGAGTTCTCAAGAGATGCTAGATTCTAACTAGTTCTTTCATTAGCTCTGTAGCACTTAGGGTGGTGAAGTAAATTTTTAATGAGGTGGTCGACTAATTTTGTGACTTAAAAATGCTACTTTCCTGTAGCAGTTTTATATTAGTCGCTGAAAGTACTTTTTATGCTGTACAAGCACTGCAACCTTTGTATGCCATCAATAAAACAAAAAAGGCCTGAATTTACCAGTGAAATGCTGCAATTCTAAGTTTCAAACACCCAGTGCTGTAATTAGATTATATTCATGATTTCTGAATTACTTCTTTCAAACAGTAGGCCAACATCAGCATTAGTGTTTCTTCAAGACCATTATGCACCATTACAAATCTATTCAACTTTAAATAAAATATAGTAAATGGTCTCTGATTCTGCTTATTGCCTATGAGCCATTTCTAGGCATGCTGCATATTGGGAATTGATGAGTTGGGCTATAACTTCTATTAATTGGATCTTAACTTACAGTGTAGATCACACTCTTATTTTGTAATTATATATATATTCATCTCCTTTCACAGTAAGAGTCTTATGGTAAGAATATTGTATAATGTATTTTATACCATGTGGCATGATTTCCAGTTCCAGTCACTTTTACAAAACTCATCTTTTACAGAAATAAACCTTACATTACAGTTCTGGCTTATTTAATTTTCAACATAGAAACAGTTAAGTAATATGGTAATTTCTATGATCCTGTAATGACAACAGTTCAGGGAAATATGCAAGCAACATTTCAAGAGGTACCATGGAACTTTGATTTGTCATGTTCTATTTTTGGTTTAGAGGTTTTAGCATTTAGTGACAGATTTACAGTTAATAAAGCTAGTCAGTTCATTAAGATGTCATTTGTATAGCATTAAGAGTATTCAGTAGTTCGAGCAGAACTTGAAAATTTTTATTCCAATAAGTTGGTTTCTTGTGTGCACCTTTGATAAAAACATAAACTGACACACCTAAAGTAGAATGTTGAAGGAGGTTGAACTAAAATTGTTTTGCCTATTAAGATTAAAGATAATTTAGTTAGTCTACTAACTAAAAGTAAAGTTAGTAGTAACAGTAAAGCTAAGATTAACATTGTAAACCAGTGCTCTAAGAGTCTGTATTAGTTGATCTATAAAAATGCACAATTTTCTAAACAGTCAACAACAGTATTTAATATAACTAGAACAGCTGCAAAATACTTCTTCCCCTTAGATTACATATCCTAATCAAATGTCTTTTGTGTGTTTTGATGTGTCTTCTGATTTCTTACAGTTTTTCCGGTTTGGGGTTGGTTTTTTTTGGTGTTGGCACATAGTTACAGAAACCTAATTGGTACAACTGTCTCTGTAGTATCATGTGCAGGGGAAATCTTAATACTGAAAAATAACTATTTCTTCCTTCCCGCTATCCCTAAAGAAAGAAACAAACCAGAATTCTTGTATCTATAGTTTTATACCAACTTAATTGTAGACTTTGCCGGTTTCACACACACACTTCACTTATTTATTTTCAGATATGTCATATATTGATTAAATTTTTTTCCCCTCTTAGGTTTAAAGAAAACCGTAAAGATGATATTTGGCTTGTAGATGTAAGTATATGAGAAAAATGGGAAGACCTGCTAGTAGAAATAAAAACAGAAAATGTACAATGCTACACTCTGTAGTAAGGCTGCTTCATTGTTTGGAAAATCATTTGTACATGGTGCAGAAAAAGTACATGACAGTAATTCTGCTGAAAGGGTGGATACGCAATCTGTCTGTATTGTTCAGGATGAACCAGGAATTAGACTGAGTACTGGATGCAGCCAGGCTTCATCCTACATTTTACAGTCCTTAAAAAAGGAAAGCAGACTACCTAACACTTACAATCAGGAGGTGATAACCTCTGTTCAGAATTTTTAGAGTTCCATTCTCTAGTTATACCAGCTAATTTATGTTCTAGACATTTAGCACTACAACATCAACTACATGAGAGGTTTATTTTCTAACATATTTGGAAAGATTCAGTGCTCCTTATTTCAGAGGCAAGGAATTATTAAAAGGATTGAGCTTGTTTGGGAATGAGATAAAATTCTTTTTAGCTCACCCAAATACGAACTGTAATTCCCAAATTGTATAATTCGGATTTGTGATTTTTGAGTGGGGAAACTGTATATGCTGATTCAGAATTGATCAGTAATGTATAGGAAAACAAGATCCAACTCTGTCAAGTTGTGACCTGATTTTGTTATACCAAAACATTGATATCTTCCCTATTAATTTCACTGAGGTGTTGCAACAAGACATAGGCAGAAACATGAAATGAAGTCTCTCAGCTGTGCTTGGCCCTGAGAAAATGGGATCAATTTTACAGCGTGCTTGTATAAAAGTAGTTGCTGAAGAACTGGAATCCAGAGGGCAGCTTGGGGAAGAGCACATATGTATATATTGCCCTTCCTTTCAAAGAATAGTGTTCCCCTATTGTCAAATAAATTCATATTCCTGGATAGATTACATAATCTTTTAACTTTCAAAAAAAAAGAGGAAAATATTCCAAAAGAGATTGTTTTAAAAAAATGTTACCACCCAGTCTATTTTTAACTAAGAAATTGTATAATAGTACAGCAATTGAATGTATTATTTTCAAACTTGTGCTTTCGTATTAAAGTAGCACCAAATCATAAAAGCTCTGTTTGTCACTCCAGCTTTGTAATTCACTTGCAGTTTTATTAAGACTTAAAGAACACCATGACTGGAAAATAAGCCTTGATAATGTATTTGAGGGTTAAATGTAGAATCAATGTCTCTTAATTCTTTCTCTTCATTAATTTATCTTTTTTTTTTCAATCAAATGTATTTGCTTCTCAGTTTTACGCACCTTGGTGTGGCCACTGCAAGAAACTGGAACCTGTGTGGAATGAGGTGGGTATAGAAATGAAAAACATGGGCTCTCCAGTAAAAGTTGGGAAGATGGATGCAACTTCTTTTTCTAGTAAGTATGGTTTGGTTAGGGGTAATTTCATGGCAGCCTCTGTTTTTAAACTGTTCTTAAATTTTTTTCCATTAAGTCATTCTTCTGTTCTGTGTCTAGCAAATGTATGCAAACAGTCATGGGAGAACAATTTCCTGATCTTTTTCTTTCTAAAGGTGACAACATGCTGTAGTATTCATTTTTTATCACACTTGTTTCTGCTTGTGTAGGGGATTCTTCCTGATAAATGGAAGGTAAAAGCTTTTCAAAGATCCACTTTTGATATGCTTCTTAGAGTACCGTTATAACCGCATCTTTATGTGATGCATCTCTTGACACCATCCAATTTTAGGTTCCTTGTGTTACTGTTGGACAAGTGCTTGTCTTCTTGCTGTTACACTTTTCAGGTAATCAGTCCTTAGGATGTTACACCAAAAGCCTGCTGAAATCACTGAAGGCATTACATCACTGTTGAGCCAATTTCTCCCCAGGTTTCTCTGTAAATGTCGTCTTGAAGAACCAATTTCAGCTATTTTAACGCTTTCTTTTTTGATGATGCCTTTCATATGTACTGACCTTTTCAGAGAAAACCCAAAACTTCAGGTATACAGAGAGGCAGTTTGAGTAGACATGAGAGGATTGTTGTATGCTTAACAGTATTTTCTTAGTTTTAGCATGCTTGTTTATTGTCATTTCACTTAAATCTATGTTGAACCAGGAGCATATTTGAGAGGGAAGGCACAGGGGCAGCGGGGCCCAAGTGAGATCTGTAGGCAATAAAACTCTGTTAATAAATGTAATGTTTTTAGTTAATACCTGTTAAACCTGATTATTCAGGAATGTTATCTTGCATAAAATGTTATGCATAATACTTTTTTCAGTGGTATTTGAGTTTTTCTGTGCTTACATATAGCAGAGTTTGGTCTTTTGAGATCAAAATGATCTTGTCTCAAACACCAATTTATTGTATGCGGCTTTTTATGTAAAACCACATAAATTTGACCTCATGTTTCGTCTTAAAGATACTTATTTGCTAAAGAAAAATAAGTCTGAAGAATTAAAAGTTTCAAGATCATGCAACCAGGTAACTTTAAAATTGGGAATAGATTTGGTGGTTCTCTGACATTCCAGTCATGTATATAAAGTTCTAAATCATATAAATTGTATAAACTCTTACTCTGAAATATTTGCATCTGTTATACTGATACTAAATTTTTGTATTTGATACCTAGAACAGAAGTGGCACTTTATTTTTGTTCTAAAATTCAGCTTTGCGTATTTAAAAATTACTAAAAACTGCAAGAGTTCCTTTGTGCCCTGGAAGTGTTTTACTTCTCAGTTTTGTTACCAGTTTTATGAAGAATAGAGTCTGATAAATCTTTTGACATAGGTTAATGCTTTTATTTTGAAAGTGGAAATTTTACAACATCTGGATATGAAAAGCTCGGTTAACTCTGCTTAATGTCTTCCCAATCTAAAGATTCTCTGAAATCAAAGTAATTCAGTCTTGAGAGTATCAGAAGGAAATGCAGCTGGGCACACAACGTGTAACTAAGAAGGAACTTGAATGGTTGGCTCTGCATGGTTTGTGTTCCTAATAGGAACATGAAGTAGTATGAAAAATCTGAACTTTGGGTAGCTTGTAATCAGAGAGTTGAGATCACAGCTGAACATAAAAAGCATCCCGTAAGTGTTGCCTCTGGTAGCTGTGTAGAAGGAGGATACAGCAGTTATATCAACAGAACAGTTACCTGGCATGGTATCAGTTGAATTTTCATGGGGGTTAGCCTTATAAGTCTGTTGAATGCCATCAAACTAGAAATATATAGCGCCTGGGGCTAGCATAATTGCTGCTGTTTGCCTATACTGCATTCTTCATATCAACAAGCAGAGGTGATGATGTAAATAAGTCACTTCCATGATGTTGAGAGGATTTTAGTAATCTCTGTGGCTGGGATGTTTAAAAAAAATTAAAAAATGTCTGTTTTGTAGTTTTCTTGACTGTGCTCAAGAGCTGTACAAGGAGAAATTAACTGCCTGTTGACAGCTCTTGTGATTGGATGTGATTTGCAAGGGCACTTGCAAATTGTACTCCTAATTGATGGGAGCAAGGTACAAGGTTTTAAACAAATGTGAGGTGCAGGAAAAAGTTCTGCAACTGTCTTTCTTTTTACCACTTCACAAAGCAGCAGCTAAGTAACTGATTGCTTAGAAGGTGTCTGTTTCTGGTGAAGTTGATGACTGTAGACATTTACCTCTACAGAACATGCTTTAAAACTCTGACTTTTTTGTAACTACTACAGTATGATACTGCACTTTTGTTGTTACACATTACTGTGGCATGAGTAGTTAATCATATTTTATATTTCTTTTAAGCATTGCTATTTACAGCTCTATGTCCATGATGCTTTAATTCTTGCATCTGATATTTCCAGCCAGTTGTATGTGTATATTAAATACATACTACCTTTTGGTGAAAACTGACCAAGCATGTCTATTTAGAGGATTCTGATGCCATTTGACTTGTGGCATATGAATTGAGAGCTTGTGCTGGGACCCTGTACCTCTGAAAGAGGTCCAAAATTTAATGATGTAGCTTCATAACAGCAGCTTCTTGAAAGCAAGTAAGATAATTCATACTGGACTAAGTGGTAGGGTTTTAATTTATTTCTGTGGCTTGAATAGTAAACTGTGTTTAAGTAAGGAGAGCAAGAAAGTCTTGGTTCACTTTGGCATTAACACATTTCTTTCAGGTATTGCATCTGAATTTGGAGTACGAGGCTATCCAACTATTAAACTGTAAGTTGATGCTTCCAATTGAATTTCTAATGGTTACCTGTCTTACCACTGATTTCATAACAATAACAAAAAAATAGTCCTCTCCACTTAAAAATCCCAAATGAACAAACCACAAAAAAGCCCCAAACCAAAACCAAGCAAACAAAAATACTCCACACCATTCTGACATTATCATCGATTTCTGCTGGACTACTTTGTTTTGAAATCAGTAATATCAAGATCTTATTTAGAAACAGAATTCTTAAAGGCAGGTTAATAAATTTGGAATTCATTTAACTGCTGATTTCTATGCAACTTTGTAAAAGTGTGTGTATATAAATATACATTTCAAATATATATTAAAAAAAATCTTAGAATCATAGAATCGTTTAGGTTGGAAAAGACCTGTAAGATCATCCAGTCCAACCATTAACCTACACTACTAAGTCCATGCTACACCAATCAAGAGTAGACTAGACTAAACCATGTCCCAGAGTGCCAAGTCTACCCATTTTTTGAACACTTCCAGGGATGGGGACTCCACCACCTCTCTGGGAAGCCTGTTCCAATTCTTGACCACCCTTTCCGTGGAGACATTTTTCCTAATATCCAACCTAAACCTCCCCTGGCGCAGCTTGAGCCCATTTCCTCTCATCCTATTGCTAACTACCTGGGAGAAGAGACCAACACCCACCTCACTACAACCTCCTTTCAGGTAGTTGTAGAGAGCGATAAGGTCTCCCCTCAGCCTCCTCTTCTCCAGGCTAAACAACCCCAGTTCCCTCAGCCGCTCCTCAGAAGGCCTGTGCTCCAGACCCTTCACCAGCTTTGTTGCCCTTCTCTGGACACGCTCCAGCACCTCAATGTCTTTCTTGTAGTGAGGGGCCCAAAACTGGACACAGTATTCCGGGTGTGGCCTCACCAGTGCTGAGTACAGGGGGCCAGTTACCTCCCTGCTCCTGCTGGCCACACTATTCCTGATACAAGCCAGGAAATTAAAAGTATTTAAAGGAATTTCATGCACCAATTGATTTAACACCTTTAGAGTGATGCAGGCAGTAAGTGCATACCTGAGTCTTCCTGTTTACTTTTTGTGAGTTGCCGATTGCATTTTCTTATTTTTAATTGCCTCTCTCTTCAGTGTACCTGAAAATCTTATGTAAATGACAGCAGTGGTTACTATATAGGGTGAAGTGTGAGAGCAGTTGTTTGACAAGAGAATTATATATAGATTTTTTTTTCTTCACTTAAAAAAAAAAAATCAATGGAGGACAAAATTTATAGGAAAGTACCAGTCCGTAATGGTGTTATATGTACTTGCTTCTAACACGTATAGCATATAGTCCAGTACAAGGTCATGTTAAATAAAAACTTAATAATTTTGAGTACTTTTTACTATGAACATACTGGGCTTGTTAGTAGTTCATTGTTTAAGCAAATAGTATTCATAATATATAATAAATCTTGTCAAGTTAGTTTTCTCAAAAAGGCGGCAGAGATGTTTAGCTTGTTAGTCTTTAAGGATGGAAAACTTACTGGCATATAGAGGCATAGAAAATTTGGTTTATGATTACTGTTTTCCTGTGAGTTTCCTAAATTCAAAAGAATTCAGAGAAAGCCTGTTAGAATTAGTAAAACTTACTTGAATATTTTTATAATGCAAGCATGCTACATCCCCTGTCAGCAGAGTACAGTAAACTGACCAACGCTTCATGGAAGCTAAATTTAATACATAATTTCGGAAGGTTTTGCATGTCATTTGTACTTTTCAATTATAAAAAAGCATTAAATAAGTTTGTATGTTTGTCTTGTATTGCTTAGGGATTAGTCCTTGTAAAAATGCTGAATGTTTGGGGTTTGGTTTGGGTGCGTGGGGTTTTTTGTGTGGTCATAAGCAAATGTTCCAAATGATCTGTGTGTTTACAAAGTAAATGACTGCTGTGCAGTAGAAAAAATAATAATGAAAGAATGTTAATTATTTTTAAAAGTTAGTAAATCAGATATTGTGTAAATACGTTTTACTCCATAATTGTGTTGTATTGTATTGTTGAGTTTTATATTTTGCTGACCATTTCTTTTATCTGTTTGAAAAATTACCTTGCTTATCACTTGCTGAAAGGTAACTGTAATAAACATGTGAAGATTGAGTGATTCTACATGTGCAGATATAGTTTAGTTGATTTCATTTCTGTTCTTTTTTTGTCTTTCCTATTTATCTAGCTTAAAAGGTGACTTAGCATACAACTACAGAGGACCTAGAACCAAAGATGATATAATTGAATTTGCTAATAGAGTGGCAGGGTAAGTATACTTTTCTGTGAGACTAGTTCTGGTGACTTAAAATTCTGTAGGATTTTGAGGTGAGCCAAAAATTAAATCTGTTTAAAAAAGAACAAGACATTGACATGAAGTTAAAAGCTATACGTACTACACATGTGGTTGTATGTGAGACTGGTGGTGAGCGGCACAGAGAAAGTAGAGACTGGCTAGTCGCAATCCCTTCTTTACAGTGCAAGAACTAAGGGCTTTTCAAAATAGTTTCATGAACGAATGAAACTCATGGAACCCAGAATCCAGAACACTGACCTAAACGTTGGCTGATAGATAGACATCATTACTAAGGCAGAATCTGTTTAATACTCAAGTCTTAGAAATATCAGTTTAATATACGCTTACACATCTGAAAAGTTGCGGCAATTGGCAACATAAGGAAATTGCCTTTACAGAATTGTTCATAACAATTTCTGTTGGCTTTTTCTTCCTTCCTTACAGTGGCCTGTGGCCTCAAAATTTTATGGACAGTAATTTTTTCGGAGAAAAAAGAATCACGTTTCTTTCCTTCATTCTTAAATGTAGTTAAGAAGCATTCATATAGGTACATAATATGAACTATTGTTCAGAATTCTGTAGTTTAGGAATATCAGTGATCTCTAATAATTCACCAGAATTTTGTAAGATTATTTGTTTCTAAGACAACATTTTCTAACTGCTGTGCTTACATTCAGAATTTTATCTCTCAAATGATTGAGACCTTATTGTGGCTGGAAAGACCTTATCATGGCCTTTCACTATATAAAGAGGGCTTATAAGAAAGATGGAGAGAGACTTTTTATCAGGGCCTGTACTGACAGGATAAAGGCCAATGGTTTTAAACTGAAAGAGGGTAGATTCAGACTGGACCTAAGGAAGACATTTTTTACTACAAGGGTGGTGAGGCACTGGAACAGGTTGCCCAGAGAAACTGTGGATGCCTCATCCCTGGAAGCGTTCAAGGTCAGGTTGGATGGGGCTTTGAACAATGTGGTCCAGTGAAAGATGTTTTTATTTGTTTGGGTTTTGCAGCTTGCAGAAACTGAGATTTCTCTTTCTCTTTTTTTCCCTCCTCCCAGACCTCTTATCAGGCCACTTCCTAGCCAGCATATGTTCGAGCATGTGCAAAAGAGACATCGTGTACTTTTTGTGTATGTTGGTGGTGAATCTCCTTTAAAGGTTTGAAGCTTGATTAAATAAAGTTACTTCTTTTGGCTGTTCACAGTTGTAGTTTAAAATATCTTCCAAAATACTGAAGTGCATGTTTGTAATTAATTCTCGTCGTTTTTTACTTTTATGGAAGTGTTTTTACAGTCTTGTGTTATGACCGTATTTTCTAATTACTCTTTGAAGATGAGGTATGTCACAAAACTTTCATTTGAAGCATACTAAAAGTTCAGAAATTAAAAAACATTCTTTGTATTTTTGCAGGAAAAATACATTGAGGTTGCTTCCGAACTAATTGTTTATACGTACTTTTTTTCTGCCTCAGAAGATGTGCTGCCTGAGGTAAGCTGTTTCAGTTCCTACTATTTCCATAGAAATAGTATAGTTATATATGTAATTTTGCTGTTTTGATGGCACAGAAATGGCTTCTTACAGTATATTTGGCTTTGATAAATTTCGAACTAATTACACCAAAACATTTAATTTTTGAGTCTATATGGGGAAAAGAATGCAAACCAAGTTTCAGTCTGTCATTGCTTGTTATTGGCCATATTACTTGTTCAGTCATATTAATGAAATTAAGCAGAAGATATGCAGAACTCGATGTGGACCGTACAACCTGCTCAAGAAGGTAGATACTTTAATTTTTAGCCAATGCAAAGCTCTTGTTGCTCTTGACAGCCCTTTCACCAAACACTTTTATAACTAGTTTGGGGGTCTGTGGCATGGAGTACTACCAGTACCCTAATAATCAGAGAAGTGAGTGAAAAGATAAGTTGTTTTCACATTGTGCAATATAGATGATCAAAAGATTAGTCTGCCCAGGGATCAACCGATCCAGTCTACTGGCTGCAGAATTCTCATGTGGTTCTTTGGAGGATTCTGTAACAAGGAAATTATTTACAGTTAGTCACAAGGGTGGAAAAAATTACTACTACTGTTGTTAGTCTAACCATTGTTGCTTACGTGTTGAAGCAAAATCAAGAGGCTTTTAAATTTATTCTTATCCCCATGAGGGACCTAAATCTACTCCATGCCTGGTAACACATGACTTTGAAATTACTTTGGGATTAGCAAGGTGAGAACTAGTATAATTTTTTTTTTTTTAGGCACCTGCATTTTTCCAACATCATAAGTAGAACTGGCCTCATTATAAACAGTGTATTGTTAGATTTCCCAAAGCCTTGTATCAAAAGCTACCTCAATTTGAATATTACTATTTGCACTACAGCCCCAGCTGAGCAAGAAAAGTACTGCTCACTCATGCAGTGGAAAGAGTGTAAAAGGCTGGAACTCTGAGATTTTGTGGTCACAGTGATATAAGCAGTGAGCTGTTTTTCCCAGTGAATGTATTTCCCACAAATGTTATTTAAACCAAAGTAGTGATGGTATGCAATATTCTATGGAGAGAAGCAGAAATGTTATGATTATCAGTGGGTGCTAGTTGTAATGAGGCTTTGCATGACAGTATTCACTGTTAGGCTTTGTTTTGTCACCTTAGGTAATCTTGTTCCAAGCTTCAGGCATCTTTTACAAGCCATAAGCTGTACATAGACTGATTTGCCCTTTAAAGATGCTACACCATGTTTTGGTCAAATAAGAGAATAAAGCGTCATCTAGAATCACCTCCTTCTTGCTCATTCGTATGAGCTGTTACATTATAAACCTACTGCTTTTACAGTTATTTCCAAGAAAGATAATGCAGAATGATTACAGAAGGCATGTCATTTGGAAAAGCAGTCATGATAACTGATGTTTCCCAGACATATCAGTAAATTAGACAATTCAGCCAACATCATCATCAAAACTAAGCTCATGATACAGTCCTTTCTTAGCCACAAGTGGTAGTAGCAAACAGTAAGGAGTAGATACAGTATTTCTTCTGTGGCAGTTTACTGAAAACATGAGCTGAATAAGATTCTTTTAAGTTCAAACAGAAAGGTTTCTACACCTTGTTCTTTTTTTTAGTGTGTTGCTGACTGTTCTAAATATCATGTTTAGCATGGTAATGCAGGCATTCATTGTTCTGTTTGCCTATATTAGGACTATTTGCAGCCCTGTCTGCTGAAGCTGTGTCTTTATATTCCCATCAGCCTGAACCACATGAAATAGCCCAGATTTAGTGGGACATGTTAACGTTACTACTTTACCATATTGACTGTCCATTTAGTAGAAGTAAGGGTATGACAGGTATGCTGACAACAGCACAAACTGGGAACAGAGAGCATGATTGATAAAACCCTCAAATTATGATCTCCTATCCAAAGTTCACATCCAACCAATAAAATATTCTTCATGCTACTGCAGATACTAGTAAAAATACTGCTTCATTTACACTTTGAGACACCTACCTCTCAAAAATATGTTTATGTTGTGTTACTTTTTAATATGCAGAAGCTGCTAAACTTATTTTAGTAAATGTTGACAGGAAACATTTAAATGTACTTGGAGATTTTCCCCATGGACTACCTTTCCACATTTTAAGATTTCTTTTGTTTGTTTGTTTAAAAATCTTTTAATCTTCCATGGATTAATTGAAAACCACCTCTTTCAGTATGTGACATTGCCTGAACTGCCTGCTGTTGTGGTCTTCAAAGATGGAACTTACTTTGTTTATGATGGTAAGTAAAAGTGGACATTACCCTAAGACAAAATATTTAAAGTATATATGGAGAAACTGGTACAGTTGGGATTTTTTTGAAGGTTGTGTTGGGGTGCTGGGAAATTCCCCAGTTTTATGACGAATAACAGCTCCTTTATGAAGGAGAAGAGAAGAGACTGATTAGTTCTTATGGAACAAAATGCATTTGAGAAGGAATTGGTTTTAGCAATACTGAAGTAGAAGTGATGACGTTTGCTTTGTGTTACCAGTAAGATGTAGCTTCTAATGGTATTCCTTCACTGGCATTAATGCAAGTATAAAAGTTACCCCTTCACACACTGTCCAAATTCATCATATACAAAATAGAAGAAAACTCTTGCTGAAGAGGAGTCACACATAAGATGAATTTACAGTTCCAAACAGTTAATCAGATTTTCTCCAAGTGCTCATCCTGACTGTCAGATCTCTCTCTTGAAGTTAACTTGATTTTTTTTCAGATGTGTGCTCTGCTCAGAGATTGCGTAAAAGGGTCCAGTTTGAGCTTTTTGTGCCTTGGCAATACAGGCTGTGTACTTTCTTAATACAGCAAACCTTCCTTCAGAAACTGTGAAGGAAGAGGAAACTGATTGTGCCTTTATGCCGAATACTAAAATTTGGAGGGTCTTAACTGATAGGTTTGAGCATATGTGACTTTCATATGTGTGTTATGTGGGTATTGGTGGTGGGAAAGGATCAGACAGCATAACCTCTCCCTATATAACTGATGGAGCATACTATGTATACATAGAACGGTTGACCATTCAGCCTGTTTTTTCCCTTCCTGAAAGTGTCCCTCACAAAAAGCGGTTATGGAGACATGGTCTGTTGTCACTGGAGCAGTTGATATGCAATTTTAGCCTGGATAAACTACTTAAACTGGCTTGTTCAGCGTGTAGACTGTCAAATGGCCACCTGAGACTAGTAGTATTTCATAACACCACTGACAGCAGTACACCTGCTGACAACAGTATCCTATATGGAAATCCATATATAAATGCTAGATTATACTCAGACTATGCTGTGAAGCCCATGATTTATAGTCCATGTACACACACGTACTTATATTGCATATCATGGGTTGGCATATAGGTACACTGCTTATTTACAAAAAAATCTACTCTTCATTTAGATTGTTTTAAATGCAAGTTTTTACTTTAAGTTGAAAACATCACTTGGAAGATTGTTCTGCTAATTTCTGAGGATCAGTAGTACCACAGCAAAATACTCCAGATGGGCCATCAAGGATAGCCTTTGTAATTTCATAGAATGGCTGTATTTGTCTTCCTTTTCAGTCTGTTGGCTTACCAATCATCCTTCAGGTAAAAATTCACTCTACAGCCTCCTTGATTTGCATTTGATTTGATGATCTTTTTTTTTTTTTTTTAAATGGGCCTGGAGAAGGAAAGCTTGTCAAAGAGAAACATTTCTGAATTGCTTTTTGCTGTGTGGCCCGCTTGCTTTTTCCACACGTTTCAAAACAAATACAAAACTTGTAATAATCCAGGCTTCTAATCTACTTTGTAAAAATTTTACTCTTTTATAATGCACTAGAAACATTACTGTAAATCAAACAAGTTATGAAGACAGTATAAAAGACTGGATAAGGTTATATGTGCAACTGTTATGACTGGGCAGAAATTTGAAGAGGTCACTATAAGAAAAAGGTTTAGCAAAATCCATTTCAATGCTCTGGTCTTGTCTGGTGATTTGTTTTGGTTTTTTTCTTCCCCGTGGTAGGGGAATGGGATGCAGCTCTATGGGAAGCTTTATGCTTGGAATTGCTTGCTTGCTATAATCCTCTGACAATTAATTGTTAACCTGAAATGATTGATAATTCACTCTGTACAATAGGATTTAACACATTTATTTAATGCCCATTTATGTGTGTGTATATATATGCATCATATATATGTTTATATACATTTTCTTTTTTATTTGTGATCAAGATCTAATTATAATGGTGTTGGTGGTATGTGTTAGAATTTGATTCTTTACGGGTTAAAGCATCTAGCATCAGAAACTGTAGGCTTCAATTTAACTGATTCTGAATCATCTGTAAATATTTATTCATTTACATTCACAATGCTGTTAATGCATCTACTTTTTCTTGATTTCTTTCTGTTTCATTTAAGGACTCTCACAAATACTGCTTTCCATATTTTTATATGTCTTTACTTTGTTTGAAACTTGACACCCCACCCCACCCCCCCATTTAAAAACTGTTTGAAACTGTTCCTTTCTGCACTGGGTCCCTGTTCTCTTCTAGAATAGTATTGTTTATCCTTGATTTGGGGAAAAAACAATCAGCAAATCAGCTTTTCATGCTTTGCTACAATACACTTATTTTTTGTTCAACAATTGAAAATATCTTTACAAGTTTTAAAACTGAAGAGAAATGTCCAGAAATGTGTGAGATCTTGTCTAACAACAAAAAAAGGAAAAAAAAAATAGCTTTTGCCTCTGTAGTACTGAAAGACACAAATCTGATTGCCCACTTTACGTAATTTAAAAAAAAAAAAATTGTGTGGTGTTTTTTTGGTTGTTTTTTTTTTTTTTTTTTTAGAGTATGAAGATGGTGATTTGTCATCCTGGATAAATAGAGAAAGATTTCAAGGTTATCTTAATGTAGATGGCTTTACGCTGTATGAACTTGGAGATACAGGTGAGAAGCTGCTACCACTAAACTCTTTGGTATCTCTTGTACTTAACACTGAAAAAAATTAGAGCAGTAAGAATGTGTATTTTAAACCTCAAAAATTAATTAATCTCAGTGTTAGAGTTGATAGTGCCAGTCTTTTTTTGATGGTGATGAGACCTGTTCTGTTGACTAGAGACTTTGTCCAAAGCCTACACCAGCCCTTTCCTCAGAACTTAAAAACTAGTATGCCTAATCCTGTAGTACTCACAAAAAATTAGTAGGGCTTTTAAAATAAGAACAGCTTAGGTTTTGCATAAATTGTGTATTAAAGTCTTGGAATACCTACAGGGAATTTTGTGACTGGATTTAGAAGTATCAAATATTGATGGGTTTAGATATCTTGCATATAATGGATTCAGGTATCTTTAAAGTAGGTATGGTAAGGAAGGGAGGAGAGCATGTACCAAAGTGGACCTGTCCTGGAATCTTTAGCTTTTCTTTAGTAAAATTTTTTGCAAGCTAAATGAAAACTTTGCAGCCAAGTGAATTCTGGAATAGGCAAACGACTTGTACTGCTCCGAAGTAAATACATACTCTGAAGTAGCGGAAAAAATGCTGTAAGTGTTGATTTTTCCAGTCCAGCATACCTTATAACCTACATCCATTTCAAAGGAAAGAAGTTTCTATTCAATGCAACATTGAGTTCTTCCAGATTTTAAAGGTTATGAAACATCTATGTTCTTACATGTTTGTGAAACTAATATTGGTACACCTACATTTTGAAAGGTTATTTACAGAAGCGCTGTTACAAATTGTTTAAATGTAGCCTGTTTCTTCCTGTTACATTTTTGTCTAATGATTCTTCAAATTACCCACCAAAAAATTATGACTTTATTAATACAATGGAGAAGCCATAATTTATTTTTAAGAGCTTTATATATAAATACACAGTACCTGGAATTTATCTACATCTTCTTTTCCAGTCTAAAAAGTAGTTGTCTCCTAGTGTATTCACTAGGTATTATTTCAGGGTGTGGAAAGAAATGGGGAAAAGTGAGAACTGAGGTATGGGAGAAGCGGGGTGGGCGGAAGTTATTGCTGTTTCACAAGAAAGCCTGGGAATGAATCATTGCTCTTGCCCTCAGAACTTTTCAGTATTGAACAAGAGTGAGTTTCTTTTTTTGAGGGGAATGCTTCCCGTAGCATGGTGATAGGTAGGCACTGAGCAATAGATTGGCTTGGTGGGGAGGATTTTGAGTGCTCATGGTGTCTAGAGAGACCTAACAAACAGTTCTGCGCTCTAGAGGCTTTAGTTAATCCAGCTGATGACTATACTGTTAACAGATCAGCTTTTCGAATAGAAAGTGCTTGATGTAGAGAACCTTTGGCCAGCTTTCTAAACATACTTTGATCTGGTTCACCTTAGGAGGCTTTGGTGTGGGGTTTTTTTTTGTTGGGTTTTTTTTTTCCCTCTTTTAATCAGAAAAACTTCAAAGGGAATCCTGAAAAGGTCAGTATATTCTGGTGTTTGGTCTTTAAGCTGCTCTGACAGGTCTGTGAACTAAATTTTTTTCTGATGTAATGAATTCTGGGCTCTGCCAGTAAATTTTCAATGCTTTTTTTCTGTAAGGATAACGACTCCACACTTTCAGTAGTGTGAAAAATAGTTGTTACTGAATCCATACAATAGTGATTCAGTCACTTAGAATCAGCTTGTAATTGACATTATATAGTAAAGGTTTCCGTATCCTCATATTTAGGTATATGCAACTATGCAGCTTGAGTAGGGAATTAATTTTTATCTGTGTTTTTCCCCTTTTAACTTTTTTCTATATATAGGCTTTTCCTAGAATGCTAGTGGTGTGGTGTTAAGCCACATCTTAACTTATTTTCAGTAGCTTTAAGAAAACCACAAATTGGTCAGCTAGAAGAAGCCATTTGGCATCAAGTTTGGTTTATACTTAAAACCCTGTCCCTGGAGAGTATGTGATCTTCTAGGTTGGAGTATTTTCCATCTGGGAATGCGTGGGGTTTTTTAAATGGTTTCAAGTATTTTATTCCTTATTTTAGGAAAACTTGTGGCTATTGCAGTCATTGATGATAAAAACTCTTCAGTGGAACATACCAGGTACAGAATTGAGTATCGGTGACACTATGGGAGAAGTGTGCTGGTATGACATAGAGAACTTTGGAAGTTTCTTAAATATTAAGAAATGCTAGGTTAAATAAATGTTTTTAACTTGTGGATGTTCTCTAATTTATGACTTCAGCCTACTGAATTTACTTAATTTATGGCTCTGTTGAAGCACATGTGAGTTCAATGAGATGATGAGAGTTCTTTTACTGCTTTTCTGCCATTTGTTAATGAGATCACAGGAGTAAACAGTGATTGCAAAGCTTTTTAAAGCTGCTATGTCACCTTTTAAACATAGGCTAGAGTACTTGAGTTCTGATGACTTTGAGATGAACTGAGTAACATTTAAACAAATTACTGTTTTTCAGCTCAGCTGCATTAAAAATGAATTTAGTGATGCTTATATATTAGTTGTCTGTGGAATTTATATTAAGAAGGGGCATTTTCAGTTGGGTTGGAGTTTGTTGAAGAGACAAAGAGGAACAAGACTTTCCCCTGTCCCTTTCTGGTTGTATACATAATAAGAATAAGAAAATACTGTTCAAGTACTGTGTATGCTATTTTCCCAGACCTCTTTGGATTTTCTTCAGTCACAGTGCTGCATCTTCAGAAGGCAACAGATGGAGTGAAGCAGCCTGACTGTGTTTCTCGTGTTGAGATTATGTGGTAGATAGCCTTTCAACCCTTAGAAACCAAGCAAGATGAATGAGGTGGTTTTTGTTAATGGAATAGGGAATCCTTATTGCTGATGAAGTACTAGTTGCTGCTTACTGGGGAATTCTCAATGTTTATTGTTTGTATTTTGACAGAGTATATCCTGGATTATCAATGTCACTTTTTTTTTTTTCCCTTCAGACTAAAATCTATTATTCAGGAAGTTGCTAGAGATTATCGTGATCACTTTCACAGGTAGGCACACATGGTATTATTATAACTTAAATGAACTTCTGCATTAACCTTTCTAAGACAGCAGTCATGTTTTTTCTACATGAAAAATGTTACAGTGTCTGCTTTTATATTCATACTCTGATATTTAAGAACATTCCATTAACTGATTTTTTTTTGGGGTGCTGACTGTCTTGTAGATCGTCAGCTTTTAAATTATATTGTTGAGTGTGTGCTCTCATCTTCAGTTATAGGACAACTATTTAAGGAAGAACTTCTGCTGAAACCCACTACTCTGATTTCTTTTTCATCATTGTGTTCTTCACTGCTTCCCTTACAGGGATTTCCAGTTTGGCCATATGGATGGAAATGATTACATTAACAGTTTACTAATGGAGTAAGTAAATTCTTATTTGAATATTCTTTCTCTTATATTTGTTGCTAAGTATATTTAATTGAAAACAATCTTATGAAGAATTCCTGCCTTTCATGGGTTAAAAAATAATCGCTGTCCTCAGAATTCAGTATGTAACATAGTATCAGTTGTTTGTTAAATTTAACTGTATAATTTAATGTTAGAAGTTTGGCTTACTGATAATGCTGATTGACAAAGCTTATCATTTAAGTCTACTTTGTTAAATTAATTGCTCTATTAGAACTGTGGGGTTTTTTTCTTTGTTAAATTTACAGGGCACTAGACAAAAGTTACGTAAATTTGTAACAGGAAATGTAAATAATGGTTATGCATTATCCATGTTTTTTATCTCTGGAGAGGCACATTTCATTCTTGATACATTTTTAAGACATGCATAGAAATATGCTTCTGCAGAGAAGCAGTATAAAATGCATGGAAGATGCTGTCTGCACTTGATATGTACATGGTACATTTTGAAATAAGTAAATAGTTTAACAAGGTGCTTGACATTTGTCCTTATTATGACCCTTGTCTAAAAATGCATAATTATAGAGAGTTAAGTTGCTTGGCTTTTATAGTTGACTACTTGTGCTCCTCTGGCCTTTTGAGTGAAAGAAGGGAAAAAACAGGGGCCAGTATGCCAGTTCTGTAAGATTTCCAAACCCCTCTCTTGGGATCAAAGCATGTGTTTGTGCCCCTAAAGGTTCTAGGAGCTTCCTGGGGACTCAGGAGGCACAAGGTCTGTATTCCTGTTGAATGTCTGTAGATTAACACCTGAATACAGTTAATTTAAAAACAGCTGTTTCTCAGTTGAAGTTAAGTGATGTGATTGATCTAGTGCTTTATAGTTGCCAAAAGTGAGACCTTCCTCACTTCATTAATTGCTTTGCCTGTGTAGGCACTTGGGACTGACTGCCTGCTGAGCTGTTTCAGCCTGTTTATCTGGCAGAAAAGTGTTTGCTTTTTTGGCTAGGCGAGTAGGGGAATTATTTTGCTGACCCAACAAAGCCCTTAAATGTCTTCCCATGTATTCTGCTGAGTAACAGAACTGATGTGCAAAGAACCAGGGAAGGGCGATGAGGTCCCTGGGAGGAAGAAAATGAAGGTGAAAAAGACAGAACTGCCACTTACAGCAGTAGTGATCTAGTGGCGAGATCTGTTCAGATGGATTGTTTAACTTAATCTGCAAAATGCCTGATTTTATAATTTGTGGTATATGGGAAGTTGCTGTTAAAGTACTCACAGGCTTTTAATTATTTTCTAAACAGAGAGTATACATTTCCAGCATAAGTGGAAAGCAGCAAAGGAATGCAACAGGATATATTCAGTGTTACAAGTAGCTGCTCTTCGTGTGGCTACTCGAATATTGCAACTGCTTCAGTTTTCCACTAGGCGGCAGCAAGTGGAAACAGAAAAAGCCTGTGAATAGTGAGAACTCGATTGCAGAATACTTTTTTTACTGTGCTAGATGCACGTAGGAATAAATTCTGTTTCTTTGCAAAGGATTAAATATTGTATGATTCATGGGGATAGAAGTAGTAGTCCCTGATAGAAGTACACTTATGAACTCGGCTGTAACTCCATTATTCTTAGCATTCTCCTTAGGAAGCTCACAGCTCATGGCTTAGATGGGCGTACTCTTCGCTGGGTGAAAAAACTGGTTGGGTGGCCGAGCCCAGAGAGTAGTGGTGAATGGATTTAAGTCCAGGTGGTGGCCTGTCACGAGCAGTGTTCCCCAGGGCTCTGTTTTGGGGCCAGTCTTCTTTAATATCTTTATCAACAATCTGGATGAGGGGATTCAGTGCGCCCTCAATAAGTTTGCAGATGACACCAAACTGGACAGGAGTGTCGATCTGGTGGAGGGTAGGATGGCCCCGCAGAGGGACCTGGACAGGCTGGACCGATGGGCCGAGGCCAACTGTATGAAGTTTAACAAGGCCAAGTGCTGGGTCCTGCACTTGGGCCACAACAACCCCATGCAACACTACAGGCTTGGGGAAGAGTGGCTGGAAAGCTGCCTGGCAGAAAAGGACCTGGGGGTGCTGGTAGACAGCCAGCTGAACATGAGCCAGCAATGCCCAGTGCCGAGGTGGCCAAGGAGGCCAACAGCATCCTGGCTTGTATCAGGACTAGTGTGGCCAGCAGGAGCAGGGAGGTGATTGTCCCCCTGTACTCGGCGCTGGTGAGGCCGCACCTGGAATACTGTGTCCAGTTTTGGGCCCCTCACTACAAGAAAGACATTGAGGTGCTGGAGCATGTCCAGAGAAAGGCAACGAAGCTGGTGAAGGGTCTGGAGCACAGGCCTTCTGAGGAGCGGCTGAGGGAACTGGGGTTGTTTAGCCTGGAGAAGAGGAGGCTGAGGGGAGACCTTATCGCTCTCTACAACTACCTGAGAGGAGGTTGAGGTGAGGTGGGTGTTGGTCTCTTCTCCCAGGTAGCTAGTGATAGGATGAGAGGAAATGGGCTCAAGCTCTGCCAGGGGAGGTTTAGATTGGATATTAGGAAAAATTTCTTCACGGAAAGTGTAGTCAAGCATTGGAACAGGTTTCCCAGAGGGGTGGTGGAGTCACCATCCCTGGAAGTGTTGAAAAAACAGGTTGATGTGGCACTCTGGGACATGTTTTAGTGGGCCTGGTGGTGTTGGGTTGATGGTTGGACTGGATGATCTTAGAGGTCCTTTCCAACCTTAATGATTCCTAGTTTTAACTTTAATTATAAATAATCCAGCCACCAAGCCAGGAAACATGGAATTGCTACTCTGCCCTTAATTGGTTTAGTGGTGGACTTGGTAGTGTTAGGTTAATGGTTGGACTGGATGATCTTAAAGGTCTTTTCCAACCTAAACGGTTCTATGATTCTATGATTCCATTAGTAGACATTATAATTTATCTGTCTCTTCAGCAGTGGATGAACATGCTTTTGTTGGATTAGAAATGGTGTAGTTAAAACTATGCACAAAAGAAGAAAACGGAATATTATGTATTTTACTGAAAGCAAAGATACGTCTTTGTGTAAGGTAAGGTATATAGCATGATTGGAACGTCAACTATAGGTTTATGTAGAGTATTAATTCCTTGGCTCTTGGAAGAAACATATTAAACATGTTTTTATGAGTCTTTGTATAGCATATAAAATTTGTATATGGAGTTTATCTTTCAGCTGCTCTACAACCAACTCCAAGAACCTCAGTTACCAGACTGTTAAACATAATAGAAGCACTTTTTTATTTGGGGCGGGCAGGAGGTGGAATCTTTTCTGCATCCAAGTAATAAAACATGTTCCGTTTTGGCTGGGATAAGGTATTTTGGCAGAGGTTGATAACTTGTTACCAGACACTTGCAAAAACACCTGATTTGGTTCGATTGCCTCCTACTTATATTTCTTGTTTGTTCCTGATAAATAGAAAATAAAAATGCCAAGAGAAGAATTGTATTTAGAGAATCTTATGTTGCAGGTTGTCACTGCTGACAAAGTTTTGTTGTTTCTTTGGGTTTTTTTAAAGTTCCTTTGAAAGGATGAAATTATTTTGTTCTCTCTGTAGTTTGCCTTACATTTTCTGAGATGCCACCATGCTTTCAACTTGAGTACTGGGAACACGGTCTGCACCTTCAATTCTTAAAGTGTTCAGCTTTCTAGGAGCTTAGAAAATTTTCATGTATATGTACTAAACTTGTTCACTTCTAGGTTTGGAACTGAATTTAAATGAAAAAACCAAACAAAACGCCTAAAGTGTGTGAGGAAAATTTAGAATGATTTCTATGACTTGAAAGAAAAATGGGAATCTTGAGTAAATACTAAACAATATTTTCATGAAATAATTGATTATGGATTGATAGCCACAGTTAAGGCTGAAATCATCATCAGTATTACATGGATTACAAACGTACATGGGTGGTACACTATTAGACAAGAGTGAAAATGTAGAAAAACAAGGTTTGCGTTGCTTCTGCTGTGAAGGAAAGCCACCTAGTATTTAAATTCATTGTTGACAGAACTGTGGAAAATTGGCAAAGAGTACAGGAGATTTTTCACCTTACTTATTTAACATATTTTAAATCTTTTGTTGAGCAATGTCCTTCTGCAGTATTAAATTTTCCTAAATCTGATCTAATTTTGAATTTAGGGCCACTTTGAACAGTAGATTATATGGGTTTATCTCCAGAGGTAACTTCTGACCTTTTTTTTTTTCCTTTTTTTTTTCTTTCATTCTTTCTGATTACTAAACAATGCTTGTACATGTGAAGGTCAAGTGCTGAGTAATAATTGTTTAAAAATTCTGTAGCTCATCTGCCGTATCTAAAAGAGATGTAGACAAACTTCGGTTGGTATGGTTTATTCTTTTGACTTGACTGGCAGAGGTTGATAGAGCTGATCATTTGGACCATGGCTGTATGGGATTGAATTTTTGGATTATACTTTTGCCTTTGTGCACCAAAACAATGAGTTGTGCTAACAGTACATTTCATATACAAGGTTACTATCTGTGATCTCTTACTAATTGGCAAGTTGTAAGGTACCTGATTTGCAGTCACTATGAGTATGTAAAATGCAGTAAGCCTCAATAGTGTCACTGACACAGATGTGAAGGAAAAAGTGTTAATGAGAAACATGCTTGTACCATTCAGGTGATTCTCTTCCCCCTTCCCTCTTGCCTTTAAGGAACTGCTATAATGAACACACATGAAGTGAAGATTAATGGATACCTTTTAAAATCATAGAATCATAGAATGCTTTGGGTTGGAAGGGACCTTGAGAGATCATCTATGATGTAGGAGTTATTTGAATTGCAGTGTTTTACACAGTAGTTCTTTTAAATGTATAAACTATCTGTTTTATGTTTCCAGTGACTTGACAATCCCTACTATTGTTGTATTGAATACCTCCAATCAGCAGTATTTTCTACCAGATAGGCACATTGAGAACACAGAAGACATGGTTCAGTTTATTAACAGTATCTTGGATGGTACAGCTGAAGTAAGTCTTCATTGTGACATGGAATGTGTTGGTTGGTGTTTATTTCCTTAGATGCTAAAGTGGGAAAAAAAATTGATTACTCTGATTGTTATGCCATGTGTTTTATCATCCTGTCCTGTCTTGTCTCCCTGTCTTGCGTGCTCTCAGTGAACATGTGAGTGTGAATTCTTGAGGTGTGCCGTTGCTCGCTGTTCTGACTGCAGAACCTCTTGTAGAAAGCAAGCTTTTTTTTTTTGTTTGTTTATAGCATAATGTTAGCTGACTTCTCTTGATACTCGTTTTACTGGTGTCACTGGTAAATGGAGAGCTTTTTATTCATCTCCAGGTTTGCTTTAAGTGCATTTGTTTACAATTTTCCTTATAGTGCATAATTCAACTCTGCACTTTCTTTTGGGTGGTAAATTAATAAATCCAATAGCTTGATGAATGATAGGTTCAGATTAAAAAAACAGCGGTATGTTTGCTTTGCATATTACAGACAGACACAAGCTTACCCCTGTCTCTGCTCTAAAACTAAAAAATGAGCTGTCTTTTGTTAAAACAACAAAATTAATAAATCCATCTGGAATTGATGGCTTGGACAATTTTTTTAATGTTGTCAAAACAGACTCAGGTTTGCTTATTCCCTCAGTGAATTTAAGTTGGATGGAAGGCTCTGTCATGTGGATAAGGAGAGAGACATAGATCAGAGCTTTCATTTGCTATTACGGGGCAAGAAGGCTTTGCCATGAAGGGGAGCAGTGCTAACAAATCATTTGGCTGCCTCCTGGGAGAAGCCTGTGTTGGTTTAAGCCCCAATTCACTGTATGTTGAATGCTTACTGTGTTAGCTGAATCCCACTTTACATTATGCCAGTAGTTTTAGGTCATTGGGTGGTAATGACAAGTAATGCTGTAGATCATTTCAGGCATATGGGGTACTTGGTTTATTTAATCTGACAAATTGATGTAGCAACATAATATAGGTGGATTTGCTTGCTGTTCATGACTTTACTGGCTATGTGAAGGGTATTCCTGTAATTTATTTCGTGGTTCTCTGTTCTTCAATTCTCACTTTTTTAATGCTCTGTTAATTGCATTGAATTATGTTATCAACATCTGTTTGACTCTAAATATATCCTTCTGGTTGAAAGAACAAAAGAAATTGGTTTCTCTCTGTTTTTCAACTTTGAGGAAGTTTTTGTGATGCCTTGTGGTTTTTGTCATAGTGTTACTTAGGTCTTTCTGTTTGCAGTATTTCAGCTAGAATGATTAAAGGTCTGTCTACATTCACATCTCTCTATATGTGTGAGAGTGCTAACACAAGACAGACAATACAGGGTGTGACTTCATTTAAGCTAAATGGTGTCTGTAGACATAAAATGGCACTACTTTGGCTATGTTCAGGGCCACAAAATTGTGCAGCTGTTGAGGAATGACAGTCTTCAAAGTATGCTGGTAAAAAGTGATGGGATGCAGACTTTCTGAACCGCAGTGAAATTTCTGAGAAGTATAACGTTTCCCCCCACACACCCCTTCCTTGGGGAGTGTTGGATTATTCACCTTGACTTTCTTGTTATTTTCTGTAAGGCCCTATAGGTAGCCTTCTATGAGTCTGTTTCATCTTTGTGGACTTTTTTGTAATTTGAGTGGTTTTGGTCAGGATCAAGTGCTGATCAGTTGACTTAAAAATGTAGGTTTTCTTCCCATTTGTTTCTCTGGCAACTCAAGACAGGTGAAAACTGGTCCTGTTCAACAGGCAAATTGCCTTTCAATTCATGTAGTTATTTTGAAGACTGCTAAATTAGGTGGCAATGTCGGTAGAGTCTGTCATTGTTTGACACAAGTTTTCCTTATTACACCTTCCTATCTTCTTGTGACTTAGTTCTTAGATTTTTTTAACTGCTTTTGTCATAATCCATAAATAGATATCCATTAGCTGCAGGAAAGTTCAGAAGATCTCTGCAATTTTATAATTGTTACATCAGGACAGAAACTGGTAGTTTCTGTTAGCGTTCCTCTATGGTGTAAGAGAGTGGAGTGCCAGTCCACTCTTAAAAGTCTGCACTGATTGTTTGAAACAATTGTGAGAGAATTTTTCATGAGACTATTGAAATGTTTATCCATGCTTGAGAAGTTGGAGTGTCTGGGCATCATGAGATGCAAGAATAATTACTTTTCATTTCCTTCTAAAGGGACTTAAGATTGCAAGGTCTGAAGAATGAACTTTTGGAATCATAACTGAAAAGTGTCAGCAGTTTTGACATGGTTCCATTTGAAATTTCAGGCACAGGGTGGTGATGGACTTCTGCAACGAATCAAGAGAATCATCTATGATGCCAAGTCTACTGTAGTGGTAAGTTTTATTTTTCGTTAAATTAGATGGTGCCCTTGTCAATCAAGGTACAAATATTTTCTGAGGGTTTAGAAGTATTTTTTGTATAGGTTTGTTTACATTATATATATTGCATATATATTATAGGTTTATATGTATTAGGTTTAAGCCAAATGAACTTCTTGACTGAAGTTTTTAATAATATTTTCCAGTGTGCTAAATATTCAACATACATTAGTTTCTTCATTTTTCACTCCTCTTCTGTATTAGTCCTACATGTATTTTAAAGGATAGAACAGGGAGAATTCAAAATCTTTTCCTTGACCGTTTTGACATCCTTTCACTGAAATTGATAGCACTTTCATGTTCTGAGAAATGTTATGGTGTCAGTCTAACTAGTTAGAGCATAAGGGATTTAAATACTACACTTGGTGTAGTTTTAAAGCAAATACTTTAATCATCTTTCTTATAGGTTAATTATGCTTAACAGAATTTTGTTGGGAAGATGCACACAAATCTGTCGTACACAAGGAAAAAAAAAAAAAAACCATGCTGTGAATTTAAATTGAAACTCACATGTTTCTGTATGAGTGGCTTCCAAACTTCTGTGAACATGCAACATATAGTTTCTGAAACGAAAAGTCCTTCCTCCTGTGCCATTACTCTTCAATAGGAAGCTGTCTAACAGAATGTTTCTGCAGATCCCTTATTGCTCAAACTAATTTTTGAGTGAGACACAAATAAGAGATTAAACTCTTCCTTTAAAGTCTTATTTTAAGTTAGAACAATTGTTTAGCTTCAAACAATGAATAGGATATACAGTTGGCATGTTAACATTAACTATCCTAATGCAATGTTGTAATATTGGAATTTCTAAGTCTTTTTTATGAACTTATAGTCGGAATTGTTAAAAAGAGGAGTCCTCCTCCTTTCTGGAAAAAAACCCAAAACAAATAAAAAAAAAAAAAAAAAAAACAAAAACCTGACTGTCATTTTGGATGTTTCTGAATAAATACACAGAGTAATAAGAGAAATAATGCGGTAATCTTGTATGTTCACTGAAAGTGTTTTTTACTTCAAATTTGTGTTTCAACAGTCTGTGTTCAAGAGTTCACCACTTCTGGGATGCTTCCTTTTTGGGTTGCCCCTGGGGGTTATCAGCATTATGTGTTATGGAATTTGCACAGCTGATACGGATGGAGGAGTAGACGAACATGAGGCAGCTAGAAAGGAAAATGGTGATCGGGAGCTCACGGATGAAGGCAGTGAGGAAGAACAAGAGGAGGAAAAGAACGGAAAATATACAGAACTTTCAGATGGAGAGCTTAAACAGAAAGACATAATGGAAAAGAAAAAAGACTAACTTGTTTAGCAAAAGAATTCTCTAGAATTTCCAAATAGACTTATTTATTGAAGGTAGTCATTTATTGATGATCTTCATGAAAGAGGACCTTTTTTGTCTGCATTATGGTAGTTTTGACTTGCATGTATTCAAATTTTCTCAGAAATTGACAGAAAAAAATTACAGATGTTCTCATAATTGTCTTTAGTGGATCAACAAAGAGCAATTTAAAATGAAAGAATTTGCAGGTACAATTCTACACCATTTTTTTTCAGTTTTGAATTGTTCATTTCCAGAATAGTGAGATAATGTTACTTGACCTTAGTGTATGTGATGAACTACTCCTAATATAGCCCAGCTAAACACTCATTCATATAAAATTAAGGCTGAAAACTAAGAAAGACTAAGAGATCTGTAAAGTCTTTCAGAGCCTGATAGCTAAAGAAGACTTAACAGTTTTCCAAGAAGTCATGTGTTCTACCTGTTGCACATTATTTTTGAAGAAAAAAACCCCTGAACTTTTCTGAAGTTAAATGTAAATTGTTAGGAATTGGAGGACTGTTTTACCATGTAATAATATAATTACTGGCAGTCAAGAATGTTTACTTGATACAGGATGTGGGAGTTATATGCTAAATTACATCTTTATTAGTGCTTTAGCAGCTAAAAATATTGGAAAACTACATTATAAACCTTTTAGAACATGATTGCCTGTTAAATTGTTTTGTATGATTGCTTACACAAATGTACAGTGAAATGATCTTTAAGTTTTCTGAATTCACAGTACCATTTGATAAAGGAAGATGGAAATATAAACACCCTCTAACTATTTTGCATAACTCTCTAATGACAAGCTTTTTGAATGGTGTAAATTTGTTTTACAGTGTTTAATTCAGATTGTTATATATCTTTGAGGTAGTTGGTGTTGCTACTTTTGTTTGAGACTGTTACCTACTCTGAAAGAGGGAGTTAATGGAGCATAATATTAACATTCATAGAGATGGGTCAGTATAATGCGGTTTTGTTACCTGTTTAATCATAAAATCACTTTTAATACAACCCTGTGACTGTGAAAGGACTCATTTGTGTCCAGGGTTAAAATCTCCAAGGATGAGCTATAAAGCAGCCTTTGGCATTGATGTCATGGAGAGTACTACAGAAACAAAACTTACATTGCTGCTCTTCTTAGTATTCATGCTGGTTTGATTTTTTTGTTTTTTTTTTTTTTTAAGGCTGTATTGCTGTATAACACAGATTATAATGTCCTCCTTATAAGGCAGCTTGATCACATAAGAAATTACTATCCTATAGCACTAAATTAAGGAATTTTAAGTAAAAACCATGGGTAATCTTAAATAGACAAGTTCTGTGTTTGAGTAAACCTGATAACCAGGGAAAATGTATTGCATCCTTTTTCCTTGTAGGAAAGAAAATTGTTTCTTCTGTTTAAGTAGCTTGGTAACAGCTGGCTTCATGTTGCAGTGCAGAATACATTAAGTAGGTGCCTGACTTCAAAGATTTTTGTTATCAGACATTATAAATGATATCTAAGGAGATTACGAATTTTTTTTTCAGAAAAATTCCACGTCTGATTTTGAGTCCAACCTTTTTCCTTTCAGGAGGAGAGGAAAAAAATGAGTTCATAGAATACAGAGTAGGAGGTGTCTGAGATTTTTTTTTTTCCCCCTCCTTTTTCTTTTTTCTCTTCATTTTTTTTCATTATAGCTAGTTGTACATAGTGATTTGAGTTTTCTTGCTTTTTGATTTTTCTTTTATTTTTTTGGCAGAATCTTTGAGTTGTAGTTTTAGCATATATTTGAAGAGCGAGATGCTTAAAAATGTGTTTATAAAGTGTTTTAACATGGCATAAAGCTTCTGAGTTTTTAAAAAAAAAAAAAACCAAATCACTTTATGACAAGCCTGTAAATTTCTTTAGACTTTAGTACGACTCAGTGCTGATAGTCAAAATGTAGGACTATTAAGACAGTAATATGTTTTCTTGATGTGTCTTTCTTCTTAAGATTTCAAATACAGATCAATTACATATTTAATTTTGACTCAGGCTGGAAACCTGTAGCTTTTGACTTAATAAAAAACCTGAAGTGGTCACTGGAACACTGCTGTTTCTTCTGTGGTGTGTAATAAAAAAAAATTCTGAATTCTTCTGCACTGCTAAGAACTGTTTCAACTATGAGCCTTCATTTTTGTGGTTATTTTTGTTTGTGTTTATAATCAGTAGTAGCCAAATAACTTGTTGAGAAATCTTCTGAGATATGGACCTGAATATGGTAAATACTGTGTAAGAAACAGATCATGCTGGGATCTGTTAAAACTGTAACACTTAACTGCTAGAGTTAGGAGCAAAGCCTGTGTCTCAGTCACTTCTGAAATGTAATATCAATTAGATGTGTACTGAACTGTTGAGAATTAAACTTGAAATGTACTGCCAGTTTCACCAAATCCTTCTCCCAGCTATATTCAACAAGACACAGGGAGAAGAAAAGCATACAAGTCATATACTGGGTGTCAGAAGTGATGTGAAATTAAGGGTTTTGCTGTGGTCATGCAAGTAATCTAGAATGCTGTCTGAGGGGGATCTGGCATTTTATTTTTTTCCGCTGTCTCTAAAGGTTTCTTAAAGCAACTTCACTGTAATAACTTTGAATTCACAAAATAATGCTGTTTTTTTAAGTCAAGTGTAAGCCTTTTGTTTTTCTGTAATAAAAACATTTAAAAGAGCTTGTTTCCTTTGCTTAATTTACACTGTCTTCAGCTTAGATATTATACATTGTACAGGAGGCTGTGTCTACCGGGACACTCATCATAAGCATACTTTAGGCGCCAAGTAATGCAGTACAGAAATGCAGCTTGTACCTTTTAAAAAGAAAAATTAGTTCATCCTGTCTGATACCTTCTTGTCGATATTTTGAAAATACTCTCTAGATGTAGGAGTTAATATTACTTGTCTCTTATTTAATGAGCATCCTAGCAGTATAAACCGAATGCATTTCTGCAAAAGGAATTTTAAAATACCAGTTTATTCCATTAGCATACTCTCAAATTCTTACAAGAGTTTCAGTAGCAAAGGGAACCTGAGGCAGAAGGTTCTGGTGTATGTGTCCTTTTGGAAGAACTTGAGTAGCCTTGACACTTGGACATGCGCAATCTCTTCCTGCTTCATTATTTACCTAGGCTGTTTTAACAGATACTGTCCACACTGTGGTGCTCACTGCTTAAAGGATGGAACGATTACACTCTGGTAGATCTGATTGTTGAAGATGGCACAGAAGTGCTGAATTTTCATGCAGTATTTTAAGTGAAAGGTTTAGCTTGCTCTGGTTTGGCCCACAACTAATTTACCGTGTTCCTCTTTTGTCAGCATGTTTGAAGAAGTGATTGTACTTGGAGGAGTGGAGGGTGGAGAGATTTTCTGATGACAGCCAAAAGCTCAAGTCTATGAAAAGGGTGCAAAACTAAAATGCACTTCCCTTAAGCTGTTAAAATCTCATGAGACTACAGATGTTTCAGGCTGTATTTTAATGTGACAGAGTGGTACTGGCTTTCAAATCTTCTCAGGGAGCAAGGCAGCTTTCTGCTGTTTTGTTCTCATCCCTGAGTACATTGCTAACAGATTGAATCATATGAAGCTGTTGCATGTTATATTGCTGTAACTGACGAAGACAATTTTGACAATATTGTGTTGAACGCTTTGTTGAACTCTTAACTTGCAAGGTTTTTGTAGTCTGCCTAGGCAGTGCGCCCATTCCCGAAACAATTCCCTCTTTCTGATTTCTGAAATTTTAACCATTTCAAAGGATTACTGCTACTATCCTGTATATCAATATACTGACATAAAGCACCATTTAGCAGCTGATGTGAACTCTCCTGTTGCTAGCAAACTTCCTTCTGGTTATGCACCAAGGAGTATAGAAATGTTTGCAGTTGTTTAGCAAAGATAAATACACTACAAGTATTTTACATAAAGCATTTTTGAATGGAGTATTGTGGCTTTTAACAATAAAACCTGAAAGATCTAGAAGGCTCTTCAAAGAGGCGCAAGGAAACCTTTAGGATGATTACTAATGAGAGGAATAGTATTGCTTTGTAGCTCAGTTTCCCTGTAAGTTTAGGTTGGAGAAGAGAGGAAACATCACTGAATGAGTGTATAACTTGACAGCTTATTTGTACTGAAAACATTTTTGCTTTTCTAGTGTGTGCTTCTATCACTTCACTTCAGTTGTGTTGCTTCTAGTAGTACTCAGCAGCCCCTGTTGCAAGGTTGGGGTAGTCTTCAGCTGCGTGACTGCGTCCTGACCAAAACGGTGGGTGGTTTTAAGCTGTCTTGAGTTGAGAGATTGAAACTTCGGTAAGCACTAAGGCTGACGCATGAAGGGGATGGAAATACATGGACTGGAGAAATGGGAATGGGACAAAGGAATGGAGCAGGGCCCTGTATTCTCATATCTGTGCCTTATGTTTTGATATGGATGAGCTCTATTTAACATACATGTGTAGCTAGTGGGAGTTTTAAGTCCTTCCAAAAGAAATCTTGTATCTCCATTTACTTTAGAGAGCCTTTGGCTGGATAAGTTTACCTGACATAGAGGCAGTAGTATTACTACCCAATCAAGATTACTTGTGGATGTTTTTGCTGTTTCTCAGCATAAACATGCACTCCAAGTCACTCAAAATAACATACTTCAATGTTCATAGTCTATTTGAAACAAAAACAAAAAATCAACTCTCTTCTATCTTAGGTAGCTACACCGCTACTTTAAAGGAATGATAAATTAGAGTATATTTAAATTCTTGCAAAGGTGGCAACTTGTAGTCTTAATGCTTTCAGGAATTACAGATCTAATCAATAATGTAGGATTTGTATTTTCATCTTTAAGAAGTGGGGTTTTTAAAAAAAAAAAAAAAATGCAACAGTTGCTGTAATTTCATTCTTTTTGCCTGAATAGTAAATGTTGACTCTTAATCCAAAGCAGACAATGTACTGTTACAGACTGTAAAAACTTTAAGTAACTCAATATTAAAAGAAAACAAAAAGACTTTGGGACTTCAGTACCTAAGTTTTTAATCCCCTCCCAAAGTAATTGTTTTTTTCTTTTATCATTGGGTCATTTTGACTTAGAACTGACTGTAAATTTTTAGTTATTCTTTGTTTCTTAGTTTGCTTCTTTAAAAGAATTTGTCTGAATATCCTGACTTACACATTAAGGTACATGTACATATAAGTACATGTACATACTGATACTGTACATTAAAAATCGAAATGCAGACTGGTGTTTTGTATGGCCACTGGCTAATTTTCTTTGGTTCCTCTTTGCTTTATAAAATACATCTTTTCTGATCTTACCTTTGCATATCAAGCTAGTTGAGCTGCTTCTACTTAGCACTTCTTGCGGGATCACACAACTCCCTAAACATACGCTGTTGTCCTCAGGTCTGTGTTAAAATTTATTAGGTAACATTTTCTCAAAGCAGACTCTGGGGCGAAAAAAAAAACCCAAGAGCATACCACTCAGAAGCTGTCAAAATATCAAACTGTTTTTGCAAGACATTTTTGGAGATTCTTTTTGTCAACAAACATTTAAATCTTCAATTATCAGCATAACTTTCCTGTCCCTAAACAGAACATTTGTTAAAACAGGAGGAATTATAGAAAAAAGGTGGTGCTATGGTAGACTGCATCTCAAGTAGGGGAAGGCATGTAGATGGTCTGTATAGAAACAAAGTTTCCAGGAACAGAATACCCCTTTGAAGTAAGAGATCTCCTTTTATGTAAAGTGGAAGAAAGTTAAGGCTTCCTTCTTTTCAGTTGCTATGAAAATTAAATGTGAGGGAATTTCCTGCAGAAGGTGGGAGAAATACTTGATGGCCCAGACAAGTCCTTGACAATGCATTAGTTTCTCCAGCTCAGGAGCAAGAGATTAATTGCCTTCAGCAGATTTATCATTTAATAGCTGTGTCTGAGTCTCAGTGGAGAAAATAATTATAAATTATGCTGTGCCTTCATGCAAAATTATGCTTTATGCAAATAAAAAACACTTGAGAATTGAGTTAAACCTTGAGATGGCAATACTATGCTGCATATCTTCCCCCTTTTCTTCCCCACCTTTTAAAAATACATACTTTTTAAAAAAACAAATGCAGAAGGAATGCATATTTTTATTCTTCATGGCTCATTTATGAAATCCCCAAATGCTTCACTCACAACCCAAATACCACAGGTTGCAAAAGATGATGCAATATATTGTGGTGTTAACCTTTTTTAAGATTAACCTGATCCTACTGTGAAGTAAGAAGTATCAGAAGGCTTTCAGAGTGGGTTGAGGGAGAGAGGAAGTATTTTCTAAAAGATAAACAGAAGTATTGTTCTCCATTGAGTGCCTCTGATGGACAGATGTACCAGAACATGAAAATAATCTTTGGAATGGATCTTTAAGTAGCTGGGAACTTCTTGTATCACATTGTCATGATTTAACATAGAAGGATTTCTAGCAAAGTGAGAGTAAGTAATCCTTGTTTTTTTGAACAGGATTTACATGCAGGTATGAATCTTGACCTGAACATAGTATATTTCTATTTTTAAACTTTGCGTCATGTGTTGTTATAATTTAAGTGGTCTGTCTTCAAGAGGAAAGCTGTCAGTGCATTCATGTGAATCTGTATCATGTTTTAGTTTCCAGAGAGCACCTGGAATTCAAGCGTAATGCAGAAGCACGGGGTTCTTTCAGTGGGCTGTAACTCTGCATCAGCTTCAGTTATCAGAAATCTAAATGCTAAGACATACTAGAAATAAGACAAGTTGCTCGCTTAGCTTTGCAAAAGCTCAAGCTATGTATGCAAAATCAAACGCAGGCATTGTGTGTTACCTAATGGAGAATGATTACCTATGGCTTAAACAATCCCAAGAAAGAAGTTGCAAGCCTTCTTTTAGTTTTGTAAATAATGGTTATGAGGTGGGAGGAATTTGCCATACTGACATTCTTAACTGTTGTATTCAAAAGGTGTGATCTTTGCTAGAAACGTGCAGCAAGGGTCATAGAGGAATGAAGTTTGCAATGAGGGCTGAAGGCGTGATGATCTTAAAGTAAGACTGTTCCTCATGTTAAGGTGCAGTGGAGGTTGGGAAAGAGTTATAAAGGAAGTGCATCATAAAATAAGCTCGTAAGATTCACATTCAAATAAAATGCTGCTCTGTCACGCTAGTCATCTTAAAAGAATGTTGATAAGCCTGAGGTTATATCAGGACATGATGTACCATGTTGGTAAGAAACAGTGAAAAGTTTCTGTAGTACTGGCAGTTCTTTTTGCTTCTTCCCTCAAAAGAAAATATGCCTCAGTGCAGACCCTTGGTGTTAACTAGCACGGCTGGGCTCCAACGCCAGTTTCTTTTCCCACATCGTTTCCCAGAAGCAGGAGCTCGACTGCACAGAGCAGTGTGTCTGGTGAGTGGTGGCCCTGGTAGCCTTGTTGCACACATGTGGGCTAGTCCCAGTGGTTTTCAGAAAGAGCTGGAAGATGGCCGCAATGAACATGAGCCTGAAAAGTGGCAGTAGCAGAGGCTTCAGGAGCCTCAGCTTTGACATACAGGACGTGTGCTGCTGTGGATAGTTTTAACGACCTTCTGAAGACACAGGGGAAAGGACTCTTTCTAAACACTTTAAAAAGTCATTATTGCATCGCTGTGATGATAATATCATAAGGTGAGGAAGAATACATGAGGTATAGAGTTGAGCAGATGCAAAAGCCTGTGGCATATTTCCTCTGCTCAGGCCCATGCACGCTCATGTGAAGCTAGGACAGGGCCACTAGATTTTGGGGGCAGTGAGTTCATGATCATAGATGTAGGCTGGTCTGTGCCTGTTGGTCCTTGGGCAGTGAACTTGCCCTGTCATGTTTAAATTAGAGTGTAGACATGTCATGGAGCATTAAGTTCAGTTTCTGGCCATCTTTCTTTGACGTGGAGTGCAGTTTTAGGCAAACTACTTAGGCCATGGCTTCATTATGCTGAAACTTTAATGACAGTGCTTGCTTAAGGAGTTTTTATCCTTGTGCCTTTGTACACTGCCCTTCAAATTATGGCCACACAAGCTGTTGGAAAATCAGTGCTGTAAGTGGATAAATGAACTGATCCAGGTGAATACAACTCTGGACAGAACAACATGCCAGTGTATGAGAGAGCAACAAGGGTTTGGAGACAGCAGCAGAATAGGAAAATTTTTAAGGATATTTCATGACAAGCTGGCTGTGCTGCCTTAGGTATTTATTTCATCCTTTGCTTGCTTCCTCCAGAAAACAAAGGTGATTTGGGCGAGTCCTTACAGTGAAGAAACTGTAGGTTGCTATCCCATGATCCCTCTTTCAGTAGTGCAGTAATATTGTTTTTAATGTATCTTAACCTCTCCTTGCTAGGAGACAGTTAAAATGGAAAAGGAAAAATCTTAAGTCTTGTCATGTTAGGCAAAATACATCTTGCACAGGCTATAACGAGGTAAGAGTGGGAAGGACGCACTTCTCGGAGTGTAACTGTGGGCAATCACTGTCATAGTGATAGGATGACTCAGTAGGTTATACATTTGTAGATAAATTCTGCTTTAGAGTTCTGCATGTACATTTCAAACCACAGAATGCTTGGAGTCCAGACTCAGCAATCCTTTTCATTTGTGCATGACTACCTATGCAAATAACTCAGAGAAACAGGAGCTACATTATAGAAAGGGACAGGATTTTCAGACTTGCATTTTAGGAGAGAAATTTGGTTCATGTATAGAGAAAGACAACTACATGAATTTTAGACTAATCTGTCTGGCATGTAGCAATTGCAACTTTTTTGGTAGAATTTTCTGTATGAGAATCTAGGAGCTTTATAAGGTGGCTAGATTTAAGAACTGTTGCAAGAGAAGGTCACATGAAAATCTCAAATGTCTGCAATGCTTTATTTTGGAAGCACTTTTCCCAAGTTAGATGAGAACATTGTGGTTGTAACCTTGGAGAAACAGAGGATACAGTACCAAATGCTATATATATTATGTTCCTAGTAACTTGACAGAAAAGCAAAAGGCACCTTTAATCAGCAGTGGCCAGACATGTATGCTGATAACTAGCAGCAGCCTTGACCACTCCTCTTGGCTGAAAAGACTGCTTTCTTCAACCAGTTGGTCACTTGCCTATTATATCTATTAACTTACTCTGTTTTGTTTCTATTCTTTTTCCCTTTCCTCTAATTTTCATTGTCTCTTTTCCTTTTGTATTGTACCCTCTAACTCTTTTACCATCTCAGTTTCCCCTGCCCTTTTCCAAGCTTTTTTTTGATTCTCCTTTCTTTCCCTCCCTATGTATTAGCAGTCAGAAATATACAGAAAATGTCAGATAATGATGAAACAATCTGTAGCTAAAAATCTTCATTCAGGCTACTGCGTGACCTTTCTGGCTGTTTCATAATGATATTGTTTCCTTAGTGGCCCAACACACTCAATATTCTGATATCTTACATAGGTTTGTTCATTAATTTTGACTGGCTGAGTTGAAATTAATAGGATATTTTATTATTAAAATAAGGGGAAGGCTTTTTACAGGCAACTTACAGATTTGAGATTTAACAGATTTATATGCAGTACATAAACCATCTTGTCTTTGAGCTCTTGGCAACTCCTTGAAAACTCCTCTTGGGAGTTGTCACATTTCACTCCTATATTTAGGGAACAGGAGAATTTTAGATTTGCCTCTTGAATTTTTACTACAGTTAATGAAGAATTTAAGGCTTCCTTTCAAGGAAGACCATACAGATAAGCATTTGCTGATTAATTTTGTCTTGACCTCAGATGATAAACATGGTCTTGCAAATTACTTCTTTCCCTCTAGCCAATTATTAATTTCTGTGATTAAAATACTGTAGATACAAACTTATCTGCTACTCCTGTTGTTCATATAGTTAATCTTTGGATCAGCAATTGATGTCTAATTAATTAGAATATGGATACAGAGCATATATTTTTCAGATTGAAGAAACAATGATTTTTTTTCAGAGGGCTTTTCTTTCATCCCTGTCTCCTGTTCTTATATTCTTGAGTGAAATCTAGAGAAAGCAGATAATAATGTGATCTAGAAGCGAGTCATTTTAATGCAATAGCACAACATCTGTGGAAAACACAATGGTTATTGTTGAAGAACAGTTGATATGTTTGTTCTCTTGGCAAAACTATTTTAACTGAGCGTAACTAATGCTCTTTGGTTTTCCAGAATGCCATAACAGCGCTCTGATTCTCATCTAGCCAAGGTGTATTCATGGAGACATCTTTCTCCTTTGCCTTCCTTGTTAATGTAAATATCAACATAGAAACAAACAACTGGGTCCTGTGCAACTCATAAGTTATGTGTGTAGTTCTCATAATGAAAATATCTCATTTTGTTTGTTTTAGGCATGACCAGTGCTTCTGTAATAGTCACAAGAATAATTCCCAATTAGTCCAAATAGTTAATGCCTGAGCAGAACTATTAAGATCTCTATGGATTCTTCAAAGTTTCCTACCGCTGTAGGTTATTACCTTTTTGCAAGGTAATTTTTTTTTGTGAATTACTTCTTTGTCAATGGCATTATGTTGTCCAACTTCTAGTTGGGCAAGTTCTAAGCTTCTGTGCAGCCTACAGAAATGGGACAGGAAAAATGATGATTCGGCAAACTCTCTCCCTTGCACAATGCAACCACCAAACATCACAAATTAAAAGTTAATTTGTCTGTGATTATTAAAGCTTAGGCATTAAGACAGTTAGTTAGTATAATTTCTAGTATCTGTGTCTGCTGCAATGAGCTGAAATGTTTTTGGTTTTGGTTTTTTTTTATATGGTGCTGTTTAGGCTATGACACAGCTCAGGTCTCCCAGAAAAAATTGTATTAGTCTGGTCCTGCAGCACCAAGAGTTGAGTTCTGGTAAACTGTGGTTCATTACAATGTTTGAACCATGGTCTCTGGAAATGAAAGACTAAGGTAATACGTAACTTTAACAGAAATCAATCTACAGATTGTTCAGAGCAAAATAACTTCTCCCTGTCAACTCTCTGAAACACAGCTGTAAGAAACAGAATTCTAAGGTAATTTACTTCTGTCTCACCACTTTTGCATTCCATTGACTATCAGGTTGTTCAGCACTTTTATGCTGTTCTAGAGTAACTTGTTGCATAATGGTAAATAATCTAAATTTATAATTTTATAGACTCCACGTATCTACACAGTTGCTATGAAACCTCTTTAAATGTGGACAGTGTACATATAGAAACAACTGAACTGTCTCTAAAACTGAGAATCCCAATGAGAAACAAAATATAAAACTTCAAAATAAATTGATCATTAATAAAATAAAATTTCATACCTAGATCACATAGGTGTTACACAGTTAACAATGATAGTATGCTTATTTAAATTAATATCTGTGTCTTTTCTGTTTCATATATTCACACGAGGGCAATATTAAAGGATTTTTTAATTATCCATTCTTTAAGTCTTCTGAGATTCAGGAAAAAAAATCACACTGATGAATAAAAAGAGAAAAAGATTATAAGTGTCAATTATTTGTATAATTCAATTTTTTAACACCATGTGACTCAATTACTGGGGAGGTTAATAAAGAAAATGTAGATTGTCTTCCCTGAAAAATAGATTTAGAATACCATGGGTGGTCTGTTCCACAGAGAATTGAAAGAACATCTCTGTAGTTAACACTATGCATTTTTCAACAAAAATTGAGACAGTTCTGGACAGTTGCTTGTGAAAACATCCATGGAATTTAGTTGGGATTTCAAGTCTTACTTAATCTTCTAGCAGTACCTCTCTGTTAATATGGTAATATTAATAAATGCCAAGTCTCTGGATCTAATTCTGTGTGTTAATGTGGGTTCTTAATAATTAACAGCCTAATCCAGTCGTCCTAGTGCAAGGCTACTGGAAGTCTCTGAAACATAATTACATCTTTAGAAATAATTGAGTGGAAAAAAGCATAGTGTTTTTCAAAAGAATTTTCAGAAAATAATGTTTTCAAGTCTCTTCTTTAATGTTTTCCTTGCAAAAATTCTGACATGTTCCCCTCATGATCCCCACCACTCAGAAAGCTCTTTGTGACTCATTAGTTACAACCAACTAATAAAACCCAGAACTGGATTTTAATGTTTTATATTTGAAAATAATTGGTTAACACAGTTTAAAATTATAACACATACATTTGAGAGAAAGATGATTGTCAGTTAAAACCCCTTACTAATCAGAAGAGAATTACAATGAATTATGGGTTTGATTCAGCTTTAAAATAGTATCGTGCATTCTGTGTTTAGCTGTTAGAGGTTTAAGTTAAAGTTGTACTATTAGTTGTAGAGCTAAGTTATCTGCTGCAAACCATTTGTTCGATTTTTATGAAAAAGTTTTCTAAAATGCTGTGATTATCATCTTGAGCTGTCTTTTGAGTAATCCAAAATAATACCTTCTGCAGACAGGTAATGAATGCATGCAGCTAATATGGTGAATTTGCTTGAAAATTACTCTGCTGTGCTGTTCCAAGTGGGCTTACAGAATTTTGAGGATGATGCCATATCCAAACAAAAAAAAAAAAAAGAAACCCCATAGCCAAACCTGATTTTTTTTCTGGAGCATTTGACTACTGTAACTCAATGCATTTTTTTTTTTTTTCCTGTTGTGGCCCATCCATGAATATACTATTTTCCTCCATGCTGGGATACTCTTAAATTGTCTGTCTTTAGGATTGTCGTGGTTTAGCCCCAGCCAGTGACTAAGCACCACGCAGCTGCTCGCTCACTCCCCCTACCCCGGTGGGATGGGGGAGGGAATCGGAGGAGTGAGAGTGAGAAACACTCCTGGCTTGAGATAAGAACAGTTTCATAATTGAAATAAAGTAAAAGAGTAATGATAATAGTAACAATATAATAATAATATACAAAGCAAGTGATGCACAATGCAATTGCTCACCACCCGCCAACCGATACCCAGCCAGTTCCCGAGCAGCGATTGCTGCTCCCTGGCCACCCCCCCCACCCCCCTCCCCCAGTTTATATACTGAGCATGACGTCATGTGGTATGGAATAGCCCTTTGGTCAGTTTGGATCAACTATTCTGGCTGTGCCCCCTCCCAGCTTCTTGTGCCCCTGGCAGAGCATGGGAAGCTGAGAAGTCCTTGACTAGCATAAGCTGTACTCAGCAACAACTAAACCATCAGTGTGTTATCAGCATTCTTCTCATCCCAAATCCAAAACACAGCACTATGCCTGCTTCTAGGAAGAAAATTAACTCTATCCCAGCCGAAACAAGGACAAGGATAGAGGCAGCAAAACAAAGTGGATTATATTTAGATGTCTATTAGTTTCAGTATCTTTCTCCTCATACTATTCTACTCAGCTGTAGTTTGTGAATGTATGCATTTCTAGTATGAAGATACTCTGTCCTGTTCTAGAAACATTTCTAATGTGACACACTGTGAAATTGTCACATAACTGAATTTCTGGGACTCTTATATCTTACTTTCTACTAAAATGCAACTTTTAGAGCTGCCTACTAACTTTTTTTAATATACTTCAAGACAATGGAGTGTGAACTACTTTTTACCCAATTTTCCAACAGTATTTTTAAATTCCTTTTCTGAGAACTCAACAGAGCAGTATGTAAGATGTTTAAGCCAACTTTCTTCACCAAAAAAAGGGAATACCAATGTAAAGGAAGCCAACAGTCTCAGCTGCTTAGGTGCTTGAATGCTGTTCATGCAACACATTTTATGTCTGTATCATACTTATTACACATAAATGTTAGATAATTTGGCAGTCTGACCATGAGCTGTATACGATTTTCCTGTAGGAACTGCTGGAAAGACAATAAAGGGTTTTACAGTAGGTCCTTCCCTCCACCCCCAATATTTTCTATTTTTAATGCTTATTTTCTTTGCCAGTTTCACTAACAGGAAAAAGAAAAAAAAAGAAAACCAACCCAGGGGTTTGATAATGCACTTGCTGAGTTATAATTACTCTTCACCTATTTGTTTTGAAATTAATGGTAAATTAACTAATTAATGGTGGACAAAGAAGTCACCAAAAGATTCAACAATGTGCCATATATACCTTACTTGGCTACATTTTTACACTTCTGATTATAATGAATACTTTTTATTGTGTCATTGTATTTTAAAGAAAGGCATTTTACTCCAGTTCTGTTTAGATTACCTTTTAAACCCAGTGTTTTATAGTGATTCTTAATAAAAAATGAGAAGTTAGACTTAGATTCTAACTTAGAGTATAGTTAGCATTATTTGTTTTTATAATCTTTAAAGTCATGTGGGTTTTTTCTGTTTAATGAACGAACTTTTATTTTTAAAAAAATTAACTGCTTTATCTGTTTAAATTTCTCTTTTCTTAAGTGTGGGAAAGAAAAGTCACAGTCAGGTTAATAATATGTCTGGTGAAGAATAAAGTTATTTTTCTGTTCTGTTCTGTCATTTTTACTCTCTCTTATTGCAAGAATTTCTGAATATATTTTTTAAAACTAACTTGAAAGCTGAGTGTTTCAGAAAGTTACATGTTTAACATGCCAAGTATAGCCAAACGTTTGTAAATTTTTTATTGTACTGATGGATTGTCAGAACAAGATACTTTTCAAAGGTCAGTACAGTAGCAGAATCCAGATTTAAATACAGATTTTTCATGGTATAAACAAGGATTGATATATAAGCAAGATTAATTTGTATCAATAAACACTGAAGCATAGGAAAGCATTATCTCATTTTCAGTAGATTATAAATTACTCCAAAACAAATGGGTATGGTTCATAAGTTCATCATGTTTTCCCCAAAATCATAAATATGAATTGAAAGGGTATGGGGAAAATCATGGGAAGAATATATTTTGGTCAGGGATATAGGCAGAATTTAAAGGATGTGCTGGATTTACTTAATTAAAAGATCTAATAAATCTCTGTTTTTCAATGTTGAAAATTTATTGCAACTTTTTTACACAAAAGGGAAAAGAAGGGTGATGGGGGAGTTAGGCATAGATTCAGTATTACAAAGACTGGTAAAGTGTATATCTATCCTAGTATAACATATAATATGTAATTTATGATACATATTTGTCCATAAAAATAAAAATGGTTAAAAAAAAATACTGTCATAATGACAAACCAGTTCTGAGATCCACATCAGCCCTGATGTTTTCCTAGATTGGAAGCTCTTTGATGTCATAATGAAGGCAGTGGAATTTCAGTACAAATGTGTAACCTGTTCTGCAAGAGTGATTTGTTGACCATGGTAAATGACAAATGTTAGATAGACATGCTCTTTGAGGTGCTGCTAGGCCTGTTCTTTCTGTGCATGAGGGTTTTATAAAGTGTTCGCTATTACTTACACACAACTAAATGGGAATATCCCTATAATTACAGTTTTGTATGTCAAACATCAAACATTTTAAAAAATATGGATCTCTGGTTATTGTGTTGGGATTAAACCGTGAGCTGTGTGTTATTAGCTTGCTTGTAGTGCTTAATGCAGGTTGTAAATAAAGTGTTTGTAAATCTTGCATAATGCCCTTACACATTATTGTTCTAATCTTGTGTCCTATCTTTTATAACATTTTACTCTGTTTTTGTTTAAATTAGATTGCTGTGGAGTGTTATCAGTTTTAAAACTTTTTATATCCTGAGCATGAGTAGCAGGCATCACACTTTTGGAATTTCTTCAAACTGGGCAATAACATGCTTCAGGAATATGTACAAACCTGCTTCATCATGGTGAGGTTGATGAAATATAATGTGTTGCTTTGTGTCTTAACATGCCTGTGGTTTGTATGCAGTATATTGGTTAACAAATCCAAAACCTGAAATGTATTATTGGAGGAAGAAAATCAAATACTTGGAAGGGGAATGATTTTTAATAGATTTGACAACATTTCCTTGTTCTAAAAAAAAAAAAAGAAAAGATTGGTCAAAGTATTTGGAAAAAAGGGGAGCATTTTTTTAATTCAACAATAGTCTCTCAGTCCTGCCTCCATCACAATTTTTATTAAGCTTTCTTTTAGTGCTAACATGTCCTATGTTCTAAAAAAAATTTTTCTGAACAAGTTCAAAATTAGCGGTAGATGAAAAGAATGTTGTTCATTGGAATGTGCTCACTCATTGAGGGGGAAATTCACAGAAATTTACTGTACTTAAGATTAAAAAAAAAAAGAGAAAAAGAAAAAAGAAAAAAAAAAAAAAGAGATGCTTATTTAATTAACACTATGATTTTTCACCTAAATGGTGGAGAGGAGAAATCTTTGCCATAAGGGCTTTAGGATTAGATCACATACAATTTTGGAGATAAGAGTTAAAGTCACACCTATGCCGTTTGAAGTAGCTTCTCCTGTATCTCTGGAAGCTGGTTCTCCTAAGTCCAAAGAAAACCTTATTGTTATTGGTGCATTGATCATATAACAGATTGGTGTGTTTCACTCAAAAAACTACAAAGAAGGTACCAGTTACCCTTGTAGTGTTAACTGAAAAATAATTTTAAAAAATCAAGAGTTGGTAGTAATTACTTTGTTTAAATGTTTATTTGACATTGAGACATTGAACAAAAAAGACGTCTAGACTCTTGTTCATGACATACTTGTTACCCATGTATGTAACAGCAATGATTCCTGTTACCAGTGCAATGGAGCAGCGATATAGCCCAGGAGGTCTTTTTCATTCCTCTGGGTGATCAGTTTGCACTAGTATCTGAGTATTAAAAATTGGTCTGATCAGAAAAAGGAAAGCTGGTGATGATTCTAAGGTTTCAGGCAGAGAGGTACTTACATGCATGTGCTCTTAGGTGTTGGTTTAAATTACTATAATAATCATAGATACACAGATACACTTTTTGTATGAGATGGTCTTTGACTCTCTTTGCCCCACATAATAAGGATAGTCTAATATAAAGATGTTTTCCCAGATCAATAAGGGGAGAGAAACCTGGGAGATTTGTCTTTAAGTATTACCAATTATAAATAACAAGATTAATTACCTGTACTTGTTTTCTTCTCCAAAAAAGCAAGAATTTTAACTTTTGCCTCATCATGCTTTCCCTTCCAAAGGAAGATGACAGAGTTTGGAGCTGGTGCACAAGGTTGATGACAGCCATTATCCACACCCTTTGCCATTTTCCTTTTAATGATTTACTATTTGGATGATCATTAGCTGGAAAGAAAAAATGTTTCCATAAGCATACAAGACATCCAGGCTCATACCCTTAATTACTATTCTTTGGAAAGATGACAGCACATTTCACTGTAATTATTGCTCAGCTGGATGTGTGCTTATGAAAAAAGAACTCATTTCAGATTATTGTATAGTATGTTAGGATGGCACTCTCTAATGTGTGGTGTTCAAAACCAGCAAAGAATAGACTTGATATTCTTATGGATTTCTAAGGATAGCAAAATTATTTGCAAAAGAACTTGCAAATATTCAGTTTCTTTGCACAGAAACTGAGTAACTTGATGTTAAAAAAAAATTTAAAACATAATTGAAAGCAGGATTAGACAACAACGTTACTGAAGACAGCTGGATTAGTTTAAAAGGCAGCAAGCCAAGGTTATGGCTACTCTAAGTTCATCATGCAGAGAATCCATGCTTGCATGTAGTATACTAGCCCAAAGCATTTTAGTATGTCCTTAAACTATAGTCCTATTTAAAAGCTGACTAGAAAAACTGGAAGGTGCTGCTTGACATATGTGATACCTGGGTGTGTAGATGTCTCCCTGCTTATTTTCATGATGCAATTAAGTTGTCATTCTATTTTTTTTACTGGGTTAATGAAGTATTTTTCACTGTTCTGATCGCGAAGTGCCAAGAAGAAAGGTATGAGCTGTATTTTCTTTCTGTGTATCAGCTGAAATTTGGAAGGTTTGTACACTTAGGAATGTATTAAAACAACTATAAAAGTAAATGAAAGCAGAATCTTACTCTGGATTTTCTGAAAATAATTCAATACATGAAAAATTCAGCATCGTGAATTTTTGCTCAGATGCTTAGGTGAAGAAGTTGCCTGTGTATAACAGGGAGCAGTACTTAGCCAATCATATCTGAATTACTGGTCATCTTGTTATAAAAGGATGCATACTCAGTTCTATGCTGTTTTTCTATATTGTGTGAAGGAATTTCATTAATAGTTGCAAAAACAAGTTGTTCATGCCAATTTTTAGGACAAACCAAAGCATGGCTAGATTAAACCAACACCTTACACTTGTCTTAACTTCGATCATTAACTTACTTAAAATTCAGTCCAGTGAGCATAATGACGTTATATACTGCATCTTGCAAAAAAACCCCGAACAACTAACCAAATCAGCTATCTTCTTTTGAACTCTCTAATATGTTTTGATAGTATAAATTGATGCTGAATCAAGAATAACTACATAATGTTTTGCCAAAACATTTGTACTGTGTGTACTACAGTTTTTCTATGTCTAATGCTTACTGAATAAAAGCTGTATATTGAATCTAAGTTAAGCTAAGATAGTTCCTTTTGTTATGATATCTTTTCATTTTGAAGATGTTAGCACCTATATAGCTTTTCTAGAATGTGTTAATGGGTATTTTGCTTAGTAAAGCTTAAATATAAACTGAAGTGTGTATCAGAAACCATTGTAGAAAAGATAAAATACTATGAAATGGTCTTGTTAAAAATCTGATCATGGCTACTGTATATTAAGGTGCTAAATGACACATCAAGGATCATATTGCCAAAAGGCAGAGATCTCAAAGCAAGCCAAGGATGTTTACTGAAGTAAAGAAAGCCTACTGACTCAGGAACTTCTAGTAAAGGGAGACAAGGACCTTCAAAGAAAGGTGTTGTCATTTATACCTGTGTTTGTACAGCTGTGTTTGTAAAAGAGTTGGAAGTATTTACTGCATCATTCTAAGATTATGTTTGTACACCATGCTTGTACAGGAGCTGGAAGTATTTACTGCTTCATATTGAGAGGCATAAGCTGTCTTCATGCTGGTCCTGGCTTATGTTTTGACCTCCTTTCATACATTGTCATTAGCGTTTGAGTTGAGCTGCCTGTGCCTTATGACACAGTAATGAACTACCAGATAAAAGTCTGTTGGAGGAGCAGAGTTTGAGTTGGATGAGCAATCAGAAGTGGAATGGAGCCTATTACACATCTAAAACCAATCCATGAAGATATTTTCAACACAACATGGGGGAACAGTAGCTATCGGTTTAACTTGAAATACTGCCTGCCTCCCTCTAAACCAGTGCTTCTAGCTCCCTATCCCTCTTTGACACTTTTCCTTCTATGTCTTGTGCTGTAGTTATACTGCTGAAAACAGAGCTCCATGTTTCACTAAAATCAATTGCTAACCCCCTACTATTGGGAAGGCTCTGAAAGCTGAGGCAAATACCATTAGAACAATATCATTGCCTGGCACTGCAGCAATTGTGTTAGCTTGTCTGCCCAAACCTGCTGTCTAATCATTCCTGAATAAGCAGAGAAATCACCAGCTGTCGGCCTGATAATCTAAAAAAAAAAATTAAAAATTTGCAAATGAGTTGAAATGTACTTGTTTCTTTCCCCCCCAAAAAAATTGTGATGTTGGAGCCTACAAGTGAGTTACTATGCTATTTCTCATTGAAGAAAGCATGTGTCCATATATATACTAAAAAGAATAAAAATTGGGGTTTGCATTTCTGAGACATGAAGTCTTCCTTACTCTTTGTACACAATGCTATCTTCTTTATATACCATGTTATATATATGTGTAAGATATCTACTATAGAGGTATGAAGTGGCCAAGAACTTTAAGAGTCTGTCCCTGTTAATTTTAACTTATGAGTCTGCTAATCCCAGCAACTTAGAATAAAAACAGAACACAACTACATATTTTTTAACTTCAAAATAAGCAATGCAGGGGTAATTTTAGAAAACTTGAAAAAGTTACATCAGGCAGGTATTGAACTCAGTTTGTCAGAACCAAAATATTTCCTCATCTCTGTTTTTAACATTAGATAGTTCCCAGGTAAAAAGCAAGAGTTCTTTATATTGTAAATTATTATTGAGACTCTTACTTTTTTGCTGGGATGGAGATTTATATTTTAGACCTTGCCTCAAGATATTGATCTCTACTGTTATATACAGAAATTTTAAATGAATGTCAACAAAAAAACATTAGAGGAGAAAATGGATTTTTTTTTTTTCCCAAACAACAAGCAGGCTTAATTAAAAGTTGAAGCTTTAAATTAAGGAACAGAATAGGAGCCAACTTGCATTCTTCCAGAGAGCCTCAAACCTCCTGTGATCCAACCTAGTAAATGTCCCTCTTTGTTTTATTCTTTCAACTCACAGTGCTCAGACCGAATCTCTTCCAATTAGTATTGCCTGTCCAGGTAGAAGATCCATGGTATCTACACTATTGCTTGGGCAGTTAGACTGGTGGGTTGTAATCGCAGGCCTGGTGATTTATAGGTTTCTCTGTGTGGGAAAGTTACTGCTCAGTGAGCTGAGGTTTGAATTTACAGTACTGCTAACTTATCCCACTTCCGTTTTTAAATATAACTGTGAACAAGCTCATTTGAAAGTGAACTTACAGTACTCAGAGTAGGTTACCTGGCAAATTACTCAGCTATAAATTCTAGCTTCAGTTTGTGAAAAGGAGTTGGTTTGGGGTTTTGGGTTTTTTTTTGGTAAACAAATCAATTTTTTCTTTTTATTGAAACTTATTAATTGCAATTTATGCAACGTTTATGATTTTATTCTATTAAGTTAACCTGATCACTGTTGCTAGTGTTATTAAGGTACATGAAAAAAGAACCAACTAAAAAAAAATACTGTGGAAGTGCTATAGAGCAAAGGTGAAGTACAGAAGGCTTACGTATGACTCAGGTCAGCATTTTACCTGGGTTCTGTTCTAAATACGATGACAATATGCCTTAAGCACAAATGATGTTGTTGCTTGTTCTTATGAGGTACACATCCTATAATTGTTTGACCTTTCTGCATTCTGCATATACTGCAACATTATAGGTGTGTGTCTTTCTCATCAGCACTGTGGATATTGGGGAAAAACATCTTATTAAATGGAGAAAAAAAGTGGCTTACACATTTAATGGAAACCCAGTAAAAGGCTAAGAGACAAGAGAGCAAGTAGCTCCATCAGAATGCAAAGCGAGTCCCATGGACCACTTGGATGGGAGGTGCCTTGAAGTTTTTGGTTTCTTTGTATGAAGACTGGTGGTTTTGTTGTGTCAGAAACCACCTATAATTATTTAATGCTACTAATTTCCTCCAGCTTCTAGAAAGACAAAGCTGCCATGTACTTCTCAAAACACACAGGCTTCTCGTGTAAGATTTCATTTGAAGCATTTCTTTGTCCTAATTCATCTGTAAATAGGGTGTTGTAATACTTGCTTACACTCAAGAGAGTAGCTGCCAGTGCTTTCAGGTTCTTTAATGAAAGGCACCCTCATGGCAAATTGATTTATGAATTTTAAGAAACTTCTGGGTGTGTTCTTTGACAGAGTTCATGTTAGTTTGCCAGCCTATTGCCCTTGTAATATGGAGCTTCTAAATGTCAGATGTGGATTCCTAACAAACGTGCTTATTTTAAAGTTAACCTATGGCATCCAATTTTTTTGTTTTCTATCCCCTTTCCTTGTTAGACATGAATATTCCTGAACTCTTGGGAGCAAATAGCGATGCCAGTTAATGACTTCAAACATCCCAACTTGACAGGTAACTTTTTACTCCATCACTCATTGCTATTTCTGCAAAATTTTAAGTTTGTTAATAAGGTTAACGCCAGGTCCAGTGATCAAAGGAATACAATTATATGACCAAGTGCAAAAAGTGAACTGTAAGGCTGCCTATGATGCATGCTTGAACAGCTAAAATGTTTTTTAAGCGCTGTAGTTACCCCCGCTTTCCACTAGATGACACTTTCACCAAAACACTGTAATCTCAATTCACATATTTTCTGATTCTTTCCTTTATCCCCTCCTGTTGAGCTGTCGTTTTGTGTTTCCTTTTCTTGAAAGGATTCCTTTGGATGCTTGATTACTGCAACTTATCTATTGTTCCCAAATATATTAGTGATGCTGTGGAACTACATCAGTGCCATGTACAGGTGTTCTTTCTGTGGTTGCAATGCCTTTTCTTAGTAGCAAGATGGGCAATTGAAAGCTATGAAGATTTCAGAACCTTAGCAGGCACACCACTTGACTTTGTCAATGGTCATCATATGTCAGTCTATTGTAATGCAAGTAATATATTTTTTTTTAAAAAAAAGCTGTTGCAAAAGGTAAATGTAGTCTGTACTATTGTAAGTAACAATTACTCCAGAAATTAAAAAAATGCTCTCTAAACTATAATCTCATAGATGCTTGTGCAATAAGGGCCAAAGTCAAGGTCTTTAAAGACACTTAATAACCTAAATGGCTTAAATTCTGGAAGTGCCTAAATCCTCATAAATGTGCTATCCTGCAGAATTTTCAGGCCTGCATCAGGCTTATCAGCTTCTTTGTACATTTCAGGGAATGTTGAATGTGTAAGATACTGTAGTAATGTGGAGAGGACAGTTTGAGTGAATGATGAGTGAAGTGTTAGGGAAAAAGATGGAGGCAGAGGGGAAAAACACCCCCAGGTGGGACCAAGGGACTATCAGCCTTAGCTTGGTGTACCTTGCTGTCAGGCAGGGAGGGGAACGGTTTCAATCCAGGAGGAGACTCCTTGGGTAGAGGGCAGCAACCTGCCTTGGAGGTCAGCAATCAGGACTCATCAGTTGTTTAGACAGGCCATAAACTGAGAGGCAAAACCTTTCTTTGAACCACATCTCTATTTCCTGTTTGTGCTCAGTCTCCCACGCCTCTTTCTTTAGGGTGGTGGCCCTGTTGCATGGACTACCTGAGTCCAACTCCTATGATGCAGGGCTTGGAAGGCAAGAGGGGTAAGAATAGACTGAGTGCACCTAGAGAGCTAGTATGCTATGATTTTCTACCTTGTTAAAGATTCTCTCTTTAGGCACTTGGGACTTGGGCTTGAGTGAGAGGACCAACCAGTCTGATAGCTGTGAGCTGGCAACAGCAATTGGATGGCTTTGCAAGCACTGATAGAAAGGAACTTGGGTATCTGGGAGGCTTTGCTTTGGGGCTGGGTATCTATATAGTGATCCTGCAGAGACAGATAGGCACCAAAGCAGCTTCAAGGATCTAAGCAAGCATACTTACTAAAGTCAGTGACTCATATCCATACAGAAAGTGTTCCACTCCTGATTCAGGCCTTTATTATTTTAAACTCTTAATTAAGTCCCTTTGAACCCACAGGTGCAGCCACTTACTGATGCTTATTTGATTTTGTTTTTATTTGTCACAGGCTTTCATTTACCAAAATATTTTAGGAAGATGATTAAACTAGAGGTATTTGAGGGGATTTTAATCTATTCTTGGAAACTGTGACCAACTTTGGTACTTTTCTGTTCTGTTCTCTGGACATTAGTATGGGCATATGTTCATAGGCAGGTCTCTGATGGGTGACTAGACCACTACCATTCCCATTTTAAAGGTTGATTTAAAGTTGATTATGTGTTTGTGGCTGCCAAATTATTTCTTATGGAATAGTATTGGTTTGTTTTTTTTTTTCTTTTCAATAAGTTGAAGTTTAATAGGCAAATGAGAAATATTAAGAAAAATTAAGTTTTCAGATATATGAGAAATGAATAAAATATTTAGGATTCACATATTTTTTCCTGTCTGCCTACTGACTAGCCAAATATTTACAAATTTCAAATATGAACACGTTGAGTATTGTGTTCACTTTCATATGCATCAGTCATGCAACTATTTTAACCACTCTCTTCCAAACCCACTGTTGATGTGCTGATATTTTTCTTTGCTTTAATTTCTGTGAAGTTATTTCACAATACCTGAGCTGTTGTTATGCTTACTGAGTTATTTCACTGTTAGTTAAGCTGTTTCATTTTATGATTTCTTAACACACTGTCTAGAATCCGTGCAGTTATGAAAACCACTGAGCTTCAGTCATTGTGTTCTTTCTATATAAATGAATGATTTTTTGGTTTGGGGTTTGGGTTTTATTTGGGTATTTTTTTAGTCTTAGGGGCTTTTTTAATCCAAAGTAGAATAACTTGGAGAGATTCAAAGGGTATCTTATGGAGTAAAGCTTGGCATAGAGGCATAAGAAGGATAGGAGGCAACTGTAGCAAATGTTCATTCTGGTTTTGGCAGAGGAAATTTCAATCCATTTCTCCTGTTTGCAGGCTGATGTCCTCATCATTGAGTGTGCAGAGAGAACACTGCTGTAGTTGTTTTTGGTTTAGTTTATTAAATATGCCTGGAACCTAAATAAAATAATACATTTTTGTGTCAAAATATTTAAATGTTTCCTGTTCAAAGAAATTATGGGAAAAATCTCAAATGGTTTTCATAATTTCAGGGGAATGTAGGTGGAGTAAGCTAAGAAGCTGCAAAACTGATTGTGTGCTAGAACATAAATCGACACAAAATATAAATAAATTCTGTAATTTTTAGATTAAATTTTACTGTCAACTTCAAAAACATTTAATGCATGTCCTCTGTTTATTTTACAGTTTAGCTGGGAAAGTTTGTAACTGTTCATTTTATTCTGACCTCCACTTGGAGGGAGTGCTATGCAGACTTTCTGAAAACTGGGATTTCTGATTATATTATTGTAAAAATGTCCACTGGTGATCATAAATCTAAAGTCTAAATTCAACTTAAGTCTAGTGTTCTTTATTGTTTTCCTGTAGGTGACTGAAGATGTCTAGCCAGAAGGGAACAGTAAGTGCTGGGATTTATGGGAACTTTAAATGGCTAAAAATACTGGCTTACACTGAAATGTGTTTAGAATCATCCTGGTTTTAAAATATTTTTGAGACATGGTAAGTTGTGGGACATATACTATGCTATAGGTGAGCTACCAAGGTCTCTCCCTCCCTTCAGCTGCAGGACTCTCCCTAATAATGCTGGAAGTTAAAATGAATCATTTATGAGCATCAGTAGACACATGGGTGGGGCCTCTTTGTAAACTGGTATTTTGTTGATGCAATATGTGTGACAGCCTTTTAGTTCTGAATATAAATGTTACTGAGAGGAAATTAGGTTGGTTCGCAGAGGAGATCAGCCGGACCTTGCAGTGCATCTTGCTGAGGAGCAGATACCTCCACCAGTACTGTGTTTCAGATACTAGTACATGTAGAAGAAAAATGGAAGGTGAGTGTTTTGAAACTTTACTATCACTTGACTCAGTACTGAAAGTGGAAATAATTAAATGGTCAGGTGTAAGGACAAAAAAAAATTGTACATAATGCTGTGTGGAATCAAGTCTAGGGATGACTTCTATGGTTTAGATCTTATTTGTGGACTTAGTGAGAAAGAAAAAAAAAACAACTTTTGAAAAAAATCTTTCATTTTATGAAGTAAAAAGACAGCTATGGAGAAGAATTGGTGAAACAACAGCCAATTCTGAAATTAAGAAAGAGCATGGAAAAGAATAAGTTTTATTTCCAGCATAAACTTCAAAGTACTAGTTTTCAGTATTCTCATGCTAGAAGCAATTATTTCACAATGGATACCTGAAGTATTCTCTCTGGAATGAAGGCAAAATATGAATTGATAGAGAAAACCCAGTGACTGGTATTGAAGGCAGGGTTTCTACCAGAGAGAGAAAACCAGTAAGAGATATGAAATTGATTAGCCTTTAGTATTTTCTCTGAGCTGCCTTTGCTTACGAAGGCAATTGTTAGCTCCTTTGTAATCCAGTTGTGATAATTAACTCCGATAAGCAAACTGTGGGCTGACTTTAGAGAACTTCCCTGGGAAACATGTCATATCTCAACTTCCTGATGTTCCAGTTCAGCTGGATTAATGAGTGGATGAAATGTAGTTGTCTTGGTTTATAAATGCCTCCAGAAGTTGGGCGAGGACCTATCAGGTTCTTTCAGTGTTCTTGGCCACAGGAATTCATCATGTGTGCTATAAGCACTTCTAATCCTTTCTGTTCAACCAGAACACTTTGCGTTATGGTTGACAACTGTCATTAAGATATGAGATTTTCAGTTCAGTTCTGTTACTCTTTCTTGTCAGCAGGTATGATGCATTCATGAGCAATAATGATGTAATGCTTTGCCGTATTTTGTGGTTGTTGTTGACAGTGTGCGTATTTTTAACATGGGTAACGCCCAGGTCTGCATTTATCTACTGATCTTTGCTGAAGAGCTGAATGACCGATCCATTACCAAACTTAAATGCTTAGATGAAAAATGAAATTATTTTGGTTCAAGGAAACAAATCAGAAAAAGCTGCTTCCCCTCCTCCCCCCCCCTTCTCTCCCAATTCATTTCAGTTATGATTTACTTCAGGATGTGATCCTGGGAAAATCTACTGGTTTGTGTTAAAAGTGTCCTGGTCCCAAGGGCTTAGCCATGAGTCTCCTTTTATGTGGATACACCCTTGGTCCTGGATGGGAAAAATTAGTTTCCCCTAAATACCAACTCTGTATTCAAATTTGTGCCAATATAGTTAGAGAAGTTGCATTGTTTGGTTGTTCTGCAGGCTTAGCGGGACCAAATTTAACCCTTTAGAATTAAAATAATATACAAGACTTTGTAGTTCAGTAAGCCCAGTTTCCAAAACTGCTGAGAATCTGTGGCTCCCATTGTCTTCAATTAGAGTGAAGCACTTTTGAAAATAAATAGTTGTATGCAAATAAGTAAAAATGAGTGTTGCCACCCACCCTTCTGGCACCAGGATCATAATTACCCCTATGAAATGACTGATATCCAGGCAGGATGCCTAAGGAGGGATCAGCTAAGATTTTTGTTAAGCTAATCATAGCACTTGGGATAGATTGTCAGCGTTTTTTTGAATGTCACACTTTGTGAGTATTTCCTTCTTCATTAAGCTCCTCAAAGATGTCTGCAATCCTTTTATGACTTTGGGAAATGCAGATTGAGACATTTACAAGCACGTTTAACAGTATTTACAGTTTTGGGGGGATATTGTTTTGTATCTATTTTGTTCATAGCTCATTTGGAGTGCTACTTAAGCTTTCAAACACATACATTTGTTATCAAATTTTCTATTTATTAAATTTACCCTATTATTTTATTACTTGTATAAAAAACAACTCTTGACCGATAGCACACGCAAAATGTTTGCTGTCTAGCTGTGGTTGAAAAGTAACTGTCTGTAGACAGCATGTTGTAATGTGGAGAGAATATTACAATGAAAAATCAATTTTTCAAGTAGAGATACTAATATCGTCCCTCAGCATCAGGTATTTATAAAGCAAGAAGGCACTATATAAAAGATGTGAAACTTGTAGTACAGTGTTTTAAATCAAAGCGTTATACAAGTTTCCACCTGCATGCTAGGGAAGTGGTGAACTTGTAAGGATACTTTTATGGATGTATGTCTCCATCTCAGTGTTGCTGAATTTTGAACGAACTCTTGAATGATTTTTTCAAAACAGTTATCTCTTTCATCATTATCTCTTCTTTCATGTAATCTTGACTTCAGCCAATGATGGGAACTTAATTTTCTCCTTTGTGTTCCTTTCTCCATCCTTCAGTCATTGAGCTGGGAGAAGTCGACCTGAACTGTCCTTCCAACTGCCAAATTCATAATACCCATTTCTTTGGAACTGACAGACAGATAATAAGGAGAGGGCAAGCCTTCAGCTTTTATGCTCGCTTCCAAAATCGGGAATGGGATGACTCCGTGGACCAGGCCGTTTTCACCGTGGAGACAGGTACTCACTCCCAAAGTCTGTGTAGTCTTTCCCAGTCCTTTGCTGGTAAGTAATATTTCCCATAACCTTCAGTGACAAATAGTGTCTACTCATTCATCTTCTGTGTGAAGAAACTACCTTCCCCAAACTCAGGCAGTTCTGCTAACTTGTAAAATTTTCTCACTCTGCTACAGAAGTGACAAATGAAAAAGAAATCCACCCTTGGGAGCTTTGCATTGCAAATAATGGCTAAGCAAATTACTTGCCTTTTACATGTCCTTTGTTTAGTCTGATTGACGCTGTATTTATTTTCCTGAAAAGGCCTCAGACCCTGCGAGTCAAATGAGACGAAAAGTACCTTCCCAATGGGCAGATGTCTAGATCAAACCTGCTGGAGTGCTTCCTACAAAATTCATCAGCCAAAATGCATCAATATCAGTGTGTTTCCTCCCTCCAACGCCTGCATTGGCCGTTATATTCTCAATATGCAAATCACATCTTGTGGTCACACATATCAGCGATGTCTTGGAGATTTTTATGTTCTTTTTAACCCTTGGTGTGCAGGTATGAACTCTAGTGATGATCAGATAGTTTTAAGAAAAATGCTAGGGATGAGTAAAAATGTTCAACATATTCATTACTTAGCTGGTAATTAAGGGATGAAGTCACAGAAACAATGAGAAACAAGGAGGGATCTTATTTTGTTATTTTTTATTTTTTCCTCCAAGTTCAAGACTGTCTCAAGCCAGTGTTTTGATTTGTTTTCTTAATGGTAGTAGGGATGTAGTGTAATTTTTTTCCCCCACTTTTACACTGTCTTGACAGGACAAGAAACAATGGGCAGAAACTGAAATACAGGAGGTTTCCTCTGAACATCAGGAAACACTTTTTCACTGTGAGGGTGACTAAGCACTGGCACAGGTTGCCCAGAGAGATTGTGGAATCTCCATCCTTGGAGATATTCAAAAGCCATCTGGACATGGTCTTGGGCAATTGGCTCCAGGTGTCCCTGCTTGAGCAGGGGGGTTGGATCAGACAACCTCCAGAAGTCCCTTCTAACCTCAACCATTCTGTGATTCGATGAATTCTGTGGTATCGCCATGAAATAATATAGTACAAATACAAATGAAATTCTGTAGATCTGGTTCTGGTAGCAAGCAATTCTGGAGTCTGTAGGACCTTGCCAAAATTATTACATGGCAAATATTTACATTATCTGTGCTTTTGATTTGATCAAAATCAAATACCCAACTCTAAGTGCACAGTGTTTGACTCCTAGAACAGCTTCACGTAAAGATAAATTGCAAGCTCTGTAATTCAGGTGTACTACACCAGGGAGAGACTTAATAAAGATAATATCTAGCTGTAGAAATGAATTGTCTGTGAATGTTTAAAGAGCCTGCACACTTGAACGTGTTTAAAAGTATAAATCAAAAATAGGTAGGAAAAGAAAGAGGGATCCAGTGAAGTAGAAGATACAGAAGTGCTAGAAATGTACATATTGTCTGACTGACAGCTCTTCATCTTTCCCAGATGACCCTGTATATATGGACAATCAGGCCCACAGAGAAGAATATGTTCTGAATGAACATGGGATACTGTATGAAGGAGTTCACAAGCATATTACCTCTCGACCATGGCACTTTGGACAGGTACTTTTTGAAGATTTGTTCAAACGTGGATGTCATCCATATACAGATAAATGAAGTGTTACCCATATTTTTTCAGAAATGCATGTTATGTTATGGAGTATGAAAGGCTTTTAGGACCAGTCCAGACTATGCATGCACAAAACAAAATGTTTAGGAATCTCACTGTAGCCTAAAAAACTGGAAGGAAGTTTTCTGTAGTAAAATTAAGGAAACTGCAGAATGTTCTTGGAAAAGGGGAAAGAGAATGTTGTGGTTCTGAAGGAAAATTATTCCATTGGTCAAACATAAGCAAAAATGACATATTTTTCCCTTTGGTTTTCCTTCAGGCAGATAGAAAAAACTATGCAGACCACTAGGAGCTAAACTTGATTAAAAAAAAAAAAAAATGCAGGGGAGGAGAGACGGCATCTCATATACATGAAAAAGACTGGATTGACAAGAAAGGAACTTTATCCATGTCAGAATATCATGATGCCTGTGTTATCTTGTCTTTTCTTTTAGTTTGAAGAAGGGATTCTGGATATCTGCTTGAAAATCCTAGACATGGGTGCAAGTTACCATCAAGGTTCTGATCGCGACCATTGTTGGCGCAACGATCCTGTGCATGTCAGCATGGTGGTAAATCACATGGTAAGACCTGTAGTGTGCCTGACTTCTGAATAGGTCGGGTCATTATATTCATTATATTATAAAAGGACAAATTGCACCGTATTCTAACATGGTATGAGTAGCAGGGAAAATCTTTTCTGTGCTCAGATTCACAGGAAAAACTAACTTGCAATACTAATCTCTGATTCTGTGATATGCTTAGGATGTGAAGACATGGTCAGCTATTTTAAAAGGTTGTTTTTCTTTTCTCTTTCTAGATAAGCAGCCATACCACTAACAGTATCATGAAGATTCCAGAAACCAATGATTACCTGAAAGGAACAAAACCATTTTCCTGGAATGGAAGTGTCCCTATTCTTCAGCAGTGGTACAACGGCAGATGCAGGCCGGTCAGATATGGGTACTGTGGGTCTCTTGCTTCAGTAATGTGCACAGGTATGATATTTCAGTCTACCCTTACCTAGTTATCCAGAAAGGAAGAGAGGAAACCAGGATCAAAAACCTCTGACCCTAAAAACACCTGGAAGAATACTACTCACAAGCACTTTACTAGAAAAGAAATGGAATATTTTTCTCTTGTTATGATACGGCATGGCTCCTAACATAGTATTTATTATCAACCTACTGCTTTCCTATACAGCCTGAAGAGCAAGTAGAAAAGCAGTACTGTCTCTTCTGTGACCTTTATATCATGCAGCTATCACTGCTACAGCTTTTATTAAAACACAGAGCAAGTGCAGCATCGTGGAGCCAAAATTTATCCTTTGGCTGAGGTTTGAAGGATGAGAAAAAATGCTAAGTTATGAACAGGAAGAAGACCTCTAACAATGTCTCCTCCAACACATAAAAGCAGCAGGCTACCATCTTCTTTTACTGTAAAAGATGAGATAACAGTGAACTAAACTCTGCAGACAAAAAAATAGAGTTCCAACTTTATACCATTTATTTACTGAATCTGCCTCTACATTGAAGAAAATTAGATTGATATTCCATAGATGAATCTACATGTACTACACCTTGTTTACAAAAAAAAAATATGGTGTTTTATTAATGCAGGATCAGGTTTGTTATTTCTGAACTTAGAACAGATCTGGTTTTGTTTTGGTTTGGTTTTAAGCTGGAAAAGTAACAAGCTGTTCCTTTCTGCTAGGCTCCCTTCTGACTACTTTTCAACCACTAAAAAAGAAGTTTGGAAGACAGAATCACTGCATCCCAAATATTGCCTCCTATCCATTGTGTTTATATAATTGCAAAGTAGAATATAGGAGAATTAGTTATAAAATAAGTGAAGGATTTGCTTGATTAATTACCGTTTGTAATGACTTGTGAATATTTTTTTCCTTACAGTGATGAGGTGTTTGGGTATTCCAAGCCGTGTTGTCACGAACTTCCGTTTTCCATGCTCAATTGAGAATCCCCTTGCTATCAGTGAGATTTTTGACTGTACTGGAAAAAACCTGTGTGGTAAAGACAAACTATGGTAAATAAGAAATAAACAAGCTCTTTTGGTTTTGTTGACAATTAAATGATAAAGAGACTAGTATAAAACTAGCAGATTGATGTAACTCTTTCTTTGGTGTGGCAAGGCTGTTCAGTTTCCTAATAATGCATTTCAGAACCATGAAATTACTGAAGAGGCAGCCTGTTCAATCTGCATTTTCAAAAAAGAAAAAAAAACACCCACTTGTGAGAATTGATGCTACCTGCTTATCCTTCTCAGTTGAAAGAACAAGGCCATCAATCTTAGTAGCTGTAAAAATATTAAGTGGATCATGAAATGCAAGGGAAAATTTATCACAAATTAGGACTATTATCTTCAGTCATAATAACTTGGTTGATAATTAGGTTTTCTTCCTGAGGTTCCTTATCAAGGATTGCTTCATTCTTGTAAACCTTTCAATTCGTGTTCATGTAACTATGACATTATCACTCGTCATAGCGGAATTCCATGTTTTTACCCTTGGCCTGTATGTTCACAGTTTCACTGCACCAGAATTTTGTTTGTATCCAGGTCTCATCTGTGAGAGATTGTAATGAATTTTCTGCCCTTTCACATGCCAAAAAGATGAGGTCAAACTGAAGTACTAAGGGAATGAGGATCTTATTTTAGCACAAAAGACTTAAGAGTTTATTCTTTGTTAAGCCATTAAAAAGACTACTACAGTAAGTGACTTTCCTCTAAAGAACCAGAAGGAAAATGTAAGGGAAATAAACCAGTTAAACAAAAGAAGAGTGCTGGCACGTTATCAACTAAAAAAAGCAGGGCTATACAAAGAAAGTTTTTGATCAGGTATGCAGGGTCTGGAACAAATTTCCAGTCCAAGTGACATAAAGCAAAACAAACAACTCCTGTCCCCAGACATCATTAACAGTGTTAAGACAAGTCTCCAGTTGATTAAAAAGTTATCTCTGACATGGTTTTCCTCCATTGTAAGGCATTGAACTTGATGATCCAAGAGATGTCGTTAATCCTATATTCCTGCATCCCACAGGCGATATCACTGCTGGAATGAATCTTGGATGGCTCGCAGAGACCTAAATCAATGCTGTGGTGATTGGCAGTGTCTGGATCCGACACCTTTGGAAACAGGCAGAGGTAACTGTTTCCTACAACTATAATGGTTTTCCTCAGCTTATGTTGTTGAGTTTCTCTACTACTCAGGTTACAACCTGTTATAACATTTTTGTTATCTATTTTGTTAGGTTCAGCTTGCAGCGGTCCTACATGGGTTCGAAGCATCAGAGAAGGGGAACTGGACTTGGACTATGATGGTCATCATATGTTTTCTCGAGTAAACTCAAACTATGTTGGCTGGCTTTCCCAAAACAATGCCAAAAAAACAAAATTTTTCTGCGACGCTTGGCCATGTGGACAACATCTGATCACCAAGAGTGTTGGCAGTGAGCAATTTGAAAATATCACTGGGGCTTACAAATATGAACTAGGTATGATGAAAAGTCATTAAATGGGTTAGAGGAAATTTTAAATGCTAATCATATAAAATCATCAATGTAGTCTGCCTTGTGTTAAAATAAGTAGAACAATCTGAAATTGTCTTTTCTGAGAAAGAGGAAGATGCCTTTCTGTTCAAAGACCTTGATTCTTAAACTTCTAGACATATTTAGGTAATTCAATCAAAACACAGAGTAATTACATCCACTTAGGATAGGATAGAATAGGATAAGATATTTCAGTTGGAAGGGACCTACAACGATCATCTAGTCCAACGGCCTGATCAATTCAGGGCTGACCAAAAATTAAAGCACGTTATTAAGGACATTGTCCAAATGCCTCTTCTTAAGGCACTGACGGGCATGGGACATTGACTACCTCTCTAGGAAGCCTGTTCCAGTGTTTGACCGCCCTCTCAATGGAGAAACGCTTCCTAATGCCCAGTCTAAACCTCTCCTGGCACAGCTTTGAACCATTCCCACACGTCCTATCACTTGATCCCAGGGAGAAGAGATCAGCATCTCCCTCTCCACTTCCCCTCCTCAGGAAGCTGTAGAGAGCAATGAGGTCACCCTTCAGACTCCTTTTCTCCAAACTAGACAAACCCAAAGTCCTTAGCTGCTCCTCACAGGACATGCCTTCCAGCCCTCTTAATACCACTATTTGTATGCACACATTTTGGTCTCACCTGTACAGTAGTTTAAAATATTAACAGACTTTAAATAATCTAAAAACCTCTAAATTCTTTTAAACCGAGGATTAACTTCTTGCTTGTTGCTTCTTGTAGCATGCCTGTCAGAAAATACGCTTAGTTACTAAATTCATGTATTATTAGGGTATTCTGCTGTTCTTACTTTGGGCTACTGATCATTGATTTTCATCTTCCAGTAGTAGGGAGAAATTCAACCAGCAAAATTGCCTGAAGGAATGAAGGGTGGATTACAGTCGATTGTAAAATTGCAAGCTCTGGTGTTTTGGTTTTTTTTTTTTTTGGTTTTTTTTTTTTTTTGAACAGGAACAAAAAAGAAAACAATTGATCCTTTCTTTGTTTGAATGGTGTATTTTGCCTTTGGAGAGACATGGTAGCATTTCATATTCACCCTAACCCTTATAAAGAATTATATTTTTATATATAGTTTATATATATTTTTATATTTTATATTTTATAAAAAACTATATTTTTATAGTTTTACACTAACTGTACATTTTGAGGTTTACATGACCATTTTTAAATTTAACTAATACAATTAAAATTTTTTTTTAATGTTTTTCTGGGATATTTGTTTTCTTCTATGCATTCAGACTACTGTATCTTGTGTTTCATTATCTGGTGGATTTGTTCTACACCAAGCTACTACATTAGGTTTCAGGAAGGAGGAGGAAGAAATTTAATGATCTTTATTATTTGGGTAGATGAGACTTCTTGTACCTCCAGCAGATTCATCATGTATCTTTTTCAACAGGATCTGTGAAAAACAAAGAAGCCTATTACCGGGCTTACAGAAGAATTCACCCAGGGTACTGCAATGCTTCCAACTGTCATATTGAGAGAGAGTTATCATCTCTGAAAAACCCATTTTTGAGTGACTCTGGTATTAACATGAGGTTAAAGATGGCTAACTGCCCAATGTATGGTGAAGATGTCCAACTGCACTGGCTACTTGAAAATTTGCGTAGTGAAAACAAAACCCTGAAGTTTAATTTGTGTGCACAAATAGTGACCTACAGTGGTTGCCCAATGGATCAATTTTGGAAAGACAGTGTGAATGTCACGTTGGGTCCAAGGGAAGGTAAGAAGGTGAATTTGTCTAATACCCTTTTGTCCACTGGAGCTAGTTTGTTTTTTAGGATTAGTGGAGACTTCCTAATAGTGGTGGGAAGTAAAATGAATACAATGTTAAATATTCACAGCTGAATTCACTTTAGGGTCATCACTCAAAAATCAACACGGTGTTAATAGTAATGCATAGTGGCAGGTAAATCATAAGTCTTTCCTTAATTTCTCAAGGCTTAGAGATTCTTATGATCATTTAAAAACTTGTTTCTGCTAAAAGTTCAATTCTGGATTCTATATTCAATAGAAAGATAAAATTGCATCTGTCTATCAGAAAAGCAATTTGTTTCCTTTGGCAAGAAGATATTAGCCAGTGTAAAACACTTGTTTTGAGGACTAAAGTAATTATTTCTAGATATGCCATATGCTGTGAAGTGCAAAGGTGTATCAGAACATAAACACTTGTTTTCATGGTTAATATCTTTTTCTGGAAGAAAAGTGATCCCTTTAATTAAAACACATCATTATAAGACAAAATTTCATACCTAATATAAACATTCTGTTTTACCAAGCTTTAATTTGCCTACATTTGAATTATTGCTTTAAGAATTACACTGGAATGAAGGTTTCCAAATTTTGAAGAATAATAATAATGATAATACTACTAATAATGAACTTCCTTGTAAATGCACTGATACAGTTATATTAACTGAAAACTTTGAAGCTGGTTGTTGAAAGTAACAATGTATCACCCTAAGCCAGGAAAAAATCATGACTGTTTTCAAAGATGCAGTGATAACTTAATATTTAATTAAGTCTTTGTGAGTGCTGGTTAAACTTTAGGAGGAAGGAAAGTGGAAATATTAGCCAAAAAATCAGAAAAAAAAACCCCAAAAATGTATTTGTTTTACAGTGAAAAAAATTCCACTCTGTATATCATATAGTCAATATGGACCTTATCTCTGTGATCACAACATTATGAAAGTAGTTGCTGTCTCAGACCCAGAGTGTGGAGAAGTTCTGATGGTGAGCAGGGATATCGTGATCAACAGGCCACCAGTTATTGTAAAGGTAAAGAACTTTAACTGTGGGATTTGTGATCTAAGGAACAGATTTATGGACTCTTATTGGCCACCTCCTAGGTACAATGCTGATAAACTTGAAATTCTTTTTTTCTTTTCTTTTATTGTATTTTTTATTTTAGCAAGATCAGTGTGATTTTAAATGTATAACAGTTGACTCTAGAGTGGTGTATAGAGATCACAGAAGTAAATCAGAACAAAATGTGTATGAATAATCCTTTTTTTTTTTTTCCTTACATTTATTTACTTCATTGTTAGTTTGTAAGGGTTACAAAATGTAAAATGTGGGTTTTTTTATTTTCTGACTAGCTACTGAGCCAGCCCAGGCTGAAAGTACCATGTACTGCAGAAATCTCCTTCTGCAATCCTCTCCAGGAAGATATGAAGAACTGCGTAATGACGTTAGAAGGCTGTGGTTTATTCAAAGAGCCGATGACCATTGAGTAAGATCATCAATTATTTAAATGGGGATAATATTGGGGGTTGAGCAGGTTTTGAGGAAGACAACTGTTCTGATATTTTTGCTGTGTAGGATCTGAACAGGACTTTTTGCCCCTTATTACTCTGAGACTCCATTAAAAGCCTCAACCCTCTTGAAACTGATGGGTCATTTAAAGCTGGCAAGATATGCTGCTGCTTCCTTTTTCTCAAGATTTAATTTAAGTGTGTGTTCCAAATTTCTGTCTGAAAGGGAATGCACTCTTTTCTTTACAAGAAATTCTAGCTGGGTCCCCCATCACTTAAAATATTATTGAGTTTATAATAGCATTCTTCTAAATATTCATGAACTGGCACCACATAAGTGAACAATTAGAAAATGACAGTGAGAAATAGCAATATGCATTCTAAGCTCATAACACGTTAATCACAGGAAGCTGGAAACTTCCAGGATGCTATAACATCCTAGGAAAAGTACCTGTTCATTAATATGCATTGCTGTTCTTCATGACAAGGAGAACTGACAGAAGAATGACTATTTTTGAGGGGAAGAAATTAGGAATAGTTCTTACTAAATAATAACGAACTCGATTGCACAAAGCTGCCCGATCCAACTTAGACTATTGGAAATGGAAAGCAGTAAATAATACATTTTTGAGGCAGAAGGGTGCTGCGTTTTTGAAGAATTCAAGACAGTATCATGAACAGGTTTCCAGTTCCAATTACAGAACCGACTATGGGAGTTTTCCAAATCTTCTTTTGGGACAGAAGTTGTTACCATGCTTTGCATAACACAGAATGTGTTTTTTTGGAGGAAGGCAAGAATAAGAAAGTTGTCGTAAGAGTTTGTCTCTGAAAACATGTCATAGCAAATCAAACCTAATTGTGTGCGCTCATCTTGTAGCACTTCAGGTCTCTGAGCTACCCAGGCTCCTAATTCTTTTCCTTCTCTCGGTCCAGTTTGGGAACGCTGGCATCCAACCAACAGGCACGGACCATTGTGGAGTTCACACCTTACAGGCTTGGCAGCCACCGGCTCCTGGCCAACTTCGGATGCCACAAGTTTGCCTACTGCAAGGGATGTGCCAAGGCCGAAGTGTGTTGTCCCGCAGGCCAGAACGGTGCCCTGCCCGTCAGCCAGAACGGGTCGCTCCCAGTGTGTGAGAATGGCTCCCTCCCCGTGAACAGCTCTGGGCCTGTCCCTGTGGCGGACCCTGCATTCAACTCCATGTGTGAATATATATGTATCCCAGTGTGCAACCCAAACTGCAGTGCAGGGGGTCAGCCTGTGTACGACTTCGTCTACCTCCCTGCGGGCCATCCCTTATGCAACTCCATCTGCAACCAAGGCTTCAATCCAATCGCCAATCCTGGTTTCGACCTGGGATGCGATCCTGGCTTCCGTGTCATATGCGAGACCGTGCCTCCCGCCACGTGTGGCCCGATGCCTCCGTCCATGTACGGCTCCATGCCTGCCCCGGCATCTAACCCCGTGTGTCCCCCTATGCCTCACGTGGTGTTTGAGACGGGTCCTGCTCCCGTGCACCAGCCTGGAGGCGGAGGGGGGCCAGCGTCCTATTCTGTCTCTGTCCCCGCGAATAATGCGGTGAGTGCCCTGCTGACCCACTTCATGGCTGGCTCTGCTCCCGCTGCGGCAACCCAGGTAGTCCCTACCCATATGCCCGCTCCGCCATCCCATCCCGTGTGCTCTCCAGCAGCCCACGCTGTCGGCAGTCCCATGCCGCCACCAACTCCCCTTTCAGTGCCTGCTGCCTCCCTCTCGCACATCGTCTGCGGCTCCGCGCCCTCTCCCGCCGCCCAGCCTCCGTGTGGCCCAATGGCCACCCTGCCCGCCCAGCCCCTCGGTGCCCCAGTAGCCCATGGCGTGTGCTCCCCGGGCCCCTGCCCCGCGGCTTCCCCGGCGCCCCACTCCGCCACCCGCAGCGCCACGCCAGCAGGGCTGCAGATGGGGAGCGCGCCGGCGGCCCGCTCGCTGCGCTCCCCGGCCCCCCGCCCCGTGGCGCCCCCGGCAGCCCACTCGCTGTGCTCGCCAGCCCCCCGCCCGGTGGGACCCCCCGCGGCCCACTCGCTGTGCTCCCCCACCTCGGCCTCGCTGGGGGCCGCGGCGGCCCGCCCCACCAGCTCGCCTGCCGCTCGCCCCGAGGACTCGGCGGCGGCCTGCACCCCCTGCCCCCCGGCCCCGCGCCCGCTGGCAGCCACCACGGCCCGCTCCCTCTGCGCCCCGGCCTCTCGCTCGGCCTCCCGGGTGGTGGGCACCCCGGGGTCTCGCTCAGTGTGTGGCCCCCAGTGGGGGCCCTCCTGCGACACCGCCGCTCGCTCAGGCTCCCACTCCACGTGGGCTCCCGCCTCCCGCTCACTGTGGAGCCCCGCAGGGCGCTCGGGCTACTCCCCCTTGTCCCGCACCGGCTACGGCGCGCTCACGCGCCCTCCATACAGCTCCTTGTCCCGCTCCTCCTCCAACACCTTGTCCCGCTCGGCCTACAGCACCCTGCCCCGCTCCACCTCTCCCCCTGCCTATGCCACCCTCCCGCGCTCTGGGGCGCGCCCCTCCAGCAGCACCCTGCCCCGCACAGGGTCCCGCACGCCCTGGAGCCCCGGCAGGAGCACTCTCACCTATTTCAAACGCAAATACCTGTAGCGGAGAGTAACCTGGGGAGAAGCCGAAGCCAGGAAATGAAAGCCCGCGTGCAGATGCTTTGAAAGAGGTTAGAAATAGGGTGATGAAAGGCAGCGTGCGTACTCCTGAGTATTTATCCAGGCATTTGAGATGTGCCAGAAAGCAGGCTGCTAGCTGACCACCGAGGGATGCATTGATGTAATATTTATGTGTCTTGAGATACGGTACAATGGAAGTGACAAGTGGACGTGTTCCCGGTGGAACCGTCGTGACAATTGTTGCACAGTGCAGGTAATCAGACTTACTTGCTTGGTCAAGCTGTTTTATAAATTATGTGCTTTCACTCTCTCTTCTCTTGAGTTCTTGCAATGCGCGTTTCTCAGATCTCCCTGGGCTACAGCGCTCGCAGGAAATCTCTCTCCCTGCATGAAATGTACTGTCCTTGGGACGCTGCAAAGAAATGGCAGCAGAACTGCCTTACATCTCGCCTAACAGACACTGGGCCCCTGAGTCCTGGTGTTGAGGTGGCTCAGGTCAGTTCTGCATGCACTCCTATTTCCTTAGTTATGAGGCAATGAAAACTGTGGAGGTCATGGAGTAATTCAATCGTTACAAATCAACTGAAGAGTTTAAAAAAAAAAAAAAAAATTATAATAAATTTAGTATTACTACTCTTGATGTATTACTGTTCCAGTATCAGAAATCCAAAGGTCAGATTAGAAAGGCTGCAAAACTTGATGAATGATTAGTACCAATTTATTGGCTTTCACAACTGAATGGTTTTCATGTAGCCTATTTCAAACGTTTTCTCATATATATTGCATGCATTTAGGTTCACGGGAAAAGCTCTCATTCCAAGGCTGTGCCTTTCTGATTCAATATAGCTAGGAAACTTCCATCACCAGACCTGAACTAGAGAAGGAACTATGATGTTATCCTTTCTTTCCAACACCCAGTCCTCCCAACTGAAAGGTTAAGAAGGTGAATGAAAATATATTACGTCTTCTTCAGATAATTGGTGTTGTTTCACTGCTAACCTTCTCCCAGTGTTTTAGGAATAGAAATCATGCATTGTCATAATGGAACTGTCCCCAGATTTTGGATTTGCTCACAAGAATTGTGGATTTACTGACAACACCTCCCATCCCTCCATTATTTTCCTCTAGTGCTCCATTATTTTTAGTAGCAAGTGTTAGTGGGGTTTTGTGGTAAGATAATTTTGCTGGTGCTGCAGAATCTTCAGTCATGTAGCAATAGTATTTCAGTAGTATCACTGTAGTTCACACCCCTATGCTCTGTGATGAGATTGAGTAACCTTCCGGGGATTTTGAAAAGGTGTGGTGTCAGATGGTAGCTATGAACTTGCCAACACTAACAACTACATAGCAACTCCGAGTATGGTAGAAGAAATATTTGCCTGGATACTGTAGTAGAGTTGTCATAACTCAGTGACTTGTTTTTTACACAGTTTCAATAGTCTCTGTTAGGTACTTGCTGAGAATTTCTTTGCCTGACTGACAATAAAATAGAAATTTAAAAAACACCTGTAATTCTGTTGTTTTGGTTTCTTTTTTCAGTAATACCTCTTCAAAAGTGGGAAATAAATCTCTCCAGATGCACTGGAATGTGAAATCTTCCTTCCATTCTGTTTCTGTTATATTTCCTCTTCCTTTCCCTAAAGTCTGGAACCAAGGGTTAAAAATAAGATCTGAAGTTAGAGGAAATCTATAGGTTTCCTACTATACCTGAAATACTCAGTTTGGTATTAGAGGAAAAATTCAGCCATCCTCTTTGTTCACAATAAGGCTTTTCACCTGCGGATGCTGCATGAGTTTTCCCTTTGCTTTCATGGTCTGCAAAACTCGCAATCCACAGAAGTGCCAAAATGAACAAATCTTTGGGTGGCAGAGGAAGAGATACAAAAGATACCAACACTATCTATTTAAGAAAAAAAATGTGATTTTTTTTTTTTTTTGAGAAAGTGTTAATAGTACATGGCACCTGTGTCATTACCAAATAACATTTCAGCTTTCTTTTCCCAGTAGTGGTTTGACTTCTCTGATTTTCCTAATTTCTGAGAATGAGCCTGATTCCATATTTCAGGAACTCCAAAGATTTAGTCCCAACCTATTAATGTCACTGGAGTTGTCGACACTGTGTGCAAACTTTACTCCCCACTCTTCTTGCTATATATGTTGAATACACATTGCTTTTGAAAACTGTAACAAGTTCATTATAATTAGAGGATAACAGAAAAGCTTTAAAGTTCAAAATTATTCTAATACTAAAGAAATTATCCTGAGTGTGGTGTTGTCACATACATCCTAATAATAACAAAAGGTCGGTTGTAGTCTCCTAGAAAGTCCATTTTACAGCCTTATATTCATTTAGGGGGTGGAAAAAACCCTAAACAAAAAACACCCCAAAACAACAAAAAACCCCAGCAAACAACAGATTTAAATTATCTCCTTCTTAAATGTTTATGTCTGAAAGGCTCCAACCTGTGTTTTATAAGGTACCTCCTATCACAGGAGGCATGGTTTAAATTTCCATGAAATTGCTCTTCTGTTTTGTTTTGTTGTGGGTTGGTTTGTCTGTGGATTTTTTTTTTTTCCCCCCAAAACTGACATGTTTTTCTGTCTCAAATGCACTTTCTTGGAGTAGAACCCACAAGATTCACCCCCACCCCCCACCCCAGTGTATTTAACATATTGAAGATTAACAGTATTCTGTAACGTGGTGTGATACATAAAGAAGTCTATTTTAGAGAAGGGGAGGCCAACTCAAGCATGACAGTTATAGTCATCAGAGTACAGTACTATCATATTTATCTGTTCAGGAATATATGTCTAATTTTAATCTCAGTTCAGATATGTCTTTTATTTAAGTGAGGGAAATATATTCACTTGTTTCTAGGCCAGTGAAGGTGAAAAAAAGAAATTTCTGATGCATTATTATAGTTACCCTTTCTATGATTTAACATAATAAATGAGAATACTGGAATTTATTTTTGTTTGCAACTAAAGGTTGTATTTCTTTTAAAGATGAGGAAGAATCTAGTATGTGATAATTTTCAGTTCTCATCTGTAACAGTTCATTAGACTTTTACAAATCTTTTTTTAGATGAGAAGTTATAAAGATTCAGCTGCAAGTTAACTGTTTCAAACTTTAAATGCTTAAGGTTTGTGCTTCTTTGGACATTTGCTGGTAACATACCATAAAATGCCTGAGTGAAATGTGATTTATTTTTATATATTCCATTACTTGCAAGAAAAATATTTAAATGTATAACTCAATTAACCAATTTCCTACCAAGTATTAGTTATAGAGGTAAATTAAATTTGATATATTGTATCTGACAAAAAGATTAAATTAGGGAAACACGATATTCATTTTACTTAGTGTTAAAACCAAACAAAATCTTTTGGAACATGTACTATGAAGTGTATGAAAATAAAGAAATGAGATATGCTGACCAGGAAAATGTGAAAATACTCAAAATGCAAAAGACAACAAGGATTTCTTTTTTTCATTATGCAGCAATTTTATGTCATCTGTTCCATTATATCTGAATTTTCAAAACTTGATTTTTTCATAGTGCATTTGTAAAAGTGTTTTTATAAGGGGAGGTCTTTATTTGTAGAAGGAAATCCTATTCAAACTTTTTACAGGCATCCCAGCTCTTTCTTTCTTTTGATGTCTTAGATGGGAGGAATTTCTTCCACGCCTTTGTATATTCTTCCTGGATGATCTTGTTCAAGCTTTTAAATTCTTTGTCTTTGAATTGCTAAGTATGTTATGTAATGTGCATGTATGCTTATTTGTGTTGGGTAATTTTCTGACTCTCTGACTAACACCAGAATAAAAGTTTTGTGCAGGAGACCAATACAGGATTGAAAACAGAAAGTGTTCCCAGCCCAAGGATCAAATGCAGTGTACGTGCACAGCTGAGCTCTCGTTACTATTCTGTTGCTTGTTTATAGTAATTATTAAGTCTGCTACCACATTAGTTTGGATTTTAAATCTATTTATTTCAGATATAATAACTGGCCACACCTGTCTAACTTTTCAACTAACCATAAATTTTTTTCCTGTTTTCTCTCCTGAGAAAAGTTGCCATTGATGGTGCTCAGTAGACTGCATTAGCTATTTGAGCAACCTGTACTTTTTCGTATGTTCATTTCCAGCCATCATATATCTGAACTGCATGTGTGTTTTCTCCATAAGGCATGTTTACTGCAGGCTATCTATCAGTGCTACAGGGTTTGAATAAAGAGCATTCATTGATACATATGAATTGGTTGCAAAAATTAAAAAAATGAAATAATATCTAGAAAACCAGGAGTTATGTGTAAAGAAGGGAAAATCTTTATTGTATAAAGAAATGTCACCACTATACACCATTTTCTTTTAGAAAATATCTTCTGTGATTCTGGTGTTCTCTGATTCCTCTTTCTGAATATCAAATGTCAAATTTTATTAAAGCTATGACAGTATGTCAAGTTAGCTTTGGATTAATTTGAAGCAGAGAAATGTTGACATTTCAGATCAATATTACCAGGAATCCTTACTGCTCCAATATATTAAAATATACCAGTAAACCTAATCCATTATCTGCAGTAGTTTCTGGATATAGAGCTCAGACACTGGATATCAACCCTGACCTAAAAAATAATCTATAGTTCTGGCTGAGGTAAATGTAGCATCTTCATCTTCTAATTTTTGCTTATCTTTTAATTTCATTTTGACCTTTTTTGGCCTTCATCCCTTTTCATGCAGGCGAAACAATTAGAATAGCTGGAGACTGTTCAAATGTAAATACAATCAAAATTGTTACATCAGCCTTCAATAGACATTTCAGAGTCTTTAATAGGGAATTCTGTGTTAGGAGCACAAACGTTATAAGATGGACTGAGGTTTTTGTAATGATCTTGTTTCTTTCCTTTAGGTGATCTCAGGCAATTATATAATAGCATGAGTCATTAGGGGTCTCAACTGTACATTAGCTGAATACCAACATGTACACTTTCCTGCATCACTGACAGGCCATTTGCCAAGGACAATATCAAAGCAGAAGGAACGATAAACAGTTTATGAATGAAGTCAATGAAGTTTGTTCAAAGACTATGGATCAAATAGAAATAAGATGCACAAGGGTTATCTGATACGTAAGGCAAAAATTAGGCACTAAATAGCCAAAATTAAAATTCTGAGAATTTTGTGACGGATACTACTTAATCCTGGTAACATCCAAACCCTGCAGGAGCCTTACTGTTTCTTTTTAAAATCTTGAGGTGCCTAGATTTGTGTCCCAATATGTACAGATTTTTGTCCCAGTCAGAGCTGGATTGGTCCTGGTGTGCTCCTTATTACTCTTAAACCAAATCAAGGTCCAGAAGCTAGGTATTGCCAGCCTAAATTCCCTTAGTGGTCTAATCCTTGAGGTGGTCAGAATGCATATAACATAAGCATAGCCACAAAGTTTAGAAATAGTCTTCATCATTTGTATTTTATCTGCTCTTTAATGTTTATCTATAGTTTAATGCAAAACGCAAGCTAGACCCAAACCTAGGACTTACATACACCGCTAAGTGCCTTATCAACATGCCAAAGGACTTTCCTTCTGTTTTTTCCCCCTATATAATTTTTTTTTCCCCCCAGCTGTAGCAGAAGGGTGCTGTCTTTCTCTTCCCTAGTACAAGAGAGACATACATTTCGCTATCTGTCTTGGGAGGGCATTTCTGGAGAGAAAGGACACATTCACTTCTAGTAAGCAAAGAATCAAATGGAAAACTACTTCTTGATATAGATGTTCCAGGCACTTGATGCTGGTTGTACTTTAAAGGAAGGGTTTAACCTTGCTCTGCTGATTCCCAGTGGGATGGGTGTGGCTATTGCTCTGAGTGAGGTGCATAAGCCTCACAGCATAAAGTTTTTCCACATGCTTGTTTGCTAAGTTCTTCTTGGCTGTGTATAGAGAGGTGAAGGCAAACTGTTCTGGCTCCCTGACAGCATTCGCTGGCTCCTTGTTTAAGCCACTAACACTCTTGCCAGCCACATAGCATCATGTTCTTGATTTATTTTAGAGGAAAATGGGCGAATGAGGGGGAAAACTCCTAAACATTAGTTGCTACAGTGATTATGTAGAAAGTGCATTGCCTGCTCAGTAGAAGTTTCCTGTTCAATTCTTCCAGTACTTACTGAATTGAAACCTGCTTCCTTAATTCCAAGACAATGCATTCCCCAGAAGAGCAAAAAGTTTGTGTGATTTTTTTGTGGTGGTGTGAGGGACGAAATGGCTGGACATTTGTCGCAACGCTTGCCCGCATGAAGCTGGCAGGGCCTTGCAGGAAAGTGTGCGGGGTGTCACCCACTCACACGGCAACAAGGACGGCGGCGAGGCCCTGGTAACAGCCCGCTCGGAGCAGATGATGGGCTGTGGGTTGTGCACATGGTCGGCGCGTGAGACCCCGGGCATAGCGGGGCTCGGACACGCGGGCAATGTGCCGTCGCCCTGGGCAAGCAGGACGCGAGGGAGGTCTGCGCAAGTGTGAAGTTGTTGCCTCAGGCACGCAGCCTATAAAAGACCCCCACCCCAGACCCCAGTGTGATCACCCATGACCAAAGACCCTGGTGTGATTCACCCACCACCAAAGACCCCAGAAGCACGGACCCCTGGGACACCGCGGATCCATGGTGGTGACTGTTTGTGCTTTCCTATCCCAAACTGTTGCTTAATTTTCCTCTCTTGTTTTCCTTCCTTCTCTATCGCTATTTTTCTCTCTTCTCCAAGTGGTTAATAAACGGGTGGACTTATGGCATCTGACCTCATTTGTGTCTTAACCTCGCTCGAATGGATCGAACCTGAAATGAGAGGTTGGTTTAGCCGCCCCTGGCCTCCCAGACTCGTCTGAGGTCAGTTAGAACGCAAGGGGACCCTCCTCTCTTCCAAATCGGATCGTAACATCTTTTAATTGGTGTCACGGACAGGATCCCTCGGAGGGAGAGTGTCATATTGTCCACTGGTTCTTGTTTCGTCTTGTTGTAAGTGAGACCTCCCAGGAACAAATAGGGGGCAGGATAGTGTGAAGTGTTCAGAATTTACGTGCTGCCTTCCTGGGAGGACTGCCCCCTTCATATCTGAGATATGAGTGACCAAGTAACTGCCCCTAAGGGCAAGGAAGTTCTGTTTGATTTTTTTGACAAATACAATGCCCGGCCTTCTGTGCCTGGCATAGATTGGGCACAGAACAGTTGGCACAATTTGCAGAGTGTCGTAGGCCGAATGGTTGCTCTGCGGGAGGACGCTCGGGTCCGCTCTGGGAAAGGGAAAGCCATTGTTTGTGCCGTGCTCAGCGGCAGCGGGGGCGAGAGACTGCCCTCATGCCACTGAATCTCAGACCATAGAATCTCTCCAAACCCTGGTTCAAACCCTGCGGGGACAAGCTGGCAAATTAAAAAAAAACAACTGAAAGAGGAAAAGGACCAGGTTAAAATTTTACAAGCTGCTCTTAAGGAGCAACTGCTTGTGAATGCCGTCTGTGAGGAGGCACCCCATCAAACTATTTACCCTATTAATGACCTGCAGGCAGTGAGAGAAAAATTAGAGAGACCAGAACCACCCTCGCTGCGACCCTTAGTTAAAACCAAATACAGTTACAAAGATGAGCAGGACCATTTTCCCCAAGTTACAACTAAAGAAATCCCCTACACTGCCACTGAATTGGTGAAATTGAAAAAGGATTTTGGCCGAACCCCAAAGGAATCAGAGACGGATTATGTGTGGAGAGTGTCACTATCAGGAGGGGATCAAATTTTGCTCAGTGAAAGGGAGGTGGAAGGATATTGGGGGCCAGGACTATTCTTAACTACCGGAGACCACCGAGCCCCCTGGTCTCCTACCCAGTGAGCGGCTTATTGGGCAGGAGGGTTGAACCCCCTGGAAAGGGGGGATCCTCTCGCAATTATGGGAACTATTGATCAATTGGTGGAAAGTGTGCAGAAAGCGGCTTGCCTGCAAATGATGTACGATTGGAAATTAGAACCTAGGCAGGAATCCCCAATGGTGATGCTGGTGGATCCCGAGCGAATGACTCCCCTTATAAGGGGACTCCCCGACTCATTAAAACCAATTGGGATTAAAATACAGGGAAAAATAGAGGCAGCTTTAGAGGGATTTGCTCCTGATCAGCCTCGCGGACCCCCAGATAGGAAAGTGTGGACTTGGGGTGAAGTAGCCCAAGAGTTAATCAATTATGGGCGCAAATATGGCCCCGTTGGCCCTTCAGCCACCAGAAATCTAAGGCGGGCCGAAGTTAAAATGGTCCCGCGCTCTGGTGATGCAAAAAAGCCGCCCCTCATAAAACCATCTCGGGGGAGGGACTTTCCAAAGAAGCGCAGTAGCTTGTGGGCAAAGGGCTGGCAAAAGGGGATCCCACGTGACGTAATGGATGGGCTGCCAACAGACAAGTTAAGCTGGTGATGGGGTAGCCTGATAAATCAGTAAACAGGGAAGCAGACTTTAAAGGTGCTATTACCCCTAGTGCACTTTCTGAGATTGATTCTTTAGGAATAAATGTCTCCCGAGACTCGGCGGAAGGTCAGTTAGAATGCAAGGGGACCCTCCTCTCATCCAACAGGTGGGGAAAAAGAAGACAGTTTTTTGTTGATCCAAGCCTTGTAGTATGAGACAACACAGCTATTATAACTCTCTACCAAATGAAGTTCACAGAGGAAGGTTGTCCAAATCTGTCATTGTGGATTGGTTTAACTACTAAATTTTTTCCTTATAAGCCATGGATACCCTGAAACTATGAAGCTATCACTTATCATTTTATGTGTATGGCAACCTCTCTGATGTCTGAAAGGGATTTTATGTCAATGAACTATGAAAAGAGCGAGGACTTTCAAGCAAATGGAAGTGTTCATGCAAATACAAATAATAAATACAACTAAGTATAAATGCTCCTCTGTCCTAAATACATTCATCTCTCAGTTGCTTTCATTCAAAGATTGGCCTGTACGCTGCTTTTTAGCAAGAGGATGTCTGCTGGAAGATTTAGTTTGTAAAGATGTAAATTCTTTGAGTTGCTTTTAGATGTAATAGTTTCTCTAACTTGGCTGATAGAGCTCTAGAAAGCTGACAGAGGAAAATAATTGTGAAAAAATTCCCCCAGGTATTGTCTTTCAAGATGAAATAATTTTTATAGTAATATATATATATATATTTTTCCAACTGCATAAGATGTAAAATTCAGTAGAAAAATGTTAATTGTGTATAAAATTTCCTCACAGCAGCAGTCTGCTGTCATTCAGTCAGTGCAGCAGAGAGTCTCAGTCATGCACAGAAGGTTAACAGATGCATTCAGCTCCATGGATCCTGCTACTGCCATGGCTAAAGGATGAACACACACAGGTATTCTGGACAGAGTGGTGCCATATCTGGAGAACAGGCAAATTTGGGGTGTAATGACTTGAAATTGACACACCAGGAGGACGAGATGTCATCCGAAGGTACCTGGACAAGCTGGAGAGGTGGGCCTGTGTGAACCTCATGAGGTTCAACAAGGCCAAGTGCAAGGTCCTGCACCTGGGTTGGGGCAACCCCCAATATCAATACAGGCTGGGGGATGAAGGGATTGAGAGCAGCCCTGCGGAGAAGGACTTGGGGGTACTGGTGGATGAAAAGCTGGACATGAGCTGGCAATGTGCGCTTGCAGCCCAGAAAGCCAATGGAATCCTGGGCTGCATCAAAAACAGCGTGGCCAGCAGGTCAAGGGAGGTGAGTCTGCCTCTCTACTCCTCTCTGGTGAGACCTCATCTGGAGTGCTGCGTCCAGCTCTGGGGCCCTCAGCACAAGAAGGACATGGGCCTGTTGGAGCGGGTCCAGAGGAGGGCCACCAAAATGATCCGAGGGCTGGAGCACCTCTCCTATGAGGCCAGGCTGAGAGAGTTGGGGTTGTTCAGCCTGGAGAAGAGAAGGCTGCAGGGAGACCTTATTGCGACCTTTCAATACTTAAAGGGGGCCTACAGAAAAGATGGGGGCCATCTTTTTAGCAAGGCCTGTTGTGACAGGACAAGGAATAATGGATTTAAACTAAAGAAGAATAGATTTAGACTGGATATAAGAAAGAAATTTTTTACAGTGAGGGTGGTGAAGCACTGGAACAGGTTGCCCAGAGAGGTGGTAGAGGCCCCATCCCTGGCAACATTCAAGGTCAGGTTGGCTGGGGCTCTGAGCAACCTGCTCTAGTTAAAGCTGTCCCTGCTCACTGCAGGGGGGTTGGGCTAGATGACCTCTAAAGGTCCCTTCCAACCCAAAGCATTCTGTGATTCCATGATTCTATGAAATTATTTGGGAATCTGTATTCAAAGTCAAGGGGTGGAAGTATTAAATAGTTTACCTTCATGTTATTTTGGTTATATAGAAGAGCTAAGTAGCTTTAGCTTATTTTTCCTGTTTGTTTTGTTTCAGTAGAACAACTAGCAGTACTAAGAGTACTAGTAAATAATACTAATAGTACTAATAAAAGTAAGGTATAAGAAGTGCTGAACTTGTGGAGGATAATTTTCTGTTAATTTCAAAGCCTGTGATTTATTGACCAAGTTTTTGTTAAAAAGTTTAGTTCTACTCAATTTAGTCTTGAGTTTGAAAATGAACTATAATAGGGCTAAGGCACTGATGACCTTCCTTTCACAAGCATAGATGCATACATATAACTGTATATTGGAGCTAAAATCTCCTGCATACAAATTTTTAAAAGTTGCGAGATTATAGTATCTCTTGTAATACAAGGAATTATTTGACTTCTCTGCAGTGGAGTATTGCCTCAGCAGTTAACCTCGTCTTAAAATTGTAGAACGTATTTTAAAGCAGATAATAGAGAGTGTACTTTTTTGTTGTTGTTGTTATCAGTTCATTTTAAAGCACTTCAGAGCTAAGAACATGGAAATTTCCAGCAATACAGACTGGATATAGTGCAAATTGTTTGTCATCTTAGGACTCAGGTGTGAATAAGACAAAATTTTACAACCTGTACTTAACACAGCTAGATTTTTCTGCATTAATCAAAAAATGGAAGAAGCAAACTTAATTTGGATTCCAAATTTTAAGATGATTTGCTAAGCTTTTATGTGAGCACAATGGTTTTGTCAAGAACTTAAAGTGTAAACTGTAGCTGATAAACACCTATTATTATCCTCAAAAAAAGGAATTCTTAATGAGAGGTCTGAGCACTGCCCCATTATTTAGCACAATGTTGTGTTTGATTAAAAGATAATGACATTAGGCAAATAACGATTTGGATTTGAGTTGCTATTACAAATCAGGATACCTGTCTTATAAATCTGTGTTAAGTGCACTTAAGTAACATAAAGTTTAAGATAGTAAGCATTATCTTCGTCTGTCTCACTGGGACTGGAAAGTGCATTTAAAATACAGCAACTGGTTAATTATTTGACCGAGTCCTATGTGATGTAATGCTACTATTCACCACATGGCTTAATAAATCCCTAGTAAATAAAGTGTGAATGCTAAATAAATCCCTAGTAAATAAAGTGCGAATGCTATATCTGAGAGAGAGCGAAGTAAGAGCATTTTAATTCTAAACCATATGCCTCAGATATTAAAAGAAAGAAAATTAGTAAGTGGTTCATGAAATTAGATTGTAAGAAAATAATTATTTGATACAGTATGTTACAGAAATGCCCTGTATTGAGAATTTTTATGGCACAAAGTTGATTGAAATAATTACTAAAGAGAAAAAAGATAACATAAGCACTTGTGTATTTTTATTGTGCTTTAACAGAACACATCCTCTGTGCTGATTCAGAAGTCCAAGGGACTTGAGAGGCAGGACCAAGATGTGTATTTTTGTCTAAAACAAACATTTTGAGGAATAACACTACAATATTAAAGTATTTAGAGTTTGAATGTGAAAGACCTGAAAATCAAGCCTCATCAAAACATTGGACTAAGTTATTAGGGAGGAAATAATTGACATCCTGTCATGGACATTCCTGGTTTCCAAGATCAGAATACAATGATGCTCAAATAGCCTCTTTTAATGAAGAAATTCTGACATCTAATTTTCAATGGCTGGTAGATTGTACATACTCTCAAAAGAGTAAAGATTTAGGTTGAAAATACTTGATTTACCATTAAGAAAATCTGCCTGAGCTTTTTTGCAAATGCAGAACTTGTACTCTAATTTTTGACCTTGGCTAACATCTGTTGATGTTAAAATCCACATTTCTAAGTTTGCTGGAGAAAGGATTTTGCATTAAAAATGAGTCTTACTTCATTTCATGTTATTTATTCCTAAGTTTATTACACTGAGCATCAAACTCTTCCTTTGACAGATTGTCACTGGGAATATTTCTCCTTTTAAAGAGTCTAAAAAATTTTAATTTGTGTAATATGCAAGTGACAATGTTAGTTGTCTGGCTTTTTGTAATTGCTTTGGTATCTGGTCTTTCACTCTGGAAATGTTACTTTATAGTTTATGACCATATGACTAAAACCCCAAGAAGTAATAGCATAACAGTTCAAAGCCTTCCTGCGTGCAAATTGCCCCCCACCCACGCATTTGTAGGGGTTAGGCCCGGGCTGGGGTCCAGCCTGGTGCAGCTGCATAGCCATGAAGCAGAGCTGTGTGCGAGTTGCTGAGAGAGGTGAGGTCCTCCCTGGCTTTGCTCCGGGCTTGCTTTGAAGCTGCAGCTCTTGCCCTTGGTCTTGCCTGAGCTAGGTGGCAGGTACCCCTGAGACTCCTACCTCCCCATTCCTGACACTGACCACCACCCATGGGCTGACATCCCAGACTGGTTTCAGCCCATTCCCATCCCCACGTCCCTGTCCAGACATCCAGGGGCTGTGAGCTCCTTGCTCAGGAGCTGTGGGACCAGCTCCATGCTGGTAAGTTCCCTGCCCTGCTGGAAGTGCTGTCACACTCAGCCCTTGGCTCACCTCCCTGACAAGCATGCTGACCTTCATACAGAGTTTTAATTCCTCCCATTTTCTCCTAGAACAGACTTTGCCAAATATTCCCTTGGACAGTCTGCTTTTATTTCAGGCCTGGCATCATGTGCAACAACCTGCTGACATATAAGATCACATTAGGTGTTCTTCTTCCTCAACTAATTCACAGTTTGATATGGCTCCTACAGATGTCAAGTGTCCTAAGTCCTGCTGGATTCAGTGGAGCGGGAAGAAACCTGTGGAATTACAGGGGATGAGCTTGGTGTGGATGAAGGGGGTATGAAATCTAATAATAACATTGGAACACCTGAAAAATTGTATGCTAACTGTAATATTCATTACCTATATTTCAGCAAGGCTTTCACAATACATCTTTTTTCTTTTTTTTCATTAGCAATGTATCATGTATATAGTAAGTATTTATTACAGTCTCTCTCTGGGCTGAAATTATCTTTCAGAATGAAATACAAATGATTTATTGACACAGAAATATACTAATTACTGACAAAATCCCTGGAAAATTGGGATAACATAGAGCTTTGGCAATGAGATGTTAGCACCCCTACCTCCAATAAATTTTTAACTTTTGTGAGTGCCTGTGGAGAATAAATATCTGTCACAGACTTACTCATAATAAATATTGAGAGAGCAAATGTGCCTCAAACTAAAAATGTATGTAGTAGAACTTTTGAAAGAATGAACTTGATATAAAATAATAAGCTGATTTTATATTTGAAGTGATCTATACTTGTATAACAAATATCCTTTGTTGAAAAATAGAGTTAGCTGCTTGAAAGGCAGAAGTTCTTAATGAAATCTTTTTTCTTCTCCCCCCATAACTTCATTCTATAATAATGATTAGGCTTTTAAATTGTGAATCAGTTACTACTTTTATTATTATGACTATAATGATAGTAATAATTATTATTATTATTTAGTAACTATTATCATTAATTACTATGATCTGGCAGTTTAGGGTCCCTGATGTAGAGTACAGATAATATACAGAAACTGGCAAGAATAAGGACAGACCCTTCCCAGATAGGCAGACTGCCTCAGTGCTGACTTTTTAGTGATCTAATTCCCCAAATGGAACCAAACACCCAAACCAATAAGTTCCCACACAATGAACAGTGGAAATTGCTTGCCTCAAAATTATTCCATTTAACTCAGTGTACCAAATGACTCTGGAACTAGCTAGTAGGAAATACTGAGTAGAAGAACAAATTATGGGGGACTATAGGTGACTCAGACTGAAATACACTATGATTTTACAGTGTAGAGGTTAAGGTGGAGGGGGCATCTGGTCCTCAGCACCACCTCTATATTTTACCCAGTAGCCGTAAAGTATATAAGAAAAGCGGAAACCGAAGGTGATTTTGGAGTGGGGACAAGAAAACTTCTTCTGTTCCCAGGTTAATATCCTAAACACTTGGTTACTGAGACATGCTCATTGCCACTTTATAGCTCAGAGATTTCATAGCTCTTGGATTTCTTTCAGTTCAGTAGCTGAATTTCAAACTGAGAAGTAAAAGGTATGTCACACAAAATTGCCTATGTTGAAGTGCTATATCATTCTTCTGGTTAGGGATATTTCCTTCTCCTGTGATGATGAGATAACCAATAGTCTATGGAATAAAAAAGCTAACGTCATCTCCTACCCCTTAAAGGAAAACAGTAGCTGCACTTTATAGGAAGATCAACCCTATCAGCACCAAGTGTGCTAGGGAGTGCTTATCTTGCGGATCTTGACCTGGTTTTGGCACAGGCCAGCTGCTTACACTGCTCAGCTAGCAAGAGTGGGATGTGCAAACTGCAAGGTTTGGCAAATGTAAAGGAATGAACTAAGCACATGCAGAATTTCAGTGCCTCCGAGATAAAGTCCTTGGAACTCTGCATGTAGGTGCCTGCATTTGTCAACATCTCACTTTGAGCTTAAAGCCATTATGAAATTCACCTTTATTTCAGGAAAAAATAACCAATACTAGGGACAATTCCTATGATGGAAGATACCTGACTCTTTTTCCTTACTTACGCAGGAAACAGAAGCTGGATTGAAAAATCACACAGCTAATTCGCTTTTTCATATATGAAATTTTACAGATTTCCTGCTGTTTTTTTAAACCACAGATATGTAAGCTGGCATTGCATTTTATCATTTTATATGGCAAGCAGTCGATGTGATACACTTTTTTTAACTTCAGATTTTACTGGTTTACTTTAAGCCAGGTTATTTTCTCTTTGTTTTGAGCAGCATTGTATTCATTTTACTTAATAGCTCTTTGGAGTGCACAGAATCAACCGAATGATGATGTGTTCATTTTATGTTAGTTTAAATCTGCATAAGGTGGCATACTACCTGAAATTCTTGGCAGTCTTTTCTTGCCCAAGACGTTTTCCCTTGTGCTGTCAAAAAAAAAAAAAAAAAAAAAAAAAAAGAAAAGAGGGTTCTTTGAAAAAACACCCAGTTAGAAGAGGAAGGTTTAAATGTCTTCTGTTGGTGTTTTGTGGTTTTTTTTTTTTCCCTAGGTTAATTGTCTCAGATTACTTCCCTGAGGTAGTTCATTGCACAGCTGTATGACTGCATGTGCCTGCAGTTATGGGTGGAGAAATAAGCATCCAGGAATGAGGGGGTGGTGGGATGACTCTTTGATGGTTGAGCTGGCTTATGTCATATTAAACTGGTTATGAAACTGCAGTGTAAAGCTACTCCATTTAAACATGATAGTCAGGGTCTCTTTCTATAATTTATAGAATTCTATTAATTCTATAATTTATGCAACAGCAATGGGCAAAAACATGAATAGTAGAGGAATGTGGTTAGATAAACATAGTTGCCACTAAAATGATCCCACTGTTATTTATTTCTGAATGGATTTTGGTAAATAGACACATATACATGAGAAGAAGCACAAAATGAAGCTCAGCAGGCAAATAATTGTACTCTTCTGTTTTCTCAGAATTTTGGTGACTTTAATAGAACTTCTCATTCAAACTTACAGCTTTATTTTTTTTTTCCAGCAGGATACCTAAGGAGTTAGTAACTGTCCCTCTTCATGAAGATCATTTTGTTGGTAGCGCCTGCTCTGTGCTTGGAGAGTTTGATGAGTGTGTTTACCACCATAACATCTATTTGAACATTCCTCTAAGTCTGACTCATTTTCTTGGCTTTTACCTGAGTAGTATAGGAGATTTCTTTACAAAAACTAAGACAGACAAAGCCATATTCTCCCTTAAGGAGTTATGAGCAAGAGTTTTCATTGCAAATATGAGTATGTAATTATAAACTTATACGTCTGTTTTACTGGGTAGAATATATAAAAACATCAAAGAATGTTCCTCAGAAATGCTTAGCTTTTCTGTGTGCAGGCAAGTAGTCAGAATAATCTGAATGCTTTCTCTAATAAAATATGTAGGGCAAGTGAGAGCAGGAAGTATTTGCAAATGTTTATTTGAATAAGTGAGTCTGAGTCACTTGGATAACACTTGCAACCATTTTTCTTAAACAAATACAGATCCAGTACAAGCAATTTTTAATCCTCAGAATAATTAAGAAAGGATTTGTTTGGGAATGTCCATGCCATTAAGAACTTAACCCCGATGTCCATGTGTCCATCTTTGAACCTTTCCAGGGTCCTTCCTGTGCTTACAAAAATTGCAGTCATCCAGTATGGGGAAAAATGCTATTTAATTAAGACAAATGTAGAGTACATAGAAAAGTAAGTTAAAAATGACTCAAAAAGAACTGTTCTACTGAAACATGTTCATGCAATTCTGAATAAAAAAAAAAAAAAAAAGGTATAAAACAACTGATACTTTGCATTTTTCCTATTCCAGGTAGACCTGTACTGGGGTATAATGAAATAGGAGCTGTTTTCTAAGAAGTACACTACCCTCCCTGGGTGCTGAAGCAGCTTCACTGAGTGCAATCTATATAGATCATTGTGCCCACTAACTTTCCCCCTGGCTCTGAAAAGTACGTCTACATAGCAATGGAATTGAAACAAAGTGAATTTGTAAAGCAGAACAGTTGATGCTGAGGATCCAATATCCCAAGAATATGTGCTTCAAAAGTGCAAGTAAGTGGGTGGAGCTGATCTTCCAGGTCAGCTCCCCCAAAAGAAATGTTGTTCATGTGTTCTAAATGTGTAAATGTGTAAATGTGTCTTTGAAATATAAACGAAATATAAATGAAAACTCATAATTGAGATTTGAGAGATTAGCTTTAAAAGCACATCTCTGTCCCATAATTCCAGCGTAAATGCACCCGAAATACTGTAAACATACATGCATGTATCACAGAGTTATCTTGCACTACTGGGAATTGTATTCACTCTCATGCAATGCATTCCCTAAGGCCTCTGGCTGTAGTAAGCTGGGCACTTCTTTGTCCATACTTGGTTTCACTGTCACCTTCATGTCGTGTTAACATATTAGGTGAATGAAATATATCTTTCCATGAATGCTTTCTAGGTTCTTCCTCTGACTGCGATTGCAGAAGCAATTGTTTGCGTCTGCTTGAATAAGCATGATTTTTCCTTATCAATTCTTCACATAGCAGACTATGCCATGCTGCGTCCTGTCAGCATACCATTGAGAAATGCTACAAACATATTCATTCACCTGCTGGAAACGCTGCATATGCCGTGCATTGAACCCACACTCCAGTAAGAGAAGATGATTTCAGTCAAGTTAAGGGCCTATCAGGCACAATAATTCCCTAGTGACACAGACCTGTATGCTTTTTGTCAGGATTAGTTCCTTACTCTATCTGCTTTTTAAGAGAAAGAACCTGAAATAACCTAAGTATTTCATACATACACCATTTTGCCGCAAACCTGAAAAAAACCCATATGGCTTACATTTTTGAACCATTTAAATCTATACCATTAGGTCAAGAAACTATTAAATGTTGAGATTGGATATCTAAGCCACTGGGAACTCCTTGCCAACACATGTAAAAGCCATGCCAAAATTCCCTCCCTGCTCCACCAGCAAGGCACAGCTGAAGTTAACATTACTTTCCCCAGCAAGTTTATAAGCATCAGGAAGTACAGGGTGTAGCATCACCCTAAATATTTTCATTTTATGGACATGACATACATTAAGAGTCTTCTATTTTGGAATGTAAATACCACTGAGAAGAGACTGGTAGCTGACTTGAGTCATCAAACAGGAGATCAGCAAAAGCTGCAGAGAAACTGAACCCACTGCATGTCGTGTTTTGAGTGATGTACTGCCAAGAGAAGGTGAAGATGGAAGCATGGTGGAAAGAAAAAAAGTGGTAAACAAGCTATTGCCTCATTTTTGCCTCTCTATGTATACAGGCAAAATTTATGTCCTATCCTTTCAAAATGGTCTCCACGTTTATCATATTCATCCCTGATTTTCTATATATTTCAGCTTAAGACCAATGTAGATTTTAAGTCACATTTACACAGAGCATTTTGCACAGATGTGAAATTATATGAAAATATATTTTGCAGTTAATGGAGTAAAATAGATTTGGTATACCTACAAAATTATGTAATTTACTGTAGTTTTTATCTGCCAGTAAAAAATACTTATTTTTTTCTCCATGAAATCAGTGATAGAGTAAAAAGGTGTGGAGACAACAAATGGTTATTAATCCAAATACATCCGGTGAAGCTGAACAGAGACTGGCATAATGGTTATTAAACTACAAAAGAGGGGAGAGCTTCTCCTCAAGCCAGTTGCAGCCAAGGTGCTTAGCCGAGAATGGACAGAGGGTGAAAGGAGAACAATGAAACATAAAGAACCAGGGAAGAACGGAGACAGGAGGACATGACAGCAGGTAATGACTGGGAAGGAGAAAGAAAACAACAAAACAAACGATGTGTTTAAAGCATAAAATGAAGACAAGCAATGCTTCACATTCCCTGCTGGTGGACAATCGGTGTTTTGTTAGGATACCTGGTATTTATCAGAGAGGGACTGGGGAGTGCAGGGTGAGGGACTGAGTCAGCAGAGAGGCTGCTAACAAGGTCACCTGAGGGACTGGGAACCAGCTGGGACCTCTGGAATTAACTTCTCTCTTCTGGTGCACAAGAAATGGGGCTTACATACCACACAGTGTGCGAGCCACGTGCAATCTGTACGTGTCCATTTTATGGTGCTGTAAATTGGTTTCACTTTAAGCATATACACTAATATTGAAAAGCAACTCCACCTAGTAAACACACAGAACTTAATCTTTCAGTTTACCCAATGAAAAAAGTGTAAATCTGATTTTAACATAAGGCTAGCCAAGTCTGTTAGCTGAGATCAAAAAGTCTTACTGAGTTCTGTAACTGACAGATCCCTCCGCATGTCAGCGTATAAAGATACAGCTTTTAACTATGGAAACTTGCAGCCCTCCCTCCTGTAATTTTGCTCCTTAATATTTCTTTTTTCTCTGAGGAAAGAACAGATGAAACTTGCTTCTGCAGCCCTTTTCTTCTGTACACTTTATCTTGGCATGCTGACAAATGCTACTATGTGCACAGGAAGGAAAAGAGTGTTGAACTGGGACAAGGAGTAAGGCACTAGGACAGATGTTTGCCTACCATCTGTCCCATCTTTATATGTCTAACTGTTCAACAGGGTGGGAGGGGACACTCCTCGACACTAAGCAGGAACCTTTTGCTGCATATTGGCTTATACTAAGTTAGAAACCTAACTTGGGTTAGGTGATATAACATCCCCTTTTCCTCGATAATGTTCATATACTTTCTATCCTGCAGAATTAGTAGTGGAGTTCTTTTCATTTTTTAGCCACAGCTGCCATATCATTCTCGGTCAAAAATTGCACAATTGTGCATTGCCAAATGTAGGACAAATGTACAAATTGTTGCAGATGGGGAAAATAAAAAGGATTCTGAAAAATACTGAAAGATTTGGGTTTGTATTCTGAAAACATTTAATTCGGACCAAAAAAAAAAAAGCCCTGCGGAAGGTCTTTGGGGAGCCTGTTGTGGTTCTCCAATTCCGACAGTGGATCTGAAGTGTTGTTTAGGACAGTTCAGGTTCTGATTCCTATACCTCATGCCAGCTGGCAGCTTCTGCAAAGGATCGTTCACCAGCTAGAGACAGCCTGAATTCAATGCTTGCATTCTCTGATACACTTACCCATGCATCCCTTGTAATGAGGAGGTCAGATGGGTTATTCTGCTTCTGTTAAGATTCCCCCTTTTGCTGGGGGCACTCGCAGCTACCTTAACTGATTTCTAGCCCCATGGAGCTTTAGACCAGTAAAATACTGTGGAATAAAGAAGAATATCTGCTTGGATTATTCAATGTTTAGTTCAGTTTTTCAAAGAAAGATAGCTGCAGTGTTCACTGTATTGGGATCACTGCACATTTGAGGTGAGTGGGTTGTTTTGGAGGAACATTATAGCTATGAATGAAATTGAAATGGCTGGTTTAATATATATGACACATGGTGTTTTTATGATACTGTGGTTTGTGGAAGTCTCAATAGATCCTACAAGTTAGAATTTCTGACTGTTGACTGTATAACGTAGTAGAGTAAGCAATAGTTTTTGTTTTGTACTGAGTAATACTATTGTTTAAGCTACTGTTGTATTTTATGTACAATCCTGAAGTTGGAATATTTGATCCTTTGCTGTTCTGTCTTTTCTGTCTGCTTTAGTAATCAGCTTAAGTGTGGTGGGGAAGCTAAGCCACAGCTAAGAGAATAACTGAAAGTTGAAGCTAACTGATTTTCAAACCTTGTAAGATGCTCAGATTTTTATTTAAAGAGACACAACATTCAAGTGTATATTCCTTTAATAATGGTGTATTAAAGGTGGAGATGGACATCACCCTAAATACATTTTAAGCTGGTCTAAAAATATTACATGCTGTTCATATAAAATTTTGTTTCTGAATTTTTTTAAAAAGATATACATCATACTGCATATGACTTGTGGGATACTGTTATTTGGGCTACTTGACTTTTTCCCTTGGAGAGGAATTATAACAATCAGTATAACAGATGGCTGCGTTTGTAGTGTCCCTGCTGGTGCCATTGTGTCCCCATGAGGTAAAGGAATGAGAGCAGAGGTAAGCCTTTTTCTCAGTAAGTCTTGCATGCTGCTCTTGGAAGCTGGGATTGCCACACAGTGTAGCCCGCAAATGGGGGACCACAAATATGGTGTCTGACTTCTGCAGTCAACACTTGGCCACCCAGCATTGCAGAAAGTAAACTTCATTTTCCTTTGGTTCAGTGACAGCTTTGAACACCAGATTGCTGAAAAACTACAGAAATATCCCTGAGAAATAGCCATAATCCAAATCATACAATCATAGAATCATTTAGGTTGGAAAAGACCTTTAAGATCATCAAGTCCAACCGTTAACCTAACACTACCAAGTCCACCACTAAACCATATCCCTATGTGCCACATCTACACGTCTTTTAAATACCTCCAGGGACGGTGACACAACCACTTCCCTGGGCAGCCTGTTCCAGTGCTTAACAACCTTTTCAGTGAAGAAATTTTTCCTAATATCCAATCTAAACCTCCCCTGGTACAACCTGAGGACGTTTCCTCTCATCCTACCCTCTATAATCTGGGAAAACAGACTGATCTACCTCACTGCAGCCTCCTCTCAGGTCATTGTAGAGAGTGATAAGGTTTCCCCTCAGCCTCCTCTTCTCTAGGCTAAATAATCCCAGTTCCCTCAGCCGCTCCTCATCCAACTTGTGTTGTAGACCCTTCACCTGCTTCGTTGCCCTTCTCTGGACATGCTCCAGCACCTCAATGTCTTTCTTGTAGTGAGGGGCCCAAAACTGGACACAGTATTCGAGGTGCGGCCTCACCAGTGCCAACTACAGGGGGACAATCATGTCCCTGCTCCTGCTGGCCACACTAGTCCTGATACAAGCCAGGATGCTGGTGGCCTTCTTGGCCACCTGGGCACACTGCTGGCTCATGTTCAGCTGGCTGTCAACCAGCACCCCCAGGTCCTTTTCCGCCAGGCAGCTTTCCAGCCACTCTTCCCCAAGCCTGTAGCATTGCATGGGGTTGTTGTGACCCAAGTGCAGGACCTGGCACTTGGCCTTGTTGAACCTCATACAGTTGGCCTTGGCCCATCGATCCAGCCTGTCCAGATCCCTCTGCAGACCCTTTCTTACCCTCAAGCAGATCAACACTCCCATCCAATTTGCTGTCATCTGCAAACGTACTGAGGGTGCACTCAATCCCCTCATCCAGATCATTGATAAAGATATTAAACAGAACTGGCCCCAAAACTGAGCCCTGGGGAACACCGCTTGTGACCGGTCACCAAGTGGACTTAACTCCATTCACCACAACTCTTTGGGCCCAGCCATCCAGCCAGATTTTTACCCAGCAAAGGGTTTGCCCATCCAAGCCATGAGCAGCAAGCTTCTCCAGTGGAATGCTGTGGGAGATGGTGTCAAAGGCTGTACTAAAGGCTGTCAAAGGCTGTCTACTAGGTAGACAATATCTACAGCCTTTCCCTCATCCACTAAACGGGTCACCTTGTCATAGAAGGAGATCAGGTTAGTCAAGCAGGACCTGCCTTTCATAAACCCATGCTGACTGGGCCTGATCACCAGGTTGTCCTGCACGTGCCGTGTGATGGCACTCAGGATTGATGGCTCTGTGACCTTCTGTGACAGTAATGTCAGACTGACAGGCCTGTAGTTCCCCAGGTCCTCCTTCTAGCCCTTCTTGTAGATGGGCGTCACATTTGCTAACCTCCAGTTAACTGGGACCTCCCCAATTAGGCAGAACTGCTAATAAGATTGGAAGTGGCTTGGTGGGTGCTTCTGCCAGCTCCCTCAGTACCCTTGGGTGGATCCCATCTGGCCCCACAGACTTGTGAGTGTCTAAGTGATGTAGCAGGTCTCTAACCATTTCCTCTTGGATTATGCAGGCTTCATTCTGCTCCCTGTCCCTGTCTTCCAGCTCAGTGGGCTGGGTACCCTGAGTACAACTGGTCTGACTATTAAAGACTGAGGCAAAGAAGGCATTAATTACCTCACTGTTTTCCTCATCCTTTGTCACTGTGTTTCCCCCACATCCAATGAAGGATGGATCTTCTCCTTAGCCCTCCTTTTGTTGTTAATGTATTTATAGAAACATTTTTTATTGTCTTTGACAGCAGTAGCCAGATTAAGTTCTAAGTGGATTTTGACCCTTGTAATTTTCTCCCTGCTTAACCTCATAACATCGTTGTAGTCCTCCTGAGTTGCGTGCCCCTTCTTCCAAAGGTCATAAACTCTCCTTTTTTTCCTGAGTTCCAGCAAATGCTCTCTGTTCAGCTAGGCCAGTCTTCTTCCCTATTGGCTTGTGTTTCAGCACATGGGGACAGCCTGCTCCTGTGCCTTTAAGACTTCCTTCTTGAAGAATGTCCAGTCTTCCTGGACTTCTTTGCCCTTCAGGACTGCCTCCCAAGGGCCTCTGTCGACCAGGCCCCTAAACAGCCCAAAGTCTGCTCTCCAGAAGTCCAAGGCAGCAGTTCTGCTGACTTCTCTGAGAATCAAAAACTCTTATCATTTCGTGATCACTGTGCCCAAGACAGCCTCCAACCATCACATCACCCACAAGTCCTTTCTCTGTTCATAAACAACAGGTCCAGCAGGGCACCTTCCCTAGTTGGCTCACTCACAAGCTGTGTCAGGAAGTTATCTTCCACACATTCCAGGAACCTCCTAGACTTTTTCTTCTCTGCTGTATTGTATTTGCAGCAGACATCTGGTTAGTTGAAGTCCCCCACAAGAACAAGGGCTAGCGATTGTGTGTCTTCTCCCAGCTGCTTATAGAGTATTTCATCTGCTGCTTGATCCTGGTTGGGTGGTCTGTAACAGACTCCCACATGATATCTGCCATGTATTCCCCTGATTCTTACCCATAAACACTCAACCCTATTGTCACCATCATTAAGCTCTAGACAGTCAAAACATTCCCTAACACACAGGTCTACCCCACCGCCTCTCCTTCCTTGCCTATCCCTTCTGAAGAGCTTATAGCCATCCCCTGCCACTCCAGTGATAGAGTTCCATAGCCATAGTTGTGCAAGTCATCCCACTATATTTCTGTGATGGCAACTATATCATAGTTTTCCTGCTGCACAATTGCTTCCAGCTCCTGCTGTTTGTTGCCCATGCTGCATGCATCAGTGTAGATGCACTTCAGTTGGGCTATTGGTCCTGCCACCTTTCTGGGGGGAGAAGCCCTAATTCCTGCATGACCATTCCCAGGCACTTCTGTGGTTTCTAACACATCCATATCCCTTGCATCTTTGCTGCCTCATGGATCTCCATTCCCTATCTCCATTAAGATGGCAGACCGAAGGACCTAGCACACTGTCCCTCAAACATTGGTGTGCTGTCCCCAGGCTTATCTCTAGCAAGCCTGGTTTTATCCCTTTCCCCCTTTACATCTAGTTTAAAGCTCTTTCAATGAGCCCTGCTAACTCCTGTGCAAAGATCCTTTTCCCGCTTTGAGACAGGTGTACTCTGTTGCCAGCAGACCTGGCATCGTGTAAGCTGACCCATGATAAAAAAAAAACAAATTCTGCCAGTGACACCAGGCTTGGAGCCAGGTGTTGATCAGCTGGTTCTTCCTGTGTCTTGCCTCATCATTCCCTGCAACTGGAAGGATAGAGGAGAGCTCTACTTGTGCTCCTGATCCCTTAACCAGTCGTCCCAAGTCCCTGAAGTCTTTCTTGATTGCCCTCATGCTTCTTGTTGCAACTTCATCGCTGCCTATCTGAAAAATCAATAGTGGATATTAGTCTGAAGGCTGTATCAGGGTAGGAAGCTTTCTCTTCACATCTTTAACCTGGGCTCCATGGAGGCAGCAGACTTCCCTAAGAAGTGGGTGTGGTCTGCGTATTGGGCCGTCTGCTCCCCTCAGGAGAGAGTCGCCTATAACAATGACCTGTTTTTTTTTCCTTTATGGAAGTGGTTTTGATGCAGGGTGTAGGCCAACTTAACCTCGGTGACATGTCCAAGCTAGATGAACCACTGTCCTCATCATTGTTCGGTTCCACTTGCAGAGCCTCATACCTATTACGCAAGGGCACCTGGGAAGGTGGGGCAATTTCAGAGGAGACGCACCTGCTGCACCGGGCAGGAACTTGTCACCATTGTCCCCTATCCCTTAAGTCACTGCATTCAGCCAGGTGGGGAGAGGATAGGGAACCCTCTGTATCATGCCTCCTGTCTGCCTGACAAGCTGTCTCAGGGAAGGTAAGGTGAGGTTCCAGCAGTCTCTTTCTCACACTCCCTGATACTCCTCAACCTACTCACCTCCTCCCAGAGTTCTACCACTAAGCAGAGGCGTTCCTCTACCTGGGCACACCTCCCACAGGTGTGCGCACTGCTGCCACCCAGTACTGCTGTAAGAGCAGGGCACACCCTGCAGCCTGACACCTGGCTGGCAGTGTGTTCCCACCGGAGCTCTGTCTGGGAAGCTGCATCAGTCGTTGTGGATGCAGAGCTTAGAGAGGCCATGGCTTTCTGCCAGGTGGATGCCATTGCTCCCTGGTCAAGCTGGCAGAGCTTCAGCACCCTTCCTACACCCCGTTCTGTGCAAACTGCCGTCCAAAGTGCTGTGCCATGCCCTTGCTGATGTGCCATGCCTTTGCTGACGTGCCATGCCCCTGCTGACGTGCCATGCCCTGTTTGCCCGCCCTGTTGGTGGCGCTCCTGGTCGCTAGCGCTCCCTGAGGGCTTTTTTTTATATGGGCGGGGGGGGTCGAGTGTCTTGGCTGCCGTTGCTCCTGGCCCTGCCCGCGTCTCCTTGGCCGCTGTCGTGGGAGCTGCGGGCTCCTGGCAGCTCTCTCGGCTCCCCCTGAGGCTCCCCTTATTCGGGAAACCTCCCTGTGCACCTCCCTAAAGCACTCCGCTGCTGACCATGCCGGCCCCAGAGCTGCTTGCCTCAGCTGAAATAAACTTTTATGAATTCATATGCTGTATTTCAAATTTCAAATGAGAGCTTTTAAACAACAGGGAGGCATAGCTGTGTGTGGTTTTTTTTATGTTTTGCTTTTGTTTTATTCCAGGAAGAAGAGAATAAGATAACTAGTTCACCTTATACCTCTGTATAATTAACTGCTTTGATTTGCCTATTATGCCACTGTGTGTTTCCCAAATGGGTCTGTCAGTAGCAGCTCATTCCAGAAAATGCTTTTGTGTCCAAACTGCAACATCGTAAATATCCTGAACAGTGTCCAATTCCACACCCCTACCCCCACCACCACCCGCCCCCGGCCGCCGCTGCAACCTCCTCCCACCCCCCCGGGGGCTTGCTGCCTGTGCGGAAGCTCCCTTCAGAGATGCTGCAGCTGTAACCTCAGAGCATCAGATTGGCATGAAAACACCCAATCTGGGAGAAAGAGCTGTGGGAAGCCTCATCTGGTGCTTCTGCAAGTGAGGTCCCTGTCCTGCCAGCCCTGCTGTCACCCTTGGCTCCCCTTTCACCTTCCCTTGCAGAGCTGCCCACCCTTGCTGCTCCCTGGTGCTCTACCACTCAGCAAAGTGACTTTTCGTCTCCACATTCATGTTCGTCGTGTTGGAGAGCTGGAAACCTACAGTACCTCTAGGAGGGACAAATGGTATTTAGGCCTCAGGAGTGTTCCCATGCCCTATTTGTTTCTTGTGAAGTCAGTTTCCCAGCGAGTTGTCCTGGAGCCCAGCCTGCAATACATCAGTCAAACCCTGTCTAGACTGAGATGAGGCGATTGCTATCGTGCACTTGTGCTGTTTTCCCACTCATCAAACGCCTTCCATGGAGATGGGTCATCTCTGGCCTTGCTCTGGGAACATGCCTCCTGGAAAGGCAGCACTTATTTCTCTGCATAGAAGCATAGAATCATAGCATCCAGGCTGGCTGAGCTTCTGCCTGCCAACAGCCCGTGGGGATAATGTCTGGCAGCTGCTCAGCTCTGCACAGGGACCAGCCACCCTCCTTCTGACAGTGGATTTCTCCTGTGAGCAAGAGGGCTCCATTTCAGGTCCATGCTGGCTGTCAAACAGCAGTTGCTAGGAGTCCAGCCTTTCATACCAGCATTACAGGTGCATTGGGAAGTAAACTACAGCCAACATTATAATAATATGTTGAGTGATATAGAAATATTATTTTAAATGTAATACCTATCTAATGACATGAAGACTGTAGGGTCTCATAGATGCATAGAAATGTCTGCAGCCAATTGCAATGTTCTCAGGACCTATTATGGTTTCTCTCTTGTTTTCCTTCTTCTTTAGTACAGTCATTGAATTCATTCCTCAGTGAAATGGGAAAACACTGAAAAAAAGCTTTGTGCAGAAAGAACCTTTTTATTTGCTGCAGCTGGTGTTCTTGCTATGTTTTGAAATTACACATTTTCTGTCAGCTGTTTATAAGAAAGGTATTAGCAGCAGCCTGTATATAGTAGTCATCATCTTTGTACAGTGATGGCAAAGCTCTCAAAGATATTCAACTTTTCAGGACTCAGATCTCATCTATGCACAGAAAAGTTAAAATTCTGAATACAATCAAAAGTCTGTGCTGTAAACATATTGAACAAACTTAATGTGCTGGCACTGGCCTTGGAAAATTACTACATTGTATTTGTATCTCTGACCACATAATTCAGACTACACTTCTCAAGTGCTTAGGCTCATGTCAATGACTTCATGAGTTAAAGTGAATTAGTGTATATTTGACAACTCTTGTAGTGAATCCAAGTCATATCATTATCATGGCAATAACTCCTCTCAAGTCTGGAGCGCTTCCTCACTTGTTTTCCCCACTTGTGTGCCAAATTGTCTCCTGAATTTTACTTTATTTTCTCACATCACTTCCTTCTCAGTGTTGCCCTTGCTTTAATAGTTCACAAGTTCTTTCAAGCTTTCTGTTTTTAAGAAAGGAGGAGAATTGCATACTGCTTTCACCTGATTCATCATTCATTGCAGAGCTTTATTTTTTATTTTACATTCCTATTTGAGATCACCTTTTACTCATAGGTATATACATGTATCAGTAACTCACCTTTTCTATGTATACATCTATGATTTTGCTGAAGGACTGAGAAGTAGATGAGATGTACCATTGAAGGCTTATGGTAAGCCGGGGCAGATAATTTTACCTTTGTGTGACAATATGATTAGATGCAGGTCCTTTCTGCCTGGCAGAAAGTAGAAAAACATTGCCTTTTTGTACAGTGTTGGAAGAACTCTGGCATTTCTTTTATTGCTGCCTCCATTTGTTCTATAGGTTTTGTTAAGATTTTTTTTTTTTTTATAGAGAATAGAGATGAAACTTGAATAGAAAGTTTAGAAAAGCCATCTGTAATTCATGATATTCTCTTTACAGCTTTTCAAAGGTGGAAAGAAAACTTTCCTACTGTTAGCACAAGTAGGTGGCAGTAGAGACACATACATATAATGACATAGAAGGTAGAGCACATAACAATACTATTTAAGTAGTAAGGTTGCATATTTAGGCATCATGAAATGACTTTTGATGAATCAATGTAGATCAGCAAATGCCACACCACACTGCAGATGCAAATCACTGTTAGTTTTCGGTTAGTAAACCTCAGTGTTCAGCTATTTAGTTTGGATATTGAGGTAGATTTGGAATCATTTAAACTATATATAGAGTTGTTCCATTGCTGGGGTCTGTCGTAGCTGTTTCTTCCTTGGAAGAGGTAGAACTTGATTATGAAGCTTTGGATTTTCAAATTCAGACGCACTGCTTTCCTCTTTTCATAGCGATTGGCAAAACCTGGGCTTTTTGCTCAGGAACATCAATGACAGAAGTATCAGATATGTAGTACTTTCACTCTAAAATGCTGGACAAAACCAAACTCATTGGTTTAGAGTTGTTCATCGTAGCTATAAATGAGATTATTCTTAAAAATGAAGATAGAAGTGTGGGGGGGTTATTTATTACAAGTGTAAGAAAACATAGAAGTTTATAAACTTTCCCCATTTTAGAATTTGCCTTGTGTTTCTCAGATATAAACTTATTGTGAAGTGTGAACTGTGTATAAAAAGACACACATATCACTTCTGCTTAAAAAAATCAACAGGATGTCTGAATTCAGAATTCAATGTCTACACATAAGTAAAAGCCTACTACATGGAGGAGTTCACTGTAATTGCAAGAGTTACAGAAACACAATGATTTTTTTATTTTATTCTATTCTTTTATTTTTAGTATTTATTTAAAAGTAATGAAATATTTTTATAGAACAGACCGGTTACACAAACAGTGGCTAATTTTCTAGAATGAAGTCGTATCAAGAAAAAAAACTGAGAATATGGCAGTAAAAGGGATAGCAGGAGAAGCAAATGCAAAACCATCTGCCAGCTGAGTTTGCCAAAGTGCCAGATGCTGCCTCTAGTAGACTATGTTCCATTGCTTTGGCATCTGGATGGTCCTTTGTAATGAGGTAAAACTTTGACAGTTACTGAATTTTGTGAATGTATGTGTGCTTGGTTTAACTCTGATGTTTTCTGCAGAGATCAGGCTTCAGAAGAAGCCACAACATGCAAAGTAAGTAGGTACAAGCCTTCAAAAAAATAAAATACCAACAAGTAAAAAAAGTATTTTGCATACACTCTTTGTAATTCACTTGAGAAGGAGGTTTGTGTAATTTTTGTCTCTTTATAGTAAGTCACTGCGGAAGATATATGTAAACTGCTGCTGTTCTTTAAAGAACTGTGTTAAGATAAATAAAATACAGCATAACTTTAAGCAGGTATGCAGAGAACAAAATTAAAGCAAATTTGTTATTCTATTTGTGTGATTTATAGAACAAATCGGAAGAACAGAGTTTGGGAAACAATTAAATTATTCTCTCTGGGCTGAATAAAAAAAAACCTTAGAAAAATAAGACATATAAAAATACATAAATAGTTGCACCCTTAGAGTAGCTAATCAACAAACAGTGTGCTAAGCAGAATTTTTTTACTTTAAAAAAGGGAGAAAAGTCTATGTTCCATGAGTTCCTCTCAGAACTCCATTATTTCTGTCAATATATGGGCTTAGATGATTTTCATACCATAATAACAGATAGCATTTCACCATTCTGAAATATAAAGGCATATTATAACAGAAAAAATAGTGCTGAAGTGTAATACAAAATTTTGGATCTTAAATTTTCACAAGCCCATCTGGAGATCCAAAGAGTTGACTACCTATTTTTAAACAACTTCAAGGAACTGTTTTTAAGTCAGAAATGTAAAAATATGTTTCCTGATTCTCAAGTTGATAATTGTAAATCGGAAGTATTAGCTGCTTGAAAATCTAGATGTCAGTGTTTATCACAAGTGTGAACGCAGCAAGTCTTCCTCCCATTAAATGTGCTTGTGCTGAAAACCTGAGCTGAAAAAAGAATATATCTAAAAGTTCTCCAGTACTCCTTGAAAATAATACAATTACTTTACACTTTGTCAGAATTGGGCATAGCAGACTGAAGGCACCTCAGTGGGCAGACGCAGAACACAATATTCCTTTGTGTGGTGTTGCCTTCTTTTTCACTGTTGAAATTTCAAAAATATACCACACACAGTGAAAGCCAGGCATGCAGGTGCTGAGAAAGCCTGAGAAGAGAGTTATGAATTTCCCTACTCCCATAAGAATGAGGAATCAGAGCCTAGATTGTTGTTGTTGTCTCTGAAAACACTTACAAAGGCTCTCTGAAAATTGCACTGCAGGCTCTGAAAGCTTATCAAATGCTCTTTCCACTTTCATTTTGCAAGACCTTCTATGCCAAATAAAAAGAAGCTCTATTATTTCTTCCTCAGAATGACTTAAGATGGACAGTCAGTGTTGTGCATTAAAAAAAGCCAGGGGCAGTGGGTGGGGACAGGAGGCAGCTGTTATTAAAACTGGGTGTGATTCTGTCTGCCTCTGTGTGTGTATGTATGTGTGATGTTTTGTATCTGTCTTCAATTTTGTTGTTCATCAGTTTTTGGGTAATAAACAGCTGGCACAGAATGTATCTCCCCACCAAAAAAAAAAAAAAAAAAAAAAAGGAATTTATATTCAAGAGAAACTCTTCTGATTTGTGTCCTTTTTGTCCTACTTATAAACAGTAAAGAGTATGTGTTTAACTTTGTTAATCATGCTCTAAGTAGAAAGGAGAGTCTTTAACTCATGCAGAAGGGGACATGTTATTATAAAGAAGTTGTTACATATGAATATGCAGAACTTGGACTCATTTTAAGGTAGTTAAAATTAATGTTAATGGAGAATTGGAGGACTGGAGCAAACTGTAAGAATGAGAAAATCAGTGGGGCTGTGAGGAATTTCACTTCTGTGTGGCTGCAGATGTTCAAGCAAGGTACTGTTAACTTGCATATCTCTCAGGAAATGGAGTACACATTTGTGGAATGAATCTGTAGTGTCGGGCAGCCAAGGGGAAGGACAGCTGTTAATAAATTTGTAATTAAGATATCTGCAATTTGTGTCAAGACAATTAAAGGGCAACTGTGGCATGTCAGGTTTTAAAGCAAAATTATAACTAATTTCAACACCTGGTCATTCAGCAAATAACCTGGTCATTTAGCAAGTAAGGATGACTTGTACTGTTTGTCAGCAGGCCATCATGAACCTTTTAAAGCAATTTTTTTTTTTTTAAACTCTGTGTTCTGTCTGTGGATAAACGTGCCTTTTCAAAATAATGTATCAAGGAATAACTCTGGTACTGAAAAGACTACTATTATTGAAAGCTATCTACCAAAACCCAATACCAATATGGTTCTATAACCAAGGTTATGTTTTATGTTGGTCACATCCAGACAACATCCAGACAACGCTCTTGACAGTGTATGCACTTCAGTCAGTTCTTTCACGTTCAGTGTGTGATGTTGGGAACAAACTGGTTAAACAGCAATAGTTTGGCAAACAGGAGTTTAGTGCATCTATACTGTATTTCAACTTAAAAGCACACCTTGTCCCTCTAAGGCTCAAATGTTAGTACAATAATGTTTCTCTCCTAAGTAGCTCAAAGTAAATTCAGTAAGGGGTAACTTGCTTCAGACAACCAAAGGATAAGACACAGCCCTGAAGTTACGCTCAGTTCTGATATTCCTTCTCCTTCACCTCCTTTGCTCTGGTTTCTAGATAATTCCTTCCCTCTTGGATCAGATGTCTGTTTCCAAGGAAGCTTATCAACATTTTTTGCAAAGAAATCTATTTCTTCCAAACCTTAGCAATGCCCCATGGTAACAGAGTGTATGTTTGTTTCTTGTTTGTCTGTTTGTTTGATTTTCTACTTTTGTTTTACTATTCATATGTCTTTTACCTTCCTGGATAAGAAAACAAGCATGTAAATTACACCGAACTGCACTGAACAGCATAAACAATTAGACTTTAAAATATTTCCTCGGAACTGACTTTTGCAGAACACGCTCTTTCTTTTTCTGCCCCCTCATGTTGTACGCAAACACCTATGGAAATAAATTCAGAAACTAAAGAGAGAGAAGTTAAACTAATCCAGTGAAATGCAACATTTCATGTGAAATTTGGAGAGCACAACACCTGAACCTCTACTTACATTAGATGTCCTGTGGTCCTGTGGTCCAGGATGGTTTGAAGGCAGTGTGTCACCTGCTTAGGTGACATTTTGTTCTTTTAAAGGCTTTCATGTTCCTGTATGCTATCAAAATAATCTCTTTATTTCTTCTCAGGGGAAATGTTCTAATGGGCATCGTATTAGCTTCTCCTCTTCAATTATTTATTAAGTGTATAAATTAAAGTCAGTAGTTTGGACAGTTGTTTCTTAAGTATATCTCAGATAAACCTCTAGCTTCTCATTACTTCAGCAACTGGTCCTAAAACTCTGAGAATTAAATGCTGAGGTGAGAGATCTAAACTATCTTCGAGGCTGTTTGTGCCAAGTGGAGTTTAATGAGAGTGTCTTAATCCTCCAAAGCACCATCTGTGATATTGACCTATATGGGCAAAAGTATAGTGTTAGATTTAAATAATGGCACAGGGAATCCCCTTCTTCATTGTCAAGACAGATATATGTAAGCAAACAGGGAAATCTTTTCAAGCATACTGGTTATTCACTAAGGAGCATAGAGTGGAAGGATTAATTCTAGTTGTAGAGGAAAGGTAGGTGCCCAAATCAATCATAATTACTGTAGTTAATTGGCAGGTTAAACATAGGACAGAGGTAGGTTGAGACTGCAACAATATGTATTTACTGTTTATGCAGCAAAACCTGCAATTTAGTCTTTATTTGTTGTTGAAACGAATAAGCCTTTTCATTGATAACAATTTTAGGCCTGTAATTAACAGCAGACTATGTATAGGAATATAAAAAGCTTCTTGATTTCAAACCTGACTGAAAATTAGGTATTTTTTGTAATGACTGCTAGTTTTGGGGGGCTTAATTAATCATTCTCTTTTGATTTTATTCGTCATGAATATAGGCTCTTGTTTATAAGTATTTTCAGAGATCATTTGAGTTATACACGAATGCCTCTTAATGCTAGGAAAGCTCTGCCCTTGACTGAGTATCCTTGTTATCCTGTGCGCTGCTCTGTGCCAGTCCTGCACTGGACACACCTGGCTGGGGGCTGCAGGTGTCCTGCTTTGGAGGCCATGATCCACATGTGCCACTCATGAATGGCCCCAGCCGGCTCCAGTGCCAATGGATCCCTGGATCCATTGGATCCCTGGATCGAGGATCCCTGGTACCCCGACTCTAACATATTTAAGAAAGAGCCACAGCCACTGTGGGGAAGGGACATATGAGGAAAGAGCTGAGAAGAGATGGATGGGCCATTGCTGGGGTCATGGCTGGGTACATGGCTGGGGACACACTCTGGGAAGGGTATGCTCCTGCCAGGAGAGGGACTGTTGAGGGGCCATGGCTGTGGGTGACCCCCACCGGGGAGGGGACACTCCCAAGGGACTGCAGCCATGGTTGATCCACACTGGGAGAGAGGGAAACAAGGAAGAAGCCATGAGCAGTGAAGGAGAATACAGCAAAGAGTGGCAGAAAGAAACCATGTCACACACAGCCCCAGCCTCCTGACCTGGCCCTTACCTCACCAAAGGGATTGAGAGGGACTGAGTGCAACAAGCAGCAAAAGCAAGGGGAGGTGAGAACAGGGAGGGGTGAGGAGAGGTGTTGGACTGAAGTTCTCCTGGGAAAGGTGAACAGAGGGTGTTTTGCTAAGCGTTTGTTTAATTGTTTATGTTTTGGTGGGTTTTTTCCTCAATACCCAACTCAGTCATCAAAAGTTTGTTTTAACTGTCAATAAATTAGATTAAGTAAAATTCCCTGAGTCGGTACTGTTTTGGCCACGACACCAACCTCCTAAAAAAAAGTAGAAAATAGGGCCCAAAGAAAGGAGGCCAGAAAAGATACTAATAATCTCTTCCTAAAAACAACATAGTTAATTTCTCTACTCAGTTTTACCTGTTCCCATGCAATGAAGCAGGATCTAGTGTGCTTTCTGGAAGTACTGCACTTTGACCCTCACCAGCCTCTTTTGTGTCACCACAGACCCCCAGGACCCAGACCAGCACCTCTGACAGAACAGGGTAACTGTGGCCAGTGACTGCTCTGATATTAACTCAGCAGATGTTTCCCTCTCCAGCAAAGGCACGCAGTGCCATAATCCTCCCATTTTGCTACTCCTTTCTCATCTTTCACCACTTAGCTTATTTCCTCTGGCTCTTCTTACTTTCCATGTTTTTTATCCTCAATTCTCTCCTCTACCTATGGATTTCTTCCCCTTGATCTGTACCGACTATGACCCTTCTGTTCCCTCCTTTCTCAGGTCTGCCACCAGTTCGTCTCTCTCTTATCTGCAGAAATGATGCTGCTTTCCCCCCACCCCACCCCAAATTACCTTCATTCTCAATCCTTTAATCTTCTCAGACACCTCAAATTCTCCTTAGCTGAAAACAGGACAGGTACACCTCATCATGAGCCATTCAAAAGGGATACAGCAATTGCTGAATCTGTTCTTAATTTGTCTTTCTTCTTACTCCCTCTTCTTTCTCATTCTTTTTCTTTGTCCAGAGGAATATCTGGGATTTCTAAAGAAATAAAGGCAGAAATCACACTCTTTCACCTTTATTACCTATCTGGAGGTTGACTAAAAGTGTCTTAATATGTAAAATACCAGTCGACCAGTAACACCAGATGGAAAAAGGACATGCAATACAGATCTACAGAAGGTCCCACTGTCTGCCTGGAGAAAATAAGCATTTAGCCCTTGACTAGTTACTTGGCATGAATACGTGTCTTCTTGACTGAACTTTTGTTGCTGTGGTCAGTTCCTAGGACTCACTGAGTTGCCTCAGGCAGGGGCAGTGCATGAAGCCTAACACTTTCCAACCAGAAGAACCTGGTTCCTGTCTGCCTGCTAATGACCTAGCTGCATCTACAGAGTTTCATTTTGTCTTTCCTCACTGGTCAGATTTCAACTTCCTGATCATCCCTTCTTCTGAAAAGGAATAATAGCCCTGTAAGTACTTTTTTAATGGAATGACATGATTTTCATCTGTCCTTATTACATTTTTTTTTCTGATTGGACATACTCAACAACAAGATCTTGGATTTTCCCAACCTGAATTATCCATCCATCCTAGGGGAAAAAAAAACCCACAGAAATATGGCACTGCTGTCATTGCAAGTAATTGTTTCACAAGTCAGCAACAACTGTAAATGCCCCAGTGCACTGTGTGCTAGTAAAGCAAATTAAGCCAGAAGAGCATGTTTCCACACAGAAAACAGTGGTGCCAGGGCAAGGAAAACAGGTGAAAACAGGAGCCTTCTGTGAGGCTGCTCTCATAAAGGAGCTGTTAAAAAAACTGATTAAGCACTGGGATATAAGTCTTATTTTCCACCAAGTCAGTAAGCGGTTTTTGGTATGAAGGTCTTGAGCTGTCACCTGTTGTTGACTTACAGAGACAGGTGATTACCCACAAAGTGAAAAATAATGTGGCATTATTCCCTGAGGTATAAACTCCGATAGCAATCAGAAAAGAGAGAGACAGACTAGGAGGCTACAGTATAATGGAAGAAGAGCAGTGCTGACAGCAGTGGAGATGAAATGAATTTGACAGGAGTTTCATTTTAGAATTGGTTGCACTGTTGTGGCTTGGGTAGTTCCCAGTCCCCATCTCAACTGTCAGTGAGTCCTGAGCCTGTTTCTCCTCCATCCTCTCCTCTGCTTCAAACCCCCATTTACAATTAATACTTTAAATTGGCCTGCTAATGCTTACTATGTCTTATTTCAAAATGTCAACAATTGGCTACAAGAACCATCATTACTTCATGACCATGTTTTTTCCATTAGCTTAAGAAGAATGACTGTTTTATTGCAGGTTGCCATTCACTTTTCTGTGTTTCTCGTCTCTCTCTTCTCTTCCTCTTCTCTTTCTCCCCATATCTTTCAGTGTCAATACTTTATAAATTATGAACAACATTCCTGTTACAAGAAAGCTAGTTACTGCTTATCTTCTGGGCTGGCATTGAGAAAGCTTATATAAGGAAATGAATGTGAAGGAAAGAAAAGCTGAGCATGAAATACTGTTAGAAGAAAAGGAAGATGCAAAAATAGGCACCTTAAAAATATTTCTGTCTCTGTTCTCCTCCTTATCTTCACTCTGTTACAAATATACTCTCAGGTACTTCACTGATGAGTAAATTTGTCTGTGACATACTCTGGACACAACAGGATTTTTTTGAATGGATATTTATTATTGTTATATTTAACTAAAGACCTTTGTGCCCATATTTTAATGAAAATTTTACTCAAGAATTCCATGAGATTCTATCAGCTGTAGTAACCTGATATCTTGTCATTACCACAGTCACTAACATAAATACATATCAGTCTTTCTTTTTGCCAGAAAAAAAATGGCCATTGTGTTACACATCAAAGGAAATTTAAGTAGAGGAAGATTATTATCCTCACCTTTAATTCAGGATCTTTCTGTATCATGATTGCAGCTTTTTGCACAAATCCATATAAGGTGGAGATCTCTTACAGATTAATTCTATAGATTTGTGCTCTCCAGTATATGTGAAAGAAGGAATAACATTCCACTTATTTCATGTCATTCCTATAGACATGAACTGCAGTTTCTAGACAAGAAGCAGTTTCCTTATCATCCTGCCTACAAAAACACGTTTTGTTGTAACTGTATTACATGAGATGCATATTACTATTATTTGACCAGGCCAAGAGAGGTATAAAGTAAACTCTGACTTAAAAAGGGGAGGCCATAAGCACATGGGATTCTGATGAGGCTGGAGCTACTACCTGCCTCAAAATTTCATGTAGACAATTGATATGTTTTCTCTTTTTATTTTGGAGTTGTTTAGTCTCTAAGTTTCATCCAATTATACAGCTGAGTTAATGGTCTTACATATTCCTTGCTGTCAGTCATAAAGGAGTGTTACACAAAGCCTAATAATAATTTTGGCTTTCTGTAGTTCTACGCCCTTGAAAGAGTTCAGATTTTTCCCTGGCATTCTTAGTGCTTGAGTTATGTTGAGACAGTGTGCAACAAAGGGTTATTGTTATTAGCAGCTATAACTTTTGTTGCCTTGGTTTTGTGTATTTTCTAGGAATACTTTTTTAACCAGTGTTGCCAAGGAGTGAATTTGACCTGTTTCATAGTCTTTTCACCCATTATAGACAGAACTCTCATTAAGAGCCTGATATTTTTATTCCTAAAGCATCTTGGTGTTGCTGGAAGCATATCAATGTAACAGAACACCTTTAAAATAAATTCAGTATTAAATAAACACCTGTTCATTAAATCTGTAGCCCTGTCTATGCAGTTTGGTAGCAGATGCTGCTGATGATAATGATACAGACTGACGGGCAAGTTAGATACTAATGGACTGTACTACTGATGAATCTGGATACTTTAGAAGATTACATGTCAAAATAAACTCTGTATTTCTCTCTGAAATAAAACAAACCCTATCTGCATGGAGGACTGAAAAATCATTTTTTGTTTAAAACAATGTTAAGATCCAAACCATTATCTGATATTTGAACCAGACTGAATTCTCCAAGGATTCTGGCCTTTCTTGAGCCTTTTATTTTATGACATGTACTTTGCATAGAAGGATTTCTGGTCAAGGGAAATTAAATTTCAGAAACACAGGTAGGAAATGGAGTTTGTTGTGATAATAATGAGATATCTAGATAAACAGAGAGATGCTGTTAGTCTTTTGCAAAAGGCTGACATGAGATGTCTAGACTAGACAAGTTTATGCAAATGCCTAAAGTGAAACCAGAGCCAATCTTTCTTTTTTTTCTATGGACACAGGAGTAGCTTGAAAGTCATAGGAAGGGTGAGTAAAGTTAAATTTTTCTACCTAAGAATTAGGACTCAGTGTTTTGCCACATTGCCAAAACAATGTGTGGTGAGGCCACTAAGGATGAATGGAAAGGGATAGAATGGAATGGGATAGAACGGAATGGGATAGAACGGAATGGGATAGAATGGAACGGAACGGAACGGAACAGAATAGAATAGAATAGAATAGAATAGAATAGAATAGAATAGAATAGAATAGAATAGAATAGAATAGAATAGAATAGAATAGAATAGAATAGAATATTTCTGTTGGAAGGGACCTACAATGATCATCTAGTCCAACTGCTAGTGTGACCTCTAAGATGAGATTGTGAATCAGGAAAAAGCTCAAAGCAGAGTCAGGCTTTCACTTGTATCCTTTGCATAAAGGAAACTGCCACTGAAAGACAACTCCCTTTGCTGCTACCTCGATACAGCTTCTGCTCTGCATCTCTTACTCCCTCAGTAGTCTGTAACGGCAGTAGCCACCTGCTTTGCTTTCAGGTTTTTGCCATTAGTATGAGTGAGTGTGTTGACAAACACAGTTCCTTACTTCAACTACATCTACAGTCAGCCCTGAAAGTGTTTTCAATGCCCAAAATTCTGCTTCTGTGCATCAAGCTCAAGACTGGATTCATCTTAAGAAAGAAGATAAAGCAATTAAATGTTGTCTCACAGGGGCCCACTAATAGCTAAGAACCTAAGCTAAGTAATAGCATAAAAGCCTGTAAAATAAGCATAGGAATAAATGTTAATTTTTTCCAACAGACATTTGCACTGAACCTGTGCTTTTCAGAATATTCAGTTATGATTTGGGAAATGATATGGAAAGTAAGGTGAAAAAGTGTCCTAACAATGTAAAGTGTTCAAAATAAGAAAAAGCCTGTGAGAAACTGTCAAAGGGCTGCTTGAATCATCTGGGGACAAAATGGCAGAATAAGGTCAAGGTAGATGCATGTGAAATGATGTACAGAGAATCCCACCCCAAAACCTAACTTTACCTATGCAGTGATGTAGCTTAACCAGTGATTCAAGAATGAGATCTTGGTGTTATAATAAATAGTGTGTGAAAAAGTTATATGAACTCCATGCCCAAAAGTAGTAGGAAGCGGACAGGATATTGGAAATTATTAGGAAGAGAAACATGATAGAAATACCCTTATGTCTTTATTTAAAAACATGGTGCACTAACATGTTATACTCTGCGCCATTCTTGGTTTTTTCACCTCAAAAATAGTACACCTTCAAAGTGTTCAGTGAAGGACAGTGAGAAAGATCAAAGGTATGAAATAGCTTCAAGTGAGTGAAGAGCTAGTATTCTTCTGGCCTATAATTATACTCTTTCCAAGGCATTTCCTATGGGCTTCTGTTGGGGACAGGATGTTGGGCTATGAGGACCTTTGATGTGGCCTAGTGTGGCAGTGCTTTGTCTCTGCTGTGTCTGTTGTAGAGGGAGGAGTATGGCACCAGGGCAAACTGACAGAATTAAATTACACTGAAACACAGTATCCACCGCTGTTTTGCTTTGAAGAAGTGCTGCTATCCCTTTATAAGTAAGGTGTGAGAGTGCATAAGGCTGTAAAGGAATTCAGATTAAGCACTGCCTCATCCTGAGGAGTTCAAACACACACCTTCCATCTCTAAGGGAATTTCCTCCCTAACAGGCTGGAATTAAACCTATTCTCCAAATAAATATTTAATCTGACTTCTGAGTTGCATTTGGATATGTCTTCATTAGCAAGCAGCACAGCAGAACAGGAGCAGATCTGTAGAGCGAGGCAAAAGGAACCAAGTTCATGTGCCAGAGATGGCTCCAGGATGTGAACCACAGCATGGTAAAAGAGGAGGGTTGCACTTCACAGCCATAGCCCTGATAAAACACTACGTGCTAATATGGACATACTCTACTGGAACCTAGTTCTCAGCCCTGTGAGTCAGCAGACTAGACGTTAATAGGAGATTGACAACCCTTATGCTCCTTTTCTCCCATACAATAACTCTTTGGGTTTGGAGGGTTTGGTTTGGGTTTTTTTTCAGTATAGCAAAATTTGAATGGAAGGATGGGTGCAGAATTGTCTGTAACCAAGTGTCTAGGACAGTCACCAGGGGGTGACAACATGGGTTTGAATGCCTTTGGACTGAGAATAACATTGATCAGCAGAGTGTTTGTGAGGTATTGCACTACTAACATCAACCTCTCCTCTCAACCTCTTTTAGAATAAAGGTATAATCCCATTTCTACTGCCAAAAATGAGATTTTTAAGCAACAACAACTAGGTGTTTATGAATCTTAAAGGGGTGCAGGAAACCCTCTCACTTTCTTCTTAAAAGAGGGTAGAACTGCAAGACACTTCAGTTTCTTCAGTGTTTTTTAATGCCTAGTTCTAATGCCTGTTAAATCCTTCTCTGAGGTGCATAACTTTTCCTAAAATTACATATGGAGTCAATACACTCAGCATAAGAAACTAAATTGTAAATTTCACCTTACAGTTGTAGAATAGAGTCTTTTTTTGTCTTTAACAAACAGGAAATAATAATAAAATAATGAAAATAAAGTTCTGTTCAGGTCTTTCTGTCATATTTGACATCTTAAGGTCTTCCATACCCTTGCATTATGCTTTACATTTATTTTTCAGTTTTATTAAACACTTAAATGAATTGTGAGAATGAGCTTTTCCTAAAGTACATGTAAGCAGTAACTTGCTGTCTTCACCTGTATCTGGACTAGCTCATCTTGGAGCTGAACGCTGACAGAGGCCCTATCTGTGGGACCAAGAGCCATTTCAACTTGCAGCAGCTGGAAAGTTATCTTTTTATACTTTCTTCACTGATTTGAATTTTGTAGCAAGATGTTAACCTTAAAACCGATTTTCACCCCAGTGAAAATGTAATTCCTTCTTCTGTTATTTTTGCAATGCTTATACTGTAGCTTAAAGACTCATTTGGACTTAAGCCCCTATAGACCCTATTGCCTTTAGGTACTGGAGAAATACCTCTGAACAGTAACCCCTGCCACATTTACAGACATTTACAGACAATTACAGACATAGGTGTTGTCTGAATTGGCAGCCATTTCCTGAAAAGAACAGTAAAAGTAAGAGCTTTAGCCCAGAACACAAGGAATTTCTCAGTTCCTTATGTTTTTTGTGGGGTTATGTTTGTTTGCTTGTTTGTTTGTTTCATTCAGTTTGGGGTTTTTCTAACTCACAGCAATTTTCAGACTATTTTTCATGACACACTTCTTTAACTATCTCCTTTAAAAATATCACTTGAGCATAGTATAAAATATCTTTTGGATTAGTTGCTTTGCTGCCAGAAAGTAAGATGGTTAATTGCAGCCAGAGCATGCCCCAAGTTCTTAACTGATCCACAGGAGTAATGAGGGCTTGGTGCACAACACAATGCTCATTGCATGAAATGAGGAATGCCTCTAAACTTTTCTGAAGGTTTGCCATGGTAAACAGCCATCTGTCTTGTCTTATTACCTACTTTTTACCTGCTATTAATTTTTCCTTTGGGAGAGGAAGCTGTCTGGCTGACAAAATAATGCAGTCCTCTCAGTTTTGATTTCAGTGGAGAAATGAGCTGGCTTATTTTCCCATTAATATGTGCTTGAAATAACTCAAAGAATTTGCTTTTACTTGCTCCCTAATAATAGTTTTGTATGACCTGTAGTTGAAAACACTTTTCTTTCAAGTTTCTCCTTAATTACAGCATTAGCTTTTTCCTCACAGTATAACTGCATGAAACAAGGACAAATACTGGATTCTGCACCTGGGACGGTGTAATCCTGGATGCCTGGATGTATATATAGGCTGGGGGACAAGAGACTGAACTGCAGCCCTGCAGAAAGTGATCTGGGGGTTTTGGTTGATAGTAAGTTCAATAAGAGCCAACAATGTGCCCAGGCAGTCAAAAGGGCCAACCCTTTCCTGGGGAGCATTAAGCACAGTATAGCTAACTGGTTGAAAGAAGTAATTGTCCCAGTATACCTCAGTATTGGTGTGGTCTCAGCTGGAGTACTCTGTGCAGTTTTGGCGTACACAATATAAGCAGGATATAAAAATAGAATGTGTCCAGAGGTGGGCAACAAAGATGGTGAAAGGAATAGAGGGCATGACTTACGAGGAGTCGGTGAGGATACTGGGTTTGTTCAGCTTAGAGAAGACTGAGGGGTGACCTCATTGCTGTCTACAACTTCCTCATGACAAGGGGAAGAGATGGAGGTGCAGATCTCTTCTCTCTGGTGTCTGGTGATAGGGCATGAAGGAAAGACTTAAAGTTGCATTGGGGAAGTTCAGATTGGATATTAGAAAAACATTTTTTACTGAGAGGATGGTCAAGCACTGCAGCAAGCTCCCCAGGGAAGTGCTCATGGCCCCAGGCCTGTCAGTGCTCAAGAAGAGTTTGGACAACGCTCTTAGATACATGGTTTAACTTTTAGGTTGCTCTGTGTGGCATCAGGAGTCGGGCTTGGTGATCCTCATGGGTCCCTTCCAGCTCAGGATATTTTGTGGTTCTGTGATTCTAATACAATGGTAGACCTATCCTTTAAACCCTTCAAAAGGGACTTCACCCCATTCTGAGTATCTTTCTTACACTTTTGCTTCATTATGTAGTTAAAATAGAAATTGTAATTTAATAAAACCTTAATTAGCTACAATTTTTTAATCTTTCTAAAAATGACAACAGTTCTCAAGAAAATGTTTAATCCTAAATATATTTTAGCTGCTTTTAAATCCAAGATGTATTTCACCTTTTGAGAGACATAAATTCACAGCAAAATACAACACTAGTCTGAAGATAGCTTAACTAATATTTACAGGCTTTTGTGTATATATGTATTTGTTTGTCTCTAAATAGTATAGTTACTGTTTTCTGCAAACTATTCTGTACAGTCTCGGGGAATATAAAAGTCTTTTTTCAAGAATATGTTATTCTACGAAAAGTTACAGCAACCTCATGGACATGTAGAAACAAGTCATTTATACTAAATACTGAGTTACCCCCCAATTTACAGGATTTTGGAAATTGATGCATAAACCATACAGCAAAACCTCTGAAAATGCAAATGAGAATAAAGCAAAAGTACAAAAAGTACTTTTTCAATTTTACTTATGTTTGCTTATAAGAAATACTTTTGTGTTTATTACTGCTTATAGCATTTCCACATAAACTTAATTTACAGTGAAGTTTGTTCTAATAATTAACATAAACCTTAAACACACTGAAGAACAAACTAATGCAATTCAAATTTGGAATATAAAAAACTATATAAATGTTAAAATAAATATTTTCTAATTTATAACATATTTTGCAAATTAAATTTTTACCCATTTTAGTAAGAACTTTTAGCTCTGCCCTATTTTAAAAATATTTGTAAAATATCTAATTCTACTTTAGAAACAGACATTTGTGAAATATAAATTTTATTATACATATAGCTATAGCCACAGATCTTTAAAATTTGCATAGTTCAATTGAAATCTCTGTAACATTAAACAGCTGAGAAACTGGGCCTTTGAAGCCCCTTAAAATTAGTCTATAATTAATGAAAACGTTACCAATTAGATTAATCTAAAGCAGCTCCTGTTCCATTTCAAAAGCAGCTGTTTGTATAACAAAAGATAAGGAAGTGTAAATCCTAAAAGTTCAGTGGAAGGCAAATGCTGAGATATATTAATAGTTTATGGGTAAAACTAGCATTTGCGTGACAAGTCAGCATATGAAGTCCTTTGAAGTCAACAAATTAAATCCTTGTAGTGACAAAGTCAAACTACGTTCACAAAGAAAAGATACTTACGTGGAACATTTTTAATTAGATATGAAAGGACAGAGAAAGAGAAGGAAGAGTGACAAGTCAGTTCTTTTTCAAACTCGCTTTAATTTAGGCAGTTGGTCATGTACCTTTGGCTGTGTCCAGATTCTTTTTCAAGTGAGTCTCCAAAGGCAAGAGTAAAAATTGCTTTACTGTATGCAATTCATGCTTGCTTGGATAAAGCTGGATATAGTTTGTCTGCTGTAGGTGTCCTTTTTTAATTCTAGAGAGACTGTTTTCATTGTTGTCAGCTTTTCCCTCCACACTTGCATGATTGGACTTGGATTGGGGAAAACAAAAATCCTGCTACCTTTTTGTCTCCTTTCTTCTTTCTCACTGTTGTTAATACTTTATCTTGCTTCTGAAGATGAGATATCATTGCAGTCATTGTGATTTTACCATTCTAGACAGTTTGTTTACTCCCACTGGGTATTTTTTAACTTATCTCTTTAAAGAATGGTCTTTCTTTTCACTAACATCAGGCAGAAGAGACAGTAAAGAACAGTCCACAACGCTGAATGCTCAAGTCCTTGGTTTCAGCTAAGTGTCTCAGGAAAGGCAGAATTTTATCTGTTAATTTTAACCTGATTTAGCTTCATTGCTTTTCTAGTTATTTAACTACTATATTCACATTTAATGTAATTATCTTTTTCTTAAGGATGGTAATCTTTTGCTACAGCAACAATTTGGTACTTCAGCACTTCCCCAGTACAAAAGATATACCATTTACTTTCAAGAGCAGAGTTTGCTTGAATAGTCAGATAAACTTACATACAACAGAGAATTCTGAGCACAACAAATAACTTAAAACATCTTTATTACCACTCAGCCTCAGTGACATTATTATGAAAGCAAGGTCTGCATTTTTTCTCTCTTCTCACACTTTTCTTTCCTCATTATTGTGACCTATAACGTACTACTTTTCTAGCAATGCCTTTTTTTGAAAATCACTACCATATATGTCATTCTAATTCAGAAGGTGGTGGTTTCTAGAAAGCCTAAAAATACACTTCACTTTTGCATTACCTGTAGATGAATATGATGGTATGAACATACTAAAACTGAGTATGGAATAAATGCCATTGAACTCATGGGAGACCTGTAACTTAACTTCATCAGTATGAAGGACTTCTCTATTGATATAATAGTAGTGTGTTAGATGCTTGAGAACTGAACCGTAATCTGGGAGAAAACTGTGTTCTGCTACTTCTTGTTACAAAGTTATCAAAGTAATTTAATAATGGATTTCTCCCCTGTTGCTTAGAGTTGCAGTAATCTTTCAGAATATAAAAGCATTTATTAATTAATAGAATAAATTGTATTTAAAATATTGGATCATTTCAGCTATCCCTTTCATGTGAAGATCATGAACTCCTGTAGTTAAACTCTTGGAGCTACTAAAACAAAATGAAAATTTCAATCAAGTTCTATTTTCCTGCAGAAGAAGAGTGAAGATAGTTTTTAACCTACTGCTCATCTGGAGACTATGCCACCTTAAAGCTTTTTGCTCCTTTTTGATTCTGAATTCCTGAGCAAATTCAAAAGATTAAAAAAGAAGGAATTTGAAGTATCTGTCAATAAAGATGTTTTAATTATCTTTGGTTTCAGAGAAAGTGTCCAAAAAAATTAAGATTACCTCATAGTGTTTTTTTAAAAATGCTAACTCTGTTTTACAGACCCTGCTACAGAGAGCCAAATGATTTCTCATCTTCAATAACACTATTTTCCAGTTCTGTCTTTTCAGGGAAAGCACAGAATCCACACAGCTGACCTTATTCAGCTTCACATCAGTGGTTACAATCACATATAATTGTTTTAAGTAGAAGAGCTCCTCAGAGGATGCTATTCAAGCGCTGCCTCTATCTGCATTATATTTAAGTGTAGATATTACAGTTACATAGCAAGAAGGGTAACACACAAGCTTTTGGTATTTCTCTAGAGGGTTTCAGAGTTTTGCCTGAGGACCATATGAATGAACAACAGTAAAAAAAACCCCAAAACACAGTGTTCTCAGCCTACTATGAAATCCCTGTTGTAGTGTCCTATTTAATTTGGAATTCTGTAGGTAAAATTAATTTCTCAGAGTATCAGTTTTCAAAGACCATTTTAGTTATTGATAGCTAGATAATGATACATTTAGAAAAATTGAATATATTAAACATGAACTTTAATTTTATTCTTTTTTATATCTGTCTGTGTGGGAAAAACAAAATAAAAGGCTTTCATCTGAATGATGTTCTGTGTCATAACATTTCAGTTTCTCCCATACACTTGGAATATTACCATGATACCTGGATGCTCTGTATGAATATCAACAGTTGTTTTGGAATATTTGTGTCTGATATATAATTAAGAAATTACATTTTTTATCTACATAATGGTTTAATATTACATGTATGACTCACATGTTTAGAAACACTAGTAAATAAAATTTAATTATCTCCCTTTCAATAGTTCATCTCCCAGCAGACTGACTTCAAATTATTTGCTTCTGATTATGAGTCTAACATATATATATATAAATGCTTATTACTTACAGCTTTGGAAGACTGTGTTTTACTCCTAATTCAAAAATCCGTGAAACTGAGTAACTGTTGTGATCCTGTTAGAAATTAAATTTCTAGTTTTTTTCTTGGTTTGTTTTGGTTTTTCTTTTAGATTGATGCTAGTATTATTAGCTACAGCAGTAAGTTGTTTACAGAACTGCAGTACAACAGGGCTGGTAAGATATTTTTTTGTCTCTTTCTTTGGCTGGACATCTGGTGGCCATTAACAACCAAACATTCTGATGGGTTATTTATCTGTTCTTATATTGCACAAAGGATTTTGCCACCTGTTCGATTTTTATTCACTGCTTTAAATATATATTTAGAAAGGGAGTTTTTAATACTTTTGAGTTAAACATGAAGGACATTGTATCAGAATGTGTAGTTCAGCAGGAGGAGCTCATAAAACGTACTAAATCCCACAATTTTGAATCTCATTAAGTTTCTTTCTTCAGTTAAAGTTTGCTTGCAGTTGTTTGGAATTGCATATTTGTTGACAGACATTGAATGCTGTGCTGAGCAAGTCTCTGTCTCAGAAAGTACGGCTGCAATTTTCCCCTCTGATATTTGAAGGCTTGCATTTTTAGAATCAGAGGGATGCCCTACTCCGGCCCTACTATTGATGATCTACAAGGTGGCACTGATTATTCCTCATTAATCTGAGATCATGATTGCAGATACTGTCAAGATAATGATGGGATAAGCCCACTACCAAACTTTAAGGAAATGTTGTTAGAGAGCTAATCCCTCTCTGTCACCTGTACACCAAGTGGAACAATAGGCCTTCTTAAACATGATTCAGGAATTTATAATGGAAATCTACTCTACATAGCTCAAGTGAAGAAATGTCATCATAAATTTCAAGGATCCAGTGAAGTCTGGTATTACTTCTAAACCAATTTCTTAAGTAGTTAATAGATGTGAATGCCTTTGAAAACTTCCAGAAGGAGAACATGCCCAACTCAGTTTAGGTTTCTAAATTAAGGGGCTAATCACACAGCAGATAAAGCTCCTTTCTGATCAATGTTAATCAAGAAAAGCTAGAATTGGTTTAAAATGTACAAAGTCTAAAGTTTTTAAACCTACAAAGTCTAAAGGAGATGAGACGCTTGATATCTTGTGCACAAAAATAAGGTGTTGTTGCTCTGTTTAAAGTTATGGTAATTTTGCTGTGCTCAGCATCAGAAAGACTAATGGCTTGGGAGAGGGTAGGGTTATGTCATGTTTTGATAAGAGGGGCCAATATTTTGCATGTTGTGAATAACATAGAACATGTGATACTTTTTTATCAATTAAACAAACATTACCTGCCAGTGATTATCCCACAGCTGTAAATATGTTTGTTTATGTGTGGAATCCTGAGATAGATGAAGGTATTTCCTAGCTATTTAAAAAATAACAAACATCCCTGCCCTCCCCAAATAACTGGAATAACTGTAATTTCAGAAGCCTACAAATTTTACATTAAGTTCCCATTTCAATTAAATATACATCTTAATAAATTTACTTTTAGCTTGCCTTTACTATAACATATGGGGTAAGGAGAATGAAAATCTCAGTTAGATACATAATTTCACTTGGGTTTTGGGGTATGTTTTCCCTGCATGCTCACAGAAATTCCTTTTGGTGAAACACTGTTTACTGTAGAGAAATGACTGAAAGCCTTAGAGCCTATGGCAGTTAAGATGTCTATTATCCATTTTAGAAACTCTAATTTTCATTTAAATGTGTATATATATATAAAACTACTGAACATTTTATGCCATCTGAAAAAAGTAACCTTACACTATTAAGTCACCTACACAATGTAAGTGACATTTGAAGATTAGAATGACTTCAGTTGTTGTAAATTTGAGTGTTTTCTTCTGTCCCTGGTTATATTCTCTGCTACTTATATTCATAGGACAAAATAGGCCAAAAAGGGAAAGAGGCATTGTAGATCATCTAGTCCAAACTCGCCTAACTTCAAAGTTAAATTAGGATGCTCAAGGCCATAGCTACACAATAAGGGATTCCAAGGTTACATTTCTTTGATGTTTCTATGTACTAAATAAAAAAATTATTATGAACTTTGCAAAAACCTGTTTGCTTTTTTAAAAGTATGAAGAAGGCTTGTTGGCTTCCTAAGATTACTTTTTTTTCCTGATTGATTTCACAATGCCACTAAATAAACAAAAGAATTATTGATTTATGAAGACAGAACAATACCGTTATGACAAAACCCAGAGCAGTGTCTTGATATCAGCATTCTAAAATAAGTGATAGATCACATAACAAAGTCTGTAAGAGGTATAGTTCACTAGACTAGAACAAATTTGATTAACTCAGTCTAAAGTACAATAGGAATGTATCTTATTTCTTTCATCACAGATAAAAATCATCACTTCAAGTTGGTTAAAATTGGAAGACAGCTCTGTCAGTGCAGATCTAAAAACAGTAGAATATTCTTTAACCAAAGAATGAGATAGAGAAGAGACTACAAGGAATATAGGTCCAAAGTCTTCCTCTCCAGCAACAGAGGCATTTTATTTCTCTCAAGTCATTTTCACACAGTTGTTTATATGCAGAATTACCTGCAGAATGTTAATTTTTTGTAGAAAAGAATCACAGAATCATAGAATTGTCTAGGTTGGAAAAGACCTTTAAGATCATCAAGTCCAACTGTTAACCTAGCACTGCCAAGTCCACCACTAAACCACGACTGCAAGCACCACATCTACACGTCTTTTAAATACCCCAGAGATGGTGACTCAACCACTTCCCTGGGCAGCCTGCTTCAATGCTTAATAAACCTTTCACTGAAGAAATTTTTCCTAATATCACCCACCTTGCCACAACCTCCTTTCAGGCAGTTGTAGAGAGCAATAAGGTCTCCCCTCAGCCTCCTCTTCTCCAGACTAAAAAAACCCAGTTCCCTCAGCCGCTCCTCATAAGGCCTGTGCTCCAGACCCTTCACCAGCTTCGTTGCCCTTCTCTGGACACGCTCCAGCACCTCAATGTCTTTCTTGTATTGAGGGGCCCAAAACTGGACACAGTATTCCAGGTGCGGCCTCACCAGCGCTGAGTACAGGGGGACAATCACCTCCCTGTTCCTGCTGGCCACAATATTCCTGATACAAGCCAGGATGCTCTTGGCCTTCTTGGCCACCTGGGCACACTGCTGGCTCATGTTCAGCTGGCTGTCAACCAGCACCCCCAGGTCCTTTTCCGCCAGGCAGCTTTCCAGCCACTCTTCCCCAAGCCTGTAGCATTGCATGGGGTTGTTGTGACCCACGTGCAGGACCCGCAACTTGGCCTTGTTGAACCTCATATACTTGGCCTTGGCCCATCGATCCAGCCTGTCCAGATCCCTCTGCAGACACTTTCTTACCCTCAAGCAGATCAACACTCCCATCCAATTTGCTGTCATCTGCAAACTTACTGAGGGTGCACTCAATCCCCTCATCCAGATCATTGATAAAGATATTAAACAGAACTGGCCCCAAAACTGAGCCCTGGGGAACACCGCTTGTGACCGGTCACCAAGTGGACTTAACTCCATTCACCACAACTCTTTGGGCCCAGCCATCCAGCCAGATTTTTACCCAGCAAAGGGTTTGCCCATCCAAGCCATGAGCAGCGAGCTTCTCCAGTGGAATGCTGTGGGAGATGGTGTCAAAGGCTGTACTAAAGGCTGTCAAAGGCTGTCTGCTAGGTAGACAATATCTACAGCCTTTCCCTCATCCACTAAGCGGGTCACGTTGTCATAGAAGGAGATCAGGTTAGTCAAGCAGAACCTGCCTTTCATAAACCTGTGCTGACTGGGCCTGATTACCTGCTTGTCCTGTATTTGCCATGTGATGGCACTCAGGATTAACTGCTCCATGACCTTCTGTGACACTAATGTCAGACTGACAGGCCTGTAGTTCCCCAGGTCCTCCTTCTAGCCCTTCTTGTAGATGGGCGTCACATTTGCTAACCTCCAGTTAACTGGGACCTCCCCAGTTAGGCAGGACTGCTGATAAAATATTGGAAGTGGCTTGGTGAGCACTTCTGCCAGCTCCCTCAGTACCCTTGGGTGGATCCCATCTGGCCCCATAGACTTGTGTGTGTTTTAGCCTCAAATGCAGTCTCTTGATCAGCTTCTACCACAGGACACACTTTTTATCTTTGTATCTGGCATCCAAAAGAAAATTCGATTTCATGCTCTCACACTGTTCAAACATTTCTGCTAGTATACTAACAGGGCTCCTTAGATGTTTTCTCCCACTTCCTGTAACCTATGCTAAATCAGATATAGTATCCATATCTGGGGAAAAAAAGTTTCTCTGATCTTTTTTAACCTTTGAAGCTTGAAATACTACTTCAAAATCATGTGATTACTGCTTGGTAAAAAGATCAGTAGAATTTAAAGAGTTGCCTTGCAAATATTGCGGAATTCATCTGGATGGCTGTACCACTCCCTGTTTTCATTTTCTTCCACATAATTAACAGGAAACAGGGGGACAGCTCCATTCGCTCCACAGAACTGCATGAGACAAAATATTTTAAATCAGTAGCCAGTGTCCTAGTTTCGGCTGGGGTAGAGTTAATTTTCTTCCTGGTAGCAGGCATAGTGCTGTGGTTTGGATTTAGTAGGAGAAGAATGTTGATAACACACTGACGGTTTATTTGTTGCTAAGTACTGCTTATGCTAGTCAAGGACTTTTCAGCTTCCCATGCTCTGCCAGGGGCACAAGAAACTGGGAGGGGGCACAGCCAGAATAGTTGATCCAAACTGACCAAAGAGCTATTCCATACCATGTGATGTCATGCTCATATAAGCTGGGGGGAGTTGGCTGGGGGGAGCGATCGCTGCTCGGGAACTGCCTGGGTATCGGTCGGTGGGTGGTGAGCAATTGCATTGTGCATCACTTGCTTTGTATATTGTTATTATTATTATATTTTTATTATTATCATTACTATTTTACTTTATTTCAATTATTAAACAGTTGTTATCTCAACCCAGGAGTGTTTCTCACTCTTACTCTTCCAATATTCCCATCCCATCGGGGCAGGGGGAGTGAGTGAGTGCTTAGTTGCTGGCTGGGGCTAAACCACGACAGCCAGTCATCTGCGTTTCAAAGTATTTTGAAATCCATATGTGGTTTTAAATTTAATTTTCTCTTCTCAGCAACCTACAGAGAGAACTATCTATATATATAGCCTGTGGGATCTTAGCAGGGATCTTACAAGGTATTCAAAGTCAGATCATTGCATAAACAATACCCGGTTTTGCTCTTTCTTCAACAAAAAAGAGATATTTTTACTTAAGATCAAGCTTAATTAACTTGCAAGTGAAATGAAACATGAAGGAACAAACTAAGACATCAAAGAAACATTTGAGATTACTTAATACTACATTATAAGAGTTTTTGATATCTGAAAAAAGATGGTATTCTCAAGGAAAGATGGCACAAGATCTTTCTTTTAAAAAGTCATCTTATGACTATGGGAACAATAGATGTGATTTTTAATATTATGACATAACTGGAAGGGATAATTCAGTGCATAACACCTGAACTTGTTTTCCCAGAAGTTGGATTTATACCACTGTATGTACAGTAACATGAATGTGGTCATTCTGGAGATACAGTGTCCAGAATCTGCCCTCAGTAACAGCTACTTTAATAGATAACACTGGCACCGGTGTGTTCTTATTTGAGGTCACAGATTGGCCTGTGATTTTCAAATCCATGCTACTGATTTTGTGATTATTTGTATTTGAGTATCTGAATTCACTTTAACAGTCATACTGAATTAATTGTGCCCTCTGTGAACAAAATCACTACATGTACTTTTTTTTTTTCTGAATTGGTTTATATTTATTATTGTTGTCAATGTATAGTTAATATTAAACTTTCTAATCTATCCTGGATTTGGAAGGCTGAGTATGATGGCTTAGCTCATATATTCCTTGCAAGGATTTAAACTCTGAACAGGGAAAAGAATCAGTGTGGACTTCACTTGGAAAAATATGAAATTCAGGAATGAAACCCTGCAGGTTTCACTAGCTTTAACCTGGATTCCATCCAAGATCTTGTGAGTTTCCGTGTGGTGAGTTTGGATGATAGAAGGACAGGCTGTATGAGGCTGTGCTTCTTATTACAATGCAACACCAATTCAGTGTCCCCAACAGTGTAGAAATAGCTGAATTCTACTTATGTAGCAGAATAACTTAATAAAAAGTTATTTCAATATATTTTGTAATTACAAATATATTTTTGTGATAGGCAAATTTCAATTCTTCTGCATGTGCAGAACCAAATTAATTTATCACAGATAAATGCACATTGTCCAGGCCATGGAGGACATTAATACATCATTTTGAAGAGGACCTGGTATGTTATGACAAATTTATTCTTATCTAAAGCCTTGTTATCTAAAGTCCACCATATCTCTGTCTGATAATATTCTAGCAATTTTACTTTGATTTTGCTTTGGCTTTTTGGCACTGTCTAATCAACACTATCAGAAAAAGTAATAAAGTATTTTGGATGTGATAGGCATAATGGATAATTTTAAGCTTGCGTGAGTGTGGTGGTGTGCTCCCCTGCTGCCTCATGACCTTTTCCAGTAACCCTGCATAAGCGATAACCACCAGTGGCGGTCGTGGTGGATGCATCCAGCTCAAAGTGGAGTCAGGGGAGACAGATAACAACACGATAGCCAAGGGCTAATTTATGAGAATACGTCCACCTAACCACAGTGCTGGTCAATGTCCAACTCAAGCCAAATTTGGAAGAAACTAGCATCTGCAGTTGGTATGCAAATATGACTATAAGTCAATCATCTTACCCCTATAAATAGTGAGCAGCCCAAGAGCTCTTTGAGCTCTCCTGCACTCAGCAGGCTGCATGCCAAGGTCTCGCCTTGAGTAGGGATGCCTCTGAAGATTACACCTGGAGGTTGAGAGATTCATTGCCACAAAGATTCTTGGTAAGTGAGTAATAGCATGCTAAACTTTGAAATCTTAGCTACATGATATAAAGGATTGATTGTGCATATATAATCCTTTAGACATAAACCGTTGACCAAGTCTGGGGGACTAGGACTGGATCCAGCTGCACCTAGACTCCTTTCTGAGAAGGAGTTTAGAAAGCAAAAGGGTCCTTTCTGAACCTCATGACATAACAGGAGGGTCTCCCTGACAGTTTTGTCTGACCCTGTCCTCTATGCAGTAACTAATCAACGGTACCTTGCCATCAAATCTTGTTAAACCACCATCGCACTTACCATTGAACTTTGTTAACTCACTGTTTTATATCAATAATATATTTCTGCTTCTCTCTCACTCCATCCATGACAGTGAAACATTTGAATTATCAAGTAAATACAAGATACATCAAGTATTATTCTGAGTTTCAGAGATATTAGCAAAGACGCAGGAACATTCATTACCTCCCAGTAGGAGACAGTCATATTCATTATCCATTTGAAAATAAAGCCTGTGTAACTGAAGTAACTATTAACCACAGCTTTAAGGCCACACATTTTGGTAAAATTGCTATGACTTTTCCTCAAAAATTCACTTTTAGCATCTGCTTAAAAATGTGCTTAGCTGAAGCATGAAATCAGTTCTTTTTCTGACATCAAAATTAAGTTTATTCTTAAGTATGTAGCAGAAGTAATGAAAATACTGAAAGAGTTGACTCACTTGAGTATTCCTCAAGATATGAGAGGAATAATATAATGAGTAAGGTGTTATAAGTGTCTGAAGTATTGGACTTCATTGTTTGTATCTCTTACACTCCCAAATAAGAGAGAAAATACTTAAAAAAATAAAGAAATCTGGTGGTAAATATATTTTTAAAAGTATGTGGTAACACTCAAGGGCACTTATTTTGTCAGAGACTATTTTTACTTTGTTAAAGTACCCCTCAAAAAATAGATATTATGTTGCCACTGCCCTTTATATTTTTATATAGTTCCTTGTAGAGTAACATTCTGATCATTTAAAAAAAAAATTCATAAATGTGGTTAGTTGACACAAGGTTAATTCTCACATAAATCTAAATGCAACCAATAACATTTCCATGTGGGGCTCATTGAATTCTGTTTTCACTGTAGGTACTCAGGTGAAGTACTTAAAATATATGATGCATCCTGAATATCTTTATCAGGAAGCTGGTTTGGTTTGGTTTGGTTTTCAGTTTCCGCAGAGAAAGAAAACATTTTTGTAAGATATAGCTTTATTTGCATTTTGTAATTGCATTGGTATTTATTTTCACAAAAGACTACATCAGAATCTTGGTGTATATAGCACTATCTGTAATACTTACCTGGTACACATAGTACTGATAGGCGTATAAAATATATGGTGGATAGGAAGAGGATTATATTTAGGCAGTAGAGTGATTGAATGATATTTTCCAGAAATCCTGGGTGAAAATTGTCAAATATTGGTCTCAGATTCACCTCACTTGCTCAGTTCTGGGCATTTAAAAAGGCACCTTAATTAGGAACCTTATGCTGGTTTTAAAGCTGTTGGGATATCTCAGATTTTTTTACTGTAGAAATCAAACACCTAGGCTGATGTTTAATATTAACTACAATCCTATGTTTCAGTGTTCAGCACCCAGTACATCCCATGTAATTGACACATTACTCAGCAACTGAAAATGACACATGAAAGAAGGATCTGTTCTTCATCACTGATCTTTTTAAAAATTCATAGTACCTCTACAGGTGGGGAGTGTTTATTAAAACCTTCTTTGGCTACATGTACCCCTCAGCCCCTGTAGTTTCTAGGATGAGAGGGTCTGAAACAGAAATTCTTTTTCTACCTTTTCAGAAATCGGCATGCATCTTCCTTTAAAGGTTGTTGAGACTTGCTGAGACTTGGTGGTGACAGATACAAATGAGCATTGGATAATGGCACAGGTCAGAGCAATTTTCAGTGCAGAAATGTCTTTTTACAGTCTTATCCATAGGGAGATTCACCACATCTAGATTAAGTTTCTGACCCAAACTACCATCCCATGGGCCACTTTCTCCATTGACTATCTGAAAGCCTCCTTTGCTTTATATTAGCTTGTCAATACAGCTTCTCACTCCAGGACTGTTAAATCTGGTGAACACCACCTAAAAGGGTGGACAACATTAAGAGGGGCTTTAACCTGCTGTGGAGATTCAGGAGGAGCCTGTAATTCATTCCTCCTATGAAGACCAACTACCACGGTCTCATGGAATAATTTTGAAGCAAGTCTACTTCAGATTCCTGAAGAGCCTTTCCTCCTCCTGTGCTCCCTTTCACAGGTACAGTGAGGGTTTAGAAAGTCAGAAACAGAACGGGGCGTTCTGGTTGCTAATCTTCTATTTTTCCTGTGATTGCAGCTTTTCTTTACTTTAATGGCTTTAAGCACCTGAAGGACCAGGTTTTATAGGAGCTATCTTTCCTTAACATTTTCACAACTTAAACTAACATTTTTTTTTGTGGCTTTTGTTTGCAAAAGTTGCTTATCACTGCAAGCTTTTCATCTACTAAACAAATCAGATTTGTTCTGTTTTCATAACAGAACATTACCAATACCACACAGTGTCTCTGGCATTCACTATTTTGAAAATTAGTTTAGAAATACCTGTGGTATTTCTTAATGAAATTTTTGTCAATTAAAGAGTTAGCAGTGATGACAGTTAAATATATATAAAACCCACTGCCTTTCAATAAGATGAGATTACAGTCAAAAGAAACCTCTGTGTATTAAACACAATGTGCAACTGATGAGTTGTGTGATAAAATGTCCCATTATTTCATAATATATCTTCTGTTAGTAAGTTTTGTGTTGCAAATCTATGACTAGCTGCCAAAACATTTCATTAGCTGAATGAACTGTGATAGAAAGCAGATGACCTGCATGTATTGGTAATCATTTATGTAGTTTGAAGAGAGGCATGTTCCTGAATCACCACATTGTTACGTGACTTTTCCTTATCACTCCTGATCATTCTGAAAGCTGTTGAAAAATGCAGCACTCTTGGTAATAGCCTGGTTACTGTCAGCATTTAGTACATCAATTAGGGCTCCACTTCTATTGAGAAAGGGTGTGATGAGCATGAGGTTCTGTGGTAACTCTGCTTAGAGCATTTTATTTCCTGCTCTGGAGGCCGCACTCAGAAACAGATCAACTCCAAACCTGTGAGCATGAAGAATGAAGCTCTCTGGACCTCAGTAGATGCAGTGGATAATCTGCCCTGTCAAATCATTTAAGCATAGCCTATTTTATTCTTCCTGAATATGTGAAAGTCTAGGACTGAGCAGGAGCAGGGGACAGGGACCCAAGAAAGTCACGGTCTGAGCTGCAGTAGTAACCCCAGAGAAAGAAACAGTAGGAAAATGATCAATATTGAATAGCAAAGATGATAGGGCATCTACATAACTGTATACATTGAGATTTAGCTAATACTTTACCATCTTAATCTATGGCAGTGCAAACACTTGCTAGTCTTCTGTTGTCAGTGTAAAAGGGTGTAGTTCATTGATGCACCTTATTCAGATTTAAAAGATACCACTGCAGTCTACTTTTTTCAGTCTTACTAAATTCTCAGGTGTTACATGGCCATCACAAAAAAGAGTATACAGACAACATTGAAGTACCACAGAGGCGTTTACTTTCCCCTCATGGAAAACTCGCAGTTTTAATAGATGCTTAACATGCAAATTTTTTTAATAAAGTTTATGATTTGCTGTTGATTATATTTCTAGTATAAGAGGAATAATTCCCAAGTTGTTGTTCATTTCTTATATGATCCTTTTTATTATATTTAAATGTATGTCTGTATTTGAAAATTTTCAGACACTTTCTATAGAGATCTGTTTCCAGTTCCTTACAACTTTGTTAATCAATTTATGCAGATGTTTTCAAGAAGAGCTTTCTGGCATACACAGAAAGTTTCAAGAAATAGTTCAGATTAAAAAAAAAAGACATTTCTGAGAACCAGGTTAGGGAAGAAGTATCCTTATATCCATGTTGGAAAAAAATAGTTCAATTTTACATTGAAAAGCTTTTATCTTTTTTTTTTTAACTTAAAATTAAATAGCATTTTAATAGCAGCAATATGATTTACCCAACTTCAATCACATTATAAAAGGCACAAAAATTATTTGTTGCCCACACTGAGATTTTTTGTGTCTTAGCTAAACAACATGAAAATATAATTTTGTAAGTGTTGATAGGACTGTAGAAGACATGCATGTTATTTCCAGGTTTTATCTTCCTGCCTTTTTCTTCTAGTTGTTCCTCTAAGCTGTTATTGTCCATGTTTGGGGGTAAAATAGGTGAAAAGAGTTGGAAGAGTCTCTGTCTTCATTTGTTACATCTGCTGTTTGTAGCCAGTGAGCATAGAGAATAAGAGAAAGGATGTGATAGGAAAGGTGAGAAAGGAGTAATGGACAGATTTGGAGGGAACAAGAGGAAAAAGTTGCAAGGACAAGAGTTGGGAAGTAAGTGAGGGTAAACAGTGGAGCACAATATAAATCAGGAAGAGGCTGAGAACTGACAAGACAAAAAGGTGAGAAGATGAGGAGCGTGGGGTGGGATTGTAGAAGGATAGAATCATAGAATCATAGAATCATAGAATCATCTAGGTTGGAAAAGACCTTTAAGATCATCCAGTCCAACCATTAACCTACACTACCAAGCCCACTCTAGACTAATCAAGGGTAGACCAGACTAAACCATATCCCGAAGTGCCACATCTACCCGTTTTTTAAACGCCTCCAGGGATGGGGACTCCACCACCTCTCTGGGCAGCCTGTTCCAATGCCTGACCACCCTTTCCGTAAAGAAATTTTTCCTAATTTCCAGTCTAAACCTCCCCTGGCGCAGCTTAAGCCCATTTCCTCTTGTCCTATCGCTAGCTACTTGGGAGAAGAGACCAACACCCACCTCACTACAACCTCCTTTCAGGTAGTTGTAGAGAGCGATAAGGTCTCCCCTCAGCCTCCTCTTTTCCAGGCTAAACAACCCCAGTTCCCTCAGCCGCTCCTCATAAGACTTGTTCTCCAGACCCTTCACCAGCTTCGTTGCCCGCCTCTGAACACGCTCCAGCACCTCAATGTCTTTCTTGTATTGAGGGGCCCAAAACTGGACACAGTATTCCAGGTGCGGCCTCACCAGCGCCGAGTACAGGGGGACAATCACCTCCCTGCTCCTGCTGGCCACAGCATTCCTGATACAAGCCAGGATGCTGTTGGCCTTCTTGGCCACCTGGGCACACTGCTGGCTCATGTTCAGCCGGCTATCTACTAACACCCCCAGGTCCTTTTCGGCCAGGCAGCTTTCCAGCCACTCCTCCCCAAGCCTGTAGCGTTGCATGGGGTTGTTGTGACCGAAGTGCAGGACCCGGCACTTGGCCTTGTTGAACCTCATACAGTTGGCCATGGCCCATCGATCCAGCCTGTCCAGGTCCCTCTGCAGGGCCATCCTACCCTCGAGCAGATCGACACTCCCACCCAGTTTGGTGTCGTCTGCAAACTTACTGAGGGTGCACTCGATCCCCTCATCCAGATCATTGATAAAGATATTGAACAAGACTGGCCCTAAAACAGAGCCCTGGGGAACACCGCTCGTAACCGGCCGCCAACTGGACTTAACACCATTTATCACTACTCTCTGGGCTCGGCCACCCAACCAGTTCTTTACCCAGCGAAGAGTATGCCTGTCTAAGCCGTGAGCTGCCAGCTTCCCGAGGAGGATATTATGCGAGACGGTGTCAAAAGCTTTGCTAAAGTCGAGGTAGATGACATCCACAGCCTTTCCAACATCTACCAGGCGGGTCACCAGGTCATAGAAGGAGATCAGGTTGGTCAAGCAGGACCTGCCTTTTGTGAACCCATGCTGGCTGGGCCTGATCCCCTGGTTGACCTGTACTTGCCTGTGGAGTTCGCTCAAGATGAACCTCTCCATAATCTTCCCCGGCACCGAGGTCAGGCTGACAGGCCTGTAGTTCCCCGGGTCCTCCTTCCGGCCCTTCTTGTAGATGGGCGTCACATTGGCAAGCCTCCAGTCATCAGGGACCTCCCCTGTTAACCAGGACTGTTGATAGATGATGGAAAGTGGCTTGGCAAGCTCCTCTGCCAGCTCCCTCAGTACTCTCGGGTGGATCCCATCCGGCCCCATAGACTTGTGAGCGTCCAGGTGGCATAGCAGGTCATTAACTGCTTCCTCCTGGACTATGAGGGCTCCATTCTGGTCCCTATCCCTATCCTCTTGCTCAAGGGCCTGAGTACCCTGGGGATGACCGGTCTGGCTGTTGAACACAGAGGCAAAGAAGGCGTTAAGTACTTCAGCCTTTTCCTTGTCCTCGGTGACAATGTTCCCCCCCACATCCAGCAAAGAATGGAGATCCTCCTTGGCTCTCCTTTTATTGCTGATGTACTTATAAAAGCATTTTTTATTGTCTTTTACAGCACTGGCCAGATTGAGTTCTAGCTGGGCTTTTGCCTTTCTAATTTCCTCCCTGCAGGACCTAACAAGATCCCTGTACTCCTCCTGAGCTGCCCGCCCCTTCTGCCAAAGGCGGTAGACTCTCCTTTTTTCCCTGAGTCCCCGCAAAAGCTCCCTATTCAGCCAGGCCGGTCGATTTCCCCTCCGGTTGGTCTTACGACACACGGGGACAGCCCGCTCCTGCGCCCTTAAGACTTCCTTCTTGAAGAGGGCCCAGCCTTCCTGGACCCCTTTGCCTTTCAGGACCGCCTCCCAAGGGACTTTCCCAACCAGGGTCCTGAAGAGGGCAAAGTCTGCCCTCCGGAAGTCCATGGTAATAGTTTTGGTGCCCCTCCGCTTAGCATCACCCAAAATTGAGAACTTTATCATGTCGTGGTCACTAAGCCCGAGACGGCCTCCGACCTCGACATTTCCCACAAGCCCTTCTCTGTTGGTAAACAGCAGGTCAAGCGGGGCACCTCCCCTGGTAGGCTCGCTTACCAGCTGCATTAGAAAGTTATCCCCCACATGCTCTAGGAACTTCCAAGACTGCTGCCTCTCTGCTGTGTGGTATTTCCAGCAGATGTCTGGCAAGTTGAAGTCCCCCATGAGAACAAGGGCTAGCGATTGCGACACTTCTGCCAGCCGCTTATAGAATGCCTCATCTACCTCTACCTCCTGGTTGGGTGGTCTATAGCAGACTCCCAACAGGACATCCGCCTTTCCAGCCTTCCCCCTCATCCTTACCCATAAGCATTCCACCTTGTCATCACCACTGTCAAGCTCTATGCAGTCGAAACACTCCCTAACATACAGAGCCACCCCACCGCCTCTCCTACCCTGCCTATCCCTTCTGAAGAGCTTATAGCCCTCCAGTGCAGCACTCCAGTCATGAGAGTCGTCCCACCACGTTTCCGTGATGGCGACTATGTCATAGCCATCCTGCTGCACAAGGGTCTCCAGCTCCTCCTGTTTGTTGCCCATGCTACGTGCATTGCTGTACATGCACTTAAGCTGGGCTGTCGATTTTGCCCCCAATGTTGCCATGCCGCCCCTGGGCTCCTTACTAGCGGGCCTGTTTATATCCCCTTCCCCCTTCAAACCTAGTTTAAAGCCCTCTCAATGAGTCCCGCCAACTCTTGGGCGAGAATCCTTTTCCCCCTTGGAGACAGCCGATCTCCATCAGCCGCCAGCAGGCCCGGTGCCGTGTAGACCTCCCTGTGATCGAAGAACCCAAAATTCCAGCGATGGCACCAGCCTCTGAGCCACCTGTTAATCAGGTGAGTTTTCCCATTCCTTTCAGTGTTCCTTGCTGCCACTGACGGGATAGAGGAAAACACAACCTGTGCTCCCGATCCTGCGAGCAATCGCCCCAGTGCCCTGAAGTCCCTCTTCATTGCCTTAGGACTTCTCTCTGCAATCTCGTCACTGCCCACCTGTATAACCAGCAGTGGGTAATAATCGGAGGGCCTCACGAGGTCGGGGAGTTTCCTCGTAATGTCCCTAACCCGGGCCCCAGGGAGGCAGCAGACTTCCCTGTGGGATGGGTCCGGGCGGCAGATCGGGCCCTCAGTTCCCCGCAGGAGGGAATCCCCCACCACAATCACCCTCCTTTTTTTCTTAACAGGGGCAGTCGTAATCCGTGGGGGTGACTGACTGACCCTCAGCAACCCCCTGGCTGGACCTTCCCCTTCACCTCCCTCCCCGCTTGCCTGGCCCTCAACCTCCAGAGCCCCGTATCTGTTGTGTAGGGGCAGCTTCAGGGGTGAGGGAGGCCGGGAGGGGATTCGCCTGCCTCCCCGGGCAGGGACCTGTTTCCATTCCCCCCCGTCTCCTGGATCCCCTCCTTCTGCTTGCCGGCAAGAGGGCAGGGGATCCTCCGCTCCTTGTGGGGCCTCCGCCTGCTGCCCTGGCCCCAGGGAGGGCAGGGTGCGGCTCCACCAGTCCATCTCCGTCTCGCACTCCCTGATGCTCCTCAGCCTTCCCACCTCCTCCTTCAGCTCTGCCCCCAGGCTGAGCAGATCATCTGCCTGCTCACAGCGAAGACATTTGCCGTCCCCGCTGCCGTCTGGCACAAGCGACAGGCCCAGGCACTCCCTGCAGCCAGTGACCTGGACGGCCGCGTGTCTGTGCGGGAGCTCCCTCTGGGTCGCCGCATTCCTTTTGGCGGCGGCTTTCGGGCGGGTGGTGACCATGGCTGCCAGGTGTTCTCCTGGGAGGACGGTGACCACTGCCTGGGTTCCCCTTTGGAACTTGGAGGGGGGGACACTCAGCCTTTCCTGCGCGCCCTGACTGCGCGCCCTGACGCGCAAACTGACGCGCCACGCCCTCCTGACGCGCCACGCCCTGTTTGCCCGTCCTGGTCGCTCGCGCTCCCTGGGGGCTGCTTTTATAGGTGGGGGGGTTTGCCCGCCGTCACTCCTGGCCCCGCCCACGCCGCGTCAGAGCTGCCGCACGTCAGCAGCTCGCCCTTTCCCGCTCTGGGAGGGGGGCTGGGCTGCCCGCTCCTGCCCTTCGCGCTTTGTTTTTGCCGCCTCAGCAAGGGTGCCCCGGCACGAGCGTCCGCTCCGGAGCCCTTCGCCTCGGTGACTGCTGCTGCTGCTAGTTACTATTTTAACTTGACTGAGTTCTGTGCTGTAGAAGCAAAAGTTTCAAAGGCTGATGACAGTCTACAACTGTTTTACTCTTTTTTTTTCTTTTTTTCTGTCTTTTTGTTTTGGGTTTGTTTTTTCTTTTTTGCATTAGGAAACTACACTGGAACGAAATAAGTTAAGAGCTAGGCAATATTAAAGACACTGATTTAGTAAATCTGGTTTTGAAAATAAAAAATTGCTTTAAAAACATGGCCTGTGAATTTAGTTCGATTTGATCAAGCCTGTCTGTAAGATACTTTCCTTAATAAATATGATCACTTTAAAAAAAAAAAAAATCCTTGTGTAGTTCAGTACCCAACACAAAATATTTTGGGACAAAATTCAGGCATGTAGTGAAAGAGACTGTTTTATGACCTATGCTCAGTTGTGGTAGAAGTATACATTATGTAATATATTATCTATTGTTAAGTGTATTTTATACAACTGAAGAAACAGAAAGACTGGTCTTATGGTTAAACTTTGATTTTGTTTCTTCTTTTGGTGCAGGATTCCTGTAGGTGCTGCTCAGTTCATGTGAAACAAACTCTTTGGAATTGGCCACTGCCCATTTTCTGGGTTTTCAACAGGAGATGCCTACACACATTTTGTGAAACTGTTACATTAATGCAGCTGCATAGGAAATAATGTACAAATCCCAAGTTCTCTGAAATATCAAGTCCTAGGTGTTTCTAGCTGAGTACTGCAAATTCTTGGATATTCTAAATTATTTTGTTCTTAATTTCTTTTTGACTCAGTTTCTTATTTATAAAGTCAGGAATTTACCTCACTGATATACTGCAAAAAGAAATATATTAATGCTTGTAAAATGGTTAGTCCCTATGGTGAGAGTATAGAAGAAATATGTGTGAAGTAATTAATAACTTAATGTTCAGCTCAGGGTTTACATACTATATTTAATTAGTCTGGAGATACATATTATACTAGGGCAAAAATAATATTGAATGATGGAAGACAAGTAACAGGTGTGAAAAATAGCATACCAGGCTGCAGTTGCAAATGATATCAAAATGCATGAATTTAAGAATTCTAGCCATATCAGTTCTGACAAGTCTTAACTAAGGTCTGAATTTTGAACCTTAGTTTATTTTTTAACCTTTTTTACTGTTACGCTTAGTATTACTGTAAAATACAGATTCCTAGTTTGGCCATTCAGAATCATGGAGTCTGAGATTTTTGTCTCTTCTTGTCTCTATGACAACACACCCAGCTCACCATTTCTGTCATTTTCCAATCTAGTCAGCACGTCCTTTTTCTTCCTTTTCTGGTTTACCTGTTTCACAGTACAATCAGTTGACATGTACGGATAACTAACCGAGATAGCTCATTTCTTAAACCTAGACCTCATATTATCAACTACAAACACTAAATGATGTAGCTGCAACTGTTCATTTCAGTGCATGGATGTACAACGATATCAGTATCAAACTGTTCATGTATAGAAAGTACACTGCCTGGGTCACTTCTGACCAGTGGAGCAGTAGATGTATTGGGCCAGCTGATATTTCAGAGTCGAAATCTTGGCTGAATTTACTATTCTCAATTTGAGCCATTAAGAATGATAAAACCTGTTGTGATAAAACAATTGACATAGTCTCTTAGCAACAGAGAAATATATTATAAAAAACCTCACATACCAATAGGGCCTCTGTAATTTATTTTTCCAGAGAAAGGACAGAGTTAATTTACCTATAATCTTTTTACAGCAAAACAATGTTTTCTTTACAATAAAAATAGCTGTACTACAGAAAACTGAAGTTATAACATTCTGGCATGCAGTTTTGAAATTTCTCTCTCTCACTTCCTGGGTTTAAGGTCTGTTTCTATAGTGGAGTAAGCTGTGTAACATAATTAATAGATGCTAGCATTTGGTTTTGCAATAGAAAATATGAAAAATGTAAGTGGTTCTACTTTGACTGTGCTGAATTTTTCGGAATACGGGCCAGAAGAAAGAAATAGCTCTCTGCTCAGAAGACTTTGTATTTAGCCATAAGGATCTTTTCTGTATAAGATCTACATGAATCAATCATATCTCACTCCAACCTTGCCATTGATTTACAAATGAATACCATTTACTGGATGCACAAATCTTTGCACAGTCAGGACCTCAGTTTTAAGAGCTTCACTTTCTCCTTCCTTTTTCAGGAACAATGCAGGTTTTCCTCAAAAGCTAGAGGGACCGAAGGCCCATTTCTAGCCTGGTCTCTTAAAGTAAAAATTTTGCTAAAATGCTGTATAAAGAACACTTTCCGATGAACACTGAATGGTTCTAATCCTGTGGGTCACCATCCTCAAAGCCCTGTTCAGACAGATCATTTTTTGAATCCAGTAAGTTGCTTCAGGTTCATGAAGCTTCTTTTTGCTTCCTAGCCCATCTGTGTCAGTAATTTGCCACACTCACACTTTTCCCCATCCTCTTGCTGCTACATATTCTTTAGTCTTTTTCCTCCTTTGCATTTTTTGTCAATTCTTCTACCGGAAATTAGATGAAATTTGTAAAAAAAAAAAAAAAAAAACATAAAAACCTCAGGACTTAGAGATCTATTACCATTACCCTTTTTCTTCCTTTTGTTTTCTTGTAGTGAACATATTACAGATTTGTTTTCCTGGCTAGCTCACAACATAACTCTGGTGTCTCATAACTAGTTTTTATTTGATGCATCAAGCTTTTATTTTCATTTTTGCTACTGAATTCTGAGTTACCTCGTTTGGGGAGAAAATGAAAACTGAGTAGCTATTTGCCATCTCCCAAATGGCATCACTGTAATAGGTATTGCTCTCTGATTGACAAAAGATTAATTACAAATGTGCAGAGAAACAGAGGTTACCTTCTAATCTGAGCTATCTTTTCTGATATTGTATTAATGATGTAGTATAGTGTGCTTCCTGCCATCTAAAATATATTATGGGAGTATCTCTATTTCTTACTTTTAAAAATACTACAACAGTTATCATATTATATCCTACCTAGGCCAAAGACTACCTGTATTTCTTTAATTTGTAGGAATTTACTTCTATGTCTGTGTTGGTTACCTGTAAGATGCTGCTACACTCTCTCTCTAAAAAACCTGTGAGGGCTGGTTTGAGGAAACATCTTAATTCCAGTCATCCTTGTAATTTACATATCACGCATCCCCTTGATATCTGTTATTGTCTCATCCTGCATTATTATTAAGTGCTACCACTTTTGCCTTAGTTATAAAATAACAGGCTTCAAATGTGTGTTGTCATTATGCCAGTTTTTGAGAAAGAAAAAGATCATTGAAAATGTTTGGTTTTACTAAATGAAAAAGAGCAACAACTAAGTTTTGACTAACTTTTTTTCCATATCTGTGTTCATTTCAGAGTTATTACTAACACAATAATGACTTGGATATATCAAGGTAGTTATCCCCTGCTGTGGCATATTCAGTTTTCCATTGTTTTAATTGAACAGTATATAGAGGTATTTAATGTGTGCTAGAGAATGCATCATAAAAGAGCCATTACATGTTCTAACATCTCTTGATATCTAAATATCTCATTCTTTTACAGCCTTTAGGGCAGTTCCATTTCACTCTTTCTAATTCTTATATAGCCTAGAAATGTTGTTTGACTGAGCTCTTTATCTTGTTGTTTGTATTCTCTTAAATCTTCCTTAGGCACTTAAGGTTGTTATCTTCAGATGTACTGCAAAGAAAGCAAACTCACCTCATTTTAGACACTGTTGTTATGGCCTGTGTTGGGTTCATCTTATGATGTCTACGCTTTAGAGGTACCAGTCCTAGTCTTTGATACAGTCTTTGCATCCATGTTGCTCTAGGGTAGCCATTTCTGGAATGCACCAACCAACATGTGTTCCACAGGGAACACACCCAAATGGTACCTCTTTTATTACCATTTCAGTTTTAACACATAATATTGTAATGAAGTGGTTAATATATGAGCTATATGGAATGGAATTGCCATCTGCAATGTTTATGAACCAGTCATAGGCCTTTCCAGACTCCTCCTCATGTGATTGTGCAACAGCAGGCTCTATATGAGACCACATCTGATATAATGCTGGTACCTCTAGTACTCTTGACTTTATTTTTTTGTAGTGCTCAGGAAGCCATGATATGATTTTAGTTGTGTCTCATTCCTCAGAACCGAGTTAGATAAGCCACTGCTGCATGACCGGATCCTTCATTCTGGTAGAAATAGTAATCTAGAACTTTCAGAATATGGAAATTAATTCCACAGATACAAACCAATACGTCTGCAGGTCACAATGGATTCCATTTGCAATGTCTGTAGGGAGGACATTTTTGATCTTGAAAAAGTAGAGATTTGAAGTAAGATGACATTGGTTCACTTACTTGCTATGGCCATCAGTAGATCTGGATATCTAGATGAAGAGGGAAACATTTGAGATCTTTCTGCATGTGTTATTCGACACAGGTGTACCCTACCATTGTAGAGTCTTGCAGTTTGTGTGTCCTAGTAGCTGGAGTGTAGATTGGGACAAGCAAGTCCACTATAGGCATGATTGTGGCTTCCCCACATACAGTTTATGCCTCCTGGATTGATGATGATAACAGCTATAAGTAGCTGGGCTCCCAAAATGGGGATTTGTGATGTTAATACAGTGAAAAATAACTATTTAAAAAAAAGGAAAAAAAAAAAAAAAAAAAGCTGCAAGACATGGCATCAGCTCTGGCTCATGGACATTTATGCCGTTATACTTCCTTATGAGAACTTGCACTTTTTCCTTTAAACAGCACAACAGATAATTATGACATTTCTCAAAGTGAAAAGAGAGGATTCACATCTCAGAGTATTTACTCTATTTTAAAATAAATCTGTGGTTTAATAGTTCCAGATGCCTTACTGTTCTGTACACTTGGTTTCCCAGATACATGATCTTCCTATCTTCTATTCTTGTGACACCAGGTTTGGTCAACAAATACCTACTCTTTCCTTGGATTTTCTATTAAGTGCATCCACCAGCAAGACAACAAAGAATGACTAAGTATCATCACTGATGTGAGATCATATGAAATTTAGATGGAATTCAACATTGGTCTAGTAATTTCTATTTTCATTAAAACACTTGCACAAATGTATATTCAATAGAATATATTAAAAAGGAAAAAATTTATACATTTGTAAATAATGTTGCAAATAATATCACCAGATGAAAAGTAAATCTGCATATAAAAAGTAAGTATGCAGAAACTAGATGGTTTCCAAGGCAAAAACTGAAAGATTCTTATATGATCAGAATTGGGATGTTGAAACAAAGCATGAGGAAGAAAGATTTATACTCTGTTTAAGTAGAAAACTCACAGCACAGCTGCAAACAATCATTGTGACAATAAAATTGCTGTATATCAGAAGGCTGAGAGGGGTATATGATGAAACTGTTGAACATACAGAATGCTTTTCATGATATTTCCTTAACAGTAAATATTTCCTTTGCAGAGGTGTTTTGAATGATGACGTTTCTGAAAACAAATGGATTCAGTTTTTATTTAGGATCATACTTTTTAATAATTTCTGATTTACACATTTATATTTTTCTTGATTAACAAGCAGACCTAGTATGCAGAAATACAGGCTTTCACAATACATGCACTGTAGTTTAGAGGAAATTTTTCCAAGCTTTAGTATGTTTGTGAACTGCTTACTTCAGTATTCTGTAGTTGCTATTCATGCTGTATGCTTGGTCACTTAAGGCATTGTTCCTGTTCTTTGCCTGGATGAGTCAATGTCTTCAAATACAACAATAACAAATGGTGTTTATGTGATTCATAATTTCTGAAACCTGAAACTTTGCTGACCTACTAACATTTTCTAAAATGCCAAGAAATCACCCAGAGAAGAATCATTGCCTCTATAGGGAAGAGTAATTTTCTGAATTATAAGAATGTTCTGAGGCGAGAGAACTGACAATTAAAGTAATTGTAAAAGAACCAACAAATCCAGGACGCAAATGGTAGATCTAGAAAAAGTAAAATGTAAACAGTTGCAGGTTTGAAACTTTTTTTTTCTACACTGAAAAACTTTTTCTACTTTCAGTTTGGGCACTAGATTAAAAAGAATAATTAATTATACTTTTTCAGGATAAGAGAACCTTAATTATGTTTCACATCTTGACGGATCAACTTTTTACAAAATAACAGCAATCTGAGACTTCTGAAAGAATATACAGTAAAAAACCAAAACACATGATCATCATCATAACTTATTTGACTTTTTCTGTTGCACTGATTTGTTTTTGTTCTCTGATTATAAGAGTGTTGATATTTTTTCCTTCTTAAATATCAGTTTACTGCAGGGAATTCTGGAGTTCAATATATGTGGTAGCAGATGAAGTTAACAGCAATTGCAGCAGACATTATATTGTCAAAGGTGTTCTTGTGATTAGACAAACTTTTGACAGCAGAGTTCCCTTTCCATAGGTCTGAATTTAGCACTGTCAAAAAGAAAACGCATGCTTAAATTTAGATGAAACTGTAGAAGAGAAGCTATATTATGACATATAATACACAGTAGTGAATAATTTCTATTTTATTTAACTAAATAATATTAAGCATCTGATTCTGCTGGTTTTCTTTCTTGGACTTGATCACCTTAAAGGTATTTTCCAACCTAAATGATTCTATAATTCTATGATTCTTCTGGTTTTCTCTCTTAAATCAACTTAATAGCCGTTGTAATCCAACCTAACTAGTTCTCATGTATACAGATACTACTGAAGGGAGCCCTTCTGCTCCTTGAAACTATTTTTGCTTTTTTGTGAGTGTGTGTGTGTGTCAGCACTTGTTCATAATTGTCTGTCATGGATCCTATAGATTTTAAATTATGGGCATTAACTGTTGAATATTTAGTAAGAGAATTAAATCTAGACTACATACCAGAACCATCATTTCACTTTTCCCTGGTAAAGAGGCAACCTTTCACTTTAATGATGAGGAAAACAAATATTTCTGACCATGGATAAGAACACCACATGAATAGGATATGGAAACACACAGGTCCTGTTATAATCTGACCACCAGTGTATACTACTGAAATATGACCAGCAAGCCCTTGGACAGGTTGCTCTAGACCATTAGCACACAGCCATGCTGCTAGTAGGTTTTACTATCCAGAAAAGCATGTGATGAATGTTAATATTGAAAATCTAACTCACAAATGTCCTTTGTTGTGAGATATTTTTTATGGCTGGATTTAATCTATGACTCTTTCTCATAATGCTTGACATAATGTACAACAGTTCATTGCTTGGGGCCTGATTTTTTTAAGGGCAAATCAGCCCCATGGCTTGGTTGGAATGAGTTAGAGGCACCTTTTTACATGAGCTGACCATTTGGCTTAGCGTTAACTTTGCTCAGATTGTTTGTGGAAATTTAAGAGAATTTTTGTTCATTTTATTTTCTTTTGAAATTTTAAAAATACAGAATCGTGATGAAGTTCAAGATATACTTTGTGCATTTGAAAGCCCTAATACTGTCTCTGATCTAATACTCAGATCAGGGTCAACTCAAGCAGCATGCTCAAGGTTGTATCCAGTCAAGTTTTAATTATCCTCAGGGATGGAGATGGAAGAACTTCTCTGGGCAACCTGTTCCAGTATTTGGCTGCCCTCACAGTGAAAGAGTTTCTTCTTACTTTTAAATGGAAATTTCTGTATTTCAGATTGTGCCCATTGCCTCTTGCTTTGTCTTTGGGCACCACTTTTTTACTCCCTTCTATCAGGTATTTATACACATTAATGAGATCACCCCTGAACATCCTCTTCTCCAGGCTGAAGAGTACCAGTTCCCTCAGCCTCTCCTCACATGACAGATGCTCCAACCTCTTAATCATTGAGAAGCTAGCTAGCTAGAAGCAAATCTAAACAAATTTTATGTCCACAACAAATATGAGAGAAGCAAGACAATCTTTCTCTGTATCAAGCTTTGAGCATCCCTTTTGAGAACTAAAATAATAGAAAATATTATTCTGGTAGCAATTGCTGAAAACATGGTCAGCACTTGCATTATATAAAGAGTATGGATAACGTGAATTAACTAACTCATTCCAAAGTAAATCAGATTACTACCACATATATCAAAAAAAAAAAAAAAAACCATTGATGCTATGGCATGGTTAAAGGAAATGAATTAGTACTTAACCCTCTTAATTTTTGTTATCTGCATGAGTGTAAAATCAATAATATATCTTGTGCATGGACCACTTTTTTTTTTCTTTTTTTTTTTTGTAGTTTGCTGGTGCTACTTAAAAATGCTTTCAAAGAGAGAAGTCCAAACTGAAAGAATGGATTTTCCTCATAAGGCCAGATAATATTATCATTAGAGAGGTATTATTTACTGTGAATGTGTGTGTATTCAGAGAAATCTGCAGTAAAGGAAATTCCACATCTTCTCTATTACTTATCTTAATAATTAGGAAGTTGTTATATCTGGTGAAAATTTTACTATGAAATTAGTTTTTGTGAAATTCGTTTAGTCCTACTGGACATATCAATGGAGATATCAAACAGAATTAATGACTTTTTCTATCAACTTTTTTTTCTTTTTTGTGATATAATATATCTGTCTTTTATCTTTTCTAGACAAATTGTGAAATAACCACCCAAACAACACCAAAGAATCCAATAAGTTCCCTACACTTTGTTCCCAAAACCTCTTACATTTTTTGCTGCTCATTTAGATTTTTCTCAATTCCTCTAGATCTTCCTTTAAATAGATGTCCCAGACTTGGTGTAGTTCTTGTGCTAGAGTTTTAATTAGCAGGTATAGAACAGGGTAGAATAATGACTTTCCCTTGTCTGTTATTCATTACACCAACAGATTCTTTCCTGCTATGCTTCTACCTCCATGTTTGTGCTTTGGTTTCACCTCCTACCCAGGGTAAAATAGAAGATCATCTCATTGATCACTGTATTGTGTAGCAAGACCACTTTAAATTCTGATTCTGTCCTTCTAGTTTGGTCCACAGGCATTTTATTCCATTACTTAAGTTGTTAATAAGGCACTAAATACAACTGGTCCAAGGCAGATTGTATATGAAAGTTCTTATTCTAAGGCACTGAAGGTCAGTTGAGGTTCTTCCTCCAAGTAAAATAGTTAATACTTCAAAACAAAAATCCCAAGTGTCTTTGGCTTGGTCTTGTTTATAATGAGGAGCCTTGTACTGGAGTCAGTATTGGCCTTTTCTGCTTTATAATGAAATTAAAAATAAGATTGAAAATTTTAATCTCAGATAGACAATCTTAAAACATATCATCAGGTGCAACCGTGAAGTATAAATTCAAAGGCATAGTAGTTGTTCCAAGGAGATTCATTACAATGGACATTGTATTTGCCTGTGAACAGTATTGGAACAAATATGGAAATAGAAGTTTTATTTTTGCTCAGTGTATGCAGAAATCAGCATGTCAGGGGCTGAATATGTATGCACTGTCTGTTTCCTCCACTGAAATGGTTGACTAAGAAGCAGACTTATCTCACTGGACCCAGAACATAATTTCCAACTGAACAGCTTGGGAAAGAGATTGTTTACATCAACATCATATTTATAGTAAAATGTCTGGTGCAGGATTTGTATCTGAGATCATGGCCTTCCAGGACTTATTTTTCTTTCTACTTTGGTTTTAGTGGTCCACACTTTAAACAGATTACTTCGATTTTATTTTGTCTTTAATGAGATTTAATGTCATCCCCTAAAGAAAAGCAGCAGTAATAAAACACCAAATCAATTTGTTGTTTTCTTATGCATTTGGAACATAAAATGCCAAAGGTGTTAATCTGTTTAGAAAATGTCTACAGATTTCACCACTGACAAAGTGCAACAAATCCAAAGTTTTGGTTTTTTATCACAAATACTCAATCTCTCCTATTAATGTTGTCGTCTTCTCCAATGTCAGACCTTTTTTTAACTCTTTCAAGTGCTCTGAAGATCCTGGCATGTCACAGTAAATGTTTACCCATCCAACAGAAATTGTCTTTTTTAGTGTTTCGGCATTTGTACAAAAAGTCTCAGTAACAATGGAATAAGAAATAAAACCAACCCAGCTGTACAAAATCAATTTATAGACTCACACAGAAAAATTCTGACAGTAAAATCTGACAACTGTAGTGAGTAGTAGACTCACCATCTTACTGAAATTAAGAAAGTCTTTGCTTTTCTCTTGTGTTACCTCTTACGAAGACTTCTGTAAAATTTAGACACATACTTCCACCTTTCTCTGTGCAGTTTTATTCCCATTCATATCTTGAATTACTAAAGGATTTTAAGTGTTGAAATGAGTGATAGATAGATACCAGGGTGCTTGTAAAAGTCTGGCTTTAAACAATTCACAGTAGCAAGCCTCTATTATACAGCAACAAGCACAGATCACCTTAGCCACTACTGTCTCTTAGAGTGTTAACATTGTAAAGTCACAAATCAGAAATCTCAGATGAGAGCGATATAAATATAGTTCTTTTGTGTCAGTAACCAGGGGCTGAAGTTGTAAATAAAATTTTGGTGGGTACCCTGATCAGCAGAGTAGGATTACAGTCACCTTATTAGCAAAAGAAAACAGATAGTTTTGTCAATTACACAAGTGGGTACTTCACACTGAAGTTACTGCTGTTGGGTGGTGGTAATGAGGTGTCTTCTTGTCTGTCCAAGGAGGTAAATGCTTCAGGGTATCAAGTATACGGATGATGGGTCTAAGATTAGGCATGAATTTCCCACAAGAAATAGGGAGATACTGAATTATACTGGCATACTTCATGGACTGGTGTCTTTATTTTCACAATTTCCAAATATTTGGTATTACATCACCATTTTTACAAATAGCAAATAAAAAAGGGACTAAAATCAGAAGTATCCATTACCTTGGGCTAATGTAAATAATCTGAAATATGTTTTTCAAAGTTAACAATTTAGAGCATTTTCAGTGCACAAACATTTTGGGCGCTCAGGTTCACAATTCTCAGCATACAGAAGCATACAGCTACCAGGCATCAGGGAAAGTTTAATTTTAGGTGATTTTTTTCCAGTAACATACTGTAGCCCAGTGGCAGATTCAGAGAAAAACATGTAATTTTCCAGGGCAGCACTTAATTTACTAATGTGTAAGACTGTGGCTTCTTTTCTTGTAATCCCTGCTTCATTCTATATGCTCTTGCCACCTTTGGTGACAAATTGTTCCACCCCAAAGCACAGTCCAATCTGTGTCTTGAATGAAACATCAGTCATGGCCTCTGGAAAATTAGTATGTGAGTACATGAAAGCTGGAGGAGTATCAGATACAGTACATTTAATTTTGATTGCATAGGAAATGCATTGGACATTCATTTCTAATTCTCCATTAATTTAAATAGATGCTTTTTAAAAATTTCCTCTGAAAGATTGTGGCTGGAATGAAGGAACATGCCTGTTCTTTGTCTTCAATTGTTATGTACAGGAGCTCTCAAATTCAAGTTCACATCTTTTCATACTCTCCTTGGCACACATGCGGCCAAACACAATTTGTTTGATGAAAGCTTTTAAAAAGAAAAAGTTTCTTGCCATTTTCCCCCCCTTGTTTCTTTATAGGGTAATTCTGCTGCTAAGCAATACTTTAAATCAGCTTGATTAGCAAAGCAATAGATTTTTACACACCATTCCAAACTAATTGTATAGTCACAAAAGAATGACTCACACCAAACCAAAGGTCTAAGATGGCTGCTGATGAACTCACCATAACCTTACCTTCCTTTAATTGATTTTGTGGAGCATGTCTAAAATGACAGTAGCAACACAGCAGGTGCTGTTGAGCACCATCAGTGATGCAATTAAATAGAACAAATCACATTAATTGATTAAACATTAATTTTTCATTGCCTAGTATCTCAAGATAATGTTAGACTAGCTCAGTCTGACAGTGTTAACTATATATAAAAGTTATAAACAATTCTTATTTTTCTTCTCATTTTTGGATTGGGCAATGTTTTGGCATACAATAGTCAAATCTGTTTTCAGAGAATATTGACTAATCTTCAGTTTCTCAGAAACAAAAGAATGTGAATGATCAATTTAATACTTTTTTCCCTCTTATGACTTGTCTGAAGAAAATTTTATCTAAACATTGTCTCTGTTTTGGAAATCAGAAGTTTAGAAATGTAGTAAGAATGTGTTTCAGTGTGGAGTGTATTTCCACATGTGCTGACTATCTGGTCTACAGAAGATTCTCTGTTAAGATTTTGTGTGAATATTTTAACCCAAATGAAAATTCAGTTTCCCTTCAGCTGGTGAGTGTCACAATATGGCATCAAATTAACTGTATTGGGTTTATGCAGCCAGGTTTTGGTAGCAGGGCCCTGCAGGGGCGGCTTCTGTGAGAAGACACCAGGAGCTGCTCTTATGTCGGACAGAGCCTGTACTAGTGAGCTCCAGCCCCAAGACAGACTCACTGCTGGCCAAAGCTGAGGCCATCAGTGATGCTGGTAGTGTCTCTGTGATAACATATTTAAGAAAGGGTAAAAATTGCTGTGCAACAGCAGCTGGGAGAGAGGAGTGAGAATATGTGAGAGGAACGACTCTGCAGACACCAGGGTCAGTGAAGAAGGAGGGGGAGGAGGTGCTCCAGGCACCGGAGCAGAGATTCCCCTGCAGCCCCTGGTGCAGCCCATGGTGAGGCAGCTGTGCCCCTGCACCCATGGAGGTCCACAGTGGAGCAGATACCCACCCTGCAGCCTGTGGATGACCCCACGCTGTTTTGCCATGACAGTAATTGGTAAGTGATCTCCCTATCCTTATCTTGACCCACAAGCTTTTCATAGTATTTTCTCCCCCTGTCCTGTAGAGAGGGGGGAGGAATAGCGTGGTTTGGTGGGCACCTGGCAGCCAGCAAAGGTCAATCCACCACATAACATATGCTTCATTAGAAGTATTTTTTTTCTGCAATATAAAAAGTGAGAAGTAGAGAGAAGAAATGAGGAGCTATGACCTAAAATGCAGAAGACGAGTTTTCTGTCTGGTGAAATCTATCAAATGTACTGATTATTCTGTATTTTCTCTTTTTTTTGCCATTTATTAAATATATTTTCATCACAATTATTATCATGAGGAACCAAATAATTGTTTTGCAGGTGCACACATTGCAAAGAATCATTTACAACTTGTTGAAACTAACAGAGACAATTCCACTAAAATGTGCATTCACATTCTTCCATTAGACTTCACATTGGATTGTGAATTGGACCATAAAGAGTAACTCCTGCAGTGTGTATCCCAAAATCTTTACTGAAAATTTCAGTACTACAGGTACCACTTGCAAGAGAATTTCCAAGCCCTTGATGTTATCCAGTACATTCAGGACAAGCTTTTCCATTTTCTCTTCATTCATATTTAATAGTCTTAACCTTAAGAAAGTAAGTCTTCCTTGGTTTCAGCAAATGGATTCTGCCCACTAAGGTAAACAGAAGGGAACATTAGCATACTCGACAGATAAAATGGTAACAGCTAGCACTTATTGCTAGCCTTTTGTTTTACATTTCTTTGCTAAGGCTATGCGGACTGCCTGACAAAACTCACAAAAGCAATATAACTTAGAGGAAATACTTTAATTCTGTTTTAATTAAATCATTTTACAAAATGTTTTGCAGTCCATATGGTGACCCCCTGCTCTTTTTCATACACTATGGGGAGAAACTTGCATCTTCATTTCCATATTTTGCAGGTGTAAATTAGCCTCATAGTGTTACAGTTATTTTCCCCATTTTTTCTGTGAGTTTAAGTATGTGAGAGAAGACCAACCTCCTGCTGTTGTGGATTCATCCAAACCACCAAGAGCAGACGGAAATCTGCCCACAGTGAACATACACTTCATGCTGGTTTGCATCCTGAAAGATACTACATAAGCAAACAGCTGCTTTTTAAGTGGAAAATAAGTGCATAGCATGCACTTTACATATTGATTGTGTCATCGGGTCCTTTTGTACAATATCATAGAACCTAGAGTCATATACACTGTTTGTTTTCTCTTCTAGTCACTTTAATTCAAACCCAATCACTTCTTTTCCTTTTTTAAAAAAAATAAAAACAGCAACAAAAATGACCAAATCCCTTCTATTGAGGTTTGTTGAAGTCTTTTTCATGTGCCATTATATTTGTCAGTGTGTTTTTGAAGACTGTGAAAAATCACATGATAAAAGCCTGCAGAATCTAATGGGTAACAATACTATGTTTCAGAATAAATCTCTTGATATCTATCCTAATGTATACTGATGGTGATGTACTTAAAATTTTGTGTCTCAGCTCACAGCTTTAGTTGGTGGGAATTCATGACAGGTATCATGATACATAATTGCCTTTCACTAGTACTCTGCATTACAGACATTATCTTAGCTTATGTCATTACTTCATAGGTGCTACAATAGCTGCTGCATTTCTAATTAACTCCTGGACCCTGAACTGCAGATATTACCTGAGTAGCAGAAGGGAAGCAACTGGTGACAGACAAGACTCATCTCCTGACCAGGTTCTGGCTCTCTGTTGCACTCCTGTTGTCATGCTCTGCTGGAGAAAGGATATGGGAGCAGTGTCAATAGTGATGGCCTGTTCAAGTTAATTGCAGCTGCTGCAGAACAGGGTAAGGATTGAAGGATTCCGGGAGCACTGTGCATTTCCACTGTCTTCGGCTTAGAACATTTTTTGAATGGAGTTTTCAAATATTCTCTTAAAAAGAGAAACAAATAGAAGTTGAAAATCTCAATAAGTATGAAAGATGGAAATGGAAACTGGCTGTTAACTCCTAAATTGCTCTGTGGCCAGAATTCTATCCTGCAAACTGGTATGGATTTTTCTATGAGGTTGGATAGACATCTTCTGCTACATGACTTTCTGAATAGAACAGATAAGACAAAGCATTTACAGAAGGGCTTAAAGGCTGTTTCCAACTTTATTGGGATTCTGCAAATGGATAACTTACTAGGGAGAGGGGGGAAAAGGAAGATCCCTTTAAATCGCCAGCTGAATAAGATGTGTTTCACACACTTAATACCATGGAAATATTTTCTAAAAGAGACTTAAACTTTAAAAAATTGCTTTATATTTGTACTCAATCTTCACTTTGATCTCAGTGAGAGGTTTGAATACTCAGCAGGCATGTAGATCTGAATTTAGTGGTCTGACTTTGAGTGCAAATGTGACATTTTTGTCCTTTATTTTTATCTCAGATTTTATTCCACTTGACTCCAATTTTAACACTTTCATCCATTTATGACGAGTAACAGCTTTCAAGCCCCCAGCTTTAATGAAGAACTTTTAAGACTTGGTATATGATATTCATAAACATTTCTTCATTTTGTTCCATTTTTCACTCACAATACACAGAATGAGAATCCAAAAATCTACAAGGTAGAAAGAGTCAATAATATCTAGCTGCAAAAGTGACTTTTGTTTGACAATTTTCCTGAAGACTGGAGGGGTATATAAATATACAGCAGACAAATGGTATCCACAGGGACCCCTTTAAGATCTTTATGAATATTTGAAAGGGCATCTGGATCCATGGCTACACAGGGCAATCAATTGCTATGAATTTTTATTTCCCCAAGCACTCAAAGGGAATGGCATGACAGGTATGTATTATCAGCAAGCTTAATTTAAAGAAACATGGGTCTTATTTTGATAGGACCAAGGGGGAGGAAAAAACTCATCCATAAGTAATCTCATTTAAATTGAGGTTGACAAAACTGGTTATTTAATTACTACAATTATTGTAAAACTGAATGCTTCCTATTATTTTTAGATGCTGTATAGTCTTTTTTGAATTCCAGCACTGCTGCTTTGGAAATTTGAAAAGCAGTCTCAGGAGCCTACAGAAATGAATAATGAAAAGAACCTTTTTATGAGAATTGAAAATAAAATTAGAAATTGGGATTTTGAACGTGTCCTTCCTTCCTCTATAGAGACTACTTTTCAAAAAACACTGAGGGAGAAGAGTTCAGACCTTTAAGCTTATCTTGACAGTCACCAAGTATTTTAAAATTAGAGATTTGGTCAGAGGCAATTAGAAATGTTACTGTGTCACTGGAAAACCTATTGTCACTGTCATTTATGTGCATCTTTTGTGGTATATATATGTAAAAAGAAAAACCACATAAACATCAACTCATAATAAACCTCTAAGAGGAGGCAACATTATATCTATTTAAACTAAACAATAGCACAAGGTACCTTCTATTTCTTTTTACCTTTTTTTTAGAAGTCTGGCCAAGTCCAAAATGTTGTTCTTAACAAAGCCCAAGTTCAAATGGTGTAGAACTACAGTCAGGAGACCAAAAAGGAGTAGATATAATGAAGAGATACAATATAGAGTATATAGTATAGAAACAAAGACTGTGGTTTCCCTGTGTGGGTACTCAACCACATAGATAACCACAAATGTGGTGTGTACACAGCTTGTTTCTTTGAGATCTTAAATTCACTCCCACAAATCCAGCTCTTTAATCAGCCATGACATTACTGGCTCCAGAAATGATTTGCAGAAGACACAGGTTGAAGAACTTGATGCAGAAGGTGTCACAGTTATTTTAAGTTACCCTAAGACACATGCTCCTTAGTTTTGCCATTTTTCAGTTAGCTCAAATTTTTAGGAAGACTATAAGCCAAAACATGTTGCTAGTGTGTAAGTCATAAATAGTATAAAATAGTTGGTAAATTCTAATAAGCCAGTAGGTGGGGATTAATATATGGAGTAAAACGTTTGCTTGGTGATTATTCAGGGTCCTCAAGGCATTAACTTTTTTACCCAAAAATCAGTTCCCTTGGACTTTGGTCTTAGAAAGAACCATTTTTTCTTTACAGTATTTCTTATACAGAAGCCACTGGCCATAAAAGGTATTGAATCTATTATAAACTTGCAGAATTTCTCAAAATCATGTCACAGCTTAGTTTCTTGCCATTTCCCCAGATCAATTCCAGAAGCACTATTTCTATAAAAGTAATCTTGTGTTTTGCTTTGTTTTGTTTTGTTTCTTAATGCCTAAAGCTAAAATATGGAACATACAGATCAGTGATTTTGATTTAAGTGGAGAAGAAGATTTAGCTTGGTAGTTATTGTTTCTGAATATTGTGTACTGAGTTTTCACCTCAAGCTATTTTTGATCTACAGATAGCCATTAAAAGATTGTTGACCTATGTACACATGAAAACCTAGTTCAATTCTCAAATATATGACTGACTCAGAGGTCCTCCTGATTAAATAACAAATGAAATAAAAAACCCAATACCAATTACAGAAACCTTTAAACAGCTTTTTTTTTCCCAATTTAAATTAATTCATGTATTGGATTTTTAACTTCACTTTTTTTGTTAAAAAAAGGGATTAAAATACACGCTCCCTTGCATTTGCATAACAATGTTGTTCAGTTAAATGCTACGAGTTTGTTGTTTGTGGATACTGAAGTTAAGATTTCAATATTGATATTGGCTAATGTGTGTACTGCGTAAGAAACATCTTGCTATTTATTTCTCTTTGCTGATGGACTGGATACTTTTCCTCCGTTTGTTAGTAGTGTCCTATTGATTTTAATGTCTCTTGTTTTGGGTAGATGACTGTAAAAATTACTTCAATACTCAGAATAGCTTGTGTATGCTCATTCTTCTCACATCTCACTTTAACTATCAAATTACCCTTTGAGGAAATTACATAAGTAAAATTATGTATGTGTGATATTTGTAGTGTTGTGTAGTAAGCCATGCCAATCTATTGAAGTCACTGGATTCTAGCCTGAGAAAAGCATACAGGATCAGACTTGCTTCCAAGGTATGAATAATGGAATTTCTTCCAGAATTTCTTGCATCAATTTTAGAAATCACTTTGTATTCTTCAAATATTTACTAGGTCAAATGAGGTATTTTTCTTTTATAAACTATGTTGAAATACTATTCTGTCTGAATGGCCTTAATCTTGAACAATAATTATAAGTCAGATTCTACTTTACTACCTCTGGAAAAAAATTAAAGTTTCTGTCTCAGGACAGAGGACACAAGATAATCCTTCTGCTTGCCTGTTGTTTTAAAATAAGACAAAAATTCTGCAAGAAAACTCCAAAAAGCAAGATACCTAGAAGACTTTTATCAAGAAAATTTGGGGGTGGAGGTTCAGATGAAACTTGTGCTAGCACCCTGTCTAAGATACTGATATGTTTCCATTCATTACCACGGACTTGAGCTCGTCACACAGAAAGCTTTCAGCACAGCAAAGAAAGTGGCCAGAGATCTCCTAGGTCCAGAGTAGCATCCTGTCTCTTAGTTCACCTTTTTTTTCACTTATGGTGTGGGATATAGTTGTCCGAGTACCTCATTGTATAAGAATGTACAGAGGCAGAGGTAATCCTTTTGTGAGAAGATTTCTGACTCCCTTCAAAAATCCGCTTCAATGGTGGAAGTAGGGATCTGCTCACACATAGACATAAACATAAGGCCTGATTTTCAGAAGATCTGAACAGTAAACTGTAGATTTTTAAATTAGGTGTTAAGACTTAAAAAAATCAGCATTACCACATTACAAACACCTGAATTCAGGTACATTCATGTGAACATTATGGCCTCTAAATACATATTTTAAAATTGTTATTTGTCTTCCTTCTGCTTGCACGTGTCAAAAGCCAAAAGATGTGTAAAATCATGGAAATATTTCCACTTGTTACTTACTCTCTCTTTTGCCAGTTCATTCAGTTTGTATTTGTTACAACACAAATTTTTTTCACTCCAGTGAATTTTGTTGTCTATAAAAAATATTTTCATACCAGTTTGAACAAAGCAAGGAAATTACACTAGGATTTTGTTCAGTGTTGTTTTTTTGGTTTTTTTTTTACCCCAGTATTTCTTTAATTCTGATAAATGGCTTGGTATACCACTAGCCATTTTCTCCACCTGAAAGCAGCTGAAGAGTTCTGTGGAAGCTCTGATTTATGTTCGCATGGGAGTTTGACACATTAAATTGGAGATGGGAATGCTTTAATCACCTTTATTTTCATTGTAGGCCAACACAGTCATTTAAACAGCAATTTGGCTATTAACCTTGTTATTTGAATTTCTCTATACTCTTTACTGTAGTTGGCAACTCTGTGTCTCTTACACACTGTCATTTTCAGATCCTTGCTTTCTGCTTCCTACTCTACATTTAGCCTGTTATTAGAAACATGCTTAACCCTTCATTTTCGGTGATATTGAAAACCATTTTCAATTATTTAAATTCCCATAATGCAATTACTCTGCATGGGCAGAATTTGCCTTCGTGACTTCAATGAAGTCTTATTATAGATCTCATAGAGCTGAATAGTGAATTGTATGCATTTCTGTGTATGTAGGGGACAACTACACCTATGTCGTGGTTTAGTCCCAGCCAGCAACTCAGTACCACACAGCCGCTCGCTCACTCCCCCTACCCCGATGGGATGGGGGAGAGAATCGGAGGAGTAAGAGTGAGAAACACTCCTGGGTTGAGATAAGAATAGTTTAATAATTGAAATAAAATAAAGTAAAATAATAATAATAACAATATAATAATAATAATAGTAATAATAATATACAAAGCAAGTGATGCACAATGCAATTGCTCACCACCCGCCGACCGATACCCAGACAGTTCCCGAGCAGCGGTTGCTGCTCCCCGGCCAACCCCCCCCAGTTTATATACTGAGCATGATGTCATATGGTATGGAATAGCCCTTTGGTCAGTTTGGATCAACTATTCTGGCTGTGCCCCCTCCCACTTTCTTGTGCGCCTGGCAGAGCATGGGAAGCTGAAAAAGTCCTTGACTAGCATAAGCAGTACTCAGCAACAACTAAAAACTTCAGCGTGTTATCAACATTCTTCTCCTCCTAAATCCAAAACACAGCACCATGCCTGCTGCTAGGAAGAAAATTAACTCTATCCCAGCCGAAACCAGGACAGTATCCACCCCTTATTCTATACCATCTACGTCATGCACAGGCCCTCCCCTTTCCAATGTGTTCCAATTAATCACCACCCCTTTCCCTATCTTGATATACACACAGATATCATTCCCTTCGTCTATGGCCCATCCCTCTAAAATGTCCATTGAGTTCATTTAGCCCATGACTTTGGGTTCCATCTGTCATCACAGTCTTTCAGAGCAGGACAGGTGGTGTGCAGTGTTGGACTGTTGCATGCTGAAGTCAGTTCTCATTCCAACATGGTTTCATCAAAGTTCATTTTCATTAAGCTGGGCAATTCTTACTGCAATACCATTGATGCGGCATATAGCAATCATAATATATAGTATTATATACTTAATATTAACCTACTATATTATTATATTAACATGCAGTTAAGAGATAACATATAGTTAAGAGATAATATACAGTATTATAAAGCAATTAATATCATACAATTCAGTTCATTGGCTATTTTCACCCAAAATCAAATTCCCTTGAGGTACACATTGGGCTTCCCCATCCTTTCGCATCACCCACCAAGTGCACCCAGGTCCTTGAGCAAAAGCAATCCCACGAATGGGTTTGCCTTTGCCAGAGGGGGAAGTAACCCAGACTGTCTTCCCCAGCATATTTTTCATGTGCACTACAGGAATTTTATCTCCTTCTACAGTACGCAAAAGTTTTGATTGGGCAGGGCCAGCTCGATTGGCAGATCCCCTGGTGTTGACTAACCAGGTGGCTTTTGCTAAATGCATATCCCAATGTTTAAACATCCCACCACCCATTGCTCTCAGGGTAGTCTTTAATAATCCATTGTATCGCTCAATTTTCCCGGAGGCTGGTGCATGGTAAGGGATGTGATATACCCACTCAATGCCGTGCTCTTTGGCCCAGGTGTCTCTGAGGTTGTTTCGGAAATGAGTCCCGTTGTCTGACTCAATTCTTTCTGGGGTGCCATGTCGCCACAGGACTTGCTTTTCAAGGCCCAGGATGGTGTTCCGGGCGGTGGCATGGGGCACGGGATATGTTTCCAACCATCCAGTGGTTGTTTCCACCATGGTGAGCACATAGCGCTTGCCTTGGCGGGTCTGTGGGAGCGTGATGTAATCAATCTGCCAGGCCTCCCCATATTTATATTTCAGCCATCGTTCACTATACCCGAGGGGCTTGAACTGCTTGGCTTGCTTGATTGCAGCGCATGTTTCACACTCATGAATAACCTGTGCAATACTGTCCATAGTTAAGTCCACCCCTCGATCACGAGCCCATCTATATGTTGCATCCCTTCCTTGATGGCCTGAGGCGTCATGGGCCCACCGAGCTATAAATAATTCACCCTTATGTTGCCAGTCCAAATCCACCTGAGCCACTTCAATCTTAGCAGCCTGATCTACTTGCTGGTTGTTTTGATGTTCTTCAGTGGCCCGACTCTTAGGTACATGAGCATCTACGTGACGAACTTTTACAACCAGGTGCTCTACCCAGGCAACAATATCTTGCCACAATGCGGCAGCCCAGATTGGTTTGCCTCTGCGCTGCCAGTTGCTCTGCTTCCATTGCTGCAGCCACCCCCACAGGGCATTTGCCACCATCCATGAGTCAGTATAGAGATAAAGGACTGGCCACTTTTCTCTTTCAGCAATATCTAAAGCCAGCTGGATGGCTTTCACCTCTGCAAACTGACTCGACTCCCCTTCTTCTTCAGCAGTTTCTGCGACTTGTCGTATAGGACTCCATACAGCAGCTTTCCACCTCCGATGCTTTCCCACAAGACGACAGGACCCATCAGTGAACAGGGCATATTGCTTTTCATTTTCTGGCAATTTATTATACAGTGGGGCCTCTTCAGCACGTGTCACCTCCTCCTCTGGTGATATTCTAAGGTTTTTTTCCTTCTGGCCAGTCCATGATCACTTCCAAGATTCCTGGGCAACTGGGGTTTCCTATTCGAGCCCGTTGTGTGATCAATGCAACCCACTTACTCCATGTAGCATCAGTTGCATGATGTGTAGAGGGGACCCTCCCTTTGAACATCCAGCCCAACACCGGCAGTCGGGGTGCCAGCAGGAGCTGCGCTTCAGTGCCAACCACTTCTGAAGCAGCTCGAACCCCTTCATATGCTGCCAGTATCTCCTTCTCAGTTGGAGTATAGCGGGCTTCGGATCCTCTGTATCCCCGACTCCAAAACCCTAGGGGTCGACCTCGAGTCTCCCCTGGTGCTTTCTGCCAGAGGCTCCAGGTAGGGCCATTCTCCCCGGCTGCAGTGTAGAGCACATTTTTAATATCCTGCCCTGCCCGGACTGGCCCAAGGGCTACTGCATGAACTATCTCACGTTTAATTTGTTCAAAGGCTTGTTGTTGCTCAGGGCCCCATTTGAATTCGTTCTTCTTCCGGGTCACTTGATAGAGAGGGCTTACGATCTGGCTGTAATTTGGAATATGCATTCTCCAAAAACCCACAACGCCTAAGAAAGCTTGTGTTTCCTTTTTGCTAGTTGGTGGGGACATAGCTGTTATTTTGTTGATCACATCCATTGGGATCTGACGACGTCCATCTTGCCATTTTATTCCTAAAAACTGGATCTCCTGTGCAGGCCCCTTGACCTTACTCTGGTTTATGGCAAAACCAGCCTTCAGAAGGATTTGGACTATTTTCTTTCCCTTCTCAAAAACGTCTTCTGCTGTGTTACCCCACACAATGATGTCATCAATGTACTGCAGATGTTCTGGAGCTTCACCCTGTTCCAGTGCTGTCTGGATCAGTCCATGGCAAATGGTGGGGCTGTGCTTCCACCCCTGGGGCAGTCGGTTCCAGGTGTACTGAACACCCCTCCAGGTAAAAGCAAACTGGGGCCTGCACTCTGCTGCCAAAGGGATGGAGAAAAATGAATTTGCAATATCAATTGTGGCATACCACTTAGCTGCCTTTGACTCCAGTTCATATTGAAGTTCTAGCATGTCTGGCACGGCAGCACTCAGCGGCGGTGTAACTTCGTTCAGGCCACGATAGTCCACTGTTAGTCTCCACTCCCCATTAGACTTTCGCACTGGCCATATGGGACTGTTAAAGGGTGAGCGAGTCTTGCTGATCACTCCCTGGCTCTCCAGTCGACGAATCAGGTTATGGATGGGAATCAGGGAGTCTCGGTTGGTGCGATATTGCCGCCTGTGCACAGTTGTGGTAGCAATCGGCACCTGTTGTTCCTCAACCTTCAGCAACCCTACAATCGAAGGGTCCTCTGAGAGACCGGGCAAGGTGGACAACTGTTTAATTTCCTCTGTCTCCAAAGCAGCTATACCAAAAGCCCACCGGTACCCTTTTGGGTCCTGGAAATACCCTCTCCTGAGGTAGTCTATGCCAAGGATGCACGGAACGCCTGGGCCAGTCACAATGGGGTGCTTTTGCCACTCATTCCCAGTTAGGCTCACTTCAGCTTCCAGTACAGTTAGCTGTTGGGATCCCCCTGTCACTCCAGAAATACAAATGGGTTCTGCCCCTCTATAGTTTGATGGCATTAGCGTGCACTGTGCACCAGTGTCCACTAGAGCCTTATACTCCTGTGGGTCTGACGTTCCAGGCCATCGAATCCACACAGTCCAGTAAACCCGGTTGTCCCTTTCCTCCACCTGGCTGGAGGCAGGGCCCCTCTAACACTGGTCACAGTATTCGCTGTTCACTTCCTGTAAATGTGAATCAAAAGTTCCCTGATCAAGGTCGGAAGTAAAATTAGCCCTCTTACTCTGTCTGGGGAACTGCTCACTGGAAACTGGAGCTGCAATTTTCCTGGGAGAACCGCCTTTTCTAATAGTTTTTCCTTGCAACTCACGCACCCGTGCCTCTAAGGTTGAGGTGGGTTTTCCATCCCACTTTCTCATGTCCTCTCCATAATCACGCAGGTAAAACCACAGGGTGCCCCGTGGTGTGTATCCTCTATATCCTCTCTCTTGAGCATAGGGACGTTGACTCCTAATGGCTGAGACACTGGTCCGTGCAGGTGGGGAGTAGGACAGATCCTCTCTGAGTTGTTGGAACTCTTGGCACAGTTTTTCCACAGCCGAGACACAGGCCCGTAGGGAGGAAGAGAGCTTTTCTTTGTAGTCCCGGAGTTGTCTAGCCACTTCATCCACCGTTGGTGCCTCGTCGTCTTTCCAGGCTAGTATTGCCAACGAGTTGGAATACGATGCTGGTGCGCTCCGTACCACCTTCCGCCACATGGATTGTGTGCACCTGACTTCATCTGGGTCTTTGGTTAACTGCTCATCATTCAGGTCACTGTAAATCACCTCCAGCACGCCTAATTCCCTCAGGTACTGGATACCTTTCTCTACGGTGGTCCATTTGCTTGGGCGGTATAAAACATCCTCCTTGAAGGGATACCTTTCCTTCACGCTTGACAGAAGTCGCCTCCAGAGGCTGAGCGGTTTTGCCCCTTTTCCAATTGCTTTGTCAATGCCCCCTTCCCTGGAAAGGGATCCCAGCTGCTTGGCTTCCCTACCCTCTAAATCCAGGCTACTGGCCCCGTTATCCCAGCATCGGAGCAGCCAGGTGATGATGTGCTCGCCTGGATGACGACCAAAATCTTTTCGCATATCTCGCAGCTCACTCAGGGATAGGGATCGGGTGGTCACCATCTCATTTATGGGTTCTTCCTCCTCTGGTTCTCGTGATGGCCCTGGTTCATCTTCATCCCTTACTAAACGAACTGATTTCCTCGTGTATTTTTTCTTCTGTATAGGGGCAACTGATACCGGTGCAGGTTGGTTCTCTGGTTTAGCCACAGTGCCTGCCACTGGGGTTGGAGTGGCTGCAGTGCCTGTGGTGGGTGTTGGAGTAGCTGCAGTGCTTGTGGCTGTGGTTGGAGTAGCCGCAGTGCTCATGGCTGTGGTTGGAGTAGCCACAGTGCCTGTTGTTTTGTCATCAGATCCAGAGACCCTCTCTTTCCCTTGAGGGTACTGAATAGTGTTGAACAGGGCTCTATAAGCATGGGCCAGTCCCCAGCATGTTGCAATGAGTTGTGTCTCTTTGGAGTTGCCAGGGTGAGAACATACTTCTTCCAAATACTTTACTAGTTCTTCAGGATTCTGCACTTGTTCAGGGGTGAAGTTCCAAAACACTGGAGGTCCCCACTGCCCTAGGTACTTGCGCATACGATCCCACACACCCTGCCACTCATAACTCTCCAGCCTTGGGGCAGATCTCTGGATGATATTCTTAAATTGCTTACTAACCTTTGTCAAAACCAAAACAATATTCCCAAGAAGTATCAATAGAAGTATCTTAACTGCCCAGGGATGTTCAAAATACTGAAAACTTTCTGTAATGAAGAGGAAGCATTATAGAATAAGGTAATGAAGGTGCCATTCTGTAGTTCCTCCACAATAAACGTCTCCGAGGGAAAGGTATAATTGCTAACTCTCTCCATGAGGTGGTACCCGAAGTACAGTAATGACTTGTGTATAAAACCCAGATACAAAACCATGCTCAAGGTCAGGATTTTGATAAGGAACCTCCCAATCAAAATATCCTTAATCACTACAGAGCATAACGCAATGCACAGACCAACACCAAGCTTTAACATGCACAGCCAAGAAAAGAACATGGTACAGATCAGATGAACTAATATCATGACCGGCAACTGTTAACAGATTCCTTAATACACTCTAGTTAATCTGTTCTTATCTCAAACCCTTCGTGCCCCACGTTGGGCGCCAAAAAGGACTGTCGTGGTTTAGTCCCAGCCAGCAACTCAGTACCACACAGCCGCTCGCTCACTCCCCCTACCCCGATGGGATGGGGGAGAGAATCGGAGGAGTAAGAGTGAGAAACACTCCTGGGTTGAGATAAGAATAGTTTAATAATTGAAATAAAATAAAGTAAAATAATAATAATAACAACAATATAATAATAATAATAGTAATAATAATATACAAAGCAAGTGATGCACAATGCAATTGCTCACCACCCAACGACCGATACCCAGACAGTTCCTGAGCAGCGGTCGCTGCTCCCCGGCCAACCCCCCCCAGTTTATATACTGAGCATGATGTCATATGGTATGGAATAGCCCTTTGGTCAGTTTGGATCAACTATTCTGGCTGTGCCCCCTCCCACTTTCTTGTGCGCCTGGCAGAGCATGGGAAGCTGAAAAAGTCCTTGACTAGCATAAGCAGTACTCAGCAACAACTAAAAACATCAGCGTGTTATCAACATTCTTCTCCTACTAAATCCAAAACACAGCACCATGCCTGCTGCTAGGAAGAAAATTAACTCTATCCCAGCCGAAACCAGGACAACCTACAATAATCTGTGCATATTACTCTCCGGAGGCTGCATGCATCTAAGATTCAGGCTTTAGAACAGTGTTCTCAGTTAAGGTCACAGAAGGAGAAGGGTGTTAAGATAATTAACATAAATAGAGCTAGTAAAAACAGTACTAAAATGTTAAACATAAAAAAAGTTTGAACACTGAAGAAAAAGATGGTCATGGTGGTTGCATCACTTCAAGTATTCAGTCAAAGCTAAGCTATAGACCCATAGACTAAAAGCAGGCACAAGAAGAGTTTTCTCCCACATAGCCCTGATGGCAAGACTGCAGACTCCTTTCCAGTCTCCTGTCTCTCACTGTTATTGCTGTAGTCCCTAGCTTCTTGCAAGATGTGACTGATTTGTCCCTCCTTCAGTATTCTCAACATTTAGTCACTTTATTGATCCCTTCATTGTTCAGTCTTTTCTCACAGAAATTTCCTTAATCCTCTCTTCCAAATGAGAACATTAACAGTAGAATACTGCTCTAGTCTGGAGTATTTGGCTTGAAGTCACCGTGTGATAAAATATACTTGAATATAGGAGGTTTTTTATATATAAAATGCCAATAGAATACATAACAATACATTAAAGGCATTCTGATTAGTGACTTCTTCACTACAAAGAATCAAATGCATTAACACTTTAGGCATCAGCAGTGCCTAAAGGAAACATATCTGAAGTTTTCTTGGCTCATACTAAAACCTGCAATTCGCAGTTTTCAGTAGTTTCTACACAAAACTGTAACAGACTGAGAAACTCAGATGAAAGAAGAGCCTCAAGGATAAAAGCAATCATAGTGATAGCCAGCTCAGGTAAGTGATCAGTCTTCCTTGTAATTAAGATGTTCCAGCTACAGGTAAACATGTAGGAAAGTTATGAGTTGAATTCTTATACCTGAGTGCATGTATATTAATACAAAATTACTACATGGTCTGGTTCTTCTTTAGAAAATCCTTTTTTAGAATTATGATATAGCTTCATTCAGTGAAGGCAGTTATCTGAAAGACAGAACAAAATCCTTGTTGTGGGACTATCATCATACTGCTTTATTTTTGTAAGACAAAGGATCTCTGCTCTCCCCTTGTATAATTAAGGACGTCAGTAAATAGGACCCACCTGTCTTAATAACTGGCATTCTAGAACAAGCTAGTTTAGGAGCTACAAAACAGCCAAGGATCTAAAAAGAAATTGATAAATTGATAAATTTAAATAGGCTTGCAATCCAGAAAAGGGGAAGAAGAATAAATTCAGCCTTATTTTCAGGGAGAAGTTCCTCAAAAATGGGTAGGAATGCAGTGTACTTTCTAGTTATACAGGTGGGTTGTTTCTTAAATACATGGGTGGATAATGTTACATGTCTTGCTGGGATACAGAAGGTTTTTTCGTTAGTTTTTCCCTTGTTCATCAGGTGTCTTTTTGTTAGACTAAGCACAGAGAAATGTGCTGATGTGGCTGTTATACTGAGTAGTCCTAGCTGGCAGGAAGCTGGAGAGACTCAGATTTCTATGCTTGTTTTAAGTCTGGATTTCTTTGCTGCATTTGAATGTTCCTTAGAGTTAGGCTGGTCTTTCAAGGCCTTGAAAATCCCCCTCCTGCAAATGACCTTTTCTTTTCTTACAATGAAGTTTCATGCTCAGGCTTCATGATGGTTTTCATTGTCCTCTTTTTCACTAAAATAGTTAATGAGAATCTATGCTGTAGGTGATTGGAGTGTTAGTAATCTACTTGGAGTACACAGTGAAAAAAGAATTGGATTGCTCTGCTGGGTAGCCTTCTTTTTCTCTGAACTTCCTCTGTTAAAGTAGACAAGTGCCAAAGCTGAGCAATCTTCTGCTGTCAGCTCTGTGCTTTCCTCATCCTTCCCTCCTGATTTTTGTCTTAAAAGAGGAGCACGATGCAGCAGAGAAGAAACACACAAAGTGCTGCTCTAGTCAGGTGCAACTAGGCAGGAAGAATCTCTGCCAGACCTTATGTGTAAGCTCTATATAGACAAAATCTGCAGATCAAGTGTGTGCTTGTATATATATATACACACATACATGTCATGTATATGTGTATAAAAAGAGAGGATGGTGGAAATGAAGAACAAGACACAGGGAAAATCCCTTAGGATGTACACACAATAAAGACTATTGTCTATCATTAACTACTTTACATATAATCCAGCCACCAAGCCAGGAAATATGAAATTATTACTCTACCCTTAATTGGTTTAATGGTGGACTTGGTAATGTTAGGTTAATGGTTGGACTGGATGACCTTAAAGGTCTTTTCCAACCTAAATGATTCTATGATTCTATGATTCTATATCCCAGTAAAGGCAGCCAAGTCACTGCAATTATGCTATGGTACTACCCAAACCAGTGAAATTTTGGTTAATCCTTTCCACAACCTGTTCTTGTTTGTTTTGTTTTGTGATCCACAAAAGAATGTTGCATTTTGGTGCATTTATTACACTTGTAATTGTATCAGAGTTACTGTTTGTTTATAATTGGTCTATAATAAATGATGTAATCTGAGAAGAAATAACTAGCTCTGTTACAAACCATTAATTTTCATGGACCAAAGTTGACACTCTACAGATATAATTTACAAGTCTAATGCAAGCTTTTTTTTTTTTTTTCCTCCTCTCCATCCCCCTGCCCTGGTTCTGTCTTATTTACAAGCATCTTGGTTGAATTAATAAATAAACAAGAGCTGAAATCTTTCATTTTAATTAGCATAAAGTAGCATTTGTATAACAATGTTTAGCAAAGAGATCCAAGGTACTGTCAGATGGAGGATTAACACTGAAACAAAGATATGAATAAATACATGGTATTTCAAACCAAATTAACTAACCATACATGGGATCACATTTTTAGATAAGACTCTTGCATTTAATATGAGATAGTACAACCCTGCTGTTTGGACTGTGATAAATTGCTGAGTGCGTGTCTGCTGGGACATAAGACGACAAGATATTATTAACCCCAGAACTGTCAAGCCCGATTATTTCCTAAGAAGCTTGACAGCGCTAGGAGTGATAAAAGGAAACCTCTGTAGGGAAGAGGGGAAGATGGAGAATAGGGGAATGTTCTGCAGGTGTTTTTCATATCCTACTGGAAATAACGCAGAGCTTGTGTAATTACGTGTTTTGGTTTGTTTTGTTTTTTCCTCATGGAAAACAAATCTAGGAAAATGGCATTGGCCATAGAAAGGTGTGGCTTTTACTATTAACATCCTATGTCTGCAAAAGTGAGTCATCAAGAAAGCAGTAGTTAATTCATAGCAGAGCTAATACAAGAATCCCATACCTGTAGACTGCCTGTGGTCTCAATAGATTTGTCACTGCCTGGACACCAGGTCTGTGAGATCCCTGTGGCAGAGCTTGGCTCACAGCGGCTGCGGTTGCTCACATGCAAGCAGGGTGCGCTGCTTTGCTCTCGGGCTTTGAACGTCAAGCAGGCTTCTCAGGAGCTTTCTGCCCAAGCTGGCAAGGGGGTGCATGCGGGGTGCTGGGGCAACAGAGAGGGCAGATGCCAGGCTGCCAGGGGGGATGGAGGAGGTGGAGAGAGGTGGAAGTCCAGGCTCAGGTGTAGTGGTTACAGCAAGGTTAGACCTTGCAGGACTTTGACATTGTTGCTATGTCACATGTGGTGAGAACATACAAAAAGTTATGGGAACAGCATACTCAGACCATGTCTTTACTAGTAGGTGGGCTCAGCATGTTTTTACATCATATTGGACAGTGTGTGCTTGAAACATCGTTTTGTTTTTTTTTTTTTTCTTCCTGAAGCAAACATGAAATTGCTGGTTCTTCAAATATCCAACCTCTTTGAAAAGAGAATGCCAGCATTTTTCCTTGGGTTTTTCTGGTCTGATTTCTTATTTGTGTTTATGTCTAGAAAGCTAGCTTCTCCACTGCTCTTTGCTTCTTGTTGATTTTTTGTTGGCTGTTACAGTTTTCAGGAGAATGAAAGGTCACTGAGGACATTCTGTGGTTTGTGCCAAAGTATACCAGAAATTTAAGTTCACTATTAAGTGAGACTGTATGAGAGTTTAACAGAACAGCAAGCAGCAAAAGGACCTTCAGAAGTGCCTAGAAAGGCAGGGAAAGGGCTGTTAAGTAGGGTTTTATCAAGCAGGAAAGAAATAAGACTATGTGACTATGAATATTGACAACATTCTTTGAAACTAATTGCAAATCAGCAAAAGGGAAGTAAGGTACCTGTAGGATGCCTGTCCCAGGTCTACTGTCACAATGGGAGATAAGAAGTGTCCAAGCCTACATTTAATCCTGAGAAACATTAGGGGTTTGTGAAAATTTTGGCCAAATGTGATTGCTTTTCAGAAACAACTGAACTTCACAAATTCATTTCTTGATCCTCTCATTGCAGCTATCTATCATAACATAAAAATCTTCCAGTAAAGATGTTTGTTGTCAAAGAATTAAATTGTAGACTAATCAAACTTTCTCAAGATATTTAATTGGATTATAGTTGCTAGACATTGAAGAAAAGACTTCTCATCTCTAGTGTGGCTAAGCAAACATTTCTCTTTTTTTAATGTGCAAGAATTACAATAAATTTAAACTACATCATTCTCTTTCCTCTAGGGCTTCTGAGAAGGAAGAACAATCCAAACACTGTTGTAAAATAATATTAAGAATAAATGAAATAAAATGAACAAACCCAACATGATTTAGAGGAAAATGTGTGGGAGAAAAGTAAAGATGCAGTGGAAATGCTATGATTATCAATTAGTGAAGGGGATCCCAGGTAACATCTCTTGTACTGCATCACTGCTCTGCTCCAGGAAAGCAGGTCTGTACAAGAAAAGTAGTCTGCGCAGCAATAGATACCAATAAAGGAGAAAAGGATCATGAAGCATACAGCCACAGTAATAGATCAGGAAACATTTTTGAATAGTGATATTTCATTTTATGACTGAAAGTTTCTTTTAAACTTTGAGAAGGAAATACATGTATTATTTTTATGCATTTATATGTTAGTGTTTTTCATGAAGAGAGCAACATAACACGTGGTCCTCCCCTGTTCCTTTTGTACTGAGTTGACCAGGCTGATTATGTCCCTTTAGCTTTGGACAGAGATCTCAGCCTGAAAAGATCATAGAATCATAGAATCGTTTAGGTTGGAAAAGGCCTTTAAGAACATCATCTGCCCTTGCCTCCTACAGCACTCATAACTTTACTAGCTAATTGTAAGCTTTGAATTTTTGCTGCAGTAATAGGATATTTATGAGGACGATGCACTGTTCTGAATTTAAGAGTTCAAACAACAAGGAATTCATTAGATACCTAAATAGGTTTCTTCATTGCAAAAACAAAACCCAGCAAAAACTCATGCTCTATTTCCTAGCTGTCATGGGATCAGGTTTAATGACTGTCTAGCTTTAGTTTGTCATCCACTTGTAAAACTATGCTTGTGTGGTGCTTATACAAGCTGGCTTAGGCCCCTTCCAGAGTAGATAATCATGAAATACACTCTTATTCCTTTCACTTGTTGGGAAGTCTAGCAGTCTGATTACTCTCCCAAGAATATAAGTATTTTTTCAATGTCATTTTAAACAACTTAGCAACTGAAAAGCTGGGAAGAATAAAAATATAATTTCACATTACACTGTTGTTTTTTTCTGGAGTAAAGGCACCTTTTGAATTTTCTTATAAGAACTGATATTATGAGATAAGGAATCTCAAAGATTCCTTAATACATATAACTAATATCTATAGTGTATACATACAGTTATTTAAGGAATCTTTGAGAACCACAAGTACAATAATTGGTATGATGTTTAAAACACTCTTTAGCAATGTTCAGAAAACATATGTAAAGATATATATGCCTGCGGGCTAATTTAGATGCAGAAAATATTTATGATAATTAGGACAGGAATCTCTGTGAATCTCATCTTTATTTGTGGTGTATTTTACAGTGAATGGAGCAAATGATTCTGCACATTTTTTTTTGTTGTTGTTGTTGTGCATTTTTTAACTTTGCGGTAATTGCTGAAGTACTTCTCTTCCAGATTTCAGAAAGCAGAACTGATTGAGACAGTCCTAATGCTTTGGAAAATATTTCCACCTCATCATATTTCTTTATTTCCAAATGTCATACTTTAATAGTACATTATAACAATCTAACCAGGAGGATATTTTGATACTTCTTGGGATGTACAGTCTGCCAAGCCCATAGAATAAAGTGCAGAGATAAACTGTCAGTCCTATGAAATTTTGCAGTAGTTTGGGTCAGCTGAAGTGTAATTGAACAAAAATGAGAACTGTCACCAATACGAAGAGAGTGGGTGCTTAGCCTGAAATTCAATTAGTTTCACTTTTTCTTTTAACAATTGGAATATTATTTCATTAAAACTATCCTGCTCTTAAAGAAACAAAAAAAACCCCAAAACTCTCAAGCACCTTCTTTTATGCCATAATGATACACTGGTTCAAGATGGCTGTTCTTATTGCAGCTTTTTATTTTATAGCTTGAATTCCTCATTGCTCTGGAATGGATTGTAATATAAGTCCTAAGAAGGTTGGAAGGAAATAGAAATCTGGATTGCCAGATTTAGAATTGTGTATATGGATCATAGACTTCGGATTAATTTTGACTTTAAGAATTAACAATAGTGAGAAGGATATTGTAGTCCTTAAAAGTCCAGGACTGCGGAACATAGAGAACTGTTAACAAAGTTGCTGGGTCCTTTGGACTCTGAAAGCTGGGAGCTGTTTAGAACCACATTTTTCTTCTAGATTTTTTGAGAGAAGCCAGAAGCTTAGGCGCAGATCTGAAAGAGACTTTGACCATGGTCTGAAGCTAATCTCAGGTTCTCTATCCCTCTTTTCATAGAATCACAGAATAGTTTAGGTTGGAAAAGACCTTTAAGATCATCCAGTCCAACCATTAACCTAACACTACCAAGTCCAACACTAAACCAATTAAGGGGAGAGTTAATAATTTTGTGTTTCCTGGCTTGGTGGATGGATTATTTTTTAAGGAAAGTAAAAACTAGGAATCATTAAGGTTGGAAAGGGCCTCTAAGATCATCAGTCCAACCATCAGCCCAACACCACAATGCCCACTAAGCCATGTTCCAGAGCGCCATGTCTACACGTTTTTTGAACACTTCCAGAAATGGTGACTCCACCACCTCTCTGGGAAGCCTGTTCCAATGCTTGACCACTCTTTCCATGAAGAAATTTTTCCTAATATCCAACCTAAACCTCTCCTGGCACAGCTTGAGCCCATTTCTTCTCATCCTATTGCTAGTTACTTGGGAGAAGAGACCAACACCCACTTCACTACAACCTCCTGTCAGGTAGTTGTAGAGAGCAATAAGGTCTCCCCTCAGCCTCCTCTTCTCCAGACTAAACAATCCCAGTTTTCTCAGATACTCCTCATCACACTTGTGCTCTAGACCCTTCATCTGCTTCAATCCACTTGTCTGGACACTTTCCTCAATGTCTTTCTTGTATTGAGGGGCCCAAAACTGGACACAGTATTCCAGGTGCGGCCTCACCAATGCCAAGCACAGAGGGACAATCACCTCCTTGCTCCTGCTGGCCACACTATTCCTGATACAAGCCAGGATGCTGGTGGCTTTCTTGGCCACCTGGGCACACTGCTGACTCATGTTCAGCCGGCTGTCAGCCGACACCCCCAGGTCCTTTTCCTCCAGGCAGCTTTGCAGCCACTCTTCCCCAAGCCTGTAGCGTTGCATGGGGTTGTTGTGCCTGAAGTGCAAGACACGGCACTTGGCCTTGTTGAACCTCATCCAGTTGGCCTTGGCCCATCGGTCCAGCCTGTCCAGGTCCCTCTGCAGGGCCATCCTACCTCAAGCAGATCGACACTCCCACCCAACTTGGTGTCATCTGCAAACTTACTGAGGGTGCACTCAATCCCCTCATCCAGCTCATTGATAAAGATATTAAACAAGACTGTCCCCAAAGCTGAGCCCTGGGGAACACCACTTATGACTGGTCACCAACTGGTTTTAACTCCATTCACCACAACTCTCTGGGCTTGGCCACCCAACCAGTTTTTTACCCAGCAAAGAGTATACTCGTCCAAGGCATGGGCTGCCAGCTTCCTTAGGGGAATGCCATGGGAGACAGTGTCAAAGGCTTTACTGAAGTCCAGGTAGATGACATCCACAGCCTTACCTTCATCCACTAGGTGGGTCATGAGGTCATAGAAGGAGATCAGGTTGGTGAAGCAGGACCTGCCTTTCATGAACCCATGGTGGCTTAACCCATTTGTTCTTTCAGTTGTTCACCCTTTTGCTTGCTTGCTCTTTCCTGCTCAGACTTAAAACTTGTAAGCATTTCTGGATTCAAATGGAAGAGTGTAACTAAAAAGTACTGCTTATTTCATTTTTGTACTATGTCAGAAATTCCTATTTTATACTGTTATTTGCACTGTTACAGTGGGTATAAAAAGGCTTGAAACTAAAGAAAGTAAATTTTTACATAAGTTGGGGGGTTGTTTGCTTTCTTTTTTTTTTTGGGGGGGGTGGTTTTCATTTGTTTTTTGGTTTTGTTTTTTTTTTTGTTTTTTTTTTTTTTTTAAATTTAAGCTCTACCATATCTATTCCTTAGTGCACTGGGCACATAGAGCAGTGGCATTAATTTCACTCTCTCTGTGGATTATGTTGAAAGCAAAGATATTCAGTATTATACTATTACATTTGTTATTAAGGGGAAAAATAGACATATCAAAATAATTTTCTTTAAAAAACAATATAAGACATATGCTTCAGTAAAGGAATAAAAGTGAAAAAGGAAAAGCAGGATTTTCAATTTACTTAAGAGAACAGTTATTTGGAGTCCATTGGCACTCACCTTGAATGTATATCTAACTGAACAGAAAATGGAGAAAGGTATAGAAGACATCTGATTCATGCAGTGTAATAAATCTATGACAGTGGTGAAAAACATTGAATTATAATGGAAATGCCCAGCACAAAGTCAAGATACCAGGAACTATTAATCAAGACCATAAGAAATGCAAAGAGGAGAAATTATTTAAATGTAATGGGCAGTTGAGTAATAAACAGGAGGAAATACCTATCGGGTAGGAAAATTCGTATCATCTGCATATTAAAATAATTGTTCATAATCTGCTTAGATCAAGTGAGCAAAAAGTTTGGGGGAAGTCAGCTGGAGTGAAAAATGACATTGTGTGTTTCTAGAACATTGAGAGCTCAGAAATAAATGATTTTGTTTTATTATGGGTCTACATCGTTGCAAATGAAACACAAGATGTCTCTAATCTGACAGACACTGCATCTACTACAAATCATCCTGCTAAAGAAGGTACGTTACACCCCTAAGCACTGATTTATAAAATGTAGTGGTGGGGAAAAACTACGTTATTATATATACCAACCCAAAGCATTCTATGATTCTATTGAGACTGCAGTCTGGGTTGCTTGCTTAACACCTCTCACCTACAAGGCCTGTATCACCTGTGGAACTTAGAGATGGCATTTTCCTAACTTTAGAAAGAGCTGCATACATCACAGTAAAATTTGCTTTAGTTTGTATTTTAGAACAATAAAGACGAGTTCATCACAGAACTCTAAAACTTGCAGTTGTTGTCTCAGGTGACAATGACTTCATGACTTACATTATATGCATGAAGAGCAAAGTCCAAAACAGAAATGTAAATTATTGGCACTTCAGAAGCTAGATTATTTTGATGCAAATCAACTAGGGAAAAGTAGTAATAATAATTGAGAAATGTCTAACAGCATTAATTGTTAACAGAACAAGGGCATTGCCATGTTAAAAGAGCTTCCACACTGGCTTTAAAAATTGGCCTATCTTTAAGGAGAAGTGGCCATAAAAAATAAAAATAAAATTAAAGTAATATGTTATACTGGTTTTGGCTGGGACAGAGTTAATTTTCTTAATAGTAGCTTGTATGGTGCTGTTTTGGGTCTGAGATGAAAACAATGTTGATAACATACAGATGTTTTCATAACATAAGTATATTTTCGTTATTGTTGAGCAGTGCTTACACAGGGTCAATGCCTTTTCTGCTTCTCACACCGCCCTGCCAATGAGTAAGCTGGGGGTGCACAAGAAGTTGGGAGGGGACACAGCTGGCACAGCTGGCCCCAACCAACCAGAGATTTCCCATACCATATGGTGTCATGCTCAGCAATAAAGGCTGGGAGAAGAAGAAGGGAAGGGGGGATGTTCAGAGTTATGGCGTTTGTCTTCCCAACTAACCATTACATGTGATGAAGCCCTGCTTCCCTAGAGATGGCTGAACACCTGACTGCCAATGCCAAGTAGTGAATGAATCCATTATTTTGCTTTGCTTGCGTGCGTGGCTTTTGCTTTCCTTATTAAACAGTCTTTATCTCAGCCCACGACTTTTCTCTTTTACCTTTCTGATTCTCTCCTCCATCCTGCTGGGAGGGAGTAAGTGAGTGATTGCGTGGGGCTGAACTGCCTTACAGGGGTGAAACTGCCACATATGTGGAAAAAAAAAAATTATACTCAAGGTACTAGAAAGTGCAAAATATAAAATCGTGGAGGATTTTAAGTGCACAGTGGAAATATGTGACCAGGAGAATTAAGATCTCTAAGAATGAATATCTGAAACATACCTGGTTTAAAGGTTATGACCAGTAGGTTTTGGACCATTGATAAATGGTAGAGTTACGGAGTTGCAATACTGCAGAAAAAGCAGAATTAGTCATAGTTTCCTGGAAAATAACCAGGTAATGTATTTTTATTAATGATAGTGACAGTGACAGAGAGATAGTTTCTGTTCTAGAATTAATATAACAGGATGTCAGGAGTAGGTCCTAAAGCTGTCTTTTCCTAAATCAACAGGCTACATGATTATATATGTATATATACATATACATATATATATGTATATATGCCTGTAAATAACAGTATGTATATATCAGTATGTATCAGAATTTAAAAAAAAATTGCTTGGAACTCTCTAGATCATTTGGGCAGATCTAATGATTTATGGAAGAGTGAAGATGCTTGAGAGAGGTAAAAACAAAATACACACATTTTGCCAAAACTTTGAAAGTGTGGAGGGAAATGATCTCTGCTGCATTGTCAGTGATGACACAGAAAGAAATGGGATAGCTGTCAAGAAATTAAGTTAATGAAGACTTAAGGAGCAAAACGTAATTAACATAATAACTTTTACATAAAATAAATGTTGTAAAACTAACCTGGAATCTTTATTATAGGAGTTCACATAACTTGTTGATGAAAACTGACTGATAAATACACAAAGACTTCTGCAAATATTGGTACTGCATAACATCTTGATTTAGAAAATTGATTGGTACAATACCACAGAGTCACATACATGCATAACAAACTAAAACCTGTTAAAAACAATTTGTTTGGATGTATTCTGGAAAAGATATACTCCAAGTAAACCATATCCATTGGAATTGCAGAAGGAACTGATTCAGGAATTTCTTATGGTCTGTGTTATGCAGGTGGTGATCAAGGGTGTTGGTGACAGGGCCTCCTGACTGCATAATTTATTGAATCTATTAATTTTGACAATGCTTCATATGTCTTAAATTTTAGGCTTTAAAAGGGCCAAAGGGAGTTAGATTTTGGCTTCTCTTAACTTCCAGTAAAAAGACTGTCCTATACCCCTTCCTCTACTTTGAAAATTGTAGCTGTCCTTTATATACAAATGTCACACATTCATTTCCTAATATTGGCTTCTACAGCCAGAAGGTGATTTTGAATACAGCCCAAACAGCAATAACACGCAAGCAGTGGAATCACCTAGGTGCTCTGGAAAAAATTGCCCCATGTAACTTGTTCTACTTATTTCTGGTATTCCTTCTTTGTATTTACCACATACGATATCAGTAAGGGACTTATAACTTCATTAACATAAAATGACAGAATTACTTTTTTTTTTTTACTTCATTACATTTGTAAAATGTGAAATGTATTGTAAATAATAATGTATGTTCATGCATGTACAGCATTATAAATGACACATTTTGTAATCATTTAGGTAGATAATAAATATTTTTAAAATCTGAGAGTTTTCATTTTTGGATCAGCTGTTATGCTGTAGAAGTTTGCATTTTAAAAAATATCTTTTGAAGAGGTAGAGTTTTTTATCTTCATATAACCTTTTGATGTCTGATCATCATCTATCTTTCTAAACAAATGTAGCATTTGCTTGATGTCATTGATTCTTATGAAGTTGGAATAATGACTTCCTTTGAGTTTCACAGTGACATTATTTTTAATGATTTTGCTCTTGCTTTCTGTCTTCCATTGCAAATTTCAAAAGTGGACTGCCTCATTTCTCTGTAAAAGTTTCAAAACTTTGAAGGGAAAGGTAATCCTAGGGTTGACTTAATAAAAAGAATGAAAGCACCTGCCAAACTGTTCAAGATCAAGGAGACAGCTGCAATTTCAAAAGTGAAGGTTTAAAGCTTCAATATATGTGAAGAGGAAAAAGCTTCCCTTAATCTGTCATAAAACATCTTTTGTAGTATCAAGTAATAAGAAGAACAAGACTGAGAACTAAGCATTACCAGAGAGTATACTTCTACTTCTGAGTCACTGAAAATTAGCTTCAATTCAACTGAATAAACTTGTGTTTGGGCAGCCATACTGTCCAATAGAGGGAGGAAAAAAAAGCAACAAGCAAACCAAAACACACATACACATCAAGAAACAGACAAACAAATTTTGTCAAATACAAAATATATTATGGACTAGATTCTTCATTCTTACCCATGAAAAATAAAATGTATCAGCTATCCTGCTCATGAAGTAAGCTAATATATTTCAACATTAAATAAAGGCAAAAGAATTTGAGTTTACTCTCTGAACATCTGATCAGACTGAGTATCCAATATACTTGGTGATAAAAAGTCTACTCAAAAATTGACCAGCTGTTAGAAGAAATGACAAATATTTAGAAGAAAATGGAGAAAGAGAGTTTGAAAAGGTAGCACAAAACTGGAGTAGGTCTGAACAAAGTTATTAAATTTGAAGTCTTTTCTAAAAGCTATAAAGACGCATAACTAAGTTAGTGAATACTTAATCACCTAATGAATTTGTTAAATACCAAGTTTGCTTTCAAGTAATTCCTGTATCATGGTTAATTCCAGTATTAACACAAGTAAATTAATATTTGAAGCAAAGCCCAGCCTGTTGTTCACATCTAACTCGTTTTGCATTGTTTTTCCCTTGCTGTGATATAAGGGCATAGCACTCAGTGAATATCTCAGTCTACAAAGAATATTCTGCTGAATGTTATTGTATCTGTTGGTATCATTGCATCTCATTGTACGCTTAGTTTTTTAAATAAGAAATTAGAATAATTTCATGTTTTTAAAATGAACCTATTTTCCACTTGTACTAGAGTTTTTCCATCGAATTCATGCTCTCTTAGTGCTTTTTCTGTAACTGTCTAGCAATGTTGCTTTCATTCTTTGGTAGACCCCTTTACATAAATCCTGAGACTTAGTGGGTTAATAATTCATGTCATGAAGCCATGACTGAATATCAGAATCTAAAGCCAAACAGTAAATTGAGTTCTTTATACCTGACCTAAGACAACTGGGTGAATGCTTTATTAGTTAATGTAGGTACGAGTTCTTGGTTTGCAGAGCTACTTATGGACATTCATGACAGATTTTTTCTACTCTTAGCAGCAGCGCAGATAGCCACAAAACCACCAATTAGTGCACAGGCAGGACTTTGGTGACTTTGCAAAATTAATTTTGTAAGGAGCCACATGCTCAGAGTCCCCAAGAAAGAGTTCAAAGTGACTGACTGCTTAAACCTTACTGCATACAGCTTAAGAACTTTTTTTTTAATTAACCCTCTTATAAACAGGTTAATGTACAGCTTAAGTGCAGCCAGGAAAAGACAAATGCATGAGTGATTACAAAATTTAAATAGCATTGTTGTAGTACCAAATGAGGAGACAATCTATTCTGAAGATGTATTTTCAAATTTTACTGAGTATTTTTGGTTAATGGCTTGATAATGGAATAGGGAGTAGCCTCATAAAATTAGCTGATGATTCTGTTTTGGGATGGGCTGCACTTACTTTGAAGGGCAGTGTCAGAACAAAGTGGAACAAAACAAGTTTCTTAGTTATATACTTAATTCCTTGATTCATAGAAGTATCCTGTTCCAGATGGTTTCCTGCCCTTGGATGACAGAAGATACAAATTCCTGTGATTTCTTTAATTTATCTGACCATAAAGGTAAGCAAAATATTCTGCAGCTTTCAAGTGTGTAGAAATATGTGTAATATAGCATACTTCAGCTAAGGGATGAGCAAGTCTGTAAAGACCTATGTTTTCTATGGAATGATAATAACTTTATTAATGATCAATTTAGATACATGTTTAGGTTTCTCTTCCATCGTTAATAATGAATGCTACAGTTACCTGAGTTTAGTAAATCCATACCTACTGACTGCGCTTTCTTCCTTGTCTCCTTAGCTTTGTTCCCATAATGAATTCTTTTCTTTTTAATATTGTAAATTTTACTATATTAAAGAAAATGTTACATTATAGTCACATCTTCAGCAGAAACCTCTCTTAAAAATTAATGGGAGACAATGTTTCTGACTAGGGAACATAATCTGATATTTTAGGAAACCTTTTATTATGAAGCATTTCAATATATATTCATGCACAATCATTGTGGCAAACTAAGGGAAGGGTGTAGTCTGAAATAATTTTCTATAGTCCATAAATTTTAATAATGCTGAAACCAAGTGCCGTAGAGAAAATGGAGAATCTAGGCAAAAGGTGCAAGAAAAGGAGTAGTCAGGATGCACATATTAGGGAGACAAAGATAAATGAGTGGAAATTGATCACAGAGAATTATTATCCACATAAAATAAAAAGTGATTGGAACACTCTGCTCCATTTATCACATGCTACGCCTGCAGGCAGAATTCTGCTAAAAAGCTTGTACTTCTCTGATGACAGGTTTAAATTTAAATTCTCAAGTCAATAATTTTGCAGCATTAAATTTACCTTCAGCTAAATTAAACAAGTTTTATTTTCCATTTTATTTAGAAGGTAAGGATGGAAAGGTTATAGATACAAATGTCAAGAATGTATCTAGAGGCTCTGAGGGCCAATTTGAATACGTTAGCCCAAAAGTGGGCTTTTTATTACATTATTCCCAAGAGACGGTGCAGTAAAAGCCACTTCTCTAGTACATGTCAGGAAAGTGAACAGCACTTCATTTCACTTTTTGCCTGTGAATAACACAAATGTAGAATACCATCAGTCTACAAAGAAAGAAGATATCTGAAAGAGACAGGGCCAGAAAAAAATGTTTTTTACCTGCTTGCAGAGTATTCATGTTATTAATGTACTTGTTCAGAACAGTTGAATGATCTAGTGAAGGACTGAGACAGGATCTAAATATGGAGGACCAAACTGAAGAAGAAAGCAGATGAATTTTTAAGCTAAGGCTTAAGTATACGGAACCTAGAGAGCAATCTATCACAACAGCCTCTCCTTCTTACACAGTGGTGTTCAGACAGAGATGGAGATAAGAGAAAATTCTCTAACCAGGATTTACAGCCAGTGTCAAGTATTCACTTTTTCCAGGAGCCTTAAGCCTTTGAAAGTATGTGGACCAAAGCATAGGATCAGGTATGATACTTTTTAAAGTATCATCCAGCACGTCTCTTATGGACATAGTGATGTTACGGCCTTAGCCTTAAGAAACGCATGGTCTGTACATTTCAGCAAAACTCATCAAAAGTCTAAGCGTCTTCTTCACCTGATTCATGTGTATCTATGATTTGCATTTAGATAATGAGAATCGGCCCTTCAAACCCCTCAAAACAGTTTGCGTATTTTGTCAGGATGCTGAGCAACAAAGCTAGGTGTTTACATTAATTTCTCTGCACAAAGACCTATTGCTTATTACTCTGATGCTTGATCACGATGGCAGGGTGAGACTGTCCTAACAAAGAGATTTAGTTAATTGGATAGTATAACCAATACACAAATGGCATTCAAGTACTGTTGTTTTAACCAATCGTACTTAAAGTATGGGTTTTAGCAACAGAATAATTTAGGAATAGACAAAAGGAAATAGTTAAGAATTTTCAGGCCAAACCAGTTTTTTTAATCCAAACAAGCCAATACTATAAAGGGCTTTTTTTCTTTTTTCTTTCTTTTTTTCTTTTTTTTTACAGTTCTCAGCATTAGATAGTGAAAGGCTACTGCCTCTCCTGATAGAGTTGGCCTGGGGTTAGTGCAGTAAATATTGCTTTTGACTAGAGGATAGTGCAGCAAAGGTGTCCAGATGGCTGTTAAGATGAAAGAAAGATTAGTGTCTAAGGTGCTGTTGTTGGTCCTTAAGACTCTGAAATGGGTACGTAACATTTCAGGTATTATTTTCCTCAGCATACTTACTTTCAGTGGGTTTCAGAGCAAGCTGTGGAAATGACAAAATAGACAGGTGGTGCAACTTCTTAAACCCTATGGTGTCTTGAATAAGACATGCTCTTCAAGGGTTGTTTGTTGCTGCTTAGTTTAGGGGGAGAATGGCAATAATCACAAAAGTAGCAGGCACAAATAAAACATTGTTGTTGAGTGCTTCATAATAACAATTTCCAAGAAACAGCCTTAACTTAACTCCCTGTTGAGTTACAGAAGCTTAATAATTACCCTAAATTATCTGCAAACACATAAATGAAGCTGAAGTTACTACATTTTTAATCTGGAAAAGGAAGTCTCTTGGCAACTGCTTAGTTTTTTCTACATATGGCACATCAGGGATTTTTTTTTTTTTTTTTTTTTTATCCTTTAGGAGTGAGGACCTGCCTGCAGAGCACAGATTATTACCTTGACTCGTAAAATCAATTAAGAACTTTCTCTTCTTGTCAATAGCTATACTGTACACAATAGATTTAGAAAAAGCTCTTAGATTTCTACTTACTTATTTCTAAACAGAATTACAAACATTCTAAATAATCAATCTTACTGTCTTCAGAAGTCATGGATTACATGCATCAGTATATCTGAAATTAACTCCTTGCTGAAATTTCAGAGTAAACAAGGCAAAAATGTGCTACAGACTTAAGAAATACTAAGTGGCAGTATGAGGAATGAGGTGGAAAGTGGAACAAAAATATTCATTTATGCTTACACATACATACATGTTTTGACCCTTGCTATGATTTGCTTGATGTTTACTAAATCTTGCAGTATGCAGAGCACAAGAAAAGTTTTAACTGATTTATTAAGGACAATTCTCCCAATGGCACAAAACTTTTTTGGTGCTGCATTGCAGCAACAGCTTTATATTATATAAAGTTTAGCATAACTCTTTGCCTATGTTCCAGGGACTGTATCAGACATGAGAGGTAGTTTTCACTTGCTGCTAGTGTCAGTTCATTTCCTACCACCCTGGCTTGAAGTCACTCCTCAGCAGGCAATAATTTGCTGGTGTTTCCTCTGATTGACACTGGTCATGGAAAAGTAACATTGTAAAGCATCATGCGGCCAGATAATGCTGTTTTGGAAGATCTTGCTGAACACACACAGCCGTTTCAGAAAACCTTTGTCCTTTTCCCATTTATATTGTGTCTAGCATCATGGTTTTGTCACAAAACCTATTTTTTTTTTTTCCCTGTGGTCATCCACACTGCACAGGAAAATAGCTTATTGGTGACAGGGAGAACAGGTTGGGTTTTTTTTTTTCCACAGCTTTAATCCTTTTTTACCTTCTTTAGGCAAAATAAAACGTGAAAATGAAACACAAATTTAAATATTCATAGAATTATAGAATCATAGAAGCACAGAATGCTTTGGGTTGGAAGGGACCTTTAGAGGTCATCTAGCCCAACCCCCCTGCAGTGAGCAGGGACAGCTTTAACTAAATATTGAGGTACAGGTGCATGGTGATAGTATTTGGGGAATATTTTCTCCCATACACCATTTAAAGTAAGCAGGGTACTGACAATTGCTATTCAGGTATCCTGTTATTTTTAAAAGTGTATTTTTACAATTGATGTAAATGGAGTATACAAATATACTGGTATGCTAGACAACGTTATGTGACTGTGTACCAATAAATTTAAATAAGATGGAAGGTTATTTGAACTGTAGACCCTATCAGCCATGTGGTATTCAGTTTACATACATTCTAGTAAAAGGTTTGTGTTCTTAACATATTTTTTGGAGCATGAGTAGTCTTCCTTCTTGAACGAGTAATACCCGCACCTTAAAAGTATGTGCAGATTAATGTCAAATGTAGACTATTGCACCTCCAGTTAAAAAAAGGCAGAATCATAGAATCATAGAATCATTTAGGTTGGAAAAGACCTTTAAGCCCAACCATTAACCTACCACTACCAAGTCCACCACTAAACCAATTAAGGGAAGAGTAATAATTTCATGTTTCCTGGCTTGGTGGCTGGATTATTTATAAGGAAAATAAAAACTAGGAATCATTAAGGTTGGAAAGGACCTCTAAGATCATCCAGTCCAACCATCAACCCAACACCACCATGCCTACTAAACCGTGTCCCAAAGTGCCATGTCTACACATTTTTTGAACACCTCCAGGGATGGTGACTCCACCACCTCTCTGGGCAGCCTGTTCCAATGCTTGACCACTCTTTCCATGAAGAAATTTTTCCTAATATCCAAACTAAACCTCCCCTGATGCAACTTGAGGTCATTTCCTCTCATCCTATTGCTAACTGCTTGGGAGAAGAGACCAACACCCACCTCACAACAACCTCCTTTTAGGGAGTTGTAGAGAGCAATAAGGTCTCCCCTCAGCCTCCTCTTCTCCAGACTAAACAACCCCAGTTCCCTCAGATGTTCCTCATAAGACTTGTGCTCTAGACCCTTCACCAGCTTCGTTGCCCATCTCTGAACATGCTCCAGCACCTCAATGTCTTTCTTGTACTGAGGGGCCCAAAACTGGACAAAGTATTCCGGTGCGGCCTCACCAGTGCTGAGTACAGGGGGACAATCACTTCCCTGCTCCTGCTGGCCACACTAGTCCTGATACAAGCCAGGATGCTGTTGGTTTTCTTGGCCACCTGGGCACACTGCTGGCTCATGTTCAGCCGGCTGTCAGCCGACACCCCCAGGTCCTTTTCCTCCAGGCAGTTTTCCAGCCACTCTTCCCCAAGCCTGTAGCGTTGCATGGGGTTGTTGTGACCGAAGTGCAGGACCCGGCACTTGGCCTTGTTGATTCTCATCCAGTTGGCCTTAGCCCATCGGTCCAGCCTGTCCAGGTCCCTCTGCAGGGCCATCCTACCCTCCAGCAGATCGACACTCCCACCCAACTTGGTGTCATCTGCAAACTTACTGAGGGTGCACTCAATCCCTTCATCCAGATCATTGATAAAGATATTAAACAAGACTGGCCCCAAAACTGAGCCCTGGGGAACACCGCTCGTGACCGGCCGCCAACTGGATTTAACTGCATTCGCCACTACTCTCTGGGCTCAGCCATCCAGCCAGTGGAGGTTATTTAAAAGTTGGGCAATTTGTAAATTAGTTTAGCCCATTTTATAATTTAAATAAAATTGAACTGAGTTTGCAGAAATTAATATATACCTTGGAAATACTGAACAGTCAGAAACAAATCTTTTGCCATGCTACATGCTTTTTCAAGCTACAGGATAAACTGAAGGGACAATGGCACAGAATGGTATGATTTTTCACTGAATTTCTGGTTGGCTGGACACACCACCATCAGAGATAAGGAGTATGGTAGCCTCATAAATAGGTTTTATAGGCTACGTTTATTTTCTTAATGGAAAAGCTGGTTTAGTTAATTGTAGAGTTTTCATATCTTTCTCTTTAGATATACTTTGTTTATGTGAATGAAACACATTGCTATAACTTTATTTACCTTCAAAGACAGAAGGGGGAAAAAAAGTAATGCCTATTTATTTTTAAAATGTCTTCAAACTTATAATGGATATCTGTGCGCAACAGACATATGTTATGGAAGAATAATTTTAGTAAAAATTTCAAAATGCAAACCTATGTTTTATAGACATAAACATGTATATGAAATTTTATTATTAGTTTAGTCTTGTGATTATTCCATTGTATTGTATTCAGGAATATCTCAGGAACAAACTCATTACCCTTTTGGTTTTAGGCAACTCTGTCCTGACAGGAACCAACTTCACTAGTTCAAATCAATGCGATGAGGAGCCTTGTTGTGCAAAAAAGCCATGTAAAAGAATCTCAGAGGAATTTTTTTTTATCCTTCCATTTGTAAAAAACCAACACAGACATAGGAAACATTATGAATATCAGCTTCTGTTCACCTAGAAAAATTGAGGCACAGGGATATTAAACATTTTTTCCAGGGACTCATTATAAGGGTTAAGATTCAAATACATACACACAAATGTACCTTTCTGTACAAAAGAAATGCATGTTTGTGCCATGTGAATATTATGTACATGACTAACCCCTAATTTAAAAAAGTAACCATAGTTTCACTTCTCACTGGAGTAAAGCAGATGCTTATAAAGATAGGATGGTACTGCTGTTCATAAAATTTGGGCAAGAAATTTAATAGAAATGGATGTTAAGTTACAATAATAGGATATAGAAATAACTGCAAGGAAAGGAATGTATTATCTAATAAAAGACTAATTTAAATGGAAAGACCTCATCTTACAAAATTTTTCATGAACATTTTGGAAAAAAAAAAAAAATCAGTTTTTCCATCCAGAAGTTTTTATTGTTATTTGAAATAGCCTGGGTTTAATTCTTGTTTTTATATTTCTATATACACTTTAAAAAGTCCTATGTTTTCTAAGTGTAAACACTTTCAGAGGCAATAGAGCAGACCAGGAAAAGCACCGTATGAGGATACATTCTTTTAGGAAATCTAGAAAAGATGTTGAGATAGTTAATATTATCTAAAAGGAAAGGTGATAAAGATGATCCAGAAGGAGGACACTGGCATGTTGGAGAGGAGGTTAAAGTACATCACCATATTGTATTACATAAAGTTAGGCAAAGCGAAACAGTGAACAAACAAAAAAAAGTATTTACTGATTTTGGCATCTTCAGAGTTCTGAATTCTCATTTTCATTATCCATTTATTTGTTCACTATAAATTCTTCATTCTGTACATAATGCATAGCCTCTTTTGATTTCAGCTGGGATGTAGATCCTTTGGATTTAGTGATTCTGTATTAACCTACACCTAAATTACCTATAAAAGATAATGATATATATACATCTAGGGGTAGAATCTGGATTTATACACATATTTAACTATCATACCTTTAAACTCAAAGAGATTGCTCATGTGAGCAAAACTAGACATGCAATTAATGTGACCAAAAATAATTAAAGTGCATTCGGGTTTTGTTCTTTAATGCTGTGTTTATAAAGATGAAAGGCCTCATACCCTTATGCAGACAATCCTTTTATCTGTAGCAGGGTGCAGTAGCAGTCTGTTTAAATTTTTATGCAGTAAATGTTTCCACTGGTTCCTTTAGGTTTTCTTCTATTTGAAATTAGCACACATTTATATACCTTTATTAAAAAAGGATCCTAATCTCTAAGTTGCTGCTTCCTGTGGTTGATTTGCCCCCTACAGATGTCTCTGCTTATCAGCCTATGAGTAACTCTTATATTAAATTAAATTACAGATAAGTTCTGCATAACAGGTATCTTACACTTCTCAACAATATGCTTGTCTCACGTCTTATTAGCAATCATGAGGATAAGTGAGGCATCTGTACTTTTAACTGAAATATTCTCTTTTGTCCTAAGATTATTGAGCTGCAGTGTTTATTGGTGGATGAGACTTTGTATGGATTATTTTGGACTAATTGGTGTGATACCATAAAATACAAATGGTATAACTGAGTTTTGCTTGAAAGTTTATTGCAATTTGTGTGAACCAACATTGTACATCTTGATTTATGATAACATTGCAGTCTCTTAATGTGTATGATTTTGATTTTATTTTATTTTACCTGGTTTCTTAAACTGGCCAGCTCTTGAAATACTAAGCTCTATGTTCATACATGATTCATGAAGAGATTGGAAGCTTACTAAATAAAATAGTGAGTAGATTTCAGTGTTGTTGAAGGAAGAGTTCTTAGAAGTGTCTTGCTGGCAAATCCTTCCATCTGTCAATATTTCTGTTTCTTAAGTAGTCATATGTTACCACAATACCTAAGTTAAAAAAAAAAAAAAAGCAGAGAAAGCAGGGACCTGTTGAATCACTGTGGAGTAATTGTTGGAGATGACTTAGACATTAGACTTAGATTTACAATTTCAAGAAAAACACAGCATTGAAGAAGCTGTCCAGATGAAATGTAGCTGGATGCCAGGAGTCTATCCCACAGGGAATTCCCTAAGCCTGCAACCTTGGATGTCAGCAACATCAGGGGAGCCTGGTGCGCTGGCTCTAAGAGGAGTTGCCCAGAGGGAGGAGTGGTGTGGAGACACCATGGCCAAGCTCTGTGATAAGGGAACTCGGAGGAGTACCACGGCAACAATAAGCTGCATAATTGATACCCTGAGCCAACAAACTGCCATGATTTTGACAAAATGCTGTCCTTTGGTAAACTTTGCTCATTATAATATCATTATAATACCAAAACACACCTCCATCCCAAAACCTACCCGCCTCTAAGGTGAGACCACTCCTCACTGAGCCTGCGCTCTGAATTTTTCCGAGCCTGTACCTTTAAAACGAAGTGAGAAAGTTTTACACCAATTGTAACAAAAGTATGTATGACTAGAGTCCCTCAAGCTCCACCTGAAAGGTAAAAGTACTATAAATTGGCCTAAGAGAGAGGGGATGTTAGGGAAGATACCATCGTGTACTACTCTGACCTCTGGGATCCGTCGACGGGCTGAGCCTCTCTTCCCCCCCATTGGGACGCCTTTGGGTAAGAATCTAACACTTGGTTATACCAAGTGCCCCCTCCCCGCCCCGGGAAACTTAGAAACCTCTATAGAGTCGCTTTATGTCCTTTGATGCATCTGTACTATCCAAAGCTTTGGTATTTGCATGTGCCTTGCAGTCAGTGAATTTATCACTGGTAATCCAAAGAACCTCTGTGTCTGTTGCTTTAATAATTGCTTTGATTTATTGGTGTAGCATGATAGTGGTCACTGAATGCGACCAGACGCTTTAAGTGTGGCCGTGATAGTTCATGCAGCATGACTAGATGAAAGGTGCCTACGTTATTTGTGAATCCGTAATCGTGATAGTTCAGTGCACTGAACGTGACCAGACTTATAACGATAAATTGGGTACCTTCCAAAGCCTCTCTTGACGCAACAGAAAAATTGGCATAGTCGGCAGGATTACCATGGATAAACTGCTGCAAAGATTTAAATGTGCCCCTTCCCAGGCTGGGAAGGAGTGGGCTCAGAAATTTTGGAAGGATGAAGAGAAAGCGGTAGAATGTATTGAGCAGTGTCAGGCAGCGCAGAAGTTTGGAGTGAAAAAGGGTAAAGATGTGATTTGTGCAGTGTTAGGAGCTTGTTTGTCTTGTGCTCAGCAAGAAGCTAAAGAAACCCCTGCTCCCAAACTAGTTTCTGATGTAGAATATACAACCTTAAAATCGGAAAATGAGGTGTTGAAGTCATCATTGGTTTCTGAGAGGGAGACAGGAAAAAGGCTAGGAACCCAAGCTGATAAACTCGTGAATGAGAATAATCATCTCAAACGATTGCTGGAAAGGGTTAATCGGCTGTTACATCAACCTTCCGCTACGGTTAAGCAGATCTGCAGATTGATGCATAGTGCAAGTTCTGAGGCTTGGGATGGTGATATTTGGTTTGACAGTGATGATGATGAGGTCGAAGAGACCTCCGACCCTGAGATTCAGTTGGTTTCTTTATGACCTTTGGTTAAAACTGAGACCACTGTTGGTGATGATGATGAAACCCGCACTACTGTGCAAACAATCCCATGGTCATGAGCAGAGCTGATGAAAATACAAGAGAAATTCTCAAGGCGGTCAGGAGAATCGGAAGTCAAGTATGTGTGTCGAGTTTCTCTTGAAGGAGGAGATTGGTTTATGTTAAGTGAAGAAGAAGCAAGAGGCTTTTGGGGACCAGGAGTATTTTTAACTACCACGCCAGGGGAGCATAATTATTCCTTAATGGCACGGGCTGCATACTGGGCTGGCGGCATAGATCCGCAGGAGAGAGGGGAATCCCTGGAGATTAAAGCCACAGGCTATTCTGATCTGGCTGCAGCAGTACAGAAAGCAGCCTGCATACAAGCAATATATGAAAGAGATGAGTTAAGGAAATCTCCGATGTCAGCCCCCATTGACCTGGCAAGATTAACTCCTCTTATTCATGGTCTCCCTGATTGTCTCAAAATGTAGCAAATACCCAAGATCGTATGCAAGCAGCTTATAGAGATAGTGGTCGCAGGCGTAGACTAAATCAACACACCCCCACACCCACCTGGAGCGAATTCTTACAAGACAGATAAATATGGACACCGAATGGGCTGGATTAGTTAGTTCATTATAAAGCCCCCAGATCACGCCCGGCGAGTCCACCAAGTCCATGCCCAAAATCCTAAATTTAATGGGAGGTTCAAACCTAATAAGGAACGGGGTGAGTTGTGGTGCAAAGCCGTAGATTTGGGTATACCTCGACAAATTTTGCGTGGTGTCTCTACAGAGGACCTCCGTACATTGATCCAATCTCTGGGTAAAACGAATAACTCAGCCTGGGAGAATTGCCTGACTGGGAAACCTCCAGCCCATAAAGAAAGTGCCCCCCCTGCACCAAGCTTGATTGGTGAGGGGAGATCCCAGCAAAAAAAACTTCCATTCCCGGGGAGAGCAGTGAGCCACCCTGCCTGGCGGGTATTAGCAATTCAGTGGCTCTCAAATGAATATGCTGATCTTATTATTGCTATTCCTGTTGGGCCTCGAAAAATATTAGTAGATTTTCTCATTGACACCGGGGCCCAAATGTCAATAATCACAAATGAAACAGCACGAACCCTGGGCATAAGACCTGGCCGACATAGGGTTAAATTCGCCGGAATTAATGGTGTGGAAAAGGAATGCGCTACCGCAAAGATTTCACTCTGGTTGCCAGAGGAACAAAGATTAACCAGAGCAGAGGTGTTAGTTGGTGCCTCAAATACTAACATTCTAGGATTTGATATATTGCGTGGACGCATGTGGAGACTCCCTGATGGATCTGTGTGGAGTTTCGCAAGAAATGAAAAGGAATCAGGCATAGTGAAATTGAGTCTGTTGCAAACATCCATACCCCTACCCCCCTCTAAAATCACTAATGTTCAGCAATATCCGCTGCCAGCAGCAGCACTTATGGGGATTGACGGGCTGGTAACGGACTTAGAAAAAGGAGGCATTATTAAAAGGACTTACTCGCCTTACAATTCCCCGGTGTGGCCAGTAAAAAAAACAACCGGGCAGTGGCGTTTTACAGTGGATTACCGACAGTTAAATGCCAATACTGCCTCTTTGACTGCCGCAAACCTAGCAGAAATAGTAACACTGATACAAGGAGCTGCCCGTCCTTGGATGGCTGCCTTAGATGTTAAAGATATGTTCTTTATGATTCCTCTCCTTGAACAGGATAAAGCACAGTTTGCTTTCACATGGAAAGGGATCCAATACACCTTCAACAGGCTGCCACAAGGATATAAACATTCCCCCGCTATTGCTCACAATGCTCTGGCTAAGATCTTAGCAGAGATTCCTGTCTCACCTGATAGTACCGTATATCAGTATATTGATGACATCTTAATAGGGGGGAAGAGCCAAAACAGTGTAAGAGATGTAATGGAAAGCATTCGGGGAGTACTGCTCGACTTGAGACTGGAAATCCCAGACTCAGTGCCAGGGACCGGCACAGGAAGTTAAATTCCTGGGAGTCTAGTGGGTTAAAGGAGCCGCTTCTGTTCCTCCAGACACCCTGGAAACAATAGAGCATGGACAAAAGCCATCTAGCGTAAAGGAATTAAAACAAGTCCTGGGCATTTTAAGTTATGGTGCAAACATATTCCCGGCTTTGCTATTATTGCACATCCCCTGTACAATTTATTAAGAAAAGGAAAATCCTGGGAATGGACCGAACAGCATACAAGTGCATTAGAATTGTTAATAAAAGAACTGAGGATATTCCAGCAACTTGGTCCTATACATCCAACTGACCCTATCCATGTGGAATGGGGGTTCAGTGAACATGGTTCCCATTGTAACCTGTGGCAAAGGGGGCCAGAGGGACCGGAAAGACCATTGGAATTTAGCTCCCACTCTTTTAATGATACTGAAAAGATATTCAGATCTTGAGAAGGGTTTGCTGTCCCTGGTGCGAGCAGTGAAGCAGACAGAACAAATAAGGAGAAAACAGAATGTGGTCATTCGAGGACCTTTCCACCTCCTGGATATAGTTCATAAAGGAACAATACCACCTGCCGGCATTGCCCAGAAGCCCACAGTTCGTAAGTGGTATGCCTATGTAGAGGGCATTGACGAAATTATGCCAATCACTGAGGGTAGCATTAAAATATCTAAACTGCAAAAAGACATAGATAGTACTCTCTTGTTCCAGGCCCCACCAAACAAACCATCCCCAATTAGGGAAGCACCCCCTTTAAAGGAAGGTGGTGATCTTACAGGAGTATGGTTTACTGATGCATCATCCTATAGGAAGAACAATAAGTGGAAATACAAAGCTGTAGCACTAGAAGTAGCAACAGGAGAAAAATTGATTGAAACAGGTGAAGGTAGTGCACAGGTAGGGGAACTTAGAGCAGTCCTATTAGCCACCCAACAGGGTGCTAGCCACATCTACACTGACTCATACGCTGTCTTTAAAGGAGCTACTGAATGGATAGGTCACTGGGCAGCAAATGATTGGCAAGTGAACAGGGTTCCAGTCTGGCAAACTGACAGCTGGAAGCAATTGTTAGAGATAGGAGAGCAGCGGATGCTACATGTTGGATGGGCAAAAGGACATGATCAATCAAATTCTATCTCTGCTCAGTTCAATTAACAGGTAGACAGCCTTATGCGGCTGCGACAGATTGATGTTGTAAATGATAACCGAGAATGGGAGCGTTTACTCGAATGGCTGCGTGTTAAGCGTGGTCACACCGGACGGGCCAAGTTATATCGGGAAGGGATAGCCCGAGGATGGCCCGTATCAGTAAACTATGTGAACAAGTAGTAAGTGCCTGTTCACAGTGTCGTTTATGACTTAACAAAGACCATCCAAGTAAAGCGCCGCCCCTGCACATTCGGGACAGGAAAACATCTGCACTCTTGGCAGATTGATTATATTGGCCCATTGCAACCTTCAGGTGGGAAAAGATATGTCCTGGTGGGAGTAGAAATTATATCTGGTCTCAGCATGGCTGCTGACTTCCCATCAGCTACTGGGGAAAACACTGTGAAGGGCCTTAAAGGATGGTTCAGTACACTTCCCCTACCAGAAGAGATTCAAAGTGATAATGGCTCACACTTTACAGCTGCAGTGGTACAAGACTGGGCCAAGGAAGAAGGGATTCGCTGGGTATTTCACACCCCCTACTATCCTCAGGCGAATGGCATTGCGGAGCGCACCAATGGATTGGTTAAGCGTCTCGCAAACACTCATAAGCCTGGGTGGCATTTGTGGTTGTATGATGCCATCTACCAGTTAAATAACCAATGGAGCGGAGATGGTTGCCCCAAAATGAAAGCCTTTTGTGCATCTGCTAATACAATTACCCCAAGAGTTCATACTAAACCAGAGGAACCTTCTACAGAATTTTACTCTGGACAACCTGTACTAGTGAAAATGCCTCAGATTGGAATGGTACCAATGGTATTAACTACCCCCAAAAATCCCCATGCATGGGAAGCCAAAGATTGTTCTGGAAAAGTACACCGGATCAGCACCTGGTGGATCTCACCCTCTTTTTAACCCTGCTGGTTAAATACAACTGAGCACGTTTGTTTCTTTTTGTGTTCACAGGAATCTCAAAGAAGACTCTGACTGAAGTGGATGCCCTGACGTGCTGCTGAATCCATTGTATATTATGATTGTTGATTTTGTCAATGCGTGAATATATGATGTGGGGTTTCATTTTGATTCTAATACAACTCCCTTTGATGTGTAGCCAAGAAGACCCAGGATGGCCGTGGTCCCAAGCCCATGTTCGATACACTGGAATTATGGGAACACATGCCACCAAAGAAAATTTAAACATAGCTACTGTAGTTATGCATGGAGCCGAGGTATTCTCAAAGCATGAGTGGGGCTGGGACAGTAGATGGCTTCCACTCCTGAAAGGAAAAGCAGGAGAAAAAATCCAAGTAGGGTGTAGAATGATCAACGGATCAGCCCATGAAAAGGTCACATCCATGATAATATCTGACGCTTCTGGAGATCCAATAACAGAAAAATCTTGTGCCATTGACAAGTGGGATTGCTGGTACAATTTTACTCTGGTGAAGCCCACTGTTGTGGCTTGTATCTGGCAACAATACTGTAAAGGGCCAAAGCTGTCAAAACAACACTGTACAGGGATGTCATTCCAGTTCAAAATAGACATGATTGAACATGATGATCCTTGGAGCCATGCATTGTCACAATATAGTGCAAGCTTTGGAACACTACAAAACAAAAGGAATTTAAACTTATCCACTCTGGTTATACATGGAAATGAGGTATATTCCAGAGATGAGTGGAGTTGGGATGACTCTCGTCAGATGGCTAAACTTCAGGCCATCCCAGGACAGACAATACAAATTGGCTGCCGAGTGACTAATGGATCTACTTATCTTCGGCCGACCGAAATTAAAACAATCTACACTGACTCTTCTAGACCGAAAAATTATAATACCGAGTGTTACAAAATACTGTAAGTTACAAAACTGAACCCAATTCGGATTGTTGGTATAATCTCACCTATACCAAACCTATAATTATGTACTGTCTTTGGGGTTTCAGAGGCACTGAATTACTCTTTGAATTTATGATTGACACGAAGTGTCTGCTCCCACAAATGTCTGGAAATGCACCGACTCGGCCTCCCATTAGTCTTAACTCCTTTCATCTTCAATGCAGGCCCTTACATAATTAAAAATACAGGTCAGCAACAATCACAAAGAAAAACTATAGTCTTTTAAATATGTTCATAGAAAACCAGAAAATAGCTTATTATGATTCAGTCAACAACCTTCTTTTCCTTAGATCAAAGAAAATATTTTGAGGGAGGGAGATCTAAATTAGGAGCCCATAAAAATATTTCTAATGTATTTAATAAGGTGGTAGTTGTGTTATCATTATTTCACTTATATAGCATACTTCATTTCTTCCAAGGGCTTTTCAGACCCAGTTAGCACTTTTCTCATGAGACAGAACATTTACTACAGAGACAAAGTTTTATGGAAAGAATATCTGTACCTTCCCCAGAATGCTAGACTGTATAATGTGCCAAAACCCCATAAATGCCTATAAAGAGTGGAAGGCAGAAACACACTTTTTGGGGTTCCTGAACATCAATGAACTCCTTTAGTGTAACCTATTGCTTTCGTCCTTGACACAGCCAACTTTGGAAGAGCTACTGTTGTTGAATGTAGAAACTATAGACACTGCCTTCTAATATGTCTCATTATGAAGCATCAGTTGTGTGTGCATTTCACGTATCACGTCTCCCATCATTCCTAAAAATGTTTCACACAATATGCCTCTCAGAATCCGCAGTGACTCTTCTGAGTGATAAATTGCCCCTTAACAACCTTAACAGAGTAGTAAGTATTTTCAGTGCAAAATTATGCAACACATCAAAAGTGAGAGTTTGGGGACAGTCTAAAGTAAGCAGAATTTAATAAGAAACTAAATCAAGCACTGTACTGATCATGTTACTCATTTGCATATATAATTCAATAAGCCTCCTTCATTCTCAGTGTACTGGAACTCATAAAGAGTTTTCATCCTCTTTCAGTGACGCAGAGCACAATGGCTTATTGGCTTACTTCAGAAAGCTACCAGTCAAACTCATAAACTACACCATCATGTATTCCAGTTATGACATATTTTGCGAAGAAAGCAAATGAATGACTTGGAAAATATTGAATAGATGGAAAAAATATTACTGTTTAGGGGAGGAGTTAGGTTTTTTCTTTCAGTCTATTTATTTGTAAGCTTCAATTTTAGAAACACTGCACAGGTTGACTGAAGAAATATAGCTCTTCATTTGAGACACTATTCTGATGGCTTTGCCAGCCAAACTAATGCCTCAGGACTCTTGATCTTGTGTTCAACAAGACTTAAAGATCCAAAAGAGTATTTATGAGTTTCTGTAAGCTTTGTTGCCAATTGTTTACTTGAGATTTGAGCTAGAAACTAAACATTTGAATTATGAAGATGGATAAAAATATTCTTTGAGACTCTACTTACAAAATTGTTGGAATGTATGTTGATACATGTTTTTTATCTACTAAACTCCAGGAAGAGGTAAGAGTCCTCATCTATGAAAAAGAAAATTTAAATAGAATTCCATCTTCTGTTAAAGAACAGTTAAACTATATCTTCAAAATTATTTTACTGAGCTGTAGAATCATTCTAGCTATTTTAATAACTATTTATATATTTTATATAAAAAGGATTTTTCCAAACAGAAAGCCCTGTCTGTGAAGCTCAGTTGAGGGCATTTATTATTCTCAGTGAACATATTTTTCTGTTGCAGATGTGATAGGGATAGCCCTGGAACAAATTACATTTATCATGTATTTATTTTCCTTTTCATTCTGCACACTATTCCATCTCCTGTAGAGTTGGTAGTTGAGATACTCACCTGAGCATCCTTGATTTTAATTCTCTCTTTGGCATAGTCATGGTGATTATCTTAACTAACGGTTTATAAGAATTTTTATTCCTGTACAATTTATAACTAAGAGGAGGACTGGTGTGTTATTGGATAAGGGAGAGATTGCTCCTCCTCCAAAAATCTGTGGGTTTTTTTTTCTCACAGAAGCCCCAAGTGTATTTGTATTTGTTTAGATTTTTCATGGCATAAAAAATGTTTCTTTCAGAAAAAAATCGTAAAGGAAGAAGTATTTCAGCCAGAAATAGCCACATACAATTGGATTTAGGTCATCTTTCTGTGTTTGGTTGTGTGGGGTTTTTTTGTTTGTTTTGAATATGTGTCCTTTGATTTAGTGTGATTTCAGAAACTAGATTGAAAAATCAGTTGAATTCTCTCTATTCACTATTCTCTTCATATAAGACTGTGCAGAGTAAGTTTTTGTGCCCAGGAATACCTCTCCAAAAGACTTTTTTGAGGCTTGTTAGAAAGTTCACATAAACTAGTCATAGCTCTAAGGGAGATGGATTAGTGGGCAGAGTGAAGGTTAGGAGACATATATGATGAACACAATTTGTCTCATGGCTATCCTTATCATAGATGCATACAAGAAAATGTATTCACTGAGCATAATAAAATGCAGTCACCTTTGCAACATTACTTATGCAACAGCTGTTTAATTGTGCACAACAACATAGCAGTAATACACAACCACTTTAGTGGCAAAATATTCCCTTCGCTATTAGAAAATTATGCAGAGAGATAATAATAAGGGGCACAATGCAATTAGGAACATTCTATTTGAGTACATGAAGTACAGAGCATCCAGCTAAAAATATGCTATGGGACATATAACAGCCATAATGGCCAGGACATCAATTTGTTTGAAAGAGCAGCCCTGATTGTGGTTTTCTTAGGTAGTGTGAAGAACTCTTAAAAACGGTGGGATCCAGAGCACAAACACCCACACATAAAAAAATGGGCAAAATGTTGCATTGTGAAAATGTGGATCTGTCCTATACTTTTGTATATGTGCAATTAGAAAAATATCTTTCTATCACATACTTTTATATGACATTTTAGTTATATAAAAAGAACTAGAAGCTCAAAGTCCTAGTGAAAAGTAGCTAAAAAAGATCAAAGTGTTTGAGGTTATGTAATAGTGAGGTTTGCAAAATTAAGTAGGAGTTTGAACTTTGAAAGCTTAAATTTTCAAATCAGCCTAAACTTCAAAGGATTTATTATCTTCTTTCAGAAATACATTTGGGGGAAAAAAAAAAAAAAAGGCATACATTGACATGTACTTATTGTCCCCATACTGGAAATTCTTTTCCTTTGACATGCCTTGTCTCTGAGGCTTGGATTTACAAGCAACTAGACACTGCTACACAGGAATTTTCAAACCCATAAAACTTCCTTTGAGGAGAAACTAATATGTTAGCCTAAGGTTTGTGCTTTCAAATGGACTTTCATCCTCAGCTGTTTCTTTTCATTATTTGAGGGTTAGTGCTTGACCTTTCTTTTCTGGAATGTGAATCAGAGCTATATTGATACAAATTGTTCAGGAGGTTATTGTCCAATTCATCATTAAGAACATAATTATAAAATAAAATTAAATTGCTGCCCTAGAGTGCAAAATAAGTATGTGTTATCAGTGTTAAATGTCAATCAGGATGGAAATGGCTTTGCATTTGTATCACTGTAACAAACCAGGCTTCAGGAAAAATAGTATTCTCATGTAATTCCAGACAGCATCCTGTAAGCACAATAGCTTGAGGGGAAAAAGTTACTTTTGGCAAATGTTGAATAAGAATGGCTTTCAAGCATGCAGAAGGAACCTAATAAAACTTAAATTTGAGCTATTATTTATTTGCAAAAAGTAAATGGAAATGTTTTACTTATCGTGTCACCAGTTTTTACAACTCTGCTACCTCTTTACTTAGATGCCACTTCAACATGATCTTTACATTCTTTAGCTTTCTGAAAGCATTATCTTTTGCTGGGTTTCTTTCTTTTGGTTGTTTTTTTTGGTTTTTTTTTTTTTTTTAAAGCTTAGCTAGAAGTAAGTAGCAAAAAAAGTGTTGATAAAGCTTTCAAAAGGAAAAGTAACTGAAAGACAAGTTTTTCTGGCTGTGGAAAAGCTTACACTTAATGTCAACAGCAAAATTGCGTGTGTATGTAGTGTCAGTCTACATATTTTTTTTTTGTTTTAGTATGTGTAATCTGTAAACTTGACTTTTTGAATTCAATATTAATTTGAAACTAAAACCCTCAAGTAAATCTGGTAGTAGATGGCAGAGATGAGACCTTGTTTTTAAAATGAAAGAAAGGGACATTTGTGACTGGCTGCATGCTTATTAATAAATTTTGTGAGGTAATAAGAGCAAAGCTGTAGAGTGAAGCAGTTGGTGTTGGGGATCTAAAATCCACACTGCCTGTTGGGGATTTTACTTCAGAGTAAATCTAGTCTAATCTAGTCTGGTCTGTTGGATTTACCAGCAGCTGAAGCACATTAAGTTCATTTCTGTTTAGTTTCCTCTGAAAGGAAACCTGTTTAAATGCCTCAATATTGTTCTCTGATGTGAACTACAGAGCTGGAGTGGGAAAAATCAGGATTCAGTTCACAGCGTATTCCTGATCTGAACTAAAATGCTCAAATAGACACAGGGTCAGAGTAGCATTTGTTTTCTAATCATGCGTTGCAACACCCTACCTTTCCACTGTGTGGACTGTCAGGATTGTGGGATACCCAACAGTAACCCAAATGAAGTTGCATCGCCTCCCTCCTCACACACACATAGGATGGATAAGTAAATGACTGTGGTAATCCATATGCTATCTGCAAAACTGGGTAGAATTTGTCAAGTAACTCTAGACAGAAAAAAATCTTTAGGATTAAATTTTGGAGCAAAATTTTGGCAAATTAACATGCTGGTGGGAGAACTGAACTGAATTTCTACTTATTTGTAAGGAGATTTTAACCTGTCCTTTCTGATGGAGTCTCATGATCATTGAGCAAAAGACTATTCTCAGCCCCACTTTTGAAATGGTTCCACTTCATATGAGTAATTAAATATTCACCAGAACAGGGATTAGAACGCAGTTGTTGCTTGCTTTGGATAACAGTACAAAGCCTCAAGCTAGAAAGTCAGGCTCTTTTCCCCCCTCCCTTTATTCTCCCTCCCTTACAAAGACTCTGGATATTGTTTGATTGACTTGATCTTCCATGAAAATTAATTTTTTTCATGGATAAAAGTTCTAATTTGAAGTGGACATTGTGGTTCTCTTCACTCTCCCTGCATTAGTTAAGTGCTGTTCCTTGAATTCATAACATACACATTTCAGGGGTTTTTACTTTGGATTAGTTTGTCTAAATGTCCTTTTGCATTTACAGTGCATTAAGTGGACTCCTACAGTGCATCCTCCAGTTTTATTTTATCCATAAAGAATCCAGTTCACATCACAAATCAATGCAGAGCAAGACAAAGATGACTGCAAAATATGATTCAAAAGTGCAGTCCTAACTAGAACACTGAGTCACATCTCTTATGTACAAAACTCTACAAATGAAAACCAATCCTAATCCGTGCTTGAAAGCAAATTCAATGTCTATATAGAATCAGTACAACTTGCTGCATGAGATGAATAATCAAGTGTTTTACTCATGGCTCCTTGGCATTTGTTTCCCACAGATGTTGCTGTATTTTCCAAAATATGGTATTCAAAAGATTGGCTTATAGGTCCATCCTGTTTGTAAAAGGATAACAATTATATGCCCTTAATACGATTACTTTATCAGATAAAATAAAGGCAGAATTGCATCTGTTGGTTTAAAGGGAATGTTGGAAAAATCAGAATGTTTTTAAAGGTGCCTGCTCTTAACATAAGCTTTGATTCAGTGGGTTCCTCTTTTTATTATGTGAGCAATTTTTATGGCTTTCGTACTCTGTGGTGAAAGCACCAGGGCTGAAGGTCAGAACTTTTGTAATCTGCATAAATTTTCTACTCTGCAATTTTGTCATGCATGATTTAGCACTGTATAAATTTCAATTTGAATTAAAAAGTAACTTTCTTATATCAATACAGAAGTAAGATTTCACTAAGATTGTGCAGAATTATTGTACAGTACCACTAACCCAGCTGCAAAACATGTATATATTTGTCTTTCCCTTAATTATTCTCTAAATTCAATCTAATTCTTTTTTTTTTGTTTTCACTGCGAAAAAAAATATAGTTTGTTAATGAAATTAAACCCCTATGTTTTATTATTTTCTTTCACCATCTGAAGAAGAAAAAAAGGTTTGCCTTACCAATGAAGATATTAAATGTGTTCTTTGTCCTGTAGGTTGGTTGCATGGAAGTATATTTAGCTTACATTTCCAGCATCTCTCATCTAAGAAATAGGATGGCTGTTTTTTTCAGGTGATCAGCTTGGTTTTTCTTGGTTTTCACTTCAGCTCTCAGGTATTATGCGGGATCTGAGCATAAATTTTCACTAGCTGATATTTCCAGATATTAGCTGGAAATTCTGTTCAGTCCAAGCAAGGTTTCATGACAGCCTTGCCTGAGGATTTTGACATGGTAATACTAAAGATAATTTTTAAATAAGGCATCATTATAATTTTGAAAGGATCTTAAATCTGGTTTGTATGATAAACTTAGTCTTTAGTCAGCTTCTACTATTTCACAAATAATTTTAAATTGATTCAAAGTATCTCTCATATAAGAAACTAAACCCCAAAATTTTAGTCCAGAATATACTGAGATGATGATAATCAACATGGTGGCTTTCTAAAATACAGTGTCCATGCTGGAAAGACAGATAACACTAAAATTCAAACTCTTCTCTTTTGATAATCAACAGGCAGAGGTTTGATAAATTTTTCTGTGCAGTTTTATATTTTGATTATTTACTAAATATGAACATTCCAGATATAAATATTAAGGCAATATTAAAATGGAATACATGCTAGTTTACAGTCCCCAAAGACTTGATTTCAGATGGTTTTTTTGTCATCCTTCCTCATTATTCTTAAAATTTTGGAAGACTAAAAAATATCCCTCAGAAATCTCAATAGCTTTACTGAAGATTTTTTCCCCCTTCATTATGATTCCCCACAATTTTTAAAGCCAGCTTTCTCAGATTGGAACTGGCACAAAAAGTCCAGATTAATTTAAGAAAATGTTTATTTGGGGCTTGAAATAAATTAATCAAAGGAAAAAGTGAAGTACTTTTTTCCCCTTGCAGATATAGCCTTGAGGCAATCATTTCAGTATCAATTACTGTTTTTTTCATCAACAAGATTGAAGGAGATGTGTAGATTAAACAGGAAGCAAAACTTCTATCTGTCACTGATATGTGATCATTTTTATCCAAGTTTTCTTCCTTCTTCATTTGTCCAGGGTCCTTCTTCACAATCATTTTCTTTCCCTGCACACCTCTGGGCCTGTTTGCCTGCTTCTCTCTTTCTCTCCACTTTAGTGATAGCCTATCGTGAGAAACAAGTACAAAATTCCTGTCTGGTGCTGCTGTTGTGTAAAGGCAATAATTTCTGTTTCTAAGAGGTGTTGGAAAACACATTGTATAAGAAACTTGGTTTGGTTTTGAGAGATGCAGCTTTCTATTGCAGATTCCACTGTTGGCTGGAATGTAGCCTTGAATAAATCATACCTACCAGAATTTGCCTACAGTCTCTTCTAGCAAGTACTAGTAGCCAGTATGTGATTACAAACTTGCATGGATTTTCAGCCAGCAGTGTAATGTGAATGAATACTGGAAGGGAAGAACAATAACATTAAAGTGTGTTATTATGCGCTGACTATTTTAAGACCCCTTTCTTAATTGTTTCAAAAAGTGCCTACTGATGGAATTACTCGGAAAGAGTAACAATGCAATTCCAAATTATTTATGCTATCAGTCAGACTGCTTAAACATGGCAAGATTTTTTCTCCTTGCTAAGTTTATTTGATACTTCAATAAGTGGTTTTCTTCTGGGAAAAAAACCTCAAAACCAAAAACAAAGACAGAAAAAGCAAAAGATGATTAAAAAAAAAAACAAACCTGGAAGGAAAAGAGAGGTCATTCACCATAATCAAAACTGTTGATTAGTTGGCATTCAAGTATTCGAAAGTAAAACACTGAGAATCTTTAGAACATTTTATCATAAATACTGCTTTTTAAGGAGCAAGAGTCAAAGAAAATATAATCTCACCTAATTATGGGCAACCTCATTTAATCATTCATAGTGAGACATACCGCTTTGTTAGTCACACTGTATGTGACACTCTGGTCATGTTAATGTGTATCAGTCCTACTCTCTCACACTGCTTGAAACTTAGCAAATCAGCATGACACTGTTAGTCAGCCTGATAGTGATATTTCTATTTGCAGGTGCTGACCATGATTCATTAAATAATTTTAATTTGTACCCTCAGCAACCATCCTATCTCTCTTTTGACTATAATTTGAAATCTAATGATGATGAGAGATGATGGATTCACAGCTTCATGATGCAGTTGCTTGCTCTGGTACTGAATGACCATAGTAAAATCTTTTAAATTCTGACCTTTATATATGTTTATCACAAAAATTATGTATCATTATTTAAAGTCCTTATGAGGATGGCAGAATAAAAAATTTTCTCTCAGTAAGAACTTTATACAGTGAATATTAAATAGTTTCTTCTTTGAATAAGTGAGTTAGATAAATCAGTCCACCTTATACTCAATCATTATTTTAAAATTCAGGCTCAGATTACAGTTTCAAGCTTAGGTCTTGTCCAAATGTTTTTTAAATTTAGCAATTAGATATCTTTTATGGAAGAGCTATTAAAAAAAAACAACTGAGAAGTGTCAGTACATGGTCCTGAAGAAATGCAAATAAAACACACTACTGCTCTCAATTCAGAGAGATCATGAATAGTTACTGTAGTTTTATCATTCAGACTTTGTTAACTGGTTCAGACAAATATACTCTTTGTTATTAAAAAATGCCTCTTTTCTTCTTCAATAGTATATATTATTTTCCAGCACAAAAATTTCTGGTTGACCTATGTCATATGGAAGGAGGAAATGTAAAGAATAAACTGGTTGCATGAAGGTCTGAGTATGTTTCCAACATTAAATCATGCTAATACATTTATCCAAATACAGCATCTTACCCTGAAACTGAAGATGCCTGTACACAAGGGGCATTATCTGTGAGCATTGAGTAGTTAAATCACTTCACTTTTCTTCTGGCAGATGATGTTAAAAATAATGTTATGTTTTTGTGCATTTGTACTTCAGGTCCATTATGTAATCAAAGAAAAATAGCCCACAGGGACATTAACTTTGTCGGAGATGTTGTTGTAAGGCTGGGTTAGTTAATGTTTTTTCAGATCATATTTTTGTTGTAAGAAAGATTCATCTGCAGTTTTGCTGTCATTAGACTGTAGTGTGTATTTTTTTAAGGCAAATTAATTTCATATAGTACTTAAAAAGATAATATCAGAGACAGGCACAGTCTTTCTGGTCTGTTTTTTCAAGTATATATTGTATTTAGACATTAACCTTCCCTAATTTTACATTTATGTGCAGTCTTTTTTTTGGCCAAGCAGTGGATGTTAAATAGACCTGAAATGACAAAGCTATGGTAAATATTTTTGCAGTCTTAGAATCATACCTGTCTATTCAGTTAATGAATAAGTTAATTTCCTTAACAGACTTGTATTTGAATAGCTTCTCCAGCATTAGTAAAACATAAAATTATAATGTCATTCTTTTCTTATGAAATATTTTAATAATTTTAAAGTACTGAATTGTTTCAAGCTTTAAACCATTCCCAGGCATTTTTCATCATGAACAGAAAGACTTGACCTCTAGAGGATGTAGTTTTCTAGGCTCTTGGCCAATATGAAGTACTTTTCCAATACACTAGTATATCTCCTGAATACTTCTGAGTTTCTCATACATTGGAAATGGGAAATCAGAACGGATTTCAGCCCTGAAACTGATTGACTGAGTAATGTCAAGCAGCAAAGCAGCAACTTATTTTCTTCCAATAGTGTAGGTTCAATAATAAGCTTGCTTCTAATTTTGTTAAAATAACTAAAGGAGTTTAAGGTGCCCTTTACATGGCATAACTCCATCATCAGAATTTGCACATGAGCCTTGAAAAAAATTGCTAGTGCCAGCAGAAGTAACGTGCAGAGTTGACGCTTCCCATATATTTTCTGTCATAGAGGGAAAAGAAGCTAAGATACTGTATGTGATGAAAACCTGTATTATTTTTAGCCTTGTTTTAAAATATCTTAACTTCAAAAAACTTTTTTTTAGCACACTTTATTTTTAGCTTTGACAAAAGACAATTTTCCCAATATTCTACAGCTATTATTTAAAAACATGGGGAAAATTTTGTGTAGTTTTGCATCAGTAATACTATTTTATTTCCCAAGTAATACTACTATTTTCCTTTCCCTAGATCCATCTCAGTCTTTCAGGTTGAGATTATGGAATGAAGTAAGACTTCAGGAGAGAGATCTTTGAGTTTAAAATGAATATTTCAATCAAGGGACTACCTTTCCATAAATAGTAAAAAAATTATATATTTAAAAATGTACTTGATTAAATTATTCCCCACCAACCCTTGATTTAAGGAAACCAAACCAAAATGAACTAGAAAACAACATCATTAACTTTAAACTGCTCAGAATGAACACTACATAATCCAGAGCTCTTAATGCTATTTGAAGCCATTGCATGCTGCAATGGGAGGGTAGGCACTCTTTATTTACACAAATGATGATAATCTGAAACAATCATTGTCAGCCCTGTAAGTTTCCGTTTGGAATCAGTTTATAGAACCTGAGAAGTTACATCAGGAAATACATAATATAAAGAACAAATACGTGTATATTGTTGAGGGATGTTCAGGCTTCCAGATCAGAATGACTCATGAATGCAGGAGCATTTAAGAATGTACAAAATATAGACTTGTCATGCTGGCTTTATATTTTACCTCTTAACTGTATACCATCAAGTTAATTCTCCACTTCTAGCACTCCATGCAATATGTAATTATCATTTATCAAAGTGAAGAACTGTAAAATGAAAACTGTCTCCAGAAGAGATGAAGATGGGTGGATTACTAAAGTCAGGAGATTTCATAAGTGTAATAAGACTCAGTGGTAACATTATTATAAAATGGAGTAAGAAATATGTCTGAAGAAACAAGCAATTGGAATGATAGGAGCTGCTTGGATTAGCTTTCTACTGATACTCATTTACAGCATGACTCTGGTTTCAATCTGTCATTAGCAAAATGAAAATTAATTATATTTTTTAACTCATTTCTTCTGATTTTTTTTTTAAATTGAATTCAAAACCAACACTGTCCCACCTATAGTTATGATTTAGACTTCACGCATGGACGGCTGTTATATTTTGTGTGTGCAAATGTATTGGGTACAGGTGTCCAGGCACCGGCAGCAGGCAGCTTCAGGGTGATACCAAGTTAAACAATTTCCTATTTACCAGTGATGAAAGATACTTGATGGAAAAAATGTAGGTGTTTTCTGTGTTGCACAAACTCTCAGAGTGATTGTTGAATGAAGATGCTATTTTGTGCTATCAGTTTATGCATATCGTATCAGTATCAGGACTATAAAATCTGAATAGGGCTTTATTAAAAAAAAAATCATATAGATAACATAATAGTCTTTTGACAAAGCTGATTCTAGAGCTTTGTTTTTCCTGGTGGATCATCATAAATAAATTCTTCTAACCAAATGGAGTACCTAAAAGGAAGAAGAGATAGTTGGAAAGGTGGTTTGTTTACTCATTTTTCTGGCTTTCAGAAGCTACTAAGGTGTATGCAGTCAGTGAGGAGAGGAGTGCATAGTTATTCCTTTGGAGTCATGGATTCATATTTTCAAGGTCAAATAGACAGTGAATCTTGGAAGAGTGTTTGACGAACTGAGTCAAGATCCATGATATGCAGTTTTTTGAAAATGCAGAATTTATCTGCATCTAAAGGGATGTTTGAGGAAAATATCATCTGCTATAACTGGATTTTTAGGAAATAAGGACAAAAGGGACAGCTAGCTTTGTTTGATCTTGTACACAGAGCTGTCAGAGTCTTTCAGTCTATAATTTCTATTTTGACCTATGTCTTTAAAAAGGCATTCAGACTTGATTAAAATGCCGCTTTCTGCATTAAAACTCAGCTGAAATGCTGTGGTACTTTTTTAGCAAAACCTTATAATAAAATGAAAAAAAACAAGCTAAGCCTAGATCGAATAAAGGTATCTGATGCCTAGGAGGTAAGTACTGCAGCAAATAACTTTTGAGTATTTTGACTTTGAAGCCACGTACAGAATTCTGCATAGTGCACCTCAGCCCCTTAGGTAGTTTGGTTGACTCAGAATGGTAAGCTAACTAGTGCCCTGCACCATGTATTGGGAGTCATGCAAACCACTTAATAGAAAATGTGGAGAGCAGACTTATATCCTGAGATTCATCCTTCTCTGAAGTTTAGATGCTCAATGGTTTCCAGAAAATGCTTTCATCCATTCAAGATCCTGACCTGAATGCAGCAAGTTACATCATTTGAAAGGGTAAGCAAACACCACTCCTCCCAAAGGGGATGAAAAAATGGAACTCTGAGGAAGGAAATAAAATCTTTTAAATCTTTCTTCATCCTGAGGAGGTTCACACATCTGCTACCTGCCAGGGTTCAGATGAAGACAGGAGAAAACATAACTGTAGCTGGTGAGATCCTCGCTATTTTGAATAATAGGTCCTGAAATAGTGTCAGAGTGGATGTTTCCCTTTCCTAATAGAATGTAATCACCAGTCTGCAGAATTACACTATTCCCTGTATTGTTTTAGTCTCTTAATTTCTGGATGAGGTCTCTGGCTGAGAAAAATGTTAAAGTCTTGAAAGGATAAAGTCTCAGTTCATCCTGGTGGAGGTGGTATACTTTCTGCAAGTTTTTATTTAAAAATATTAATGATTAGAAGATTTGAGGTATTTCCTCAGGAAGTTGCAATGACACACAAAAAGCATTTTTCAGGTATACAGCAAATCTTTGAGAATTTATAATGCTGGAATTCTTTTAATAAAGAAAGAAGACACCCACTTTTAATGAAAGCCTTCAAAACCTGATGTTGATTTCATCTCTTGAAACATGTGAAAACTTTCAAATCTCAAGTTGACAAAGCAATATGTATCCCACCTTTCCCTAATTAGCTCTTTAGGAGAACAGGGACTATTTAACTTTTGATAACTGTGCTGCAAACATTTAAGTTTATTTTTCCCTGAAAAGAGAGGAGAAAGCAATATGGAAAAGAACAGATTCTTATTTCATCTTTCCTGATGGGGCTTACATGTCACTTTTTCCACCCCTCCCCCCCCCCCCCCCCCCCCCCCCCCCGAATAAATTCTGAGAATAAATTCTTAAGAATATTTTTTCTATTAGAAGGCAGGTGAGAAGCAGGTGGTTTGATATACCAAAGCTGTGTCACCCTACATTATCTCTTTTCATTTTTTTTTTGTTTGTTTAGCAAGAAACTATGGCTTCTGGATGATGAGGTTTTTTTTGCTGTTGGTTCTTAACTTGGATATAACTGTGATAAGGTTTTATTGTGCTGTTTCTACTCTCAGCATCCTTATGAACAAACTTTGCAGTATGAAAAACATTTTTTGTTGTTGTTGCTGGTTAAAAATCAAATTGATGAAAAGAATGTAACTGCTATTCTATATAAAAAAAAAAAGTTTTTAGCATGTATTTTTCATGACCTACTTTTCAAGGGTAGCAGCTCTGTTGCTGCCAATGTGTATATGCTTATATATACAGTGTGTGCATATATAGAACTAGAAATCTGGCTGTAAGAAAAGATATAACCTTTTGACTACAATCTGTATTCTTCTGATGGGCCGTGCAGCTTCCGAAGGGTTATGTAGGAGCTACTTATCTTTCAGAATATGGCCTGAAAGAGCCATGAAACATAGGAACGACAGCCTTAAATTTTCCTGTAAATATAGTTCCTTTCTTTAAAATGCTGATCACGTCTCATTTCTTTATTAGTGTGTTCTTTTTAGTGTGTTACTTAAAAAAAAAAGAAAAAGGTGCTGTTTTGATTGTTCTGTTTTCTAACAATTTTTACTGCCTAGACTGGTACTAGGAGACCCTAATTTTCCTCCTCTGAGGGACTGACCACATATCTCATCTCTTCAAATTGTGCCCAAGCTACAGGGTTAGAGACTCTTGCAAACGAGGATATTCACGAACCCTTCTGCTTCAGCGTTGTGTCTGTAGGGAGAATTGAGCCATCAGTGAGCAAGGTGGGTAGCTGATGTTTGTTTAAGGGTTAGGCAGTTGCCTAAGCCAAGCAAACTTGGATCCTCTTTGCTCTGTTGGCTTCCTGACCTTTCACCTGGGTGTCATCTGAATGGGCTGCGGTGAGACTTTAACTGCATTTGCCTCACTTCTCTGACTTGCTTTCCTCTTGTGTCTTTCCTAGCCTTTCTCCTTGGTAGGAGGAGAGGATTCCTCCCTCTGAGAGACTTGGAGTTTTCTTGAGCCTGTGAGATAGAACAACTTGATCCACAGTTTCTAAAGCATTCTCCAGAAGGTAAGCTTGGTGGCTGTTGGAGAGTGAATAAAGATGGTTGGGGCACTTGGAGACCCTTGCAACTACAGCATGACTGATCAGATGAAGTCTACGTACCACTTGTGTGTCTCTCTGTAAGGCTATGTGCTTAACTTCATCATACCACCCTTCCCATTAGTATCTTTTTATTATGGTATAATTCTTAAGATTTCAGTATTGTATTATTTGAAAGGAAAATCAGGCCATGACATTCCTGCTACACAGCCATATACTAAGCTTAATATAACCTTGAATTTAGGAGGAGGCTCAAAGAAACAGCTGTTTAACAGCTAAATTGTAGGTACCCTAATCGTGAAGGAACTTTCTAACCGATGATCATGGCATTTTTTGCTGTATTGTTTTAGTAAATTCATAATATTGTACAAGATCACTGTAATACTGCATATTTTATGTAATACAGCAGTAGTAATTGTTTCATGCCATTTTCTGTTATTTGTCACCATTTGGGGAGCAAGACCACCTTAGAGTATAAAGAGTGTGCATTAGAATGAACAGAGAACAAAATAATGACAATTTTCCAGGTGAAAACTATTTGATGCATTAATCTGTGTAAAGTCTTTATTTAGTAGAGGAACCACATCTCTTCAAAATTTAATACATGTATATGACAAGTGTTCTGGTTTTTTTTCTTTTTTTTCATAAGAAAAATTTCAATATTTAGCTATGTAGCTTAGAAAAACATTATACTTCTTCCCAATGATTTTTCATATTCAAATAGTTTTTTAGTTTCAAATCTGTAAAGTACTGTTGTAACTTGTGACTCTCATGTGCAAAAATTTTTTTTGCTGCATTGGCAGATTTATGCTATAAATCACTTTGATCTGAAGGGATAATCCCCAAAGTCATTTTGCTTACCTTTTCTTAGAGTCATCCGACCATAGTGATTTTCAGTGTTTATAAACCCAGCAATCCATTGCCGCTATTGCCATTACTTGCTCTACAGATATCCAACACAAACACACTAATAGTACAAAGGGCTCTAGAGACCTTCCTGAATAGTTTGAATGAAAAATAACTTTTTTTGGTACTTCTGTGACTATCCTTAAAGCCTATTCTAAATACCTTGGGAAACAATGTTTTATTTTCTTCTCTCATTTAAAAATACAAATCCAATCCCATCACAAACCTTAAACTCAAGGTTTAGTGTAATCCTTTAGGTATCACCTATGGTCTTCATATGGTTATTATACAGGTTTCAATAAAAGGTATGTAGGTTCAAAGTTAAGATGGATTAGGAATGCATCAGCAGATAACTGTGCAAGCTTAAAATTTTAAATTTGAAACAATAATTATATTAAGTATCCCAAAGCTTTCTACAAAAACTTAGAGAAATCATAACAAGAGAATTTTCTACCAACAGCTGAGCTGATACAAAAATTACATGCTTAACAGAATTGTTTAGATTTTGCTATTTGGAGAAATTGTATAACTTGATTTTAAATGAAAAGATTTAATTTTCCATTTGAAATTATTTTTTGGCAGCTGCAAAAAAGACCACATTACAAGTATGTATAATGAAATATTTTAATCAGTGAAGATATTTTTAAATATCTTCCTAATACAGAGTTTAATTTTTTTTTTTCAAAATTAGAACAAAGCAACAACTTTGATTCATGAAGTTATTTGCAAAACTGAACTTTTGACTTCCTTAGTTTGTTTAGGAATTCTTATCTATTCTAAAGTTTTACTTAAAGAATTAAGAAATATCACTTTCAGGGATAAGGAAAATAAAATCTAAAAGATGTCTCTGAACGGTCTGCTTAAGACTTCCTTTACATAGGAAGCAGAAGAAATTAATTTTCATTCAGATTTACATTATATTCAAACAAAGAGAGAGATGATATGAAACATATAATTCCATACAGCATAAATTTCACAGCTCCAAAAAAAAGTTTATGATAATTGTAGTGGTTTCAAAGGGTGGGTTGTATAAAACACAACCTAACCCTGTCCAGCAATTCTTCATCATAATTAACATGACTGTGGTTAGTTTCCTTATAATTGCAGGGTCCTAGGACTTGAGATTTCTTCTCTGTTAAACATCATTCACATGCATAATGAAAAGATGATCTTTGCCTCAAAGAGCACAACATAGTCATATAAATATAACACAACAACTGTTGAAGAAGGACTGAAAGGAGGTTGTAGTGAGGTGGGTGTTGGTCTCTTCTCCCAAGTAGCTAGCGATAGGACAAGAGGAAATGGGCTTAAGCTGCGCCAGGGGAGGTTTAGACTGGAAATTAGGAAAAATTTCTTTACGGAAAGGGTGGTCAGGCATTGGAACAGGCTGCCCAGAGAGGTGGTGGAGTCACCATCCCTGGAGGCGTTTAAAAAACGGGTAGATGTGGCACTTCGGGATATGGTTTAGTCTGGTCTACCCTTGATTAGTCTAGAGTGGACTTGGTAGTGTAGGTTAATGGTTGGACTGGATGATCTTAAAGGTCTTTTCCAACCTAGATGATTCTATGATTCTATGATTCTATGATGGTGGAAATGCACTACAGAGGAATAGTGGGACCGTACTGGTCAGCACAGTCCTCTGTGCTGCCTTGGGGTAAACACAGTTATAGAATACGATAACATTTTAAAACACTGCTTCAAGGAGAGGAGCAATGAATGTAGGAGAAAACAAAACCTTTTAACTGGCATATCTTGGTTAAAGCCAATGGTGAGCTGACAGAAATTTGGTGATAAGTTCTACGGTATGGTAGAATTCACTGTGTATGAAATGCCTATGTTTTCTTACAGTTTGCAATCATCTTACAGTAAAACTAATCCTTTTCTGTAGTATTTCAGTACAGTAAAATTAAAAATAAATTAACACAAAACAGTATAACACTAAACTTTCAAGTATTATCCAAGGTTTTTGGTGTCTGTGTTTTTTTTTTTTTTTTTAAATAATTTCTCACTATGAAACTAAATTTAAGGGAGTTCACTTTGGGTGTAGAAAACAGGATATTTTCTAGGTAGTGGTTTTAACCTGTAAAACCTAAAACTCTCCTGGAGATCTGAAATAGTATATGGTGGGTTTTCTTGAACATGTAACTTCTACTATACTAGAGTTAGTTATTTCTTTGACATACATGACAAACAAGAGGACTACTCTTGCTATTTAATCTACTTAAGATACAAGTATAAGCAGGCATAGAGAAATTTATGATTCAAGAATTTAGGCATGCAGGGAACTTTAATGATTAAAAACATCAGTGTTTGCAAGTTTTTGAGTGTCAGAATAACTATATTTTGGAACTAAACATCCCAGTCTCACCTAAATTCTGCCTCACAATTTAGTCTTTTTTAGGTCTGGGCGTATTTGCTGTCTGTGAACTGTAAGGTTCCTTTTCATCCTCTAAACCTTGGTAAAACTCCATACTGTTTTGATCACATGATCGTTGATTTAATTGAACAGCAGGGAGTTGGCTGGGCCACATTTCACGTAACTATTATTCCAAATTTGATCTGAGACAGCAGAGAGATGATTTAAAAGTTTATTCCTGGCTGTTGTGAAAAGAATGACTCTTATAACCAGGAGTATTTGGATGATTCAGTTTAAAGTGAAGCCACCTGGATAGTTGCATTGGCACAGCTGAGAAGTGATAGGCTCAAGGCAAGAAAAGAGTTGGGAATGAGTGGTTACCAAACCAGCTTTTTCATGTAACAGCTTGAGTTATTCAGTACTCCCAGGACTCGAGAATATTTTTCTTTCACACACATCCTTTATGAAAATTAGATCTTACAGTTAGAATTTAGGCCTAGGACTTCTAAGTAAGGAAGTCACTAGCTTGTTAATTAATCTGAGTACTTTGGCGATGAACATAAAAGAAATTTAATCTTTCCAATGATGAGAAATTGGCATAGTTCAGTGGAGTCTGATGTTTTGGTCTTTCTAAATAGCTTTCTATCCATTTTTATTTCTTTTTGTAGATTTTTTCTTTTTTGTCTGAAATGGTCTGAGCTCTATCAGTTATTAAAGCCACACTCTAACCTCCATCTTTATCAACAAAAAAAACCCCACCATGTACTTATTTTCCTTTTCTATTTTCCAGAATAAGGATCAACTGTAAGCCAATCCCCCCACTACCAACAACAATCTTAAGTAACATGTTGTTATTTCTGTTAGCTTTATGATTGGGGGACCATTAGAACTGATAGACTGTGACTCTTTTGGTGCTGTATCTCAAATGCTGTGTATCAAAAAGAGCCAGTTCATTGTTAGTTGTAAGAAAATTGTTAAAGAATGAGTTCTCAGGCCATGGTAAGCAATATCTCATTCTTCTCAAGTCAATAACAATTTTCTTCGAAAAAAGTAATGCGCCATTTGTGCTTTAGCTTTGGTTTGTTGTGTTTTGGGTTTGTTGTGTTTTTTTGGTTTGGTTTGGTGTTTTGTTTTGTTTTTTTTTTAAATATATAGTACAGTATTTATATATCTTTCCTGTCTCTCTAAACCCTTAAATAAATATTGGGCAAGTAAAATTTAAAAACAACTTTGTAATGAAAGATAGGTATGACATAACTGAAAACTGATATAACTGTAAGCAAATTCAAGACCGTAGGACCAAAAAGAAAAAAAAAAAAAAATCTGAGTGGAAAGTTATACTCTGAGGGTCAGAGTTTCTCATCCAAAGTCAATGGGCATCGTTTAAAAACGGAGATACTTCCCCGTGTAAACAGGGCTAGGTTAGTCAATTGTTATTTTTCTGTTTTGACTGTGCCTGAAACCAGACTGCACATACCATATGCTAGTTGTGAAATGATGTGTGCTGTATACTGCTTGTGAAAAGGCTTTATTCCACACCAATTAGTCATGCCTAATTAAAGATATACATGAGGTAAAAATAATAATGTTTTCACCATAAAGACCCCTGTGATCACGCAAATCAGACACCTGAAGTTCAAGGAGCTACTTACAGAAGAAGGGAAAAAAATATCAAGTAAAAACCATGTTATAATGGGTCAGTAATTATATCGCATCTCTCTGATCTGGCTGAGATATTGTTTCAGGATAAAGTAAAAAAATGTCATATGTGCTATGGAGTGGAATATGCAGCTGAAAATTAATAGGAGAAAATATATATACACTGAATGTTTGACCTGGAAATGTATGAAATCAGAGGGTTTAAAGAGAAATAAATGCTGAAACATCTGCTGTCTCTGTAATTTAGCAGATACTTTTGTTTTGTAGATCATTCAGATTCTTTCTGATTATTGTAGTCTTCTCTAATGTATACCAGTAGCTGAAATAGTGAATTTGTAAAATGTCAGCCTGTTTTCTATTTAAAAGAAGAATCCTTTTATGTTTCCTCAGCTGCTGCTAGATTTAATAACTCTACCAGATGTCACATTATTGTATTTTGCTTTTAAGGCTTTGAAAGGCATCAGAGCAGAGACAGCCTTTAGAATTTCAGTGGCTATACAAGAGTTTCTTAGAGTTACCCAACTTCATAATTCTAAAAAGTCCTTAATGGTTAAAATCATATGAGGCTTAAATAAAATGTAAATATCCAACGCATACTATAAAACAATGAGATGTTATTTGTTACAGATATGAAAGGGGTGTGTATGCATTTGAATCTGGTTTTCTGAACAACGAAATTGTCACTTTCTCTGGCACTTCGGTAATGGCAGGAAGGTTAAACACCATAAAAAAAAGGAAAAAAAAATGATCTAGTTTAAGGCATAGGTAGTATCCAGAGTGTTCTGCACTTCCTATGGAAAGACAACATCGCTCTCAAGTCATTAGCAGCTGACTGCCTTTCAAACTGCCACTGAAAACAACAGGAAATGGATCAGGACACCAACTTATCCCACAGAACTTTACTGAAATAAGTCCCTGAACTTCAAATTCATTAACAAATACCTGGTAAAACTACACTTCTTGATCTTGATTTGAGAAATGTTGTATAGACTTTCTTTTTATTTGGCTAATTGTATACTTGCACGCGTATGAAAAATGCACACACACTCCTGAACTATATTGCCTGTTTTTGTTGTATACCTGGTCAACATACTGTTGAAATCTTGTCTGTTTGTTTGTGGGTTTATTTTGTGGCTTTGTTTGGGTTTTTGACGCTTATTTGGTTTCTAATACACCAATTATTGACATCAGGATTTGAAACCTCTTCAGGGGTTGCAGTAGGCCTGCACTGTTAGTGTTAGTATTTTAAATAGCAGTAAGCTGCAATTTCTTCCCCTGGTGTCAAGCAGTAAGTTCAAAGTAGCAAGTTCTTATCTGCTAGGGAGTGACTGAATCCTCAAATGTCTCTGATATTATCACACATATTTGACTGTGTTGGTTTTCTTATTATAACAATGTAGCAAGCAACACCATGAGGTAAAAAAACTTGTTCAACTTCCTGGGGTACTAATTTTAAAGCAGTAAATGAAATATGTAAAATGAAAACTGTATCTAAGATTATAACAGGAATTCAGTATCAAGTTGAAAATATTAGTTAGTTATTGTACTTTTAACTTTAGTTTTAGTTGCATGTGTCCCTGCAGGGAACATTTTGGCTTTATGGCTTTTTGGCTTTATGACTTTATTATACTTTATGGCTGGTGATGGCAACGCTTTTCCAAGGGTGAAAGAAAGGTAACACAGGTCTAGAAGTCAGATTTTTACTATTTGTTGTATGTGTTGCAATGTTTTTGGTCTCAAGTTTGATGTTAAGCTTTGGGTGAGATCTCATTGTGGTAGAAAGATGGGGTTCATTTTTCCCAACTGGGCTGTCTGTTATGTCCTCTCACAATCTGTTTACTGGAGGAGTGAACAAGTTGAGCCTACTGAAAACTTTTTATATATATATAAATACTTTAAATATACAAATATGCATGTTTTATGTGTCTCTGTGTGTTGGATTTCAGTTGGACAAGTAACCTGAGGGAGGGTGAGCTGTCCTTCAGGTCCTGAGTGATCTGGAATCAGTGATGGCCAACAGTGAGAGTGTACCATAGGGGGAAAGAAGATAGCTCAGTCAACAGAAATGAGAAAAATACTCTTTTTCTTTCTCAGTACTATAAATGCTGTCTGTGCCAGAGGAGAGTGATAGATGTTAAGTTCTTTAATCCTTGTTCTGGATAAGCTGGGTGAAAAGCCTCTTTGTGGTCTGTGGAAGTCCATTTAATTTACAAAACTCCGAATAGATGCCTAGTTTTGTCTAAGAAGTTCTCAGCACAAAATTGAAATTTAATCTTTAAACTACAGCAAATGATACACCCAAAGCATGAAATTCTGATTACATTTGAATTGAACTTTACCGCTGCCATGAGCAAAGAAAAGATATCATCCTGTCCCTCTCTTTTTCAACTGTCTCTTGTTTGATGGCAGAAACAATATCTACACATGAAACAATATCTATTTATATGGTGGGGTAGAAGGCATAAGACTGTCTGCGGTTGTTTTGAAAAACAGAACCTTTTGAATTTCCCACTGAATTTCAAATTTGGGAAAGAATTATTAAGTTGTGGGTGAACTTGTTGTAGGATTAGTGCTGCTAATTTTTCATTTCTACTGTGAAGATGCTAGTTTGCTATTACATAAAAGTTGTGCATTTATGCCACAAACATGCTAGAAGCTTTACAAATACAGAGTGGATATGGAAAAATTCACTTAATTGGATTTTGCATTTACTCTGGTGTACAAGCTTCTGAACACCTAGCTAGTCAGCTTCTGTCAGCTACAAGAGTTTTTGAATATATTAGATTGTATGAAATCTCACATACTTTGTGAATTCACAACATTGTTCAAGCGTTTAGGTTATAACACAGTATTGAAACAAGTCATTTTCATCCATGTGCTTTACCTCATTCTGTAATTTCAGGATCATATCTGGAAACAATAAAATGATCAGTTTATGCATTTAGATTATTTTTTTTTTTAATTCTAACATTTGTTGGATAAGCACTTTAAATATTCCACTTCTAATGAGCAACTAGGTATTCTACTGCATTTAGTGCCATACAAGGAAAATGCTAGTTTTAATTTGTTCATTGCAAGTGGAAGAGTTAGCATTGAACTTTTGGGGGGTTTTGCCCACAAAGGAGGTAGTATAGATTAGAGGTATATACTATTTTCAATAGAAAAGTGATAGAAAGAAGTCACTGAGCATAGGGAATTTTGTCTCTTTTTTTAAAGTTTATACTGTCATGCTTGACCTGTACCTTATACTGCATAATTGTCTGTAATAGAAATTCTGTCTTCCTAAAACTGTGATTTTCCCTAGCTATATTTCCGCTGGTTAAATGATACCACTTTCTATATATTCCAAAGACTTTATGATGATTAATAAAAAATACTTTGTGCTCAAAGTACAAGCTAAGACACAATGATTCCATCTGTGTTCTGCCTGTGTGCATGGAAAAGGTACAAATTATTGGAAGATGAGCTACTGGAGGAAAAGCTGAGAAACTGAATCCTTCCAAAGTGTGCAGCATAGAAAGCACGTCAGGTGGGGCCCCTACTGTGTTCCTGCAGGTTCTGCTGTCTTTACAGCCTAGGTCTGGGCATCTCCAATCTCTTAATAATGGTGCAATGTTACCATCTACCTATTCTTGATAACTATGTCTCTGCCCATGTAGACTACAAATCTGTGGGGGCTAAACTACATGGAAGGGGGAATAGCAACAGCTGATTCATCAGTGATAACTAACTATAGGGCTCTGTGCAAATGTTAACATTGTAAGACCCCATCAGAAAAGTCCTTATGCTTCTGTTGTTATTGTTACTAGAGAAAACTATGTATTCAAACTTGTCAGGGTTTTTTGAAAAAGAAAGAGTTCTAGTGATGATTTTGGTGTCTAGCTTCACTGTTAGGTATGGTGAGTTTTGTTTGGTTTGGCTTATCCTTAACAAGAAAAAGTAAGACATATGAACAACTATAATTGTTTGAAGGGACGAAACAAATATTCATTAGATATTCATAGCCACATTTACTCACAATATACTCCAGTCATACACGTCAGCAGTGTGCAGTACTCCTACCAACACAGCCCTCATGCTACGCAAACCACAGTTTCTAGAAAGAAATCACATAATCTGTTCACAATAGCAAACAACTTGCTAATATCCTTAGTATTTTCCTTGGTTTTATAATAATCATGGGAAATATCATATGATATCTGAGTTATGCTATCTCTGAAACTGAAGATCATTGCAAGTCTATCAAGAACTTCCGAGCCACCAAATAATACAGTAGAGTTTGACAGGTCTGGTGTGGTTTGCAATCCAACAAGCTGCTTAGACAGGAAATGAAGAACTGCGTCTGGGGAATGATAATCATAGCAACCATAGAGTAGCTGCACCATTACACACATCTATTCAACATATCCAGAGAATATAGGTCATAAATTTGTACAGAATATAAAGAATGAAGGATGTATTTTTTTGACAAATAATTTTGGTAGGTAGTTTGGAAAAGAACTAATTTTAAAATTTTTAGCCATATGTTACAACTACATAGACAATAAAGCAGATACCATATACTATATATGCACTTATTTGGATTTAACAGGCTCAATATACATTATTTAGCAGCTTGGACTTAACGCTGTTTGTCTTTCAGTATGTATACCTTTTTTTCCACACACGAGCAAAGTTAGTGGATTTTTTTTCTCCCTGGTTGTTTCATAATTCCATGCATTTAATTATTCCTCTAGTGTGCATAAAATTAAAAACAAATGGAACACATTGCATAGAGTTTATACAAATTGATCAAGATAGCTGAATAAGCTTCTAATATTCACTTCCTAGATGGTAGTACATATGATCCAAGAAACACCAGAAGCCTCAAAAATACTAGAGAAAACAACTGGGGAGCTGAGCTTTTAGAAGAAAAAGAAATTAAAGACGTATTAGTAATAAGCAGAAAACAGTTCAATATCTCATCTTTTTTTGTGATGTCCTCTGCCTAAATGTCCCCATGTGTTTGTTCCCTTTTGGTTTGTAGCTGAGTGATAAGCTTTCCGGATAGGAACTATCTTCTGTGCTTAGACAGCGCGTACCAAACCAAACTTTATGTTCATGAAGGGAACTACTGTTACTGCTGCCAAGAAACAAGTATAACATTAAGAGATGAATAGTACAATAAATCAGCAAATCATTATTGCAACTAAAACCTGAAGATCATAAGGGTTAGTGAAAAATAGCATAGGACTTATCCCTTTTTTCACTGGTAGTTGTTAAAGGAAGGGAAAATCCATGAAAAGATTGAAGGTTGTCTCCAGCAAATCAGATGTATACAAGATTCTTGCTACTCAGCTTCCAAATGTCTAGTAGGAACAACGGTGCAAGCCACGCACCCCCCATGCTATTCAGTGTAGTAACCATCCTATCCTGGCATTAGCTTTTCTGTTCAGTCATTTCCATTGTTGTGTTGTCTGGAAAGAACATAATGTAATTTTCTCAGTGTTTTAACCACTTGGGCTTTTTTTCCCATACATGGGGACATCACAGAAAAAGACAAGTAAAACTGTGAAAATTATTAACTATAATTTTTATTCTTAAGGTGAGGGAGGGGCTATAGAATTTAAAAAAAAAAAAAGAGTTTTAAAATATGTACATTTTTTTCAGAATTAATCAAAACAGGTTACAGATGCATAATTAAATTTTAGTGAATGATATATATGTAAGCAAATATAAATAACCTTAACCCAGGTTCCTTTAAAAACAAAAGGTATCCTTTAAAACCAAAGTTATTCATAAAAATGTATTCAAAGTATTATCTCAAGAGAAGCTATTCTGCAAGAATTTGGAACCTTAAACCTAAGTTAAGTGTATGTTTGTCTCATGTAAGGTCTGTATAGGTTTGCATTTAATGATGGAAGCTGATTGTAATGTAAATTACAACAGCATTTTAGTATCCCATTTATAAAACTACAAGAAAAAAAAAAATCCTGTGTTTGTATGTGTGTTCTGTGTGTGGCAAGTTCACACAGATATCATCTTCCTTCATGACTGATTCTTAGTGATGGTATATTTTACAGAAACTGCCCTGAACACTCACTGATTCTTTGTGTTGCATTTTGTTTTCTGTATTTTTACCTGTCTCACTACTACTTATATGGATAAATAAAATGATTTTTAAGCTGAATACAAGCAGAAGGAGACTGTTCCATTTAAAAGCCTTTCAAAAACTTTTCAGAATACCCACCGCAGGTTTAATGTATTTGAAATCTGCCAACATAACTCCATACCAAGCTAGTCTGTGTAACTTTTTCATAAGTATATTGTCTTCTTGGTGTATATTCAGCTATTATAACAGTATTTATTCTGTGGATGAACACTCCCAGACAGTTTCTGCACTGAGAGTTCTTTAATTCTTCACTTTTTTAATCCATTTTCTGAAATTTGCTTCATGTTTCATCTGGCATTAATAGCAATTGAAATTCTGTTGCAAGGAAGTACAATTGTTGTTTATGAAGTGATATTCTGACTCTCATTACTCTCTTTATATTTGATTTTTAAAGACAAATTTTAAATTTAAGTAATATTAAAAAAAAAATAGTATCTTCTTTGGATAAACCATTTTTGAGTTTTGGTAAGTAAACCCCTTAGCTACTCCCAGTTCCTGTTGAGTTAGATATTTTGTATTGCAGCTGTATTGTTCTTTTCAATTAGTAACTAATCTAGCAACATCACTGTAATTTTATGTTGTAATGTTAACTGTTAACATTAGGGAGTTGTTACATGGCAAGTTTTCATTTAGATAAAATATGTACAACTACATCTTTACCAGTTGAGAGATATTCTGTGGGTTGTATTCCTGAATTGAAAAATGAGTTGCATATGCTATGGTATCCGTACTTTAATTAAAGATTTTAGTAGTAATGGTGCTGTAGGCATAGCAATGAAATACAATTAGGCTTTTGAGAAGCCTAGCTGTAATCTCTATTTCTTCATGTCTACTTGTCCTGGTTTTGGCTGGGATAGAGTTAATTTTCATCCTAGTAGCAGGCATAGTGCTGTGGTTTGGATTTAGGAGGAGAAGAATGTTGATAACACACTGATGGTTTAGTTGTTGCTGAGTACTGCTTATGCTAGTCAAGGACTTTTCAGCTTCCCATGCTCTGCCAGGGGCACAAGAAACTGGGAGGGGGCACAGCCAGGACAGCTGACCCAAACTGACCAAAGGGCTATTCCATACCATATGACGTCATGCTCAGTATAGAAACTAGGGGGGTTGGCCGGGGAGCAGCGATTGCTGCTCGGGAACTGTCTGGGTATCGGTCGGCGGGTGGTGAGCAATTGCATTGTGCATCACTTGCTTTGTATGTTATTATTATTATCATTATTATATTGTTATTATCATCATTACTATTTTACTTTATTTGAATTATTAAACTGTTCTTATCTCAACCCAGGAGTGTTTCTCACTCTTACTCCTCCGATTCTGTCCCCCATCCCATTGGGGTAGGGGGAGTGAGCGAGCGGCTGTGTGGTGCTGAGTTGCTGGCTGGGGCTAAACCACGACACTACTTCAACAAGTAATGAATGGCATCAACATTTAAGCTGTTGTGCAAAAAAACCCCCTATTTGATAGTCTTATTTCTGTATCAATACTAGATGTATTTTGAATTATTTCATCTTATAAAATCATATTTAATATATAAATAACCATATTTATATTTAATGTTGTGCATTTTGGGGGCAGGGCTTGGGGAGGGAGGGTTGTTTGGGTTTTTGGGGGGTTTGTTTTGTTTTGTTTTCCTGCCTGGACCATCCTCTGGGAGGAACTTCTTCAAAGATTGGGAATTTGCATGGAGGAATAAGAAACTTTAATGTAGTGGTCGCAGCTAATAGTTAGAATTCAATATATTAATATATTTGGCTCTTGGCTCAAGTGAAGTGTTTTTTGTTTTTTTTTTTTCTTTTTGTTCTTTCCCCTGTGAAGCTTTTAGCAGTTTTTTGGTATTCAAGTAGTACTAATAATGCACAAATGTTCTTGTCAGTATTTTGAAGACACCCAAGGTGCAAATCACCCCTCCAGCCTCTCCCTCTCACTCTGTGACAGTGAAATAGTCGTTAATGCCTGCCATTCATCTCTCACAAGCTTCATTACAAGGTATAAAACACCTTGACAGCTTAATGGATGTTTAAAAAAATGTTAAGATAAAGGTGAAATATCCCAAATGTTTAACACTGTTGCCGCATTATGACTGATCAAAAAAACGATATATCAACACTTCCTGACTGGATTTACTTACTATTTCTTCTCCATATGCATTCAAATTTGATTGTAAACTCAGCTGCAAATACAAATTCACCTTTGAAATGCCCTTCCACAAATCTTTGTCTCAGAACACTTGGTTACTTGACTGATTATGCTTTGAATTACCCAGTTACTTCATGCCTTTTTAGTTTATTAGTTTATTTAATTTGGGTTAATTTATCTTTTTTGTTTTATTTTGCCACTTCAATTTCCTCCTCTTATTTTCCCAGCTACTGACTGTTATATTCACTTTATTCCAGTGTTCTCCAAGCCCCAGAACAAATGCACAATACTGAATGTTCTACAAATTCAATAAGTAAGCCCATTGATTGTTTTCATATATGCTTAAATACAAATGAAAAGAACTTACTGATTATTGAGGTAGGTGCAGTAAGTTTTAAATTGTAGACTGAAGTGATGTAAATCAACCAATAAACTAACAGATTATCTCTCTTTACTAGGGGAAGAAATATGTTGTCAACTATAGGACGTATCTGGTTTTCCTGATAATTTTATTTTAGAAAAAAAAAGCAAAAACCACCCCATCAAATAATAAAATGAAATTTTCATCATATTGAAGTTACATAAATGTCAAAACAAGGTTACCGCCGCATGGTGTGTCCCATGGTGCAACATAGTTAGTCATAGTTAAATAAGGATCTGAACAAAAGCACACTACTGTGTGCTTTTCCAGATGGTATGTAGTATCTTGACCTAATCTTATATTTAGGAGGTGTTTCCCATAAATGTGTGAGAAATCTGTATTTTCTCATTTCTCTCCCAAACCCCAAATACAAAAGAATGATGAAACTAAGAGCATTTTTGTTGGTTTCTCATACAGACTTCACAGCTGTTTCTGTGCTATGAGCACAGAAAGTAATTTAGAAAACTTCTGCATCTGCATTACCTCTGAGCAATGTGAGTGCCCTGTAGGAAACTGATAAAGAGAGAAAGGATCGCTGTTTCACTTAATGTAGTGGCAGCAAGGAATAACAGCTGAAAGTAGTTGTGCTGCAGTGTTTTCAAGGCAGTAGTGTTGTTTAGGTATTTTTTTTTTTCTGTATTTGTAAGATTACTTATTTTTAGTTAGAATTTCTTTTTCTGCCATACAAGTTAGAGATATATGTTAGTGAAATGCTCACAAAATTAAGTTCCTTAAGTAAGAATTAAAAATGTACCTAGAATACAGTTCTGTTGTTCAAATTATTTATCCTAGCATTAGCTGGTTCAGAGTTATCCTGTCTCTCAGCATCAAAGCAATAGCTGCTTTTCAGAATACGCCACACATTCTGTAGTCTGTGAATATCTTACAACAGGTGCACCTTCTGACAGGATTCATTTAAAATCAGTTCTGATCATTCACCCTGCAGTTATCCATCTCATTATCAGAAGTTAAAAACTACTGATGTTCTACTCAGAAAGGCTTTGACCCATGTTTTTACTGCCTCCTTGGATGACATCTGAGACAGCTTTTATGCTATAGATATTTTTCTTTTCTTTTGGCCACACATGGCTCCCTTAATCTTCTTCAACTCAAATAGCAAATATCCTGCTTCTGTACTGAAGGTTTGCAGCTTAGAGCCCAGCAGGGGCAGATTTCTGTCATTGCAACCAAATTGGAGGTTTCAACCCCCTCTGAGTTGAGTTTGGTAGAGTTTAGCAGCTAGAGTACCTGCTGAAGAGGCGGACGTGCCAAGCATTCACTGAATTGGAAAACATACATTGCTGTGTGTAAAGGAGTAGCGAAGAGCATATTGGTATTATTACTCTCAAAATTAAGAACTAGAAAGAGGAAAGTAGTCCTAGCAGCTCACCAAGGCTTTCTTGAAGTGTCAGTGTTGTTCTTTGGAGGCAGAGATCTCAGCTGGAACCAATTTTCTGACACAAGTGCAGAAAATGGTCTTGCCCTTCTAATGCAGGTTGCTTCTCATTACCCTGTCCTCATCAACATTTCTGGAGAGCAGGAGGTCTTAGCAAAGCTATTGTTTGTGGCCAAAGGCTTTGTATTCACAAGCCTGAAATAAAATCTTAAGACCATGTTTAGATAACATTGCTTGACTTATGGTGGGATGCTTCTTTTTTTAGTGCTCATCTGCAAACTACTGCTTCTGAGCATGCTCATCTTGTGCTTCACGAGTCAGATAATCTCTTGGGTAACTTCAATGATAATAAAATCATTAGGGTGTTACATTAAGGATGAATTTGACCCAGCATCTCACCCAGCAGAGCACAGAGCAGTTGTGCTCAAACTGCATTCTCTAATTGTGTTTTGCTTTCCTCGTATGTGTGTTGCTCAGAAAGTACTGTTTGTAAGATATCATCTTGCAGCTCTGTGTATTTCACAATCCTTTCAATTTGCCCATCATAGATAAACAGCCAAAACATTGTATGAACATTGAAAACAAAAAAATTAATTTTCTTTGAATATTTTTCTAAAAATCACAAAATATACAGAAATATACATATTTTACTGGAAAGGAACACAGTGTAGTTACTAAGTGTTAGTCTAATGTTTATGTTCTAATCAATCCAAATGTGACAGCGCATTATAAGGCTAATCTAATTTTAACACTGCTGTATGCTGGAGGTAATCAAGATATTGCTAACTGTGTTGACTAATTCCCCAATTTGTTTTTTTAGAGGGAAAAGGCATTGGCTTTGTTTGGTTTATGTTCTCTGCACAAAAATAAGAAACACAAACATCAGGAGAAAAAAAAAAATCAGCATAAGCACTTAAAGCTTTCTCAGATCTCGCATTCAATCAACCCTGAAAGGTGATGGAATAGGGGTGTGTGTATATGTATATACTTTATTGTAATATTCTTTAATAAGGGTATTAATGCAGTCCTTCCACTAGTTACAGCTCCCTCCACCTCTGCTGGTAGGACTCTGTCAGTGTAGATGTCAACATCATGGAAGGATGAGACTGCTGGTGCATGTGAAATGCCACTTTTTTGATTAGTTCTGTACTATCGCTCTGCTTGTGGTTTCACCTTCCGTTCAGTCCATCTCCTGATTGTGCTCCTTAAGTGGTAGCTTATGCTATGGATTGAGTCTGAAGGAAGTGGGTCTGGAGTAAGCAATTTAATCAATGCATGTCCATGTGGTAGGACCTGTTCATATGTGTCTCTGTTCCTTCAGACAGCATATGCGGAATTGGTTTTAGCAGCTTGAGACCTGACCAAGTGATTACCTGAAAGTATCATACACATAACTTCTAAGCAGCTTCAGAGAGGCTGAGTAAATGATCCCAGTCATCTTTATTCTTCAAGCTGAGTCAACTCAGGAAATTCCTGGGAATGGATTGTCTTAACCATTGGATCTTTTATTTTTGGTTCTGGTCTTTGCATTTTGCTTCACTGATGATTCAATACCCAAACTCTACTTAGGAGTGCTCTGTTACCTAGAATTAGTAGGGCAGGTCCTTCTGCATTTCTGCTAGTCTTTCAAATCACTGTTTCTGTTTCACAATCTACATGAGGTGCTTCTCTTAGACATTTACAATTCTTTGTCCTTGCATGCAGTGCTGTCATAGCAATTATTCTTTACTTGACCACTATACGATACTGTATTTAAATTAATCACTTTCCTTAATCTTTGTATTATTTTCTCTTAGTTTTATAAACTGAATGCACCATGTTTCCAGTCTTTCTTTGTGTCATTAAATGAACTACAATTTCATTTTAATCATACAGATTGGATCTATTTACCAGCTGCTGCTTCTTTTTCTGGTGAACTTCTGTGTTTGATTCCCTCATCTTTAGGAGTATTGTAAGTTTTCATTGTCACATTTTGCTCAAAAATTGCAACTTCATATCAGCATATAGAATTGGCTTGTTAATGCTTTATCCTAGGATTCTTTGAACACAAATCTTCACAGTTCTTTTTAGTTCTCTCATCACTTTCTGTTTCTTAGCTCTGTTCTGGCTAGGTCAGATGGATTGTTAGCTGTATCCTGGTGGCTGGAATCAAGTTTGGATTTAGTTTAGTGGTAAATTCAGTTATAGAGATGGGTGTTAGAAGGCATCCATTCTGCTTATTTTCCTAGTTTTTCAAGCCAGCAACATGATTGACTTGGGACTAATGTGCTTTCTGTTTGGATCTCTGGCTCGAGAAGTAAAGTTATTTCTCCTAAATGATAAACTATCATCATTCACCAGTGTCCATAATAATTCATTAAACATTTACCTACTCACTTATCAAAATGCAAAAAAAAAACTAATAAAATATCAACCATTTTATAGTCAGGGTTTTGTCTTTCTTCTTAGAGAGGCAATATGTTGTTCCTTAAAATATGTACTATGTTATTTCCACTTTCATGTAAATATCTGCAGCCTACTTCTTCCCAGCATGTTTTAACCAGTAGAATAGTTTTATTTATTCCTGTCTAGTCAAGGACACACATTTTTTGATTACTCTGAGAGGAAGACATTTGATCTGTTGGTGGAACAGGTGATATAAATTACTTTGGAAGCTTTCATAACTGGTGTTCCTGATGCCCCTTTTTTTGCCTCCTTTCTTTCCTGATATTTGAAGTCACTGAAGGCTAAGGAGACACATAGAAAACAATTTTTATATACCCTTGTATCATTCAAATTTATATATGTTTTTATATGTCCAACATTGAGTGTTAGATACATAAATTGGCTTCTGAGTAGTGCACATCATTGTGGGTTTTACTACAATATCGTATAATGAGGGAATGTTGCATGTATAATCTTCTTACCAAGTTCCTTGATTGTGGGGTTCTTGTAGTTTATAGTGTTCAAGTAAATAATTTGTCTAGTCAAACATAAAGTCAGGTAATAACATGTTTAACACTATCATCTCAACAGATGATTCTGTTTATATGTTCTCTAGCATTTCATCAATTGCTGGTGCCTTATATAAAATACTCATTTTATGAACTCTACTTATGAGTTAGCTTACCCAGTTAAGTAACCAAAATATGCTACTATATAATAATATATTATGTATGTAGTTCTGTGGTTACAATGTCCTGTGAACATAATGTGTCTCTTGAATAGATGTCTAACATCATTAATATTTTAAGCCATCTGAAAACTTGAAAGCTATATGAAAATAAAGCTTTACTTCAAAGTGTGACCTGGGTTTATGTTTGCATAAAGAAAATGAACACCTTGTTTATTCAGACAGTCTTTCTGAGGGTTTGTTTTGACTTTGTGGGTTTTTTTTCCTTCTTTCACTCAACTTGGATGATACTGGGAATACATGCAGATTTTATGAAAATAAGAAGAGAGTGATGACCTGTTAGTACTGATCATTTTTAAAGTTACTTTTCTGACAGCACTTAGTAATGTAGCATACAGAACTGAAGAGAAAAAGAACACTTGGCTAACAGCATATCTGGTTATTTGCGTAATGATTGGCATTTGTGCTAGTGTCTCTATCTCTGACTGTAAATGGAACAAACTTCAATCAAAGTAGGAAGCAAAGTCTAACACTCCCTAACTTTATGCAAAAGAAATAGATGTTGAGGGGAACTGGAAGAGGTGAGTATTAGAATGGCTGGGCTTTACCCTGCAGTGCAAAATGTGCCTTTGTTTTGTTTTCATACTCATCGCATACTTGACCTCTTTTTCTATTTTGAATGGTTTACATCCCAGTTTTCAGAATAACAAATGCTTAGTCCTTAACTTGAATGGGAATGTTTTGTGTTATGGTAGCATAGATGGGAAGTGTAACAGAAAACACAAGCTTTCCTTTCTGCTTTTAAAATAGGGAAACTTGACTTAATTTCTTATATTATTTACATTTCTACCTTCTTATGAGGTTTTAAAAGAATCTCAGCATATTTCATTTACCAAAAAAAATTAGCTTATGCTCTTCCACATTGGACATGTCCTCATTCACTTCAGTATTGATGCTCTGACGTGCTTTAAGTAAAACCATTTGTATATTCCTCATTAAGGCTATGCTCATGTCTGGTGCTCTGGTTGTGCAGTGCCTAGTGATGGCGTAAAAAATGTAACAGAGTTCTCAGTGAAAAGGTTTACTTTCAAAGAGTAAAGAGCCTCTCAGAACTGTGATTTTTTTTCTTTTTCTTTCTGTGTGTATATATTTTGTGGATCAGAATACATTGACCTTTCTTTCCAGCACATTGTGCATATTTCTGTGCTTGCTGTTAAAGCAAAACTAAAAGAGAAAGAAAGGGACCTCAAGAAAATTGCCATGGCACAAAAGCTGCTCTATTTAACAGGTTTCTCTGAAAACTAGAAACCTGGCTTAGGTACCTCTCCTGCTGTAAAAACTCAGATATCCAAATTAGAAGCCTTTTTTTTGTTTTGTTTTGGTTTGTTTTTAAGTCTGTTTTCATCCATTTTATGTATGTGTTGTAAGAAGTCAAGAGGCAGTGTACTGTTGTCTTTTTTATTAAGAGTAATTCTTGGTTTTCATGTTTTATTTTTCTTTTCTCTATTTGAGTGAAAGAAAAGTTCAGTCCTAAAAATACTGGACTGGGAAGGATTTCCCATGTGCTGAATGAAGTCTAGCCATGGGTTGTCATGAAAACCGCTTTATGTAATCCACATCATCACTTTATCAAATTCCATTTAAAAGTAGAGGTTTTTGTTGTACTTTTACCATCTCTGCTGGCTTTTGTAAGCCTGTAAGAGGTCTGTTGTCAGCTTAAATTTATTTATGGTCAATCTATACACATTTGTTTCTGTGCCAATATTGTTGTTTAGTTAAATAGTTTATCTCCCCTGCAGCCCTTGTGTGTTTTCAGCTGATGCATTTATAAAACAGTAATCATATTCCCTCTCATTCATCTTTTTGCTGGACTAAGCAAGAAGAGCTTTTAGCACATTGAGAAAGTAGATTCCTGATTCTCCTTATCACTGTTAGCCCTTCGCTGCTGCTTTTCAAAAGTATTTATATAACCACATGGAAAGGCTTTTTTTTTTTTTTTTTTTTTTTTTTTATTGTACTTGTGATAGAGTAATAATATTGCACAGGATAGTGAACTATGAAAGTGAAAAGTGCATTTGGATTATAACCATTATGCACAGATTTTCATCTGGGTGTTTGGGAAGAGAAGGACACCTGCTCATCTGCTTGAACGTTCCCCCTCTCACTTTTTCCCTTGCTTTTGTAGTTTCTTAGAGCACAGAGATCAAACTTAACCTCTCAATAGCATCATGGCAAGTTCTATATGGATTTCACCACCCCACCCCCCAAATAGCACTTTTTTTCCTCCCTTGTTTTCAGAAATGTGATCACTGGTGGAGTACTGGTCAACACTCACAAAATGTTCCCTTTCCCTGCTTCTAAGGTGTACTGAAAGCTGTTAATGATATATGTTGCCCAAAATCATACTGTCAAATTATTGTAATATTCTAAATATGGTTTGGTCTTTTTTTCATTGTTTTTTTTTTTTTTTTTTTCCCTAGTGTGTAATAATGGAAGTCTAAAATAACTGTGAACTATAATCATATTTTATGCAAGCTTTTATTTTGAAAAGAATCTATTTTTCACAATCCACAAAGCTGCATCTTTGGTGAAAAAAAGAATTCAATATAGTGAAGGAACCTAAAGGAAAATTTTATAATTTTAGTACAACGTTTTATCAGGTTATAAATAAGACGTCCTTGTAGATAAGGATCACAGCATGTGTCTTGTGAGACTTTTTTTAATGGTCCCTGCTGGTTTATGATTTATACAGTCAGAAGTTAATGTAAGAAAGTGCCATAGTAGCACATTTTAACTAGGAAAGGAGGAAGTTTAGCTGCAAAATATGCATAATAAAGATTTTTTTTTCCCAACTGCCAGAAAATTTATATTCATGACTAAATTAGTTTCTAATAAATTATGCACAGACTTTATGAAGTTAGTGAAAACATGAACCATACTGCTATAGATATGTTACCAGGGCCAACTGTTTTGCAACAGTTTCCAAAAACCATTATATTTTTGATTCCTCTGATACAGTAAAAATGATTATTTATTTCTACTCTAAAGATATTCTTTCTAATTTTTATCTTAATATTTTTAATAACTTAATTCAAATGCTTTCCTTTGCATGTGGGTTTTTTCTTTTAATTTGAGAGTAAAGCTTTCAAATATTCAAGTTCCAAGATGGTGTTTAATACATCTTATAAATAAGGTTGATCAGCCTTTTTAAAAAAAACAAACCAAACTAGGTTCTATCTCAGTAACTAAAAAAAAATAAAAAGGGGGTGGGGGCGAGGAAGAAAGTCAACATCCCTGTATCCTCTTCCAATACTAGTGTTTTATTAATTTTATTTTTTTCAAGGTTAAATTACTTTATCTTCAGAGTTGTCTAAGTATTTCTTCATTAATTAGAAACTGCTGTCTATCCTTTAGATTACTAAATTAGGACATGTCTATCCCCTCTAATTATCTCAAAGGCATTAGAATCATAGAATAGAATCATAGAAACATTCAGATTGGCAAAGACCTTTAAGATCATCAAGTCCAACCTTTAACCTAACATTACTAAATCCACCATTAAACCAATTAAGAGGACAGTAAATAATTTCATGTTTCCTGGCTTGGTTTTTTAATCAAAGTAATACTAGAACAGAATCATTAAGGTTGGAAAGGACCTCTAAGATCATCAGTCCAACTGTCAACCGAACACCACCAGGCCTACTAAACCATGTCCCACAGTGCCATGTCTACATGTGTTTTGAACACCTCCAGGGATGGTGACTCCACCACCTCTCTGGGCAGCCTGTTCCAATGCTTGACCACCTCTTTCCGTGAAGAATTTTTTCCTAATATCCAATCTAAACCTCCCCTGATGCAACTTGAGGCCATTTTCTCTTGTTCTATCGCTAGTTACTTGGGAGAAGAGACCAACACCCACCTCACTACAACCTCCTTTCAGGCAGTTGTAGAGAGCGATAAGGTCTCCCCTCAGCCTCCTCTTCTCCAGGCTAAACAACCCCAGTTCCCTCAGCTGCTCCTCATAAGGCCTGTGCTCCAGACCCTTCACCAGCTTTGTTGCCCGTCTCTGGACACACTCCAGCAACTCAGTGTCATTCTTGTCTTCTTGTCTCTGCATGACCTAATGAGATCTCTGTACTCTTCTTGAGTTGCCTGCCCCTTCTTCTAAAGGTGGTAGACTCAAAAACCCAGTTACACTCTGCACAGATATCCTCTGAAGGATCCCAAAGTTTTATGGGGAAATATTCCTGGCTTTACCTGCTATTGCCTTTTCACCTTTAAAACATGTCCACCTCTTGAGTGATGAGAATGGCTCCAAGTACTACATTCTTATTTCTTTAAATTTTTAAAGAAACCTTTCTCATAGTTTTAGCCATTCTGACAAGTTACTCTATTCCATTATCTGCTTTTCCTTTTCAAAAAATCTTTTTATATAACTTCCATAAATAGAGAAAAAAAACATATTCTTGACTGTCATAATTCAGCTTTAAATAGCATGTCTCATGCAAAAGTAACAGGTACTGTTGAGAGGGGTTTGGGGGTTTTAGGTGTTTTGTTTTTTTTTTTAAGTTTCTTCTTCAGGTTGCAACTGACAATATTATCGCATTTCAAAGGTGGTTCTTCCACAGGTCACCTCACTGGTTTAAATTTACCAGGACAGAAGCCATCTCTATTGAATTCAGTTTCTTTTGCTGAAACAGAAGACAGAGAATTCTCTCTCTTGCAACAAAACAGCTCGTGCTGCTTGTTAAGATGACACATGCATATGGAGCATATGCACAGAAGGGTAGAAAATTATTCTAATCATGACACCAGGCAGTGTCCTTATTTCTGAATTTCTGCTTATTTGTGTTATTGTTAACTAGTACTGAACTGATTTTTCCTAACATTGGGATGTTCCTAACATAGGGATGATGTTCCTAACAGTGTAACTTTGTTATTATTTAAAAGATAAAATAAACATTATAATAAGATGTATGTTGTTTCTCACAAGGGGAAAAAAGTTTGCATTTTTTTTGTAATGTTTAAAAAATAGCATTTATTTTATGTCCAAGAGAAGCACTAGTTTAGGTACTAAAGTGAGGAGATTTGGCTCGTCCACGACCAAACAATGAAAATTTATTCTGTACTAATACTTGTGTATTTAAAAAAAAAAAACACCAAAACCAAAAAGTCTGAGAAGTATATGAATTTTGGGGGGATAAAATTACTGTCTACTTGGAATTTTATGTTTAATTAACTCCCTTTTGCTGTTGATATATAATGCTGCACTTTCATTTAAAATACAAATGAATACTGATTATACAACCAAACATAAAAATGAGAGAGATACTGAACAGTAACTTTGGCTAAACATTGCTAGGGAAAATAGAAGGGACTTGGGGAGGGTAAGAAAAGACCTAGCAATCTGTATTTTCAGGGAATTTTTGACCTATATTTCACAGTAAGAAAAATATCTGTGATGAGGAGAGCACTGCCAGCATCTGTCAATCTGAGGGGACTGTAGAATGTGTACTCTGATTTTTGAGCTCTTTTTCAGCAAGGCTTTAGAATAGAGCATTATGCAGCACATAACTGTGTCTTTGTTTTAATGTGGTGGATCTTTGACACTTTCAGTGATAATGTTGGTAGCTCAGAATAGCCATACTGTACTGCCTGCTCTAACAGCAGTTCCAGTGGATTATAGGGCAATTTTAATATAATAAACAGAAGCAAGATTTCCTCCTGCATAGAAACAGGAACTGTGATTTGTGGTGGGTTTTTTTGTTTGTTTTTGGGTTTTGTTTTTTTTTAATTCTTTGGGGGGGTTGTTTTGTTTTGTTTTTAAATACTTGTGGGCAACTAAATTTTGTTCAAAGAAGATATTCTGTTAAACTTCATACCTGTTCTTGCTCTCACTCCATTATTTGAAATGACATTAGGAAAAAGTATGTAAGATGTATTATTCTCTGCAGCTAGACAACCAGGTGAGGCAAAGTCAGTGGCAGCTTAGGAATTTAGGGTTTTGTTTGCAAAGGATAAAATACTCTAATATTGTAATTTTGTTGGAAAAGGGGAAAGCTTTAAGTAGTATCATATGGAATCAACAAGATAGCTATGGGTTTTTTTTCTTATGTAAAGTTACTCCTTAATTTACTTAATGTGGCTTAAAGCACAAGTGGGAGTAAATACCCCAGTGTTTTCAAGATGGTATTTAGCAATGTTTTTTTAAATTTATTTTTATTTATTTACCTCTTTTACACTTCTTCTGCCTCCAGAGAACCTTCATGCACTATTTGTAAAATGGGATCTTAAAGCATGAAAGCAGAAGTCTTAGACTATCAAAGTCAGAAATTTGATTCTATGTGTCTTAGTGTTTTGGTGAGAAGAAAAAAAAAATGTTTAGCCTCAGAGCAGTCCTTCTGGTGTCTGGGCATAACTGAGAAAGCTTATATATTTCTACTGAAATAGGATTCACATTAGAACAATTTATGAATTTTCAGTTTCTGAAACTTGTATGATACTGACTAGTAGGAAAATTATTTAAAGCAAGTCTAGTAGGAAAATTATTTAAAACAAGTTATCTATGAGAATGAGTGGGTTATGGTAAAGGAAACATAATCCCTTTGGAACGATGAACATGGTCATGTCTGAGTTCGGCAGCATTTGATGTTGGAGGCATGAGAAAAATTATGGAGACATGAGAAAAGTTACATAACACATCTTCATCTTGCAAACCAAAATGTTACATCTGTTCTAAACCAGCAGGCTAGTGTGGTGAATATGCAGATTAGACCAAAAGGGAAAGCTATGAAGCAGGGAACAGTTTAATTTTTCTCCTATTTCTATTCTTCTCTAATAGAAAGAATTTGTTCTTGCTTGAACAAATAAGAGTGATTTTTGTGAGTGGCACTGTTCATGGGGGTTTGGGGTTTTATTTGTTTTGTTTTGTTTTTTAATTGATGCAGAGATTTTCCTCGTGCATGGATTGAAAAAAAAAGGAAAAGCAAGTGAAGACAGTCTTTTACTAGAGTAGTGCACAAGCTCAAGCGAACAAAAATTAAGAACTAAACCAGATTTAATCTGTAAAGGAAAGACTAAGGCAAAGATGAGAACAATATCAATATTGGTAAGACAGGTATTTACCTTTGTAGTTGGACTTTGTCGTTGTTCGTTTATGTGTTGTTACCTGCTTAAGTGCTAGTTGTTTCCTTTACCTGTCATAAACAAGGAGGTGGCAGTGTTTGGGAGGAGTTTAGTGTTACAGACAGCGTAAGGATGAGCATGTTTTAAAACTTAATCAAGCCAGTCATTGGAGGTGTCTGCATCTAGGTATTGCTTCAGATACAGAGGATACAGAGTACTGTGTTCAACACACAGCTATTACTCATCTCATTTTCCCTACTGTATGTCTCAATGCATGGTGAAATATGCTTCTTCATAAGAGGAATGATAATTTATCTCCTTGTCAGGAGATTACTTCTAATGTGGGTCCATTATCTCTCTTTTCCTCGGTTTTCTTCTCTTAGAGGGACGTTAGCCTAGTTTATGTGAAATATAGGCTCAGATCTAATCCTGTCATCAGCATGCTAGAAATGGAAAGTTAAAATATTACATAATTTTGAAAAATGCTTAAGCATTTAAGATGAACTGAACATCTAACTCAGGCCTGATTAAGGAAAAATGCCTTCAGGACCTAAGTAATTAAGTACTTACTGTCTACCTAACTCTGCACATTTCTTTCTCAGTTCCTCAGATCTCACCTGTGAAATGAATTATAACAGCATTTCCAAGGTATTAGGAGGAAAAAATAAATAAAGATGATGATGCAATGCTATACATAAGTTTGTGGGTTTTTTTCTTCTTTTTCTATAGAAGCTTTTGCTATTCCATTCTGCACTGGCCCTGGGAATTATCTGAATTACTGCTAAGTGTGCTCCTTATGTAGACTGAAGTATCTGTAACAAGCCTTCCAGCTATGAGTCTTAAAATGAGTTAGTGCAATACAAGAACTTCTGTCATGCTGTCATGCAGGAGGTGTAGATTGGTGCTCCTATGTACACAACTCTCAACAAAATGTGGCTTTAAGTTGTTGTTTTTCAGTACTCTGGACTTCTACAAACACAAGTAAATTAAGCTGAAGATAAAAACGAATGCTCCCCAGCTGAATCTAGTCTACCCTTGCTTATACTGTTTGAATTAAAAGTAACCTCACTAAAGAGTAAAATCACACCAGTATGAAATTTATGTCAGTAAGCTCAGGATAATCAGCTAAATATGTATGTATGAGTGGAAAGCTCAGTACGCTTACAAATGAAGAGCAGCCTGATGAAGGAAAGGGAATGCAGGGGAGAGTCTCTTCCTTGAAATTGCTTCTTTCTCCCTGCTAATTATAATCATTAGTTGGTTATACCTGGTGAAAAGCATCAAGTCTTCAAAGAGTTAAGGTGACTTGAAGGGTGTTTTGGTTTTGGGGGGATTTTTTTTGGGGGGAGGGGGGGGAGGATTTTGTTAGCTGTGATTTTTCACACACTGAAAGTTTTCTTGTAGTTTTCCTGTCACAACAAGACTAGACTCTGAGCTGACCTTCACCTGAGTAGACTGAGGAAGGAATATAAATTATATGACAGCAATCTTCAAGTCACCCATTATGATACACCTGGTAGATTAATGTAGTTAAATTGAAGCCTGTCACTTAAAACTCAGTCTTATCTGTCTTTAGTCACCTATTTATCCAGATCAATCTGGTTTGGGGGATTTAAAGTTATATCTTTCAAAGATGTTGAGTGTCAAGTAGCCAAAAATATAGATAGGAAGAAAATAATATCTAGGATTAAATGTATTTACATGTGATTGTTAAGTGATTAGCAATTATTAATGGATTTTCATTATATTAGTTACAGAATATTTAAAATTAGATTACTGATTACTGTTTGCTACTGCAATAATACTCTTAATTTAGCACAGTATTTGGCAAGCAGTGAGACATACCACAAGAAGGAAATTGTTTAATTTTTTTTTTTTAAACTAAAAAATTGAACTTGTAGCATAAGTTATAAGTTGTATTCAACTTTAGTAGTTTTACTAACAAGCAGTGAAAATGAACTCAGGATCCAAAAAAGATGGCAAATTAGGTGCACTTTTTAAAAAGAATGAGCAAAAGAGTAACGCCTTACCGAAACAACAATCTATTGTAAAATTCTTGAGCATAAAATATAATTAAAACAAGGCTTGATTTACTGTCTTTAAAGATTTAAGATAATGGAAAAGTGCATTTTCAATAAATAATGAGAATCAGCAGCACGGTATTCAATTATCTAAAACATTACAAGCTTCTCATAAGAATAGGATTTTTTTTTTGTTATGCTAGTTGAGCATCTTTAACATGATACAGTATCAACAGTAAAAAATGTAAATACTGTGAATGTGACTAAATATTAAATTCAACTTCATGACAGCTCTCAAGTTGGAAAAGGTATTTTTTTATTCAACTAATAATTTTAAGTTTTACTTAATTTCAAGAAAATAGTTTATGAGAAGTTGGATCGTGCAATTACAGTTGGTTGTGCAATTACAAAATGCTTAGATTTTTAAAGTTACTGCAATAAAAACATCAATGACATTTTTTATAAAAGGAAAAATAATACAAAATATCAGTCAATGAAGGGTAAAAAACCAGTTTTGTGTATAAAGCTGAATTGCATGTTTTGAAACAACCTAGTGATCAGTCTTAAGAAATGTGTAATTTACATTCGTTTGTCTAAGAACGTCTGAGAAGACTTCCAGTGACAGAACATTGAAGAAGATTTAAACCATAGAAGAAAATATACATCAAAAATTACAAGAAGAGGCATGGTGTTAGTATCTAAGAGAGAGAGTAAGTATTGACACCAAATTTTAATTACAGTTATGTTAAAGGTATTGATTCAGAATTCTTTTTTTGATTAAATATTCAATTGAATAAAAAATGGTATTGTAAACTATCTAAGTTTTTATCACACACATGCAGAGTGAAAGAAATTATCAGGACTGATATAATTTCTAAGTTTCAGAGACCATTTACCACTGCGTCCACAAAAACAATAATAATTTCCTTCTTTAAAGGAAATGGTTCATGCTGTTATGAAGATCTGTATCTGATGAGTCATAAAGATAACAAATCTAATTTGCAATGTTCAAAGTTTATCTGATGGTCACTTAGACCTTCCTTTCATTGACTAAATATATATATATATGAACCTCATAATTATTTCTTAATGCATTAACTTGATAATGTCTAAGTTAAAAATCAAAACAACATATTTGGGGATCAGATTGATCCTTGGATATCATAGTACAAAAGGCCTACAATAATCCACAGAAGGAATTAGGTTTTTTGATATAAGCTCAAAATCTGTTTAACTCAAACTTTTGTGATTAAATTTAGTATGTGCTTGGTGAGCAGGAGAAATGCACCCCACTGGACTGGAGACTTGGTCAGATGGAACACGTTTGTCTCACCAAATTTCACCTCTGTTTTGTATAACATTTGTAATGATCTCTCACAGAATACAAGCTCCTTTAGGATTTGCTGTAGGTTATGAATACCTGTATACAGATAGAAAGGGAGCTCTTACAAAACAGAAGTAATTGTGACAAAACTACTTGCTTTTTCCATCGTGAACAAAATCCTGAGGCACTGTCTCATTTTTAGCATCTGATTTTACTTTTTTTCCAATGCTATAGTAGTAGAAAGACAAGCACTTTCCTTCCTGTATTTCTTTCTTAGGTGCATCAGTATATGATAACAAAGAAAATTTAGGTAATGAAATGAGTTCACATAAACTCCACAACTTCATTACTTGGAGATTGTGCCCAAACAGGTAGACTGCTGAATAGTGTGATGCTGGCAAAAAACATTTTCCATGTAAACTGTGAGTTGCCAGCATTACATTGCATGAGTGCTATGAAAACTTGTTGTTTGGAACTTAACTGCAAAGCTATGAAACAGAATGTCAATGGCAACCTTATTTGAAATTTTTGAAGGACCTTCTTATAACAGTGTGATTACTAAAGATAGGTATATCATTAGGAGCAGAAAAAACAGTATTACTGTAGCAAAGAGTAAAAATATTACTGATAGTAAGTGACAAGGGCGCGCTGCAGGTATCTTCCAGTGGTGTTATATTTTTGTTATCATTCTCAGTACAATCAAACTAAGGAAGTGTATTTTACAAGCAAATGCTTGTGGTCTGTGGTAGGTTGACCCCAGAGAGCAGATAAACCCCCACACAGCTGTTCACTCACTTCCCCCAGCAGTAGGATGGAGGAGACAATAGAAAGACCAAAAGCAAGAAAATTTGTAGGTCAAGGTATGGACAGTTTAATAAGAGAAAGAAAGAGGACAAAAACAACTGATGCAAAGGCATCACCACCCACTACCTCACCACCCCCCACAAGCAGACCAATGCTCACCCAGTCTCTGAGCAGCAGCAGCCACTTGGGAAGACAACTCCTGCTGCAACTTTTTTTTTTTTTTTTTTTTTTTTTTTTTTTTAATTGCTGAGCATAATGTTGTATGATGTGAATATCCTTTTGGCCAGTTCAGGTCAGTTGTCCTCTCTGTGTCCCCTTCCAACTTCTCACCCACCCCCAGCCTACTTGCTGGGGAGGGAGGAGGAGTGAAGAAAAGAGAAAAGCTTGATGTTGTGCAAGCACTGTTCAGCAGTAACCAGCACTGGTGTATTATCAACACTGTTTAGCCACAAATCCAAAACACAGCGCCATACGGGCTGCCATGAAGAAAGCTGATGCAATCCAAATCACACATAGTACATAGTCTAAGAACCTAAATATTTAAATGTAGTTGGTGGAAGGGTCCAATTCATAGTCACCCTTGTCTTGGATGATAAACAATGTTTTTCCAAATAATAAAAAATAACCTTTTGTAATTATAAACAAAGCGTCTGGTGCAGTCAAAGGGGTAACACTATTACAGTGGATTTGGCTTCAAAAGGTTGAGAAGCAAAGAAAAAGGAAGGCGACAATGCTCTTGGGTAAAGGTGGAAGAGTGGTACTTCTGGTTAGAGAAATTGCAGTTTATGACATCAAAATCTTAATATAAACACTTTCTTTCCTGAACTCATGCCTAAGCATGCAGTACAATGGTTTCCAAGCGTGTTTTACCTTTTTTCTAAGGAAAGTGCAGATTCACTTTGGGAAAGTGAGAATTTGTGTATTGGATTCTAAGGGAAATGGGAAACTCTCCCAGGAGCTGGGGAGGAAAATGGCTTCTGACTTTAAGGAAGTAGTTATGCCAAGCCCTGTAGTGCAGACTGATAAGCAACGCTGTCTTAGCAGTAGTTTTCCCTAAATAAACTTTCTGTAAATTAGTAATACTCTGCTTTCAGGACGCTAACACTGGCTACCTGTCATTTGCCAAGGAGGAGGGTTGCCTTTTCAGCACCTCCTGAAGTACTGGTGGCTCTTGCACAGAGACTGAAGAAGGGCTTTATTGGGGGAGTGAAAGTCTCACAAGATGTAAGCAGAAACTTCACAAGACTACTTCAAGCCAAAGAGAGTGCCTGAAGGGACCGAAAATACTAGTTTATGATGACTATCTGATCTTTCACTTGATATCTTTCACTTGATAATTTCAAAACTATCCTGTCCTGAATCTAACATATCTTTATCTCTGAAACTCATATATTCAGCTGCTAGTATATTTAAACCACTTGAGGTGAAACAGATGTACTTGAATAGTTTTCAGTAGTGATTTAAGCTCATTTTGCCCTAAAGTAGCTTCTACAGAATTGTGCCCATGTTGGTTTCTGATGACTTTACCATATGAATTGCAAGTCAGCTGCCTTTCTCCTGTCTTGATTACCTAGATTAGGAAAGAAGGATACTGTTTCTGTGATACCAATTGGGAATGAATTTACTGATGACTGTTCTGGAAAGCATTTGAGCTTGCAGTCAATTTGCTGAGCTGCCCTCTCTTTTTCTTTTTTCTTTCTAAATCTTTGTTTTATTTTTAAAAAAGATGGGTGCTGGAATAAGTAACTTATTTTAGACCATTCAAAAGGAACTTATTTCTAAGAGATGTATTTTCACATATTGATGTAACTTTAGCTTTTTTTTATCCTTGTATTTTCATTTAGACTTTTTTTAGGTGTTCAGAAATGTCATTTGTCTTTGTTTGTGCTTGGTTTAGTTTAATTATTTAAAAGCTAAATTTTAATCCAAGTGTTAGAAGCCTCCAGAGGCTGGATTTTCAGCTAATAGCATGTTTTGTGTTAATGGGGTAGTGGTGGAGATTCAGTTTTCATTTAAATATTCTATTCTTGCTTGCACCCTGTTGCTGCTTTTGAGATAGACGTAATTTAAATAATTGATTCAATAAAAAAAATTCGGCAGTGTAAAGCTTAACAGTCTATTCCAAAAAGGTCAGATACCAATTACTGTAATTTTGCATAAAATGAAATAAGAAAGCCTGCCCCTTTCACTCCCAGGGAAAAATGTTAGGATAATCAGAATTCTTATGGGGCTTTTACAGTCAATAAATGTTTCAGTGAATGATTGCAGCACCAAAATTGAAAAACATTGTTCTTGCTCCTGCAGTTATATTAATAAACCCCACCCGGACCTGATTGGGAGGGGAGGGGTGGAAGAAGGGATGGTCAATACAAGAGAGGGAGAAAGAGACGAAATGGTTTATCTAGCTCACCTCTAAGAAACGTTTTGTTTGTTTGTTTTTAACAATACTAGTGATTTTTATTTTTTAAAAGTATTGTATTATAACCACTTTGTGACCTTTTTTTTCTTTCAGTTCTTTTATTTGCTTTTGTGAATTCACTTTTCAAAAATATTTTTATACAGTTTGACAGGGCTTGTCTACCTAGTTCTGATGCCTGAAACATAAACAACAGATAATGACATTCAAGTCCAACTACACATCACGAGGCTGTGCCATCTGGAGACAGCAGAGCAAGCTCTGAGCCAAGTGATTTCAGTATCAGAAGTAGTCTAGTCATGCTAGTGTGGCATTCAGCCTGGGTTTGTTAGCCTACTGAGTCGTTAGGCATGGTATTCAGGTAGAGCCCTATGTCACTATAACTACACTTCTTTCAGCATGCAAACCATTTTCAGCATCTCCATGCAGTGCAGGATTATGGTATTGAACATATTCTGTGTTGATCCCTTAGTTGATGGACATTATCCTCACCTCATTTATATCATAAAGCTTGACCTTTGGCAATGTTTTCACCTGGTCTAGAAATCCTACCAGGTAGGAAGTTGAATTTGGTTATCTTTCAGTTAAGTTCATTCAGAGCACCTGGAATTTATCTGCATTCTGTAGGTCTCCAGCACAAGAAGTTTGTAGCTTTCCCACTGTTTCTTCTTCCTGCCTGCCATCTCCTCTGCTTCCACTCTCTAGAAACCTGAACAAAAGTTATGGTAATTAATGCACAGGTCTATTTGCTTTGCAAATAAGAAGCAGATAAGTAGACAGATTTATCAGAGACAGCTATATAAAATATAGCTAAAGACAGACACCTTATGTAGTTTTGGGCTAGCTGAGGGTAACTTAAATATCTAAATAAAGAGTCCTCCTCTTTCATAGAATCACAGGTTGGAAAAGAGCTTTAAGATCATCAAGTACAACCATTAACATAACACTACTAAGTCCACCACTAAACCAACTAAGGGAAGAGTGATAATTTCATGTTTCCTGGCTTGGTGGCTGGATTATTTTTTAATTAAAGTAAAAACTAAGAATCATTAAGGTTGGAAAGGATCTCTAAGATCATCAGTCCAACCATTAACCCAACACCACCATGCCTACTAAACCGTGTCCCAAAGTGCCATGTCTACACATTTTTTGAACACTTCCAGGGGTGGTGACTCCACCACCTCTCTGGGCAGCCTGTTAAAATGCTTGACTACCCTTTCCATGAAGAAATTTTTCCTAATATCCAATCTAAACCTCTCCTGGCACAGCTTGAGCCCATTTCCTCTCGTCTTATCTCTGACTACCTGTGAGAAGAGACCAACACCCACCTCACTACAACCTCCTTTCAGGGAGTTGCAGAGAGCGATAAGGTCTCCCCTCAGCCTCCTCTTCTCCAGACCAAACAACCCCAGTTCCCTCAGCTGCTCCTCATAAGGCCTGTGCTCCAGACCCTTCACCAGCTTTGTTGCCCGTCTCTGGACACACTCCAGCAACTCAGTGTCCAGCCTGTTCTGCCTACTTGCCTTTGAGTGCTGTTTTTTCAAGTTGACTGTTTTGATTGTCCTGCATGCTGCACGGTATTGTTGCAGAGAGCTACCAAGACCTGTGATACTAACATGCAGAAGTGTTTGAGAACATTTTGTGGACAGTTTCTTTTCAACTGTAGATTGCATAGCAAACACATATGCACTTAAACAAAAGCCCTCTGTAAGGCAAAAGAATTCCTATCAATAGCTAGGAAGTTGCAAAACAGTTTGCTCAGATGCACTACAGTATGACAATTCATGCACTGCCTTATGAAAATAGTAAATACTTCCCCTGCGCCGCCTTCAAAATACACAATTCTTCATCCTTTTCTCTCTCTGGAGCCTTTTTTAAAGGGTCACTGTCATAGAATCATAGAATGCCTCAAGCTGGAAGGGACTCATAAAGATCATTGAGTCCAACTCCCTGCTCCTTGCAGAACTACCTAAAGCTAAACCATGTGACTAAGACCATTGTCCTGACACTCCTTGAACTCTGACAGGTTTGGTGTTGTGACCATTTCCTTGGGGACACTGTTCCAGTGACCAACCACCCTCTCAGTGAAGAACCTTTTCCTAATGTCCAATCTGAACTTCCCCTGACACAGCTTCCTTCCATTTCCTTGTGTTCTGTCAATCTTACTGTGATGGAATTTGATCCTAAACAAAGTGGGGATGATTTTTTTTTTAATTATTATTATTAATTTTTTCCTGGCTAGTGGCTATACCACTTGGTGTTATGAATGATCTTCAACACAGCATGTCATGTTTTGAAAACCGTGTCTTAACTGAAATTCCTTTGATCTCAAATGAACTTCTGAAAGATATCTGGAACTATCTGATAACTTATGTGTCCTCTAATTCTTTTATAAGGGCTTTTTTCTGGTCTGACTGTTGTTTTCTTTAGGTGTTTACTTACCTTCATCTCAATTTTACCTCTTTAGATTTTCCTTCTCACTTTACTGGGGTGCAGATCTGAAAGAGAAATAAAGAGAAAGTTGACGATTAAACAGCTCTAGTGTAGATCATTGAATATACAGATTCTTATGGGTCCATCAATGAAACTTCTAATTTACACATAATTTCTGTTTCATATGAAAAGCTTTCTGTAGCCTATTCAGCCAACTATTTCTGGTCATTTTTAATAACATAATTTTTTCACTCTTTTCATTACTCATGTTCTATTGTACTGAGATGTTTCTTCTGTACTGATTAGTTAAAGCTTTTTCCTTTTTCATTATTTCTGGATAGCTAACATCTCTGCTTTAAAAAAAACAGAATTAGATTGTCTGACAATATCTATTTTTACTGATCCACTGATGTCAGGAAGTATTATGGAAACCAGTGAGGGAATACTCATTTACACTAGCTGTGCCTCATTAAACTTGTTTAACATGGAATTTCCATTCACTTCCTTATTTGTGAAATCACATCTGTGTCAATGGTAAGGAATGTGAAAAATGGTTTTGGTTAATAATTTTTGGACTGTGAAAAAATGTGTAATTTTTAAAGCAAAACAAAATTACATTAAATATAGTGTCACAAGTATTTTCCCTTCTGAGCTACGCATTTTTGGAAAGAATTTAACTCTTGACCTAGAGCCATTGAGTGAAGAGTTGCAATTGTTAACGTGGTATCTATGCCTCATTTAATTAAATCATTGTCCACGTTGCTGGCCTCCAAGGGCATACATTTATTTGCAAGTAGTTTTGAAGTGAAAGGACTTTTGTGTATATGTCTTGTCCTTAACTCATGGTATCATTGTTCAGAGTTTAGTTCAGCTGGTCTTCCCGCCCTCCCCGCCCCCATTTGTACCTAAATCTTGGAAACTTTTGGGGTATGCTTAGTTTTAGTGTTGATACTCGCTTCAATTCTTGTTCCAGAAGGAAACCTTTTCTGTGGTTTGTGAGTAAATGGAGAAACACCCCACAAATTGATAATGATAGGAAAAAACCTAGAATTAGAATGACATTTAAAGGATGTTGAAATGAAATACATTAGTCTTGTCTCTCTTAGTAGAATGATTTTTCAAGAATTGCTTTCTCTCATAATAAGTATATTTGGACAAACTGATTAAGATAAAAGACATTAAACTAAAGGTTTGTTAACTACTTCCTAAGGGTCACTTTCTCACTCCCCACCTCCACAAGATATTACTGTTTTTCTTAAATTTTCACACAAATAGAAAGGTAGACTTGATTTTTTCCCCTCCTATATATTTTTTATAAAAAAAATTCAAATTACATTTTTTGAGTCTTTTTTTTTTTGGCTGGTAGCCCTTGGGAGGAAAAAAGCAAGCATTTGTTGTTGGAGATAGGGGCTATTATGTCTCTGATCATCTAAAACAATCTACATTAGGTACTTGTTTAAATTCTGAAAATTTATTTGCAACATAGCAGTGCAGTAACATTCATTTAGCTATTTCAAAGATGTTTTACAGCAATTCATTCTTTCTTCTTTTTTTTTTTTTTTTTTTTTCTTACAGAAAATAACACTCCTATTCTTTCTATTTTTTCCTCCGGAAGTACAACCATTAATTAGTAAGGACATCATGAGTGATTCCAGTCTCCTTTTTCATCACTTCTATTCCAAACCCTCCATCTGCCTGCCCTTTTTTTTTTGTTGTTGTTGTTTAAAGAACTGTTAAGTAAAACTCAGATTTAAAGGGATTTCACAGTGCATAGAACAGCTACAACTAGGGACAATTCAGAATAAAATTGAAACAAAACTCCCTGAATGAGCAGAGTTGAATACCTGATAAGCCTCCTTATTTTACCTGAGGCAGAGCTATTTTGTGTTGTAAGGAATATAGTTTTTCATCAGCAATAAGTTGTATTACAAGAAAGCGATCAAGAAATGTCTAGGAAGCAAACATATGTTGGGCCTGATCAAAGATCAGCTCTGTGATCTGAACCAGTTTGCCCTTTTCCTGAATTACATCATAACTTCTTACTGATGTTATAAATTAATCCCTGAAATCTGATCTTCTGAATTGTTATTTTTCTCTTGCAATTCTCTTTCAAGAAGGAGATCAGGGTGTTACATAAATTTCAAAGTGTGTGTGTGGGGAGAATATTTACTATTCAGGAATATGTTAAAATTACCCATGGCTAAAATCTGGCAAACTCTACAGTGAAGTTTTATGAATCCTTAGGTATTAAATAATGTGTAACATCAGAAGGTGCCACAGGGTCTTGTTTGTTTTATTGGTGTCATTGTACTCCTAAGAAAGACTGAGCCCCAGGTAAATGGCAGGGTCTAAATATGCACTTCCGTGTTCCAAGTTTGAATCTTGAATTTTCCTGGCAGTACAGCTAGATCAAAAGAAAGTCAGAAAGTTTCTGAACATCAGACTTCACATGCAATATTTTTTACGCAAACAAAGCTAAGGAATGATTAATCTGTGCTGCTAATCAAGTTCATGCTTGATTAGATAGGAAATGGACATTCCTTCATTCACTCTTGCATCCCTCTCAAGACTGAATGCTGTCTAGCTACACCTTCATTTTGGAAGAGTACAAGAAAGGAAGGCAACTGTATCATTTGATTTTCATACAGAACATGCATCAGAAGTCAGCTGGTAAAAAGGGAGATCAGAATTGTAGGTGTTGTATTTAAAGCAAACCAAAGGGGGAACAAAAACTCAAACCAAAAAAACACACACACACACACACAAACAAACAAACAAACCCCAAACATATTCTTGAAATTTCAAGATGTGAAAATTTTTTCTTACTTTTTTTTAAAATATTTTGTCTTTTCTAATTCCATAATGAAAAAAAAATCTAAATACCCCCCCCCCAAACAACCGAAACTATAACAAATCATCATTATTTCATGACCTGGTTGCCTTTCAGTATCAGAATTCATAAATTCATTTGCTTAAAAGGATGGTGTATGCTTCTCGCCTTCAAATATCAGCTTACTGATATTTAAATACATTGGTAATTTTCCTATGAGCAAACCAATTCAAATACCACTCTTTTCTGCAGTAATGCGTTTGGTGTAAATGTACTCAAATATTCACTATTAGTGACCTTGGAAGTCTGTTTTAAGGAAGTAAGTTCACAAAAATTTTTGCAGTTGGATGTACAAGTTGATTTGTGTTGTTTCAAAGTGCAGTGGCACTAATGATTGAGCTTGCCTACAAGTAGAGTGCCAATAACGAGTTCCTACCATAGACATGTCTAGTCATTTGTTAAACTTGAAGAAACTATTTGTTGCACAGTATAAAAGAAAGCAACCTCCTTTAGCATTTCCAGACCTCTCATATGGAAGGACTCTCTAGAAAATAACCTTTCATTGATGAGGCACTTTTATTTCTGATTATAGCAATTTTTTTTTCTTCTATTTAATGTGTCATATTTCTAAGGATGAAGGAAGTATGACTTGCAGCAGACACTCTTCATTTTTTTCGCCCAGAGGCAGAAAAATCTTCTAGGCTTAATGTCTTATCAAAAGTCTTCAGTGCTAATTAGACCTGTTTCCCTTAAAATCCTTAAGAAAACCTTCTAATTTATTGTCATTGAAATAGACTTTTCTTTTTTTAATTGTTATCTCATTCTGGAATTTATTTCTAAATTGGCCCTCAATTTGTGATATCATGGTGATAGTGCATGATGATACTATGATAAATACATCAATTTTGACAGCCTTTTGTCCGAAAACCAAAATTGTGAACAAATATCTACATGTGGAAAAAGCCAAAAGTAAGAAACGTGCTCTTTCACAGTCAATAAAATACTTAAAAACTCGTTGCAGAGAGATTCACTGCCGGAGACCACAGAAAATCAGACAGCTGCAAATTTTTATTATCAGTTTTTTAACTTAAAATCCTTCCAGTTCACCAATGTTTCTAGTCACTAGCCCTTCAAGCTCTTAAAAAGACAGGATAGTCAAATGTGATTCATTCTTTTTTAACCTTCCTTACAAATTCAAAGTACTAGTTCCACTCCTGGTTTTTACTTTTATTTGTTTGACTTACTGGAAGACTCTTCAAGATGCACAGGACTAGAGAAAGGGAAAGTGGAAACTTTTTTTTTCCTCTGTCTCAGTAAAACATTTCTTGATGGCAGTGGTTAATGTCAGTAAGACTTGGCTGTATTATCATAGTTGGTGACTTTTCTGAAAACATATTATACTCAGTAACCTATTTCCTGAGACCATTTTCTGGTCTACATTTATGATGTAAAGGATCTGGAATTGCTGAACCGATAAAACAACAGAAATTCCCCAGTGGAACTAAGTTTTCTCTTTTCCCTAGTTTAGGAGAGGGATGTGTCATCTCTGTGCTCATGTGGTGTGTGTGAGTTATAGAAATGGTTAATTAAGTAATTAATTCCTTAGTTTTTGGGAAGTCTTATTAACATGATTAAACTGCTATGAGGACCTAAGTGTTATATTTACTTGTTGTTCTGTGGTAATGCAGAGGGTTATGGATGCCTTGGGGATCCTTGCTTTATATTTCAGTGATGAGGAGGCATACCTCAGGCTAGCAAGTTGTGAAGACCAGTCATGTTATAGATACTCATAAGTATTAAGGGTTAAGTATATTAGGAGCCAGGCCTCCTGTGATTTTGCAGATGGTACGTGACACTACAAGAAAGCTGAGATGACACACACTGCAACTTTGCAATCACCTATGTTGTTGGTGTCCTTTGGTTTCTTAATCTTGCTTTCTTTAAAAAAAAAGTGACTTATCATGAGGCTGTACATATTACTTCCCTTCCAGAAAAACCAAACTAGCCAGAGAAGCCCTGCTAGGATGAAATCCTGCTCCTGCCTATGCAGATGGGTAGGGACAAAAGATATTCTGTATAATCTACAGAGCTAGCTATCTTCAGAAGCTCGCTCTTTCTGGCATCCAGAAAATTTCTAGCTGCAAAGTAAGAAAATGTGTTGCCAGATAAATAATGTCACAATATGTGATGGATTGCAGCCATATGTGTTGTAGGGGTTATGATTTTCCCCAGAAGCATCAAGTGTACTGCTTCTCCAAGAAAGAACTATAAATGCTCTCCACGCTGCAGCTGCAGGTGAGCTGCTAGGTAGAATTCCACCTGCTACAAAAGTAAAAGTGTTTTTCTTTAGTTGCTTGTTTTTTCAGTCCTAGAAATGCTTCTTTGTCTCTATCCACTTGTGTAGTTGGTCCCAGACAGGTTATACAGGTTTATGCACTGTAATTGGTGCAATTATCTGGAAGGACAGAATCATAGGATGGGGTATTTGTTCATTGATAAGGTGGGTGATTAATCTTTTTCTAAAAGACTGGACAGAGAGAATAACAGGTAACACCTATTTTACTTTATTTTCCATTCAGGATAAGGAGATTCTGCATCTGGTTGTTTGCATCCCTAATTTTTACATATTTGAAGATTCTATTTTTACTCACATGTAAGTGAGGGATAGCATATAGTGTGCAGTGTCCTGTTCATAATCAACTGTAAAAATGTCTTTTCACTTCTTGTGACCATTTGAAATCTGAAAGAAAAAGTATCAAACTACATTCCAGAATGCTCTGCTTTTGTAGTTTGAAAGGAGCACAAAAGCCTGTGAACTCACTTCTATTTCAATGAAAGTGAGTAGCACTTTCATCCTCTAACAATATTAGGTGCTCAGGTTTCTGAGCTCTTTGCTTTTTATGATTCAGCAGGACCTGCAGAATCATGATGGATGGCTGAAGCACTGTCCACTCTTTCCTCCATATGTCTTCTTGATTGCATTGAGATTCAGTTAGCACAGTCAAGGACTAGATATATAATACACTAGCATACAGCTGAACTTATAGCTATGATGATGAATAGTAGTTTTCAACTTCCCTTAATAAGACAAATGAGTGAAATCTTCCTGGCTTGTACCTATTAATTGACACTTATTGATCCAGTACAAAAGGCTGCATTGCATGTGGTCTTTTCAACACCAGTCTGATTTGTCTTATTATTCAGAAAATTGATACAGTGAACTCCTACAATGCAGAAGAATGACTGGCTAGGGATGAAATATAAGTGATCTGCACAGGCAATGCAAATATTGGTATATGGATGAAACAGTATCCAGGTACTATGGGAACTGTACTCTTCAGTTTAATCAAAAAAAGGTGAATAGTAACAATGCTTTTCTGCTTAGATTGTAATTCTTATTTTTGTTAACCAGAACAGTCCAAGCTAATGAAAGCGTTGTTGATGGTTACAATATGTAACAATCACTCAACACTATATTTTTTGAACATCTCAATTTTATATGAGAAATTAAATTTATAATTTACTCTGCCGCCCCCGCCCCCCCCCCCCCCCCCCCCGCCCCTTAATCCTACTATGGTAGAATTTAATGGTCCAGACTAAACAGCTACAATTCAATCGATTGGACTGAATGTGCAGGAGTCGATGACTGCTTACCTGCAAGCTGTAGACTTGTCAGCTGAAGAACCCTTAAATTATTTTTTATGGCTGCTTCTTGTGAGTAGCTACAAATCCTTGGCCTCATCCTTGAGGTAGAGAGGTCAGCACCTCTTGTCATGCCTGTTTTAGTCTTCTTTTATCTACTTCTCTGTGTTTAAAAGGAAAAACAAAATAGGCAAAAAGTTTATAGGGGGATTCTTTTGACTGAGGGAAGGAAAGAGTAAAAATACTTCTTTCTTTCCCAACTCTTATAAGCCCAAAAGGTCACATCATGTTTTAAAAGCTCTCATATTTTGAAAGAGGCAGCTGCTCATCTCTTAGCCCACTGGAAGATCTGGTAAAATGTTTGAGATTGAGTGAAATTCTGGAGTCAACTACTCTGCTCCTGGGTAAATGGGGTATTAGCATTAACTACTCAGCCGCTGCACCTTCACAACCATCCTCCTTCTCTTTCCCTGACTTAGTGAAGCTTGTGCTCTTTTCTACACAGTTGTTTGGTTTCCTCAGGGGAAATGGAGCATGACTCTTACTCAAATTAGGCTTGATGGTTAGGGAGCTGTTATGAAAGGCATGAACCATCTCAAGTCAAATAGGGTTTGGATCAGAGCTGCTCACCTCCGGGACAAATATTCTAACAAGTAGGTTCAGTGCTGTATGTTTTCATGAGTTACATTTGGAAGAGAAAAAATTGAAAAGTTTGCTAAGAAAAAATATAAAACTCAAAAGACCTTACAAAGTAGGCAAGTTATCCTGCCTCTGTGCAAATAATAAATAATGAGGCTGGAATGATCGATGGGCCAAGGTCAGTTGTATGAGGTTCAACAAGGCCAAGTGCCAGGTCCTGCACTTGGGTCACAACAGCCCCATGCAACGTTACAGGCTTGGGGAAGAGTGGCTGGAAAACTGCCTGGCCGAAAAGGACCTGGGGGTGTCGGCTGACAGCCGGCTGAACATGAGTCAGCAGTGTGCCCAAGTGGCCAAGAAAGCCAACAGTATCATGGCTTGTATCAGGACTAGTGTGGCCAGCAGGAGCAGGGAAGTGATTGTCCCCCTGTACTCAGCACTGGTGAGGCCGCACCTGGAATACTGTGTCCAGTTTTGGGTCCCTCAGTACAAGAAAGACATTGAGGTGCTAGAGCATGTTCAGAGAAGGGCAACAAAGCTGGTGAAGGGTCTGGAGAACAAGTCTTATGAGGAGCGGCTGAGGGAACTGGGGTTGTTTAGCCTGGAGAAGAGGAGGCTGAGAGGAGACCTACCCTATAACTACCTGAAAGGAAGTCGTAGTGAAGTGGGTGTTGGTCTCTTCTCCCAAGTAACTAGCAATAGAATGAGAGTAAATGGGCTCAAGCTGCATCAGGGGAGGTTTAGATTGGATATTAGGAAAAATTTCTTCACAGAAAGAGTGGTCAAGCATTGGAACAGGCTGCCCAGAGAGGTGGTGGAGTCACCATCCCTGGAGGTGTTAAAAAAACGGGTAGACGTGGCACTTTGGGACATGGTTTAGTGGGCATGGTAGTGTTGGGTTGATGGTTGGACTGATGATGTTAGAGGTCCTTTTGAACCTAAATGATTCTATGATTCTATGATTTAAGAAACAAACAAACAAAACCAACCAAAACAAAAAAGACTTTTTTTCTATACAAACTTTACTGTATAACTCCTTAAATGAAGTGGAAAATGTGTTTTATGACTGTTTTTAAAAATTATTATACCTATATTTTCTGGCGTACCTCATCATTATTTTATTACATTTTCATCAGTGGTTACAATATCAGACTGAAATTGAACTGCATGCAAATTCTTAGGAATGAAAGTTGAAAAGGAAAACACCTTCTGGGTTTTTTTTCTGACCTTTGCTCCTGAAACTAAGTAAATTTACACTTTTTTTCATGTGGGTAAAATATTTTCTTTCATTAATGTACTAAACCTATGAAATGGAACACTTGCTAGGAACTTTTCAAAACCATAACTGTCTGAACCGACAATCGGAACGTAATCTGAGTAAGGACTACAGGCTGATGACTTGGAGTTGTTTTATATCACCGTCTAGTCTGGAAGACAATTTTATTCTTATTTTTATTTTCTTCTGTGTGTTAGGGGCCTAGCCCTAGTCCCACTGGAGTGTGAAATACTCTCCACTTAGAAAGGTGTTACAGTTCTGCAGTTTGTGTTTGTAACTCCCCTGAAACACTCTGAAAGATAGAGGCTTATACCAAAGACTGCATCAGTCCTAGGTGTATCTCTTTTTTTTATTTCTAACCACACAATATAATAATTCATAAAGTTATTATCAAGTTTGTTTCTAATGGGAACTATGCAAAAAAACTAAGAATTATGCGACTTTGGAAACTTGTCCTTTCAGTAGTAGGTGAAGATTTGTGTTAAGCAAGAGATATTAATTCAGTCAAATATATATATTAAATCATTACCATATTGTAAATCTGGATAATTATAATCCCTTTGAAGTAAATTAGGCTTAATTATGATTTCAGCTTAAAATTGCTGCAACAATATTGCTTCTTTAAAAGGTTTGTTTACTAAAACGTTGCTCATTTTGTAAATTTAATTGTAGATGACATAGGTTCCATTAAAATCACTTCACTAGTTACTTTCAGACTGCTTGTTAGTGTGATGAATTCTGACACTGGTTTTACAGTGATAACAGAGGTTTGCTCTGAAATGATGCTCAAATAATTTGAAGATTTTTTTAAATTTTTTTTTAAATTACACTGTAATTGAAAAATGTATTTTTCTAATGCATTTAGTCAAGGTTAACATTAATTATATATGAAAAGCCACATTTCAGCTGCAGCTTGAGAGGGTTTTTAAACATTTCAGATCCTGATTTTTAAAGACTAAAACCAAAAAGGTTTGACAGCAAAATTACAGCAACAAAAATGAATCATGTTATTTAAACTCTTTGAAAAGTCTGGCAAATTTTATATTGGAAAAGTATTTTCTGTGAAGATGAGAATCCTAAAGCCACAATGTCTCTCTAAATGCTCGTGAAAGTTAGTGTTAAATATTAGTATTAGATTCTGCCACTCTCATAAAAAATCTTATCCAAACAGTATTTAAATAACTGGAGAAGACAGACTTCTGTGGATTTAAATGTTGTGGGGTTTTCTTGGACTGCAACTGGGATTTTTTTGATCTGTTATTTGTGAGTGTATAGTTTATTTCCCCCAAAAGACACCTGCACATCAAACTACTTCAGTAGTATTCAGTTTCGGCTGGGGTGGGGTGTTATGGTGTGGGGTGTATGTGGAAATCAGATGTGTTGAATCAACTTGTTCTGAAGTTTTTCCAACCCTTTTCTAACTTGTATGTCAGATTCCATTTACAAAAAGTCATCTTGGTATTCTCCCTTATATGCTTCAGCTGAGTAGTTAACACACTGGAGAACGGGATGGGATGGGAAGTGCAGGTCCATGGCATGTGTGTGGGGGGGTTATGTTCATTCTTTCTCTGAGATTCAGAGCAAGGATTTGAATTGCAATGTGAAGATCTCATCCGCTGAATTTGGGACCTATGGAGTCTCTCTAAGCTTTTCCAAATTATAGATATGTGATTTGCTTTTCATTAGATTGCCTAGAAACCCACATACAAATGTGCACTTTATGGTCTAATAGGACATAACTGATTGATGCTGACAAGCTAAGTGAGTACTGTTTTGTGCTGAAAAATAGGTTGTGGAATCATTTAAATTGCTACAAAAATGGATGTCAGCAGAGCTGGCTTAAGAGAAACCACCCTGAATGGATAAATATGATCTTGATACTTTTTGCATGTACTGAATTCAGAGAGAGCATGTCATGAAGGGTGGAATGGAGAGCAGCTCCTTTTTTCTATTGATGTGAATGAAGTAAAATTGCATTAAATACATGATAATGTATTGTTACAGGATGCTGAAACAAAGAAGTGTGCTTCGTGATTTCTCTTATGGCAAGAAACATTTATGCTCAGTCAAAATGTTAAACTTACAATTGCTGCAGTGCAACTCAATTGTCTTTCTGGATCTCTCAAGGTCCCTTCCAACCCAAAGCATTCTATGATTCTATGATTCTATGATCTCCAGAAAGCTGAAGAGGAGGATAGAATAAAGGACACTGCATTAGTTTGCTTAACTTACCAGCTAATTCCTTCTTAGGGGTGATTAGACACAGCAAATGTGTCTATAGCATCTGTCGAAGGTGTCCCAAAATTAGTGTGAGGACCAGATTTTCCTGTATTCTGTGCTGTATGCTTCAGGTGTGACCTCAGTGAATGGTTGAATTGGATCAGATTTTGTGCCGACCAATACACGTGTGCAGCAGCCCTGACAGTTTCAAGATGTTTCAGAGTACCTCAGCCAGTCTGGCTGGACAGCAGCCAGGTGCTAGGCTATTGCACCTTGAACACACCTGGCGTATCTGCCTGTGGCCAAGCAAGGATATGAGTGAACCAAAGCCATGGGAAGCCATGGCCTCTTCTCTGCCTTGAGGCAGTAACAGTTTGATGGAGATCATATGAAGCAATGCTCCAGAGGAATAGCTTTTCGTTATGGTGGCTTTTGGCAGGAAGTGAGGAAAGCTCTTCAAACCGGTAGCCACATCACTCATAATCTGTGGATGAGTAAGGGGCTTAAGCTGTTGTCAAGTTTGTAACTTTTCCACTACTAAATTCACTCAGAAGATGCCTTAAAACAGGTCTATCAGTGCAGACAGAAATAAAAATAACTTTAAAACCATTTTAAAACATGATGAAAACCTTATGAGGCAAAATACATCAAACTCCAATCAAAATGGGGGTATGTCATGGCTGTAGTGTTGTTTGATTTCTCTCTTTTTTGTTTTTTTTTTTTCTATTTTTGTAAAACAAAAATATTTTAACTCTCTTTGCTCCACTGGTTTAAACGTGGTCATGAGAAAGGAACAGGAACTTTTTTCCCAATTAAATTTCAGTTTGTGTTCCAGTGACTTCTGGGCATATGCCTCTATTTAATTTTACTTATATTTACTGTTTCTTGTAGGCCTGTAGAAGTATTTTCAGTGCTTTTGAATCACTGACAGGTATCACACCTGTTCTCTTTGATGTTTTAAAAAAATCAATAGGAGTAAGTATATCTGTACAATTTTTCTTAGGAGCCTTAATAGGAAATCAAGGAGTCTGTTGTAGTCAGCCTCTGCAAATCCAAAGGAGAGGTGAAATACCTCTTAAAATACCTCTTGGAGAAAATGTGTTGTGGTTGGTTTTGTTTGTGTGTTTGTTTTTTCTAGAGAAGTTCCTTGCTTAGGGTTAGGAAACTAAGTAGCTCTTAATGATGAAAAGGTGTAACTCAGTAAGCACTTGAATACCAGTCAGTTATTTGGCGGTTTATCTCACTACTTTTTTCATTGAGTCATCTTTTTGGTTAAGTGATAGTCTTTTACAGTCAAATTGAATTTTTTATAGCGTAGCATCAATAACACAGTACTTTTAAAAGGGGAAAAATAGTCTAAACAAATCCCACTGTAAATGTCAGTCTTTCTTAATGCCTTTTTATTTTTTTTCAGCTGGGATCGTAAAACAAAATTGATGGCTACATTTTCTCCTTCTTCATGTCAGTGCATGCACTGACAAGTCCCTAGTCATCTCTGAGAGATGGTTTGAATTTTTGGAGTAGATAGAAACTATGCAACACAGAATTATTCCCAACAGCTTGGCCTATAAAACTGCACAATCAGTTGAGAGAGAAGAGTTTGAAAAAAATTTTAATATCTCCAAACATAAACAAGAAAACAGATGTATCTAGACTGGGGGGGAAGGAGGGGGTGCAGTTTTAATCTACCCAGCCTTCCAGGTAACAGTCTGAAGAAACATCCTGCCTGGGTGCAGTAGGTGAAGCAGTCTGTGGTTTTAGTGCTTCAGGTTGCGTTATAATCTTGGATATCTGGACCAGAGCTCTCATTGATGAGTCAAATTTGCATAATTTCAGTCAACAACAATAAGAAAGAAACATTGCATAATTTGAATTCTTTTTTATTGACAAAGAAAGGCAGCATTTAGAAAGAAAACTCTTCCTAATAGTTTAAGAAGTTGTTTTCACAGTCTTTTAGAAGTGTCACATTAACACTTAGTGAATGACAATGTGAGCATATTACATTTTGTGGGTGTTAACCTGATGAATGCTGCCCCAAACTACTTAATCCATAGACACCCTAAATGTCTGTGGGAGCAAAGTTAATTATGCAATTTGAATTGATGGGTTTGACACCAAAAGATTTAAATCATACTGGCATGATCAGTGGAGCAGCAGATACACTGTAAGATACCATCATCTTACATCTCTGTAAATTGTCTCTGAGCTTTTTGTAAGGAGAAAACTAAATGAGAAAATATTTCATAATTGTTTCTCCTTCTCTTAGTGGCAGGGACAGTTTATCGTAGTGTAGAATGTATATGAAACTGTGGTCTATATCACTGTGCTTACAGTAATATACATAGTACTTTGCACTAGCAGTGTGAAATATAAAATGGAATTTACACCAGAGATTGTGGATATGATTACTTACCAGCAATGATGTTGGCAGAGGACAATATGAATATCTGATAAATATTTATACTTATTAATATTATTTTTACTGTATTTGGAACATAAACATTTTCCAATGCATTTTTGAACCCTATGCCTTCAACAGTTAATTTCATGTACTGATTCAATGTATGGTGTCCTAATTGCCCTTCATAGCTTCTACCTGTATAAATTTCTTCATTACATTTCATAATTGTAACATTAATTTAAAAAAAAAAAACCCAAACACTAAAAAAACCCACCAAAAAAACCCTTGAAACTAGGATTTTGAAGCATTTGGAGTGCAAATTATGAAAGACTTCTGAGAGCATATAATGTATTTATGCAGATTAAACCAGTTCTCAGAGGGATTCTTGCAAGTTAAAGACATGTAGAGATAAAATTTAAAAGGCTCCACAGTCCGTTTCAAATTAAATTTGAATTGCTTTCAAACTTCTAAACCCTGTCCTTTGTTTCACTTTCTAGAATTCTCGTTACCTCATATGCTATCTAAATTGCATGTTTTTCCTTCAAGATATATTACATTAGGAATTAGACTTTTTCAGGTGAAATGACCTTTGGATTTGCATTGCCTGAGAAGATGAATGACATTTGCTACTTGCTTTCATCGACTCATTCTAACCACAGTATGGTCGGGTATTCAACCTATTACTGTTGCAGGTCTCTGTCTCACTTTCCATACTAATGTAATAACATGGGAGGAGCGCTATACGGCAGTAAAATATTGAAATAAAGTATTAGTGTTTCTGTAGCAAAAAGTAAGGTGCAACATTTTGCCTTTGACTGCAAAAAGTAAATAGAAATACTGAACAGAAGTCAGGTTTTGAGACTGTTGCCCACTGACTTGATTTTATACAAATATTTATTATAGACTGAGAAGAAAAAAAAAAGAGAACACAGCTTTTACGTAACTGGTTTATCCTGAAGTGTTGCATTTCATTTGTGGGATTTTTTGTTACTACTATCAGTAACAATACACAGTGTTTTTCAATTGTTAAAATATAGCACCTGAGTGACTTAGAGGATGCACAAAACAAAGTTCCCTCATAGAAGGCTGGTTTTGTTACTGTTTGCATATATGAAGGTTGAAAACTTAAAATATTTTGTTTCATTCATATTTGAAAATTGACAGTCATGTAATTTTCTTCATATCTGATATTCTATAACGCTCTTTTCCCATTATGTCTTTCCTACAAGAGTGTTTTTTGGTCCAATAGTAAGAATTTACCTTGAGACATTTAAGAAAAATCATTCTATTTAGTATTTGAAAGAAAGTTAGGAACTGTCATGAAGCTTCCCTATAACTAGCCAGATATTTTACAATCTAACAGTTAAAAGAATTCAAGAAAATGTTGCATGGTTAGAAACTTATTTTATTTTTTGAAATTGGGGATGTGATAGCAAGATTGGAACTTGCAATGATGACAGACACAAGATATCATTACAGAGGAAAATATCCTAATACAACCTTCATATATGAATGTCATAGGTAGGTTTATGCACTTATCCACATATTATATTCACTGGAAGATGGGAACTTACATGTCTGACAGATCTTTTGTTTTATTCTCCTAATGACAGAGTTTATGTAGCTGACAAATGTCAGGTTTCTTTAAGTCTGTAGGAAAAAAAAATATAGTTGTGATGAAGAATCTGCACAGAAGTACTCTCTGCAGGTGAAGAATTGGACTAAAAGAGTAAGAACTTAGAAACACAATCTGGATGATGTGATATTTTAAGCTTTCCAAAGATTTTTTGATATTGGATGAGGGGTTTTTTTAGGAAAATTATTCCTGCTGTTATGAACAGAATGCCAAAATGAAATGTCCTTATTTTGAAACAAAAAAACATTTACAGATATACCAATATCATATTTGTAATGTCAGATCAGAAGATTACTTTAACGTGAAATAATTTCCATTCTTATCTAGATAATCTTGCAAAGAATGAGGAAAACATGGAAAACCACTTTCTGATAATGTGAAGTTACTGTTTAATTTTTTTGAATAAAGAATGACATCTCTTGAATTTATGAAGATTTAAAAAGAGATATATATGACCCTTTCATGTGTGGTCAGATAGTGTTAAATTTGGTGTGATATAATTCTGTGCAATTTGAGTTTTTATACTTTTTTTGACTAGATTAAAAAATGGCAAAAAATCTCATTGATTTTTCTAAAGACTAGAACTTCCCATTATACATATCTTGAATTTCCTGTTGAAATAGATTCGTTTCAGTTATTTCATTTTTTTTTTTTCTTTGGCATCAAAAGGAAGAGTTTTTCTTAGTCACATGCATTTTACAGTTATTACCTTTATTAATGTACTTTACAATGCTCAATATTATTATACAATTAATGGATTAAATGCATCTATCAGAGGTGTAAACGTGCACAACATTAACTGCTAACTTTGAAAAATTACAATAAAGTCTTCTCATCAGCCACTAAAGGGTACCAAATCATGGTCAGAACTTACGTAATATTGTAATATCCTGTAATTATATAATATACCTTTTCCATTTTTATTGACAATGAGTAGGATGTAACTGAAAAGTCTGCAACATGTAACAATTAGCAAATGAGAGAAGAGTTGATTCTATGTTTTTACCCCCCCACCCACCCAGGGTTTGACTCTGTTCTGTGGTTTCAGAAATTCAGCAACATTAAATTGTCTCTAGTTTGTTTTGTTTTTTTTTTTTAAAGTAGAAGTTATTTAAGATATCACCCCTTAATAATAATAAAAAAAAAAAAAAAAGAAAAAGTGGTTAAGAAATTAGCTGATATTTGCCTGAGGTTATCAAACATCCTCAACGCTGAAGTACATGGTTCTGCAATACATTAAATTGTTTTGTCTCCCTTAAGAAATAAAACCAACAACCAAAATAACATCTTAAATATCTGCAGTCACAAAGAAAAGGGAAGAGTCAATCAATTAGAAACCTACCCCCCCAACAAAAAAAAAAAAAAGGCATTATCCAATAATTGAATATAAAAGTTGCACACATTTGAGAGACCAATATGCTCATGTATTCCAGCTTCTCCATACAAACAGGTAAAGCAAAGACTGCAAGTTTGGATGCACAGAACTGAAAGATATGGCAGAAATCAGAAGAACCTTGTGGTGATGATATGCGACGGAGACTTTACTGCAAGAGGTTTCCTTTTGCAGCTGTGCTAGTGTACTTCAATGAAATAAACCTAATGGCTGTTGGATGACTATTATCAGTTTGCTGTCACTTGCTTATCACATCATACACAACTTAAGGACATCCTTGCAGCTACAGAGAACAAGAGGTACTGTGCAGAGCTTCTGCTTCTGTTTCATAATTTAGTTCTGAAAAGAAAGACTAAGGAAAGCCTAATAGGGAAAAGGTACTCCTTATTATGAATGCCAAATGTAAACATTTGACTTAAAAGTTTTGCTTGACTAGGATGCTGTTCATGCTGATTCTACTTATGCTTTTTGGGGTAGTGCTGAGGTCACCTTACTGGAATAACTCTCAGGCTGGTGCCAGCTTAGGCTCGCTGATTGGTACAATCATGCACTGTCTTCTGTTATTATTAACCTTTTTTTTGTGAGTTGCTTATTGTCTTTTTTCTTTTGTGGATGAAGCACATAGCAAAAGTTTCAGGCAGTTGAAAAAGATGTGCAGAATAATAGATACTAATGTGAAAAATGAGCTTACTGCACTGAGAATCTAACCAGGAAAGAAGAATAAGGAACTACAGACCTTTGATTCTAAATCTGTATCTTTCAGAAATATGGAAATAAGGCAATTCTTAACCTAAGGTCTTGTTTTTGTCCAATTCTTTTGATTATTTGTTAAAGTTTTCTTTTTATTCATTCCTTATACTCATTATTCAGCTCAATGCTGTTTTCACATTACTTGGTCTTGGTGAGTTGTCTTACACCCTTCTTAACCCCCCTAAACTCTTGCAGATTAATATGGATTGCACACATACAAATTACTTTTGTATGCAAGACCTTGTCTGTTTTTTTCATGGAATTGCGGTAAATTGTTTTGAAGAAAAGAGTAGGCACTGAAGTCATGATTCTTTTGGCTTCAACTCCATACACTATCTGCGTTAACTCACTGTGAGATGTATTTAGTTCTGCTAGGTAGAATATGGAGCATATCTCCTGCCTCAGAAGGCATGCTGAAAACATGTATAATTTGTATTCTGCTATGCTTCACTTTAGAACATATATTATGCTTTTGTTAATCTATGATGTTATTTCCTCTTCAAGAAGAAAAATAGAAAAAAATTCCCTGTAGTGTATTCCTTAGCTGTGAAGCTCTGCTGAAAGACTCTGTGTGTATGTATATGTCAATGCATTTTATATAGCTGCACTGATTCTTCTTGGTAATAATGTAAAAGTTTCCATATGAGAAGGGTATAATTTACTACCCTTTCAATAATGGGTGAGAAGTTACCATGTGTTTATTGTATTCTTAATGCTTTAAGGTGGGTTGCAAGAAATTTAGAGTTGATAAAAGCCTTGGAGATCTATGCTTTAAAGTTTTCACTAGAGGAAAAATAATATCATACACCAAAAAACAGTTCACTGTGTGAACCCAGTGAATCAGATAGCTCCTCTGAAATTGATAGAACAAGGTGATTAATATTACCTGAGAATCTGTCTTCTTTGTCCCTGATTCCATTTACTTTGACTGTATTTTGAGAGCATATTTTTTCTGTTTATTACAGAATGGATGAGAATGGAGGTGAACCTGAGGTTTATATATCTATAAATATATATAAAATATTTAAAAAAAAAAAATCCGTCTCTCTCTGTGTGTATGTGTATGGTTTTTTCCCAAAAAAATTTGTGCATGAAAATGTGCTTGGCTGTATAAGACGAAGAGAAAATTAAGGGCTTTATTTCAATGATTCTTTGACATTGAAAAAAAAAAATCTGTGCAAAGAACACTAAGACATTTAAAAAGCAGCTTGTCTCAAAGTCCTCTTAATAACACATCAGCACTGTTGCTTTCAAGGGAGGTACGCAACCATGACAATTACTGGAATTCTTCAGTCATGCTTCCATAAGAATTGGAATAATGATCAATCATCATGAAATGCTTTAACTGAACAAGGTTTGTATGGGATAACCAGAGCCTGTGCTACACCACAAGAGAGCTATCAGTTGAGCATTAGTACCCACCAGCAATCAGATTGTTGAAACAGGATTTTGTTTATACTGAACCCTGTAGGGAAAGTACATTAATGTTAACACAGGTAACTCTTTGTTACAGTAAACTGTTTACACTTACCCTGGCCCATCTTTTAAAATACATAGTTGAGTGTGAGATGGGCATTATATAAAGTGTCATTCAAGACTCCAAAAATCATCTGTAGTATGTGACCTGATTCAATAATCACTGGCAGCATGTTTCTAGATATGGGAATTTCCCCTTGAACATTTCTTAAGCCTTCAAAGTCTTCAGTAGAATTTCTAGTTACCTAAAAGTTCTGTCCAGTTGATTCCATTGATTTCAGTGCTTCAATCAATACAAAGATGCATTGGACCTCATGGTAGATACTGACCTCAGATTCACTTAGTCAGTGTGCAACTTTTAGCCCAATGAATCATAGCAGTTAAGAAGAATTTTGCCTCTGCAGAGTCTTGAGAATATTTATGAGCATTTTTGGTTAGCGGAATGGAAAAAGTCTATTTCTACTGCCTGGATCTGATCTTGGAAGATCTAAAAGAAAAAAAAGTGAATAGTTATTTGTGGAAGAAATAATGTAGAATATTTTTACATTTCACTCACACTTTAAATAAGTCTAAATGTAAACCAGCAGGGAAAACTTTGAATCTTAGAAACATTATCATACTGCAATGGCAAGAATTCAGGTAGTCTGTTTTTATGGGTCAAGGAGGAGAGAGACTATCCACAGCGTAAACCGATCTGCTTTGCAATTCTCCAAGAAGTGAAAATCCATTTCTCCTTAGAATTAGTGAGAGAGCTGTGACCTCATTTCATTTATTTCATTCTGTGCATCTTCACTCTTTCTCATCAAGCACAGGTCAACTCTTTGACTGGAGGTAAGAATAGGTAGTGAGAGGCATATTACCTACCTTTGCTCATGCAACTGAATGTGAGTTTTCTGAAATTCCATCTTTCTGAAAGGAGTTATTTTTGTCACTGATTTTTTCTCAAAACTAGGGATGAATAAACAGATTATTTAATTTTTTTTTTTTTTTTTTTAGGTTTGGGGATAAAGCTGACATTGTTGAACCTACAGCAACTGTGACCAACCATGGTTTTTGACACCGAACAAGTATTTTGTAAAGGAAGAATATGAAGGGAGACAGTCAAGCCACAATAGAAGAGTAAACATTTACCCGATTCTCTGTACAGGTCACTGATAAACAGTTTGTCTCCCACTGAGTCATTGCAATAAATGTAGAAAACCATTAACACCTTTTTATAACGAATTGTCAGAGTATATGACAATATGATTTTTTCCTCTTTACAGTAAATACTGCCAAAGTTTAGTTCTCAGCACTAAGCTTTCTATTTCAAATTTCTGATAGCTTTTATGTATTGCTTTATGATGTACTGCATAGGATTTTCTTTAGAGAATTCTCCATTCTGAATCAACAGCAAAGTCCTCACCAAAACTCTGGTATATACATGTGATAACAGCAGCAATTGGTGGTGTAGATTTGTAGCAGACAGAAACCTAGCCCCTGTAATGCTATAAAATAAGCAACATAACAAAAAAGACCCCAGATTCCGTCAAAGCAAGTCCAGCTGGAGAGATGTTGGTAAAATAGTGTGTGTGCGTGCATGGGCACACATATGTGATAGAAACAGGAGAAAACTGGGCAGTGACAAATGAATTTGTTCCTTCCATGAGAAAGAGAAGGGCTTATGGATTAAAGACTGACAGAAGATACAGAATGTTTTGACTCAGCTGCTTGATACTCTGTCTTGATTTCCTTATGAACCAGTTAGGGGAAATATAGTTTAGAAAAAAAGTGTTAGAAAGTAAATTTAAATCCAGTTGGAAAAGTTGGAGAGCTGTAATGATTGATTTGCTGTCAAAATGAAGACTGGCAGTATATAACCTGCAATGATTCTGTAGACTTCTGGTCTGATGTCTTCTTCCCCCTCCCTGCCCTCTCCTCCCGCTTTCCCACCCTCTTCCCCCCACGCTCCACACCCCCCACCACCATTTCTCTTAGCTTTTATTGCTGAGTGGATGTCATACGGTATGGAATATCCCTTTGGTCAGTTTGGGTCAGCTGTTCTGGCTATGTCCCTTCCCAAGATCTTGCCCACCCCCATCCTACAGGTGACACAGGGAAATGTTGGAGAGACAGCCTTCATGCTGTGCAAGCACTGCTCAGCAGTGGCCAAAACACTGGTGTGTTATCAACACCCTTCTAGCTACCAATACAAAGCACTATGAGGGAAAATTAACTCCAGCTCAAACAGACCCAATACAGAAGTGAACAATGAGCGTTGGCAATGGCGAATTCTAGGGATCGATATAAACTTATTTTACAGTAGCTTCCTGGAAACCACTTTCTACCTTTTTATATTTAAATGTTTAAATATCTCAGAGTACAACTCTAAAAATCTCCAGATCTCCGTAGTTACTTTTATCTTTGTTTAATAAGAATGTTTAGGATTAAGATACCCTACTTGACTATGGGTTGGTCTTTGAAGTTTAGAGAGGAATTACAGTTTTCCCTTTTACTGTCTAAAAATACCTTGCCTTTCCAAAACTTTAAGCAGCTCTAAAATGTTTTTTTTTTTTTCATTATGGATGTTCATGCCCCAGTGTTAACTCTTACCTAAAAGGCAGTATCATAGCTGTTTTATTAATCAGGGTTTTTTTTAATCTGTTATATATCGAGAATGTTGTCCCATCTCATTTGTAGTTCTATTTCTTCTGGCTTAAAAAGATGTGTTTCTTTGCTCTTAACATTCACTCCACTTCTGCTCAACATGGGGTTAACTTTAGATTTTTTGTAATGTATTTTGTCATAATTTATTCCATTCATTTGAAAATGTAGTTGTTATACATAATTAGACCACACATGAGAAGAGTCAGAGCTCAAAATCTATACAGATTGCTCATTTAAATTGCAAAATATTTGTTCAAAAAAGCAAAGCAACCCCCCTCTTTTTTTTCCCCCCAAACTCGCTACTTAATATCTGTAATTTTCAGTTCTAGCACTATGATATTGAGTCTCTTCATTCTATAGTTAGATTAATTGAAGTAAACAATCAGTGCTTAAACTAAATAGTATGCAAATGAAAAAAATCTTATTCTCTAATTGCCTCATTGTGTTTATTGATTTATTCTATGGATATTCTACCAGGAAGCAGGTTGGACATGAACTTATGACAAATCCTCTTCATCCCACTATTCCTTCTATTGTCACTACAACCAGACACCTGTAATAGCCCAGTGGAGACAAGGAACAGACACTTCCTTTTTGGCTTCTCTGAGTGTAAAAACTGAAGTTCAAAAATGTATTCTTCATCTTATATTAATCTTGGCAGTTTCTAATAAGGCAGAAATTTAGTGCCTTTTTTATAATTAATGCTTTACTTGAAAATAACCAAGTTACAAACCAAACTTTTTTACGGTCAAGATAGTCTAGTTATTAATTTAAGGTTTTTGGTATAAGTCGTGCTCTGTTGCAGATATCAAGGCAGTGAAAAGTAGGCTGATAAAAGCTGTGTGTCATATATTGCTGCAATTTCTTCTTTAAAGTTCTCAACTTTATCAATTTGTTCTTATAAATGTATGAAACCAAATACTTTCAAAATAATCATATAATGAAATATAAATGCTGGATGACTTATGCAAACATCTAAAATCAATGATCTCGTTAATTTGTATTTCATTTATACTGATTAATGTAGTGTCGTGGTTTAACCCCAGTCGGCAACTAGGCACCACACAGCTGCTCGCTCATTCTCCCCCCCCAACAGTGGGATGGGGGAGAGAAGCGGGGAAAAAAAAAAAAGTAAACCCCATGGATCGAGATAAAGACACTTTATTAGGACAGCAGAGGAAGAGAAAATAATAATAATAATAATAATAATAATAATAATAATAATAATAATAATAATAAAAAGGATATACAAAGCAAGTGATGCACAATGCAATTGCTCACCACCCGCCGACCGATACCCAGACAGTTCCCGAGCAGCAATCGCTGCTCCCCGGCCAACCCACCCAGTTTATATACTGAGCATGACATCATATGGTATGGAATAGCCCTTTGGGCAGTTTGGGTCAACTATTCTGGCTGTGCCCCCTCCCAGTTTCTTGTGCACCTGGCAGAGCATGGGAAGCTGAAAAGTCCTTGACTAGCATAAGCAGTACTTAGCAACGACTAAACCATCAGTGTGTTATCAACATTCTTCTCCTACTAAATCCAAACCACAGCACTATGCCTGCTACTAGTGTCCTGGTTTCGGCTGGGATAGAGTTAATTTTCTTCCTAGCAGCAGGCATGGTGCTGTGTTTTGGATTTAGTAGGAGAAGAATGTTGATAACATGCTGATGTTTTTAGTTGTTGCTGAGTACTGCTTATGCTAGTCAAGGACTTTTTCAGCTTCCCATGCTCTGCCAGGTGCACAAGAAACTGGGAGGGGGCACAGCCAGAAGAGTTGATCCAAACTGACCAAAGGGCTATTCCATACCATATGACGTCATGCTCAGTATATAAACTGGGGGGGGGTTGGCCGGGGAGCGCGATCGCTGCTCGGGAACAGTCTGGGTATCGGTCGGCGGGTGGTGAGCAATTGCATTGTGCATCACTTGCTTCGTGTATCATTATTATTATTATTATTATTATTATACTGTTACTATTAGCATTACTATTTTACTTTATTTCAATTATTAAACTGTTCTTATCTCAGCCCAGGAGTGTTTCTCACTCTTACTCCTCCAATTCTCTCCCCCATCCCATCGGGGTAGGGGGAGTGAGCGAGCGGCTGCGTGGTGCTTAGTTGCTGGCTGGGGCTAAACCACGACAGTCCTTTTTGGCGCCCGAACAGGGACTTGAGATAACAACAGATTAATCAGAGTGTATTAAGGAGTCTGTTAACAGTTACCGGTCATGATATTAGTTCTTCTGATCTGCACCATGTTCTTTTTTTTGCAGCACACGTTAAAGCTTGCTGTCAGTTTGTGTAGTGTGCTATGCTCTGCAGTGATTCATGATCTTTTGCTTGGGAGGCTCCTTATCAAAACCCTGACCTTGAGCATTCTTTGGTATTTGGGTTTCATACAGAAGTCACTACTGTACTTCGGGTACTACCTCATAGAGAGAGTTAGCAATTATACTTCTTACTCTGAGAGGCTTGTTGTGGAGGAAATACAGAATGGCACCTTTGCTGCTTTCTTCTATGATGTTTCCTCCTTCATTACAACAACTTTCCTGTATCTTGAACACCCCTGGGCAGTTAAGATACTTCTATTGATAATTCTTGGGAATGTTGTTTCCGTTTTGATAAAGGTCAGTAAGCAGTTTAAAAATACCATCCAGAGATCTACCCCAAGGTTGGATAGTTATGAGTGGCAGGGTGTGTGGGATCATATGCGCAAGTACCTAGGGCAGTGGGGACCTCCAGTGTTTTGGAACTTCACCCCTGAACAAGTGCAGAATCCTGAAGAACTAGTAAAGTATTTGGAAGAAGTATGTTCTCACCCTGGCAACTCCAAAGAGACACAACTCATTGCAACATGCTGGGGACTGGCCCATGCTTATAGAGCCCTGTTCAACACTATTCAGTACCCTCAAGGGAAAGAGAGGGTCTCTGGATCTGATGACAAAACAACAGGCACTGTGGCTACTCCAACCACAGCCATGAGCACTGTGGCTACTCCAACCACAGCCACAAGCACTGCAGCTACTCCAACACCCACCACAGGTACTGCAGCCACTCCAACCCCAGTGGCAGGCACTGCGGCTAAACCAGAGAACCAACCTGCGCCGGTATCAGTTGCCCCTATACAGAAGAAAAAATACACGAGGAAATCAGTTCGTTTAGTAAGGGATGAAGATGAACCAGGGCCATCACGAGAACCAGAGGAGGAAGAACCCATAAATGAGATGGTGACCACCCGATCCCTATCCCTGAGTGAGCTGCGAGATATGCGAAAAGATTTTGGTCGTCATCCAGGCGAGCACATCATCACCTGGCTGCTCCGATGCTGGGATAATGGGGCCAGTAGCCTGGATTTAGAGGGTAGGGAAGCCAAGCAGCTGGGATCCCTTTCCAGGGAAGGGGGCATTGACAAAGCAATTGGAAAAGGGGCAAAACCGCTCAGCCTCTGGAGGCGACTTCTGTCAAGCGTGAAGGAAAGGTATCCCTTCAAGGAGGATGTTTTATACCGCCCAAGCAAATGGACCACCGTAGAGAAAGGTATCCAGTACCTGAGGGAATTAGGCGTGCTGGAGGTGATTTACAGTGACCTGAATGATGAGCGGTTAACCAAAGACCCAGATGAAGTCAGGTGCACACAATCCATGTGGCGGAAGGTGGTACGGAGTGCACCAGCATCGTATTCCAACTCGTTGGCAATACTAGCCTGGAAAGACAACGAGGCACCAACGGTGGATGAAGTGGCTAGACAACTCCGGGACTACGAAGAAAAGCTCTCTTCCTCCCTACGGGCCTGTGTCTTGGCTGTGGAAAAACTGTCTGAAAAACTGTGCCAAGAGTTCCAACAACTCAGAGAGGATCTGTCCTACTCCCCACCTGCACGGACCAGTGTCTCAGCCATTAGGAGTCAACGTCCCTATGCTCAAGAGAGAGGATATAGAGGATACACACCACGGGGCACCCTGTGGTTTTACCTGCGTGATTATGGAGAGGACATGAGAAAGTGGGATGGAAAACCCACCTCAACCTTAGAGGCACGGGTGCGTGAGTTGCAAGGAAAAACTATTAGAAAAGGCGGTTCTCCCAGGAAAATTGCAGCTCCAGTTTCCAGTGAGCAGTTCCCCAGACAGAGTAAGAGGGCTAATTTTACTTCCAACCTTGATCAGGGGACTTTTGATTCACATTTACAGGAAGTGAACAACGAATACTGTGACCAGTGTTAGGGGGGCCCTGCCTCCAGCCAGGTGGAGGAAAGGGACAACCGGGTTTACTGGACTGTGTGGATTCGATGGCCTGGAACGTCAGACCCACAGGAGTATAAGGCTCTAGTGGACACTGGTGCACAGTGCACGCTAATGCCATCAAACTATAGAGGGGCAGAACCCATTTGTATTTCTGGAGTGACAGGGGGATCCCAACAGCTAACTGTACTGGAAGCTGAAGTGAGCCTAACTGGGAATGAGTGGCAAAAGCACCCCATTGTGACTGGCCCAGACGCTCTGTGCATCCTTGGCATAGACTACCTCAGGAGAGGGTATTTCCAGGACCCAAAAGGGTACCGGTGGGCTTTTGGTATAGCTGCTTTGGAGACAGAGGAAATTAAACAGTTGTCCACCTTGCCCGGTCTCTCAGAGGACCCTTCAATTGTAGGGTTGCTGAAGGTTGAGGAACAACAGGTGCCGATTGCTACCACAACTGTGCACAGGCGGCAATATCGCACCAACCGAGACTCCCTGATTCCCATCCATAACCTGATTCGTCGACTGGAGAGCCAGGGAGTGATCAGCAAGACTCGCTCACCCTTTAACAGTCCCATATGGCCAGTGCGAAAGTCTAATGGGGAGTGGAGACTAACAGTGGACTATCGTGGCCTGAACGAAGTTACACCGCCGCTGAGTGCTGCCGTGCCAGACATGCTAGAACTTCAATATGAACTGGAGTCAAAGGCAGCTAAGTGGTATGCCACAATTGATATTGCTAATGCATTTTTCTCCATCCCTTTGGCAGCAGAGTGCAGGCCCCAGTTTGCTTTTACCTGGAGGGGTGTTCAGTACACCTGGAACCGACTGCCCCAGGGGTGGAAGCACAGCCCCACCATTTGCCATGGACTGATCCAGACAGCACTGGAACAGGGTGAAGCTCCAGAACATCTGCAGTACATTGATGACATCATTGTGTGGGGCAACACAGCAGAAGAAGTTTTTGAGAAGGGAAAGAAAATAGTCCAAATCCTTCTGAAGGCTGGTTTTGCCATAAACCAGAGTAAGGTCAAGGGGCCTGCACAGGAGATCCAGTTTTTAGGAATAAAATGGCAAGATGGACGTCGTCAGATCCCAATGGATGTGATCAACAAAATAACAGCTATGTCCCCACCAACTAGCAAAAAGGAAACACAAGCTTTTTTAGGCGTTGTGGGTTTTTGGAGAATGCATATTCCAAATTACAGCCAGATCGTAAGCCCTCTCTATCAAGTGACCCGGAAGAAGAACGAATTCAAATGGGGCCCTGAGCAACAACAAGCCTTTGAACAAATTAAACGTGAGATAGCTCATGCAGTAGCCCTTGGGCCAGTCTGGGCAGGGCAGGATATTAAAAATGTGCTCTACACAGCAGCCGGGGAGAATGGCCCTACCTGGAGCCTCTGGCAGAAAGCACCAGGGGAGACTCGAGGTTGACCCCTAGGGTTTTGGAGTCGGGGATACAGAGGATCCGAAGCCCGCTATACTCCAACTGAGAAAGAGATACTGGCAGCATATGAAGGGGTTCGAGCTGCTTCAGAAGTGGTTGGTACTGAAGCACAGCTCCTGCTGGCACCCCAACTGCCGGTGTTGGGCTGGATGTTCAAAGGGAGGGTCCCCTCTACACATCATGCAACTGATGCTACATGGAGTAAGTGGGTTGCATTGATCACACAACGGGCTCGAATAGGAAACCCCAGTCGCCCAGGAATCTTGGAAGTGATCATGGACTGGCCAGAAGGAAAAAACCTTAGAATATCACCAGAGGAGGAGGTGACACGTGCTGAAGAGGCCCCACTGTATAATAAATTGCCAGAAAATGAAAAGCAATATGCCCTGTTCACTGATGGGTCCTGTTGTCTCGTGGGAAAGCATCAGAGGTGGAAAGCTGCTGTATGGAGTCCTATACGACAAGTCGCAGAAACTGCTGAAGGAGAAGGGGAATCAAGTCAGTTTGCAGAGCTGAAAGCCATCCAGCTGGCTTTAGATATTGCTGAAAGAGAAAAGTGGCCAGTCCTTTATCTCTATACTGACTCATGGATGGTGGCAAATGCCCTGTGGGGGTGGCTGCAGCAATGGAAGCAGAGCAACTGGCAGCGCAGAGGCAAACCAATCTGGGCTGCCGCATTGTGGCAAGATATTGCTGCCCGGGTAGAGAACCTGGTTGTAAAAGTTCGTCACGTAGATGCTCATGTACCTAAGAGTCGGGCCACTGAAGAACATCAAAACAACCAGCAAGTAGATCAGGCTGCTAAGATTGAAGTGGCTCAGGTGGATTTGGACTGGCAACATAAGGGTGAATTATTTATAGCTCGGTGGGCCCATGACGCCTCAGGCCATCAAGGAAGGGATGCAATGTATAAATGGGCTCGTGATCGAGGGGTGGACTTAACTATGGACAGTATTGCACAGGTTATTCATGAGTGTGAAACATGCGCTGCAATCAAGCAAGCCAAGCAGTTCAAGCCCCTCGGGTATAGTGAACGATGGCTGAAATATAAATATGGGGAGGCCTGGCAGATTGATTACATCACGCTCCCACAGACCCGCCAAGGCAAGCGCTATGTGCTCACCATGGTGGAAGCAACCACTGGATGGCTGGAAACATATCCCGTGCCCCATGCCACCGCCCGGAACACCATCCTGGGCCTTGAAAAGCAAGTCCTGTGGCGACATGGCACCCCAGAAAGAACTGAGTCAGACAACGGGACTCATTTCCGAAACAACCTCATAGACACCTGGGCCAAAGAGCATGGCATTGAGTGGGTGTATCACATCCCCTACCATGCACCAGCCTCCGGGAAAATTGAGCGATACAATGGATTGTTAAAGACTACCCTGAGAGCAATGGGTGGTGGGACGTTTAAACATTGGGATACGCATTTAGCAAAAGCCACCTGGTTAGTCAACACCAGGGGATCTGCCAATCGAGCTGGCCCTGCCCAATCAAAACTTTTACGTACTGTAGAAGGAGATAAAGTTCCTGTAGTGCACATGAAAAATATGCTGGGGAAGACAGTCTGGGTTACTTCCCCCTCTGGCAAAGGCAAACCCATTCGTGGGATTGCTTTTGCTCAAGGATCAGGGTGCACTTGGTGGGTGATGCGAAAGGATGGGGAAGCCCAATGTGTACCTCAAGGGAATTTGATTTTGGGTGAAAATAGCCAATGAACTGAATTGTATAATATTAATTGCTTTATAATACTGCATGTTAATATAATAATATAGTAGGTTAATATTAAGTATATAATACTATATATTATGATTGCTATATGCCGCATCAATGGTATTGCAGTAAGAATTGCCCAGCTTAATGAAAATGAACTTTGATGAAACCATGTTGGAATGAGAACTGACTTCAGCGTGCAACAGTCCAACACTGCACACCACCTCTCCTGCTCTGAAAGACTGTGATGACAGACGGAACCCAAAGTCATGGGCTAAATGAACTCAATGGACATTTTAGAGGGATGGGCCATAGACGAAGGGAATGATATCTGTGTGTATATCAAGATAGGGAAAGGGGTGGTGCTTAATTGGAACACATTGGAAAGGGGAGGGCCTGTGCATGACGTAGATGGTATAGAATAAGGGGTGGATACTGTCCTGGTTTCAGCTGGGATAGAGTTAATTTTCTTCCTAGCAGCAGGCATGGTGCTGTGTTTTGGATTTAGTAGGAGAAGAATGTTGATAACATGCTGATGTTTTTAGTTGTTGCTGAGTACTGCTTATGCTAGTCAAGGACTTTTTCAGCTTCCCATGCTCTGCCAGGTGCACAAGAAAGTGGGAGGGGGCACAGCCAGAAGAGTTGATCCAAACTGACCAAAGGGCTATTCCATACCATATGACGTCATGCTCAGTATATAAACTGGGGGGGGGTTGGCCGGGGAGCGCGATCGTTGCTCGGGAACTGTCTGGGTATCGGTCGGCGGGTGGTGAGCAATTGCATTGTGCATCACTTGCTTCGTGTATCATTATTATTATTATTATTATTATTATACTGTTACTATTAGCATTACTATTTTACTTTATTTCAATTATTAAACTGTTCTTATCTCAGCCCAGGAGTGTTTCTCACTCTTACTCCTCCAATTCTCTCCCCCATCCCATCGGGGTAGGGGGAGTGAGCGAGCGGCTGCGTGGTGCTTAGTTGCTGGCTGGGGCTAAACCACGACAACTAGGAAGAAAATTAACTCTATCCCAGCTGAAACAAGGACATACAGAAAAAAGGGTTGAGGTGAAAGCTGGTCAATCTCCATTTCTTTATTTTATCAGTTTAAATTTCAGATAAAAATATATATACTTTTCGGAGTGCAAACTTACTAGCAATGTCAAATAGTAGCCATTCTTCTAATTAGGTTTTATACCTTCTGAATATATGAAAATAATTTCAAGGTCATGGGACCTTATACTTAGGATAATCCAGTTTGTGAAGGAATGAAGGGACTCACCTGGGATTTGTACCAGTGCAAAGGCAGTAAAGTATGTATTTTACCCATTTTGATACTTATGCAATTAGCTTGCACATTTCCTTACTAGAATTATACAGAACTGTCTAAGCTTGGTTTATTTACTTTTTTACCTTAACTTTTTTTTTTCTTTTTCCTATGTTAATATCATTATTTTTATCATTATTTTTGTCAATGTTGACCCATTGGCCTATTAGCTTAATGAAAATATGTCCTTATACTTTTCAGAATTACTATTTTTACTTTTGTACTGCTGCTATGAAGATTTATTCTACAGAGTAATCTCTTACCATTAGGCATAACTCATGATAGCGGTTGTTATCCTCTTCATTTTTTCTTTATATATTGTGCTGCTACTCTCAAAAATCATGTAATTTTTTTTAAGTTTTTTTATCTTTTCCCAAACATTAAGAAGTTTTTGGTCTTTTATTCTCTGTCTTTTTTTTAAGCCTGTCTTTCCTTTGAAAAGTTCTGGAATACTTATTTCAAGTGTTTCCATAGTATACCACCATCATCAAGCCTGTTCTGACCACTGATAGTTTCACAGTTTAGCTTCACTGCCTGGATAACTAAATATTGTTCAATGTCACACAGACAAGTCTCTATTTCTGACAATAGGTTGTTATTGTTAGCAGTGCGCCCTGGCAGCCAAGAGGGCAAACCACATCCTGGGGTGCATCAAACACAGCATAACCAGCTGGTCAAGAGAGGTGATTATCCCACTCTATTCAACATTGGTGCAGCCTAACATTGAGCGCTGTGTGCAGTTCTGGGCCTCACAATTTAAGGAGAATGTTAAGGTATTCGAATGCGTCCAGACGAGGGAAACAAAGCTGGTGAAAGAGCTGGAAGAAATGTCCTATGAGGAGCAGCTGAGGACTTTGGGTTTGTCTAGTTTGGAGAAGAGGAGGCTGAGGGGTGACCTCATTGCTCTCTACAGCTTCCTGAGGAGGGGAAGTGGAGAGGGAGGGTGCTGAGCTCTTCTCCTGGGATCCTGTGATAGGACGTGTGGGAATGGTTCAAAGCTGTGCCAGGACAGGTTTAGACTGGAGACTAGGAAATGTTTCTTTACCAAGAGGGTGGTGAAACAGGCTTCCTAGAGAGGTGTTCGATGCCCCAAGCCTGTCAGTGTTTAAGAGGCATTTGGACAATGCCCTTAATAACACGCTTAACTTTTTGGTCAGCCCTGAATTGGTCAGGCAGTTGGACTAGATGATCACTGTAGGTCCCTTCCCACTGAAGTAGTCTAGTCTATTTCTTTCCTTTCCTTTCCTTTCCTTTCCTTTCCTTTCCTTTTTCCTTTCCTTTCCTTTCCTTTTCCTTTCCTTTCCTTTCCTTTCCTTTCCTTTCCTTTCCTTTCCTTCCTTTCCTTTCCTTTCCTTTCCTTTCCTTTCTTTCCTTTTCCTTTCCTTTCCTCTTTCCTTTCCTTTCCTTTCCTTTCCTTTCCTTTCCTTTCCCTTTTTCCTTTCCTTTCCTTTCCTTTCCTTTCCTTTTCCTTTCCTTTTCCTTTTCCCTTTCCTTTCCTTTCCTTTCCTTCTTTCCTTTCCTTTCCTTTCCTTTCCTTCCCTTCCCCCTTCCCTTCCTTCCCTTCCCTTCCCTTCCCTTCCCTTCCCTTCCCTTCCCTTCCTTCCCTTCCTCTTCCCTTCCCTTCCCTTCCCTTCCCTTCCCTTCCCTTCCCTTCCCCTTCCCTTCTCCTTCCCCTTCCCTTCCCTTCCCTTCCCTTCCCTTCCCTCCTTCCCTTCCCTTCCCCTTCCCTTCCTTCCTTCCCTTCCCTTCCCTTCCCTTCCCTTCCCTTCCCTCCTTCCCTTCCTTCCTCTTCCCTTTCCCTTCCCTTCCCTCCCTTCCCTTCCCTTCCTTCCCTTCCTTCCCTTTCCTTTCCTTTCCTTTCCTTTCCTTTCCTTTCCTTTCCTTTTTTTATGTCTCAGTACTATACAATGAATCTTTGGTACAGCTGATCATATTTCCAGTGTTTTTTATAAGAATCAATTAAATATAATAAAAGCTCCATACACCCTGAAGAGCATTCAGTTCAGAAATGAGTGTCATCTTCAGATCCTTGCTGCATTGTTGGCTAGACATATAATTTAACTTTCCCTAACCCAGCTCCCATCCATAGAGAAGATTTGTAAATGCAGTTAGATGACACTTTAAACTTGAGGTAGCTAGTCTAGAAGGACTGTAATGAAGATTGCGATCTCCTGTTAATGTTTCATTTAGTAAAATTACTCGGTGTATAGTATGCCTAATTAAAACAACTCACCAATTTCAAAACTCATCCTTATGCTAATTGCATAAATTTGTGCCCTTAATCAAAATGTTCAAGAGAAAATAACTCTGCAAAACATCAGAGATGTTTATGACAATCTTCTGTATACTCCCTTTCTTCCTCCAAGATTTTGATCTGATTTACTTAATAGGGGGGATTTTTTTTTTTTTAATTTGATTTGATTTTAGCCTGATTTTTTCCCTTTAGTTTTCTGTGCATTTTAGACTTACCATACATCTGTAATTTTGCTGGCATGACTTTCTCTTCTGGTTGAATGAACTCATATTCTCTGGATAGATGTGTTTATTGACTGCATTTTATGAAGCATGTTTTATTCTATCTTTGCTGTTTTATTTCCGAGCTTATTTTTTTTACTTCAAAGCAAATTTGCTTTCTGTGCTGACTTGCTGAGTTTGCTGCTGCCAAACACTGTAGTCTTGTTTTGTTCATCATTGAATTCTCTGAGGCTGCAATGTTGTGTTACTGTATTTACATCTCAGTATAAGGTCTTTTGTTACTAGTTTCTTGGATCATTTGCCAGGAACTTCATTCAAATAGATATTTGACACTGAGACCAACGTATTTTTGAGAATAACCTCACTCTTGCTGCTGAATTTACTTTCAAAGAAGAATTTTCTGCAGGGTTTTGTGTTGTTGTCATAAAACTGGTCATTATAATTTCTTTTTATTCTTGAAATCAAACCTATCTTCTACCATTTCTTTTTTTTTGTTTGAAAGTATGAGTTATCTAACCACTTCATGACAAGTAGGGCACCAAAATAAGAGGATATAGAGTTGTGCTGATTGATACAGTATTATGGGTGACATTGTGCTTTCATGTAAGGCTAGTATCATAGTTTCTTACTGAATAAACCATGTTTTCTTCAGAATTTGTGACTGTTATATTGGCGAAAATGTCACTAAAATTTTGCAATTTTATGTTTATGTTTACATACAGTATTTTCTCTTGTATACTATCAAGTAATCTCTAGCTCATCGCTGATTAACCTTCAATATATGCACATTCAACATTTTTAATGTTTTTTAATTGTGAATGAAAATAGTGGTTTGAAATTTGAGTAATATGTATCTAATAGCCACGACCATCTTAGAACTCCAAAAGGCCAATTTGTCTACTTTTTCCCTCATGGGAGGAAACAGCACCATGATTAAATGGTCTGCAGGGCATAACCTGCTTTATTTAAGGCTTTCTCAGCATTTATGTCCTTCACCATTTTATTTATTTAAGGCAGCGTATCAAAGGGATCATAATGTTGTATAAAAATAAGTGAAAAAATGTTACTTTATTTGGTGAAACATACAATTATTAATTTTAGACACAATATTCTCTTAGTCTACTTTTTATTTTTTCCTTGAAGAAAATTTTCCAAATAGATATCTTTCTCTCCCTTACACTTGAATAAAAGCTGTGATTGCTGAGTTGTTATCAAAGGTGTGACTTAGAAGTTCATATATCTACATGATTTAAAGAACAGTTTTCTCACCTGTTGGTGACTGGAGCCTTTCCTGTGTTAGCAAGGCATTTGCTGAGAAGGCGTGCTGGATCTAGCTCCACCAAGAATTAAGTATTCTTCTGCTTGTCATCCAGCTCAGTATGCTTGGCTACAAGGTCTGGTCTCAGGGTGCAGAAAGAAGTGCAGCAGCTCTCAGCTGACTCTAGACTTCTACCAGGTCTAACAGTGAAATGATGAGTTAAAGATATTCAGGTTTAGGCTATAGGCAAATAGAGATTTTTTTTGTCTACCAGCAACAGAATTCAGCTGAATTGTGTTCCCCACTTTTCTGTGCTCTGTGTTTATGTTTTCATTTAAAAGTATAAAATAAATTTATATAAACTCAAACTATAAAGATGGTGACTGGGTCCTGAATTATTCTTCTACTGTTATGAGAAAGTACATGCAGAATGTTTTCCACCCTTTCATTGGGTGAGATGAGATATATATGCTCACTTGAATGCTCAGAGAGATTTCATATGTTAATAAGGATGAGCTGCAGAAAACATATTCTTTCTCGGCCAAGTACTTCCTATGACCAAAATAATATTATAGAGGGAAGAAATGGAAACTGTGTTAAAGGCAGTTTTTACAGATTGTTTTGGGGGAACTGGTGATGCTGTAATTAGTGTGATGCCTGTAATATCTAGCTGGTATGATGTCATCTGTTGACTTTACTTGATATTCTAATTTAGCTGCAGTTTCTGCTGGGACGTTGTATTTCCTTTCTTATGTGAAATGTTAATCACAATTGAACTTGAAGTAAAAACGACATGTACCTGTCTCTTGGCATGAAAAAGAAGGGGAAAAAAGGCCAAAAAACAGATTCTGTACCTCTCAACTGCTACATGTAAGAATTCTAGGAAGATGGAGAACACCAATCACTGAGATATTTCAAAGTATTGTTGTTTATTTCTGTAAAATTGTGACAATCCCTGCCCTAGATTGTAAATGGAAAGTTATTTATTTCCTCAGTAGGTGTATAGAATAGAATAGAATAGAATCATTAAGGTTGGGAAAGACCTCTAAGATCATCAGTCCAACCTTCAACCCAACACTACCATGCCCACTAAACCATGTCCTAAAGTTGCCACGTCTACCCGTTTTTTTAACACCTCCAGGGATGGTGACTCCACCACCTCTCTGGGAAGCCTGTTCCAATGCTTAACCACTCTATCCGTGAAGAAATTTTTCCTAATATCCAATCTAAACCTCCCCTGGCACAACCTGAAGCCATTTCCTCTCATCCTATTGTTAACTACTTGGGAGAAGAGACCAACACCCACCTCACTACAACCTCCTCTCAGGTAGTTGTAGAGAGCGATAAGGCCTCCCCTCAGCCTCCTCTTCTCCAGGCTAAACAACCCCAGTTCCCTCAGCCGCTCCTCATCAGACCTGTGCTCCAGACCCTTCACCAGCCTTGTTGCCCTTCTCTGGACACACTCCAGCACCTCAATGTCTTTCTTGTACTGAGGAACCCAAAACTGGACACAGTATTCCAGGTGTGGCCTCACCAGTGCTGAGTACAGGGGGACAATCACGTCCCTGCTCCTGCTGGCCACACTAGTCCTGATACAAGCCAGGATGCTGTTGGCTTTCTTGGCCACCTGGGCACACTGCTGGCTCATGTTCAGCTGGCTGTCAACCAGCACCCCCAGGCCCTTTTCTGCTAGGCAGCTTTCCAGCCACTCTTCCCCAAGCCTGTAGCGTTGCATGGGGTTGTTGTGACTGAAGTGCAGGACCTGGCACTTGGCCTTGTTGATTCTCATACAGTTGGCCTCGGCCCATCAATCCAGCCTGTCCAGGTCCCTCTGCAGGGCCATCCTACCCTCCAGCAGAGCAACACTCCCACCCAATTTGGTGTCATCTGCAAACTTACTGAGGGCACAGTCAATCCTCTCATCCAGATCATTGACAAAGATTAAACAAGACTGGCCCCAAAACACCCATGGGGAGCACCACTTGTGACCAGTTGCCAACTGGATTTAACTCCAATTCACCACAACTCTCAGCCATTTCTTTACCCAGCAAAAAGTACGCCTGCCTAATCCATGAGCTGCCAGCTTCTCTAGGAGAATGATATGTTCAGATAGCTCTGTATTTCAATGCGTTGAGAAGCAGACAGCTCTAAAGTGAGAAAACAACATCTCTTTTTGGTTTTTTTTAAATTTAGAATGGAGATGTTTTGACAAGCTTCAAAGTGGGATGCTTTAACTGAGACAGCTGATGAAACTTGCACATGACCGTTGAATGACTTACGAATTCACTTTCATAGAATCATAAAATCATAGAATGCTTTGGGTTGGAAGGGACCTTTAGAGGTCATCTAGCCCAACCCCCCTGCAGTGAACAGGGACAGATTTAATTAGAGCAGGTTGCTCAGAGCCCCAGCCAACCTGACCTTGAATGTTGCCAGGGATGGGGCCTCCACTGCCTCTCTGGGCAACCTGTTCCAGTGCTTCACCACCCTCATTGTAAAAAATTTCTTTCTTATGTCTAGTCTAAATCTATTCTTCTTTAGTTTAAATCCATTATTCCTTGTTCTGTCACAACAGACCTTGCTAAAAAGATTGCCCTCAGACTTCCTATAGGCCCCCTTTAAGTACTGGAAGGGTGCAATAAGGCTGAACAACCCCAACTCTCTCAGCCTGGCCTTGCAGGAGAGGTGTTCCAGCCCTCGGATCATTTTGGTGGCCCTCTTCTGGACCCACTCCAACAGGTCCATGTCCTTCTTGTGCTGAGGGCCCCAGAGCTGGACGCAGTACTCCAGATGAGGTCTCACCAGAGCAGAGGAGAGGGGCAGAATCACCTCCCTCAACCTGCTGGCCACGCTGCTTTTGATGCAGCCCAGGATTCGGTTGGCTTTCTGGGCTGCAAGCGCAGATTGTTGGCTCATGTCCAGCTTTTCATCCACCAGTACCCCCAAGTCCTTCTCCGCAGGGCTGCTCTCAATCCCTTCATCCCCCAGCCTGTATTGATATTGGGGGTTGCCCCGTCCCAGGTGCAGGACCTTGCACTTGGCCTTGTTGAACCTCAGGAGGTTCACAGATACCCACATCTCCGGCTTGTCCACATCACTTTGGTTGTCACCTCGTCCTTCTGGTGAAAATTTAGAATATTTAAAATATCTTCCTTCATAAAGTCTAAAATCAAGTGCTATTTCAAGTAATACATTTTTTCTGGAATAGCTGTCTGAGCCTTGCATATTGCTTCAAGTACAAAACAATTATTTCAATCCTGTAATCAGTCTGAAGGTTTCATATAGAAGTCTAAACCCCCTTTGAAGGTTTAATAAGAGTAGGAAAAGTGTTCATTTTTAATTATTAGGTGCATAATTTTTAATATAGATCTGTTAGTCTTAGAACTGAAGTCCTGCAGGTCTTACGCACTGTGATTTTATTTACATCCTGCCTTTTTGTGGTAAGTTATTATTGTGGTTATGTGTTGAGTTCATGTGGCAAGGTTTTGGTAGTGGGGGTTGCTGCAGGGTTAGCGTCTGTGAGAAGACACCAGAAGCTGGCCCCATACCCAGGAGAGTCAGCTCGTCAGCTCTAAAATGGACCTGCCACTGGCCAATGTTGAGCCTATCGGTGTTGTTGTTGGTGCCTCTGTGATAACATGTTTAAGAAGCAGGGGGAAAAGTGCTGTGCAGCAGTTTTGAGAGAGAGGAGTAAGAAAAATGTGAGAGAGACAGCCCTGCAGACACCCAGGCAAGAGAAGAAGGAGGAGGAGGATGTGCTCCAGGTGCCAGAACAGATATTCCATTGCAGCCCATGGTGAAGGCCACGGTGGTGCAGATTGTCTCCCTGCAGCCCATGGGAGTCTACGGTGGAGCAGATATCCAGCCTGCAACCTGTGGAGGACCCCATGCTGGAGCAGGTGAGTATGCCCTAAAGAAAGCTGTGAACCTGTGGAGAGTGCATACCAGAGCAGGCTCCTGGGACTGTGGTCCCAGGGAGAGGACCCCACGCAGGAGCAGGTTTTCTGGCAGAACCTGTGGCCCCAACAGGGGACCCACACTGGAGCACTCCATTCCTAAAGGACTGCACTCCATGGAAAGGACCCACGCTGGAGCAATTCATGAAGAACTGCAGCCTGTGGGAAGGACCCACTTTGGAGAAGCTCATGAAGGACTGTCTCCCATGGGAGGGACTCCACTCTGGAGCAGGGGAAGTGTGTGAGAAAGAAGTGGCAGAGACAAAGCATTATGAACTGACCACAGCCTCCATTCCCCATTCCCCCACCCTGCTTGGGGGAAGGAGGTAGAAGGGTTGAGAGTGAAGCTGAGCTTGGGAAGAAGAGGGGTGGGGAAAGGTATTTTTAGTTGTGTTTTATTTCTCGCTATAGTGCTCTGTTATTAATTGGCAATAAATTAATCTTCCCCAAGTTGAAACTGTTTTGCCCATGACAGTAATTTGTAGGTGACCTCCCTCTCCTTATCTCAACCCATGAACTCTTTCATCTTATTTTCTCCCCCTGTTCTGTAGAGTAGAGGCAGTGACAGAGCAGCTTGGTGGGCACCTGGCAACCAGCCAAGGTCAATCCACCACACTGGGTAGCTATGATAAATTTAACAAGTTTGTCATCATTCCCCATTCACTATTGTATAAACATCACCAGGGGCGTGTGTAGGAGGAAACAGAATAGGAGCTGTTGCGTAAGACAGATCAGATCTAATGGGGTGCTGTAGCAATCATCTTGTGCCCTGCAGGTGGGGTTCCAGAAGCTGCAGAGTGCTTCATATAAAGCGAAACTATGATGAAAGTGATGTCTTCCTCCCTCACTGCTATGTGGTCATGGTGAAACCTGAAGAGAGAAACCAGTAGTATGAAAGAACATTTCTAAATCACAGACCTATGGACGTTCAGGGTACTGTGCAAGTAAATTAAGCAATCTTGGGGAACCTTCCTGGGCTCAGTTGTTGCTGCTGGTAAGTTGGTAGAATTGTTTCCAATAGGGCCAGCCTGCATTTTTCCAGACAGTTGTTTAGCCTTGTTTAGGAGCTTATGTGCTCCACTGTTGATTTAAAAAAAAAAAAAAAAAAATTAATTTGCTTTCAACATCAACCTCAGCTTCACACCAACATACATATCTTTCTGTTGCATTACTTTTCTCTCTTCTTTTCCTGTATATCCTGCTCCACCCTCTTTTTACATACCTTGTCTCTTCAGCATTTCACTATATTTTTGAAGTAGCTTCACAAAATGAATAAACATGAGCTAACATGATATTTGGTGTTCTAACACTGTCATGTGTAATGTCTCTTCACCTTGTGTTATGTAGCTTGTAAACTCTGTGCAAAGCCTATGTTTGCATAATGGGATTTCAGTCTTGTTTGAAGGCACCTGTGTAGTAAGTGTGATTAATATAGTGCATCATTGTTAACTGTTAATTATGCAGAATAATAATGAAGGTGCTTTTTGCAAATCCAGATTCATTCGCTGAATTTGTTAAAATTTAGTAAGCATTACAAAAGCTGTAGTGTTCCTGATTTCCATTTCAGAACAGTGAGAAAGCATAACAACAGGTTTTTAGAAGTGCAAATTTCTTTAGAGTCTTTCTTTATCAGGGGATGTTCTTGGATTACAGACTCAAACGTGATTCAGTAAAGAAATAACATAGAACCCAGAGCAATTTACATCCTTACATAAGTCTTAGATTATACGAAGAAAGAAAAAAATTATTTTTTGTTAGCCACCATTCAAGTACGATATTACAAACCTATTTTGCCTTTCAGTCTAATGTGATACCTCAGGACTTTTAAACTGTATTAATACCAAAAAGCTCCAACTCATCTCATGTTACAAACAAATCTTTTAAGTATTGTATTCATGTAATCTATGGCTATATATGTATTATGAGAAGTAATATGCACTGCTATATTTTATTACTAGTTTTGTAACCATATCTGTCCATTCTTATTAACATTATATATCAAAGATCATCTTTCTTTTTTTTTAAGGCTGCAATGAAAGTATCTCTTCCTGTACCTGGTCTGAATTTATTCTTACCAAAAAAAGAAAAAAGAAAAAAAAAATGGTTACTTTGTTACATCATTTCACAAATTATGGGTTTTTAATTAGGTGCTATTGACCTTGACAGATGACAAAATACTTTTTTATCTGTATTAGAAGCTTTATTTTTTTAATATGAAATGCTTCATTCTTTGTACGATTTTTTTTATTATTATTATTTGTCCTTAGGTCTCTGATTATGTCTCATTTATCTTTTTTACTTGAAGATTAAAACTTTCTTAAGGGGTCATAGCAGTTTTATTCTTGATTCTGTAACTGGAACTCAGTGTAGTTGACTAGCATATCAAAGTTAAGCACATACTGTTTTTATGGGGAATAAACATCCTGAAGTTCTTTGGAAGATTGATTCTAAATTAACCTGTGATATCAGGAAAAAAAATGAAGGTTGCTTCTATGCCTGCAAAAATTATTCCCTATTAAATAGAATACAGCTAGTTTTTCTTACTTTTTAAAAATCTCTAAACATTACATTTCAGTATTAAGTCAGAAATAAACTCTCAAATGTGTTCTCTCTATATATAGCAGAACTTGGTCACTTCTGCATTCTAATATCCCAATCCTACTGCATTAGAAATTGGTTTTTAGACAAGAAAAACTCATTCATTGCTGGTAGCATGCAGTACAAATAAACTTCTCAAGATTTAATTCATATTCAGGATGTATCTGAGACCAAAGTTAACACTTTTTGTAGAAGTCTGCATGTATGGCTTGAAGATGATGACTGCTGTGATGTATGCAGGTTTTTAATTTAACTTTATGGACGATATAGCGATGAGTCAAGTGGAGGTGGAGTATAAGGAAATAAATGTTTCTCTTTTTTCTAATTTGTATTAGATCTTTGAAGCTCTGATGTATTTAGTTGTCATTTACATCTTATAAAATAGTGCAAATAGATGATTGATGTAAAATCCGTAAGTACCCTCATACAATTTTTTTCACACAACTCTTGTCCCTTGTTTAAGGGCTTTGCCTTTTAATCATAAAACAGGTCAAGACATCACCTTGTGACACTTAGTTATTTTCATAGATAGCAATTATGGCCTTGTGCTTCTGTTAGTGCCATTTGTCCTGAGAAGGACAGTGGATAAAATCTACACTGGGAGGGGAGTTCAGTTTTATTGCCAAATTTAACATTTTTTACAGGGTTTGGTATCACTTTTCAGTTTGTAAGTGTGTTTCATTGTTGTGGAGACATGCAGTGTTCACCTGCAAAAAATCTGGTGGCAGAAGGTCTGGTGGCTGCTCGCCATGTTAGTGTTTGCTTTTCAGATCACTCTGGTTAATTCAAGGATTATGTGATTTTAGCCCCATCCCAATTCCCTGCCCCCCCACCTGATGGCTCTCTTTCGTAGTTAATGGAGATCATATGGCTACATTAATGAATACTGGAATTCATTGTCAAAAAGGAATAGCAACAGACATTTCTTTGTCATGCTTTTTGCATGTTGATTTTTCAGGAGGGGAAAAAAAAGAAAAAAAAAAGAAATATCTGCTTTGAAGGATTTTGTCATATGATATTGTATAATATACAGAAACCCAGCATATTTTCAGATCCTATGGGTTTGCATTTAACTTTGGAAATAGTCTTCTCTTGGGTGGTAAGAACAAGGATACCTGTGTATTCAAATTACTATAACTAGATCAATATTAATATGAGCTGCCATATAGCAAATAGCTTCAGCTGAAAAGTTCTACAAAATTTTATTTGAGCATTAGATATAAGGGAAAGTCAGAAGCATCAGTCTACTGGGCTGTAACACAAATATTTGGGACAACATTTGTGCTGTGTTTTTTTCTGATGGGCTTTTTCCAGTTGATACTGTTTGACTAAGACCTGTTAACAGAATATTTTTTTGTTGTGGGGCATTGCTATGGTTTAACCTACAGCAAACAAACATCCTGAAACCAGGACAGGTATCCTACAGATGAAATGTTGCTTATACTTATTCTTTAGTGCTTCTGCTTTTTTTTCTTTTCCCCCTGCCTATTTACTTGCCAAAGTGTCTGAACACAAAACTAATAGCTTTTGTTATTGCTTGAATTGAAATGCAACATTGGTTTAGAAGCCTGTTCATCAATACTTTATTATAAATCACTAGCAGGGTTTCACAGAACTGAAAACAAACTTGTTTTTGTAAGATCAGGAACACTTCTGCATGGATATACATCAGCTTGAGACAGATAGATTTAATATGGTAATTAAACTAATTAAGACACAGACAATTAAGAAATATTATTCATTTTCATTTGAGCAAATTAGCATGGTTTTTTTTTACTTTTTTATAAATGTCATTACATAAAAACATAATTAATGATCTGATTACAGGGCAGTTATTTTGATTGAAATCCTCTTGCCAGAAGACCCTATCTTGAGGCAGAGCAACTCTAAATCAAACAGAGCATCTCTTCATTAAGCAGAGCAGAGCCTTAGCAGAATTCTCAAGACCTGTAACACATATGTGCCATAAACAGGAAAAGACCAATATCAACCCTCCTTTCAGATGACAATTATAATGTATTAACATTGGCTGCTTAACCAGTTTAGTAGTTTTACAATGTAAGAGAAAATTAGTTCTCAGAATTTTTCAGGTATCTTGCATCTCTGATCAAGAGTTGATGGTAATGAGTTTAGTGCAACAGAATAAGGAACGGCAGTGTTTCTTCCTCTAGAACTTGACTCATATGGCTTTTAATTCTATGTCAGTGCCTGCAATTCTTCATTATAACTGAAATGCCTCATTCTCTGTCTCTTCCTTTCCCCTTCCCCCTGTCTCCCAGAAGTCTGTATGATCATACTGTTCTTTAGGCATTGAGAGCTGAAGAATAGTAATTGTATTTATAGTTCAGTGCTCACTGATGACAAATTGTAACCTTTAAGAGTTCTTGGTTATTGTGATAGGTGAGTTGTGTTTTAAATACATAAAAGCAGCAGCAAAGTTACCTCTCAAAGGAAGAGGATAGAGGCATTTTGCAACAACATGCACTTCATTCTCAAAGATAGACATATCTTCTGCCTTCCATAACCTTATCATCTACGACACTACAGAGTCAAGCTGTTTTTCCCCAGTCTGCAAATCAATCCTAAGAGAATATCCTCTTTGTGAGTCATTTCCTGAATTTGCAAACTTGAATACTAACCGTCTATCTACAAATGGTAATGCTTATGATTGCTTATGCAGAAATAGAGTGCAAGGAGTAACATGCTACAAATAAATTCTCTTCATTGCAGTTGCAGCCACTGCCTTAATGAACTCTTATCTGTATTATTTCTTGCCTTTCAAAGAGTGCAGGAGTGGGTTAGAATTAAATATTTATCTTTGTAATGAAAATTTTTCTGGACTTCATGTAGTCCATTTCTAGAGAATCACTGGGGCAGAATAATGAATAACATAATTCAGAAGATGGAGTCAAACTGGATGTCAGCGAGAATGTTGCTTGCATAAGGGCAGAAAGATTATTCATCCTTCATTCATACACAATTGTATTTGTCTTTGGAAAGGGTGTTATATGTAGTTTTCATTATTTTCCTTAGGATGTAACATGACATAACTTTAAGAACAAGTCTGCAGGTAGCACTTGTTGATGTGACAATCCAGATGACTGGGAGATGAACCTGAATATTTTACTTCCTGCAATTTGATCTGAATTTGTCCTACTGATTATGACTGTTTAAAAAAAAAAAAACAAAACTCAGAATATTCTTCAGCCACTCCTCAGATAAGTTTGCTACAATGTCGTAGTTATTTTTGCAATAAGAAAACTCACAATACTTTCTTCACCTACTATAAGGTAAGTAATAAATGTCACTTGCACAGTAGTGAACACATACACTCTTTTTGCAACACTGAGGATATGCATGATGATCTATGAGATAGATACCATTTGAGTTTGCTCAGAAATAGTCGGTTCTGTAAGGAACACCCCAGCAACACTTCCTCTTTTAGAATGATTATAGTCTCCTTCAGTTCTATCAGCTCTTGCCATTCTGGCTTATATCAAATTAACAACAATTTAAAGACTCCTTAGTTGACAATGCAACAATTAATGACACCAGAATAGATAAAGTAGTGGTTTATGGACTTGGTTACTGTTAATATTGCTAAGACTGGTATAAGTGCAATTTGAGACATGCAATTTTTAATTTTTTCAGAAATATAAATAAATTTAAAATCACCCAGAAGGTCTCTGTGGGGCATATTTTTTCTAGATTTCAAAGAAATGTCAAAATGCAATCATTTGACAAACTGCAGTTTGTCAAAAGAGCAGAAAAAATAAATAAGATGCCAAAAAGCTGGGCTTGATGATTAAACATTATATTTGTTGGATTTTACTGCCACAGAAACAATTATGGGAAACTGGCATTTCAGAGCAATCCAAGTTTTCACTAAAAAGATTATTTTAGATGACTAAAATGTGGTAACTTATGTGGAAAGAACATTACTGTTCAAAGATTCAAAGAAGCTTTTTCAGAGTTGTTTAAATGACTTACAGAAAAAAAATATTTGTAACAAAAGGAAAGAGGGGAGACAGGCTTACAAAATATTAAAATATCTGTCTTATACAGCTGTCGTCTTGCTAGTTATAAAGATATATAATGAAAATGAAGTTAAATCTTAAATTGAATTTTGAGAGCTCAGGAAATTTTTTGCTTGTATGTTTGCATTGAACATATCATAGACATTTTTGGCCCATAATGGTGACTCCTAGGCATAGCATGATTGTGTACAAATGATAACATAATGTTATATTTCTCGTGTAATAGGTAGTTATTCCGGACCATTATAATCCAGAATCAACTCAAGATCATTGTCTGGAATACTGGGTAAAAAAATATAGTAGGGAGTTACTATTGTTATAATCATATAAGTTATTGGGTATGATTCTGACACTTTCTGATTTCTGAACTCTTGACTTTCTGCTCTTTTAACTTCCTTTTCCCCTTAACATTAACATTACCATTGTGGTTAGGAAAAGGCTTTTAGATTTTAATAATTTCCAGGTGTTTGTACTACATCTGTCAGTATGTTCAATGACTGCTGACAAGTTATTTAGTCTCAACTCCCCTTTTCCTTAAGTACTTATTTAAAGGGTGAATTTGATTTTCTTGAAATTTATCTTCTTCTATTAATTGTTATTTATTTTGGTAGAAAAAGTGGATTTATGTGTTACCTTAGGACAACCATGTTTCAGACTCAAAAAAGTATATTTCTAAAGGAAATCAGAATGTCCAGAGAATTATTGTATAGCCAGATTATGTTGACAAATTTGTTCCCGCATGTATCTGTAAACTTAAAACTAAGTTTAGCAAAAAACAGATGTTCTTCATCCATTTGTTATTATGGTTTAGGGAAAAAAGACAGATCATTTTTTATATCTGAGGTGAGATAGATACAGAGCTGGAAAATATCCATGAACTCTGGGCATTTGCAACCTTAGCATCACAGAGTCATTGATTATATATTGAATGGTAAGGAAGTGAAACTGCCACTTGCCAGAACTGTGCAATTAAGTAAAAAGTGAGATTACTCATCTAGAGCTTTTGGTATTAATGTGAACAGAATTGTCTTTATCCTTTTTTTATATTCTCTTGTAATTCTGATTTTTTTTTGCCAACATTTTCTTTCATAGAAGAAACCATGTGTAGTGTAACATAGTAAACCTGTTCTAGACAGTGCAGTGGTTTTTAATTTTTGATGAGATCTTCCTTCTGTACTTCTAATGGCAGCCCTGGAAAAGTACTGCCATTAGTTTACTAGTAAACTATACAGGCATGGTCCTGTGGTCACTGATATTGTTTATTTTTAGTACAGTCATTAACGTAGTCTTGGCATATGCTAGCCACCATTATTCTAGATGATTACCAGGCATGGTTTGGGATTTGCAGAGATCAGGACAGGGTAGTATGATAATCCCACCTTGTTTTGAAGGGGAAAATTCACCTTAATACCGTATATACAGTTTTATGTCCCTGTGATGGCTTCAATCATGTGTTATGGTTAAGCTGACAGAAGAGCAGTGCATGTATATCTGTACATTTGTACAAAACAGCCATCACGTTTGTGGTATTGAGCAGGAACTAATAACACATGCTCTAACAACCTCACTCTAGCTTGTTTTTTAGCAAGGGGGGATTTTAGCATCATAGCACATGGTCTTCTTACAGGTGTGTTTTATGTAAGCATAATTTCCATGTGTATATATAGATATTAATCTTAGAATCAGATTTAATTTCTAATACATGCATTTTTCATGGTGAAACTCAATTTTCATGGTGATTGATATGATACTCCATAGGAGGCAGGAATTACATTGTAAATTGTCACCAAAAACAAAGAAAAAATATTGGTTTGTAAAATCCTGTAAATTCAAAGAAAAACACACAAACATATCACTAGCGAAAGGATTGTTTATTGTGAAATAAATGTAAGACTGAGGCTAAATAACAGTGGCATATTTACTAATTTTTCCAAGATACTCTAGAAAACTTGTCTTAATAGATGTTATTATATGTAGTTATTTTTTGTATGTGTCTGAAACAGAAGAATGAAACCATGACCCATCTCAGTTTACATTATAAGAGCTATGAATGTAGTAAGCTCTTCACACAACATACCTGTATTCTCAGATTTTAAGACTAAGATTTTTATTATGGTCATGAATTAATAGGAACAATTACAAAGATGAGCCCTGAGGTTTTCGTGACTCCTTCTTTTGTCTTTTTAAGGGACAGATTGTGCCATGCCAGGCAATTGCAGAGCTGCATCAGCACAGGAGCAAGGCTAAAGGCAATGCTTCATCTCCTCTGAAGAATGCAAGTTAAAGTACAGTCTTTGTATCTAAGCAACAATCCTGCCTGATGTTGAAGGAGGACTTCATCTCTCATGCCTAACCATTCTTTTAATGTGAATGAACCCCTGGAGGCACTTGGATGAAGTCTTGTCTGTGCTCAGGGCTGCCACACTGCAAAGTTTCAAATATAGTGCCTTAGTTACTTAGTTTAACACAATTCTCCAAACAATCACGGGAGAATTGAACTAGTTCGATAAACAACTGCATTCTCATCAGATACTTAGATTAATACTATGTCAATCCCTACTTCAGTCAAAGCAATTAGGAGTTCTTCCGAAGTCAGTGTAGAAATCATGACAACCAGGTATGGTTACTGCCATGAAGAGTTCTCTGCTGGGAACCAAAGCTAATTCAGTCTGAAGGTTATAAACAACCCTACAGTTCTGCAGATGTTGAGAGACTAATGTAGTGGATTCTTTCCCAACTTCATCAATACTGTACATTTTGATAAATTATTGAGATTTCTTCAGGAAGAATTGCAATAAAACCATACCATTGAGAATGAAAAGTCATTTTGTAATGTTTCCATCTTTTTAAAATGTTGAAAAGCAAGAAGGTGCATCAGTGCATCTTCTAGTCAGCATTTTCACCATTCCTAAGAGCTTGAGATGGATTAAATACTGTACTTTATGATGTAAGAATCATGGAATGGAGATAAAACTGTTAAAGACAGACTAGAAGTATTGCCACGGACTAATAAAGGGTTTTTTTTAAAAGAAAATTAAGTGGAAACTGTGGCTTAATAGTTGCAAAATGAACAAGTGAGCACACAACTGTGTTATGTGGATCTATGCATTGACAGAATGTTCTTTGAGATTAAAATGCTTTTAATCCTAAAAATGGTAGTCATTGTGCTCTCACATGTTGACTTCTCAAAGTTACAAAAACCTACTTTGGAAAACAAATATTGTGTTAAAACTCAAAGTTCTTTTCAGATTATGAGCAGACTGCAAATTAGTGAAACGTTCTAATTTTGCTCACTGAGGAAAGATAGAGATTTATTAGCACAAACTGGGAAAAATGTTCTCATTGACAAACTTTCTAGCTTTAATCTGGGCCCTGGGCATAACTGCAGAGCTCATATGAGCATTTAATTGATAGTGTGGGCAGATACTTTGCATTTTCCTTCTTTCAGTTTTGAGAGGGCGGGGTACTAGAATCTCTTGTTCTCATTGATCAAAACCGTGGTTACCTAACTGCTTCAGAGTGGTTTCAAGGATTCCCGGGGAAAGAAAGGCACGCACACACAGACTGTCTAGCAGCACAAAAGACTTTATTAACTACACTACGAGCGTTCAGCAAAGCAATAGCCTTACCGACCCAAGGACCGTGAGGAAGATGGTCCATCCGTACAATCTTGTGCCATCCTGCACTGCAAGCTCAGCCCAGCGGTCGGTAGGTGCCAGCTTTACGTGGGCGTCCCCACGGAGGCAACGGTGACCTCGCTGTACACCTGCCCACCACTCTTCAGGAAATCGCAGTATTTATATGGCAGAGGAAACGGGTTTCGACGCGTGGCCAGCGAGTACCAAAAACACGCCTTGGTTGCAACAAAGGGAGCCTATGGCGCGTGCGCCCGCTGGCCAGGTGCGCTGCACGCAACATAGTCATCCCGTCTATTGGTTCATGGGCTTTGTTCACACGGCATATTACCATAATCCAGCAGGCATGTATCGAGTATGCTCAAGCCAATAACAAGATGCTTGCAAAACAAGCAAAAGTATGAGCTGTACCTTGTGTCTTCACAGCTGCACATCCTCCCTAACATTTCTCCACTCTTTATCTCTATGGTCAGCATTTCAAACAATAAGTTATCTGTCTCTTGTGCTAACTGCATTCCTTGGCTATCTACTTCTCACCCAGTGCCCATCCATGGACCAAAATTCCATCTTTTAACCCTTCCGTACACACCTAACCTATGCATTATATCGAGGACAAGTTTTGCTAATTCCTAGAATGTAGATTTATCTGATTCTTGCTTTAATATCTGAAGAGTGGCTTGACGTAATAACTCTCTGTAAGCAAGTAATTACATTCAGTGCTATGATCTTGAAGTGAGAAAGGTGTCTGCTTTCAAACCCCTGTCTGAAATGAGAAGAAGCTAAGGAGCAGATGTCTTATTTGTATATCCATTTCGCCAGCAACAAGTTGCATGTAATACTGTTAATTAAACCACAAATGTCTGTAATTTTCTAAGAGCTAATGGATCTATCTTTACAAGCTATATAATCAAGGATAAAATCAAGATCTGTAAGATGTACTAATCTTTCTTTCATTTTTCTACTATAACAACATCTCTTGGGAGAGCAGCAGTCTTGAAAGGTAGGTCTGAAAGATAAGGAGTCAGTTTGCTTTCTGTGGTTGCTGAGCCAGTCTGAACACCTGCTCTGCTCTTCTGTAATTTCTCTGCACACAGCTTCAAATAGTGTTTAATGATCACCCGCAGCATTTGTAATAAAAACTGAATAAATGCTCCATACAGAGAAAATAAATGCATCTCTAGTGAACTTGAGTGTTGACTTGAGAAATAGAAGAAAACATAGTTCTTCAATATTAAATAAGACTTCTGCACTGAACTAGAGGTAGACAATTGATCTTTAGTTCTGTGGCCAAAGAAGAAATACAGGGAAGACTGTTTTCATTTTGCTGGGACTCGCAAAGGAAATCTAATTCAAGGATGAACAGCAGCCACTGCAAAACAAAACAAAGAAGCAAAATCTTTTTCAGGAGTTCATTTGGCAAAAAAACCTGCATCATGCTCTTCTGTATAGGGACCTCGCACAGGTTATCTGGGCTTTGCAGTCCCTGAACTCTAAAGTCACAATGGCCAGGCTTAAAAACCAGCCAAGTCCTGATCTGCAGAGTCCAAGAGGAGGAGTACCAGCACAGATAGGGTGACCTGCTTCCCTTCTGCCTGGTTGTGCACCTGTGTAAAATCGAATGATTCTACTGATTTCAATACAGCAATGCCATTCACAGCACTGAGACCCTGTGCTTTATTTGCTCTGTCTGTCAGTTCCTGTAATCAATTCAAAGTTTTTCTTTGAGCTTGATATTTACTTCAAAATCACTTGAGAAAATAGATGATCTTTTTCACAGTTGATAGCCTTGAATAGCAATGGGTCAGAGCTAGGGTGTACTTTTACAATAAGCAGTTCAAGGGTGAGGGAAGATTACTGTTGTGTTATAATTCTCTTGAAAATTATTTTAGCTTGTTGAGTTTGACTGTCTTGGGTTTGTATCATGAAACACTTTCCTAGATATCTCATAAATATTTAGATTGCTTAGATGTGGTTTGAGCAAAATATTTTAAAATCTAAATATCTCATGTCCCACAGTCAAAATCAGTTTAATTTCTAAATTTGAAAGCTATGACAATACTATGCTACCATTATTTAAAGATATTTAGTCCTAACTGCAACACTCAATACCTGCTGATATAAATAATGGATGTTATGTTGAAAAGTAGGTGGGAAAGGAGACTCCATTCCTATATCAAATTCAATTAAATAGCATCCGAAAGCTTTAAATTTCTTTCTTTCTTTAGCAAAAGAATAGGTTTTTTTTCTTCAGTCAGAATTTTCTGAACACCATTTGCATCTTAAATAAAAGAACTATCTTCAAACAACCACGTTAGACTTTTGCTGATGACCTTTATAAGGCATCCCCACAACAACAACAACAACAACAAACCCCAAAAGATTTTGTTCATAGTAGAAAACTAAGGTTGTTATAAATCTCTGCTGGGTCTGGTAATATGTGTTTCAAATCCCAATAATTAAATGCCTTCAGCAAAACCAATTTGCCTTGTTGGAGTTTCTGCTAGTCTATCTTAAATGTCATCAACATACAGAAGAGACCTCTGGGCTTTTTGTACTGCTGCAGCACGCAGATTGTGCAGTGTATCGTGGAAGGGCACTGTCTCACCACAGTACCATCTGCTTGAGAGTGCAGGGGGAAATGCTGAACACTTTCCTGAGTTTCATGCCATAAAAACAGTGAATAGGAGCTCATTAGCCTACAGCAGTTCCCATTGTAATCACATTATATTCATGCAGAGAAAATTGCCTGCCTGAACAGTAAGTCCTTCATATTGTTTAACACTGGTTGGATGCTTCCTGCCATTTCTGCAACATGGATCTCTTCAATTGTTTTCACTACAGGAAAAACATTTTGTAGATATTCAACTCAAACATTCTGCAATGTCTAATGGAAGTTAACACTTTAGAGAAACAGTCTAAAATGGAGTACAGTTTCTTTACTTTCTCACATTATCACATCTTTGGTTTATTGAAATAATTTTCTTCAAGGAAAAGGTAAATGATCTTTGTAAAAAGAAAAAAGCAGTAGTTCAGATATCAAAAGGGTAATCTTAAACTGTGTAAGGTGTAATTAAGTAGATTACAAACTTCCTGAAAAATTACTCCAGTACTTTTTTACCCTTCAGTTGCGTAATTCTTGTAATTTAAAAAAATTGTTTGGTTTGATAATTTGTGTAAAAAGAGATAAGCAAATTATGCTCTACAACATTTGAGTTTCATCCTGATGAAGGCTAAACAGAAATGGTGGATGGACAGAACCTTTTATGGTTTAGTGTGGGCTTGGTAGTGTAGGTTAGTGGTTGGACTGGATGATCTTAAAGGTCTTTTCCAACCTAAACGATTCTATGATTCTATGATTTTATGTTTCAAAGTGGGATCCACTATTGTCCATAGAGGTGTGCTGGTTTGTTCTACAGAATTGTGGTACTGCTTGTGTAGGGTCAGGTTGGAAAGGCACCCAATCTATTACTCTACTAGCAGTAAATATCAATGAATGAGAGGTTAAAACAGTCTAATACAATAACATTGTTCTATTTATTCCATTGAAAACCTTAGCCTTCCTATTTCTTTTGCTGTGCTGTGTGTGAGCTGTGTGTGAGCTAAGGATAGGCATCGAGAAGCATGTTTTGCTGTACTGTGTTTAGCTGCATGTACCCTGATATGTTGCAGGCAGGTAAATTTGGTTGTGGATTTCTTGCATGTTAGCTATTCCATGCTAACTTTCCTTCTGCATACTCTTGTAAATTCAGCTAGTAAAAACAGTTAGTGGTGTGTACATTTTGTTTAACTTGGGTCATCAAGACGCAAATATGTAGAATGTTTCACAGCTTCTGAGCTCTTTCACATTTGTAATGAAAAATAATTACCATGCAACCTACACTCAGGGTTACCAAATGGGAAGGTTAATGTTTTTCATTGTTTTATATTTTTTTTCACCTCCTTCTTTGTATCTCAGTTATGACTAAACTGAGATGCAAGAAAGCTCTTCTGTAACCTTGCAGAATCAAACATGGTGATATCAAATGTAGCATTTGTGGTGATGATACATAAGAAAAAATCAGTACTTTCATTTTGTTTCCTGATATGCTCATCCTCAACACCATGCTCAGGTATGTTTAACATCAGTCTTTGCTTGAAAGGGTTTTTATTTTATTTCTATGTTTTATTACACAGGGATAATGTCTGGTGTTACTAGAGTGAAAGGGAGTTTTTAGAATTTTTTATTTAAGACAGAGATTGAAAGTCAGTAATCTGATTATTATGCAGCTTTGGGGTGGGTTTTGGTTTTTTTTTTTTTTTTGGTATAACCTATAGAAAATATTTAGAAAAGCCTTTGGGCTAGGTATTGTACTTCACTTGAGGTACGGGTGAAGTCCAAAATTTTATCCTTTTCTTGTGGTGTTATGAGAAACAGGGGCAACTCTTTGACCTATCTAATTTCTTCTCCTGCCTTTGTGCCCTAATTTACTTGCTTTTACCCTGCATTCCCAGCATTTTCCTTTGAGTGCATGCTATATCTATCCAATTCCTCCTGACAAACATTTCAGATTGGCTGGAAACAAACCTTGGAACTTCATTTGGAAGAATTGCCCCCAGCTGGACACCAGCTACATCTAGGGATCCTATGTGTCTCTTACCTGGAGCACTGGGGCAGAGCAGAGCCAGAAAACCTTTTATTTCCATTGAAAGCTAGTGTGATGTTTTGGGGTTTTTTTATTTCAAGTGAAACCCATTTACTTGAATTTGAATTTTACATGCAAGTTTGGTATCTAAGGTACAAGTTTAATGGAAAGACCTGTTCTCTTCTTAAACCCCACAATCTCATCACACATTAAGAAAGTGAACCTACTTTAGCTTGTATTTTCTATGGGGAAAAGCTCTTAGAGATTCCTCAATATTTTAAGATTTTTTTAAAAGCTTTTTAAAATTGGTTTCACCTCAGTGATATGATTAAACTGTGAAGCCGAAATTCATGCTTTCCCAACTTATATTTCAAAGTAATATTCTGGACTGTTAGACATTATTTATGAGTAATTTTAGCTGTTAAAAAATGTTTTTCTTAGTTAATTTCTTACTTGTTTTCAAGGCAAATAACTCTATTCATTGATTAGATAAGCTTAATCTGAGTTATTATTGTAACAAACTAAAGGTAAAGAACATGCTGTAATTCCTAAATGCTCATTCCCTATTCTATTTGTTTTGTTTTAGCAGATGTGCTGCTTTTCACAGCACTTTGTGCATCAGAATTGTTTATAGTCCCAGTTTGGCTAACTATAATATAAAATATTATTGGTTGTGGGTAAGGACATAGAAATCTACAAGTATTTAAATGTTTGGAATAAATATGCCATTTTCTTCATTGCTTAAACACTTCTAATCTCTTCTCTACCTTCATTAAATTTGTGAAATTGCTGTAATCATCATTTGTGGGCGTATGTGTTAATCTTGATTATATGATAAATGGGGGTGTGGTTTTTAATCACTATATAACTAAGGAAACAATCATAATCTCATACAAGATAGTATAATACAAATTAAACTGTTGAAGTCTTAACTGTAAGTGCTAATGGACTGAAATGTGATTTAAGTGTAGTCCAGATTAAAACTGAAGATTTCTGAGACTATATTTTTGAAGGTTGATTTTTCCTGGTATAGACTCAATACAACCTACTCCTTCACTTATTCAACAAACACGAGGCCAGTTTCTTCCTGTACTTTGGTGGTGTTCCAGTGGACTTTCTGGAGAAATCTGTGGAATAGATATATTCAGGGAGGATAGATGTATGAAAAGATAGTTCTTATTTGAGAGAAATCTCACAATTATGCTGTCTGATAAAATGAACAAATGTCTTATCAAGAAGGGAGGGGACTCCTAGTCCCTCCAAAACTCTGCAAACTGTGTAAGATATCATTTGTTTCCGATCATTTTCCATGCAAACTTCTGCCAGAATTTTGGTTTGATTTGGTTGTGCTTTTGCTTTTTTAAACATCTTTACATTGTCTTTATATATTAGCTAAGATGCTTCTTTACTAATAAGCTTTGAGCATGCTACTGAGACAGTGTCAAAGAAGAAAGATATATGAAGATGATAATTTGTAGAATGTCTTTCTCTCTGTCATTGTAGGTAGCTCTTGTTATATTTATCTGCAGGAATTTTGAAGTGCAAATGTATTATCTTTTTCCTGAAGTATCCATTTTTCAGATTACTGTTCATTTAAAAGATTTTTTTGGGTTTTTTTTTTTGTCTTGTCTATAAAACTAATTTCTTATTTTAGAAATAAAAAAGTGATCTTTTTACTTAATTTTCTTCATTCCTTACTCTTTTCAAGCACTCTCATACAGTTTTTTTTCTGTGTTTGTTTTGTTTTACAGAACAAAATTTTATTCTCTATAAGCAAGTCAGTTCATAGATAAAAAAATGCAACATTTTTCTGCTTCTAGCAAGGAATTAGTTTTGCACAGCCATCTCTAAATTGAATTAATTTGCAGATGGTCCTCTTATCTGATTAAAGCCTCAGGGTTCAGAGTACTGACTGACCTCTGCAACTTTAAATTTTTTGTTCTTTGTTTTAAAGCAATTTATTTATCAGTTCTAATGTCCAGGGTTTTATCCATGAAGCTTTTAAGCTTATTAGGAACCTGCCATCTGGAACAGTATATTAGCAAAAGCTTCTCAAAGGAATCTGTTATAATTACAACATATTTGTTTAGATGTGTGTACTTAAAATATATTTCTGCTCATCAAGGTTTAGAAGTCAACTTGGATTCCACTCCTTTCAACTACGATTGTCTACTTCTAACATTACAATTTTTTCCCCTTTTGCTTTTAATAAATCTTTGCTTTGTTTTCATGTTGGATTAAATAATCCTGAAATAATCTGATTATGAATATGTAATTTATAACAGAAATTGATCTTTCAGTCAAATATGCATATACAGTGAATTAAAAATTGAGGAGACAGGATACATAATCTAAAAGAGAGCAGATGACCTATTTGGAGGGTAAATCTTGATCTTGATTTCTATGACATACATGAACAGACAACAAAATATAAGCTCATCAAGTCACACCAGTTACTATTATGTAAATGACATACTTCACATTGCTACTATATTTTTTTCCATTGAGTATAACTTTGATAAATATCAAGCATAGGTAATTAAGCTTAATAAAACTGTTCTATTCTTCAGACTAAGCTTATTTATTATAATTGATATAACATTGCTACTTATCATATTTTTCGTCCAAACCAATTTTTTAATGATAGAATTTATTTTAGCAATTTTCTAAATTTAAAAGAAAAACTACAAACATAATATTTTATAATTTTGTTTTTCAATTATTTCTTCAAATGAAGAATGTTTGTTTACTGTTCAAAATGCATATATTAATACTGTTACGTTACAAATGTGAAACACACTAGCATGAAGTTATTAAAAAGAAATGGTAAACTGAGTTTATTTAAACTATTTAATTTCTTGAACTCAGTGAAAATATTTCAAACTTTTTTCCCTAGTAATTCTATTTTTTCCCTTTATAATATCAGCATTTCTCACAAGATGGTAAAAGCATTTATTACCCAAGAATGCTATTTGCAAATGACATAGGATGGAAAATGAGAGGCCACAATTTTGCAATAAGTCTGTTTACAATTTCCTTCCACATGATGCAATAACATGCAGAAACACCCAGATTTGCTTGGAGCAACAGTCATACACCTACACATCCTAGGGCTGCATTGCTCAGATATGATAACCCCACAGCTTGGAAACCAAGTAACTATTTTAATGTGGAATTGGACCCAGATATGTTGACACTGATTCTTCTAGCTCTGGAATGACTTTGAAATGCTTTGTACTGTGTAAAGTAGACATATAATTTATGTCTTCAAACTGCTGTAACTCAGATAGGTGACAAAGGGAGTCACCTGTGGTCAGTGTGGCCTGTTGCTCTTTGTCTCCTGAGTCTGCCCACAACTCATAGAATCATAGAATGGTTTGGGTTGGAAGGGACCTTAAAGGTCATCTAATTCCAACCCCCCTGCCATGGCCAGGGACACCTTCCACTAGACCAAAGCTCAAAGCTCCATCCAACCTGGCCCTGGCCTGGAGCACTTCCAGGGATGGGGCATCCACTTATGGGCTGCTGGGAGTCTTCCACGTTAAAACTTTGAATCTTCAAGACCATGTTGTCATAACAACTGGAGGACTTTAAAACTCACAGGCTTCATTTTTTTTTTTTTAGGTACTGCAGGAGGACCATGTTATATTTATGTCTAAGTATTTTGTCAAAGGCTCAGCTTTACTGTAAAAAAAGAAATCATCTAGTCTTTGTATATGCAGCCCATGAGAAATAAAATTTAGGCAGCTTATCAAAAAATATTTTATATCCAGGCTCAATTTATAAGTTAACTCTTTCAAACATGATGCTTAATCTTTAGTGATATTGTGAGTTAAGCAGGAATTTAACCATTATTTCAGTCCTGTCTATGTGATTTACTTATAAGAGCATTTTGGGAATATTCTATTAATCAGTTTTATAGCTTGGTTTATGATACTAAATACCCCATATTCATCTTTTAATCATTTGCTAGTAACTGTATTATGGAGCTGAGATATCTGTTTCTTGGCTAAGAATTACACTACTTTTCTGTTGGGAACCTTGTTTTCAAACCCCTCCTTTTGGTAGTCTCTCAATACAAATTGATCACTGGTGTTCTGTATGCTGTGTTTTGGCTCAGAATAGAGCTGGTTTCAGCTGTTTCAGAACAAAGCCTGATAAGTTCGATAAAATTCTGGAACTGTTTTCACTTTTTTGGTCTGGCTGGAAAGTTGTTAGTATAAATTTAGAGGATCATGAGGTGGTTGGAAGATAGTTTCTAGTGATGTGTGAAGTAGCCCCCAAATTTATTTGACTTACCTTAAAGACAGCTTCTAGAAATTCTTCCAGCTTCTGGCAAACCTGGAAGCTCCTGCCAGCCCTCTCTAGATAACATGAAATACAGCATAGAAACTATAGCACTGGGCTCTGTGTTATTGCAGGATTTCTCCATCCCTGAGGAATTATCCACAGGAAAATTCAGTATAACTGATGCCAGTACTCCAGTGCATGAAAGCCATAGCATTAAGGTGATTTCAGTTCTTCAGATCATGAAGGTGATTATCACTTACATGTACATGTGAGCGATGCTAAAACATCTAGAGTATACAAAAATCTTACATTTTTTTTTTCAATGATAAACAATGAATTTTTTTTTCCTTATCTCAGGATCCTTTAGTTTATGAAGAACATATTGGAGAGTCCAAATTATGCAGTTAGTGGTCAGTGGAAAAGAGGTAAGCTCTCCAGCAGTTTAAATCTGACAGAGTACTCCCATGAGCAAAAATTATCACAAAGTGGAGGAAGTCTGTGAAAGTCATGTTTCAAGTTAAGAAACATACATTTTCTTATGATCATAGGAGCTTGGGAAAACTGTATGAACTCCACTGACACAACTATACATTTTTTGTAGCTGAGCAACCTGCTCTAGTTAAAGCTGTCCCTGCTCACTGCAGGGGGGTTCGGCTGGGTGACCTCTAAAGGTCCCTTCCAACCCAAAGCATTCTATGATTCCATGATTCTATGAAAACTAGTGTATTGTGTGTGTAATGTATGAATGAATAGAAAGAGATTTCATTTTCTTAACTGCTTCTAGGGTCTTCTTTTTAGGAATGTTAATCTGCTGAGTTATGTTTGTGAAAAATAGAAGAAACTGGGGAACGCTTTCATTGTAGTTTTTCTCCAATTTTACATGACTTGAGTGAATCTACTTGATGTGAGTTACAAGAAGGGAACCATAAGAATCGAGCCCTTGAATTATGGTGTGGAACTACAGCATCTTTGATCCTTTTTTGTGAACTTTAGGGCAAAGAAGCACGAGGTCATGATGGTATGACCTCTTGTGATTTCAGACCTTTAATTTTCATTTACATTCAAACTGAACTGTGCCTTTAATATTTTATGTCATAAAATTTTTGTTTAATGAGATGAAGAAACTGTTACTCCCCTTGGCAGCTATTCCAGTGACTGACAATTCTCATTGTTAATACAAAAATCTATGTGTTTACTAAAACAGAAATGGATAGCAGTTACTATCAATTCTACAAATGGAAATGGAATTTATTTATAGGTTCACTAGAAGTAAAACCTAGAAATAAAACAAAATCAGTGCTGAAGAATTAAAATAAAAATATATTAATGGTTGAGGAACAAGAAAACCTTTGAGGGAAATAAATAATTTACTGTCCAAAGCTAGGAAGAAGTCTAAAAAATGTTTATTAGAACATTATTAAGCCAGGAGTATTCCAGGTTGCCATTATCCCCTTACTAAGATATTTTTGTTTCATTCAGTGAATATAGGGCTCTCAGAAGCATGTTTTGTCTTAAAAGTTTCAGTGTTTACTTTTTCTTCTCATTATTTACTTTGAATTTGTACTTCACAGAAAATCCTGAAAATGTTTTTTAAAATAATAATAAAAAAAATTTGCTGTCCACCGGAATTCTTCTTCAATCATAATCGTTTATAATTAATATCATTAAGTTCTGAATGATCAACAATCCTAAAACAAAAATACAAAACACTTAATACAAAAATAATGCCATTAACTCTTATGCATAATTTTTACTTATCATACCTTTACAAATAGGTCATACTAAAGATATTAAAATTATACTAGGCAATCCACTGGTGGAGAATTTCCTTTTAGTGTAGCAAATTTCCATTTTTTTATTGGCAAGTAGTCACCCTGTTGTTATTTTTACTTGCTCTGTTGATCTTTTCTTTGGCTTTCTGAACTATTAATCTCCTTCTGAAACAGCCTCTCAGTACCTCTCACTGAACAAGATTTCTCTGTATAAAACCTCATACATGCTAACAGATCCTTTGCCATACATAATCTGTTCAATGCTCTGATTATTAATTTTTTGGTATTATTTCATTAAATCTTCAGAGCTGCTTGGAGACAAGTCCAGCAGCACTCATAATCACCACACTGACTGTGATATCCTATAGGAATATGAAAAAAAACCACCAAATTGAAGTTGTTTGGAATAGATGTAGTCATAGCAATTAAAAGGATGCACTCCCACTCCCTTAAATTTGGCTAACTTTGCAGCACAAGAAATCCTTGTTTTTCACTTTGTCCTTTTTAGACAGATTGTTTAGCATCTGGCAATATTTGTTAGTCAAAATGTTAGTCAGCTACAGTGATGAAATTAAATTACTCTGTTGGATAAAAAATGTCAATCATACAATATATGAAATTTACAGAAACTGTTGTTCTGTTCAAAAATATTTTACAAGCTACATGCATATTATTGAAATCCAGTTTGTGTATAATAAGGGGTACCATCATAGATGCTCTCAGCCAGCTCCACAAATCAAGCAATCACTTCTTACTCAAAATTATCCAACACTAGTTACAATTTTCATCCATATGATATTTGTCCAAAGTACAGAAAGGCTTTCACACTAATAGCAGGTACAATTGTTCTGATAAATACCACATGGCATAGTTTGGCAAATGTTCTCCAACATTCTGGTGAAATCAGATTTTTTATTTTATGGTTTTGGTTCAGAGGTGGCTATCACTGGCAAACTGAATGCAGATGAGAGAGATTTTAATTAAATCCAGTTGTTAATTCTGTGAAACCTGCCATCTGATTTATATTTTTTCTGGACCCACAAGCATTTTCAGATAAGGTGTTTGTGCCAAGTGAATCTTTTTGAGAGTGCATCCACAATGACATGTTCTTAACCCTACTGTCACAATGAGGGTTTTCCCATTAATTTCACTGAAACTAAATGAGCCTTTTCATGCAGTGAAGATGGACCAGAGACCTCTCTTCATATAGATATAAACATCTGCCAATGACCAACTTCATTAACAACTGATCTTAAAGTATCCCTTAGTGTTTTAAAGGTTTAGATATCCAGTACTATATATCATTTTATCTATATTTATATATACACACATGCACACACAAATAGGTATTGTTAGCGTGTATCACTTTACATTTCTACTGCTGGAACATTATTTGTGGCAGTGAAAAATCCAGAAATCTATGCACTATGTGCACACATTCTGGGTTACAGAAGGTGCAAGAAAAATGAAGACCAATGTGTGTGTCTTGACAGCTCTTTATCAGTCTCTTTCAAAAGGAGATGGCTTAAGCTTAAATGCCCTTACAGAAAAGCAGAGTATCTCTCTATGTATATGAGAAAAAGGGCACAAATATTATTATTTGAACTCACTAGTAATGACACTCAGCTGAGACCATCACAAAAGTTCATCTCCTCTCCAGTCAGCAACTTTGATTTCTCTTTACCTGTTCTTCCTTGTAAGTTACTTTCCTTCCGGATTAGAGTGATTTTTGCTCAAATTTAAATGGTTATGTCCAGATTTCTTGTCAAAATATAGCTGAAGGTAATGCCTATGTTGTTTATTGCCAAAGAAGAGGGAAGGGAGGGAATTCTCTTACCTCACTGTTGTTCCTGGTATGCTCCTTGTACTGAACAGTACACATCATTGCTTTATTCCACTCCTTATTAACAACCGTATTAGCAAAAGTTGCAAGGTCTGAGCTGTTGTGCAAGAGCTTGCTGCAAAGTTCTTTGGCTAGCACACTTAAACAGTACACTAACCTTGTAAAATTAGCAGCATATAGAAAAACTTTTACATTTAAACTCTTAAACTTTTAACTCTTGAAGTTATTAACTTAAAAATTCCAATATACACCTCATATCTCTAATGAGGTATGTAGTACCATGTAATATTGTTATGCAGACCATTTTCATAATCTAGATCAGCACATGTTGTGTTTACCTTAGGGTAAGGCTCACATTCCTACACGTAATCACAGTATGTCTGATTCCCTCATCACATGAGCTAGGAGCACATGTGGAAATGGAAAAGACAAGAAAGACTGGGACACCTTGTCAGGCAAAGAGCCCTTGATCGGTTTTGCATATCTATATTCTGCTATTAATTGTCTTTAACTACACATTCAAGGGCCTTTTGGAACTATACTTTTTGATAGCTGGATTTCATAGTTTTTAAAGTTCTGTATCAAGTCTAATAAAGAAGTTACATTTGCTTATTTTTAGCTTGATCCAAAAGTAGCCACAAAATACGTATTTCTTTATATTGACTAGATACAGTGGGATCTAGTGTTTTATCTTTGTGTTTGTGAACAAAATTTCAAAGCTTGGATTATCTGCTCTCTTGGGAAATCTGGAAATAAGCCCAACCTCAAAGCTCTATTAAATAAATAAAACTATAATTCTGATAAAAATAATATCAAAGCTCTCAGGTCAGCCAAAAATTATACTGTAGCTTATAGTTTTGATGGAAGAGAAATAAAAATTACATACAAACCCAAACCATTTTGATACCTCTTGCTTTTAAAGGCATTCTCCCCTATTATATTGACAATAACATGAACATTGAGATGACTGTCCATTTATTCTAGAGGTTAAAAGAAGTTCAGATTCATTGTTCATTTAGAACATCTTGTTCAATAACAATGTTTCTTTTTTCCCCATGAATTATGGTGATTTATGTGCAGTACTTTTCTGGGAAGAACTACTGTTCACTGGAGAATTGGTTGAGCTCAAAAAAGTACATTTAATTTAGGACTGCAGGTTTCACTTGAATAAGATTGATATAGCCCAATGTCCCCTAGATATGAACTGAGAGAACAAAACCTATTTTCTTCAAAAGTATTAGAAACACACCTGGGAACATTAGACACAGGACTGTAAACCCTGTCTTACTGCAACAGATAATATTCCCTAGTAGAAGGGAAAATACAGAAGTTATCCTACTGTATGTATGAATGCATCCTCAATGCCAGCATAGTCACATGTAGCAGGTCAATTTGAATGTTCAGTTTACCATGTTGTTTAGGCACTATTTGCCTTCAGAAAAATGTATATTTCTCCCTTAGAAAGAATTGTACTAGAGGTGAGGTACCAATGAAAATGTTGTCTTGAGTAGCTTATGAAGCTTAAGATGCCTCTTCCAAAGTTAACATATGAGAGGTTCTATTTGGAAATAGTTCCTCTAGCTGTGGACTTCTGCTTTCTTTTTGAGTAGGTATTGGTTGCTGGTAAACTCAGCTGAGCACAGATCACACAGTAATTTCCATCTGAAATGTCTGTGGCAAGAATATTTCCTCTCTGCAGAAAACAAGGAAGGGAAGAAAAGGTGAAGGAACATATCCTTTTGAGGCTTTGGTATGGAGAGAGAAAACCATTGGAGAATGCACTATGATGTAAAAGTTAATTTTTACATTCCTGTTCATTGTGTATATTCATATTCATATTCCTTTATGCTTTGACTCAGCACTGCTCCAGGAGTATAACTAAAGATGAAGTAAAGAATAGAACAACTTATGCGTGCCTTGTAGGGTCTTCTCATCTCCATGCCCTCATACAGTATCCTGCCCATTCATGTATCAGGAATGCTGTGGCCAGCAGGAGCAGGGAGGTGATTGTCCCCCTGTACTCGGCGCTGGTGAGGCCGCACCTGGAATACTGTGTCCAGTTTTGGGCCCCTCAATACAAGAAAGACATTGAGGTGCTGGAGCGTGTCCAGAGACGGGCAACAAGGCTGGTGAAGGGTCTGGAGCACAGGCCTTATGAGGAGCAGCTGAGGGAACTGGGGTTGTTTAGCCTGGAGAAGAGGAGGCTGAGGGGAGACCTTATCGCTCTCTACAACTACCTGAAAGGAGGTTGTAGTGAGGTGGGTGTTGGTCTCTTCCTCCATGTAGTTAGCGATAGGACGAGAGGAAAAGGGCTCAAGCTGCTTCAGGGGAGGTTTAGTCTGGAAATTAGGAACAATTTCTTCACGGATAGAGTGGTCAAGCATTGGAACAGGCTGCCCAGAGAGGTGGTGGAGTCCCTATCCCTGGAAGTGTTCAAAAACCGGGTAGATGTGGCACTTGGGGACATGGTTTAGTCTAGTCTACCCTTGATTGGTTTAGAGTGGACTTGGTAGTGTAGGTTAATGGTTGGACTGATGATCTTACAGGTCTTTTCTAACCTAAACGATTCTATGATTCTATGATTCTGTGTGCAGTAAGCCACCTTCACAAATATCAGTTCTGCTGTGGCCAAAGGGTCCTGTATTCTTTTTTTGTCAGTAGATGTATTGCAGATATATCCTATGTATTTTCATAATTCCCAAAGTAAAACTGTCAGGGTTTTATTAGGAAAGAGATAAACATCTTAGCCTGCAGCCTGCCGTGAAAATCATTAGATATACTTCCCTAGATGTAAATTACACTCCATCTCAATAAGATAATTTCTCTGTCTGTTAACTGGGTCTCTGCAAGAAACACAAGACAATAAAATATAAATTAACATAAATAATCTTAAACCACACTATATTAAATGGATGTTGCATATATTTTGAGGTATTTGAGGTGATGTTAACAAATTACAGCTCCATTTCCTACACGACACTGATGTAAAAAGAATATTGGTTTTGATTGGAAAGAATTCTGTTAAATGTAAGTGCGAATTTCCATTTGTTTTGGAGTTTGTGTAGCAAAAAATACGATCAATGAGAGTCACTAACAGCCCTTTAAATGCACAATACCAAACTGGATGGTTGGAAGTTGTGTTCAAATTTATTCAGGTGAGAAATGATCACAGTTCAGAATTTCACAGATGAATTCAACTAGTAGATCTTGAAGGAGCCTTCGCTATTGATAAGAAGCACAGCATCAAAGAGTTGCTTCAAATATTTTAGAGGGGCTTTTTAAGATGTATGAAGTTAAAAACAGATGTGTAATACTTTTTTTCAGCTGCTAAGTTCTTGGATAAAATAAGGGTAGCAATGCTGAACAGCAATTTGTATTTAAGAACTATAAAAAAAATCGGGGTGGGGAGGGGCCTTTACATGGCTAACCCTTCAGGTGAGTTAATATGGATCCCAATTTGAGTGCAAAATTACTCTCTAGACCAGAGTAAATCATAAACCTCTTGATTTACTTTGATTCATAACATCTCTTTCTCAGGCATGTCTGCTACTCAGATCCCTGCTCAGTGCAATACTTTCTGTTTGATACTATAAATTCCTTCTATACATTATGCACAGTTTAGATGCCCCTTCAGGAAGCTGTTACAGGATTGGAGACTCTGTATACTTGGGGGCATGATGAAGTCCTTTCAGTTATCCTTAAAAGTCAGGAGCCCAGACTTTAGATTCAGTATATTGTGTACATGTCCTCCCTGTGTCAGAGCTGAGACTTGGTGCTCCCCTGCGTCACCTTTTCCCCAAAGAGAGCTGTGGCTCCATGCTGCCCGCTGCCTGCTTGGCAGGCTTGTGATCGGTGGCTGTAAGGCATTCAGTTTAATGCAGCAGCCCACAGCCTCTGCGGAGTTCTGTGGGTCTAGCCTCTTCTAGCCTTTTCGGTTCACAAACAAAACAAGCAGGCATTGTTGTGTCGCTTCATGTCAGCAGTAAATCAGGACCTAGCTGCATATCCCCCTCTTGTAATGAACCTAAGCTTTCTAAAACATTTTTAAGCTTTTTTAAAAAAATATGCAAGTATTCCATGGCTTTCCAAGTATTTTACAGTTATTTAATTAGTCAGATGGATTGTTTTGTTGTTTTGTTTTTCAATCTTGTATTGTAGCTGTCTAGTTTTCTCAGAACCTGGCTGCTGGCAGCTTTCGCTCCAGACTGGTGGTGCTGCTGTTTTAGCCAGGTGCTGGCTGATGTTGCCAATAGAAGCATCTCAGGGATAAAACTACACTTTTCAGAAGTGCGCTCTTAATTTTGACTTCTGAGAATGTTCCCTTGGAGGCTTTGGCACTGCTACTTTGTGTATGAACCTGCTAGCCTGGATACAAATTCTCCCATTCTTTGGTCAGTGTGATCTGAGTAATAGCATTTTCGTCATCATCTCCTCTCTTATCTGCGTGTAATGGCTTGGGTATTGTAGTGTTCCCCAGTCAGCTTACAGGACACATGATTGTGGCATTGCTGCGGTGTGATAGCTTTTATGGGTTTCCAGCTGTTACAGTTTTTGAGGTAAATTAAATAGTTGTCAGTGCAAATTGCTGGTTTTTTCATGTTTGTGCTAGATGCTTTTTTCTTGCGCACGCAACAGTATATTATTACCTAAGTATTACTTTTCCAGGCTTTTAACATTTCAAGATTGATGTGTAAGATAGGCAAGTATATTGTTATAACTTAGCAGATCAAACTCTCTTTTTTAATGAAATAGCTTGGTCTGGGAGTTAATCTCTTCTGTAGATACTAAAATAAATTATGACCTACTTATTGAGTAGCTAATGAGCTTTTGGGCTTTCATATCTTATTATCTGTATATCTCCTTTTAGGTGCACTTTATATCATGTGCTGAACTTTTCAAACACTGATTTGAACTTTTTCTATAAACCAGAAAGAAGCTTTTCCTTCTCAGCTTCTTTCAAATAAAAATATCTACAGGGGAAAAACATGTGCAACCTCAAGCTCAGTTTAATTTGTCTTTTCATGTTGTCTGAAAACTGACCCAAGCATTTATTATGATACATAAGGTCTCTCTTGCTCAGTTAAAACTTTCTTTATATAGCATATTTCAGTGCTTTGTAATTCTTCTCTTTCTGTGAAATAATTCAGATACGGAAGATCATCTTAAGAATACATTTAAATCATACTGGTATGACATTTGATTTCTGCACAGGGATCTCCCATCACACAAATGGAATCAGATCACATCACACATCAAATCTATGTTTGAATCAAGAAACCTAGCACCCTACACTTACATTATTCTTCCTGTATCTTCAAAGTTCATTAGTCCCATGTACTAGTTCATCCTTACTGAGCAGGTAGAACTGAACTTCATATTCTGCAGCAGACTGATTTTCAGTTTATACTAGCTTAGTGAACACAGCAAATCAAGATTCTATTTAGCCTGGCTACAAAAGATAAATAGCAAACAAAAATAAAAACTCTTTAGACATATAAGTGTTCTCTATTTACTAATGACTTTGGTAGGTTTCATTCAAAGTATATACTGGAGCTGAAGTGTCTTTCCTGAAAAATCTCTCCAGATCCCTTTCCATCACAGAACTGCAAGAGTGTGGGCAAGAAAATATTGTATTTCCTAGTTTCCAAGGTGGGATCAAGCATAAACAACTATCTCTAGTAAATGTTTTTTAAACTTCATCAAATGATTAAAACCATTTCATCAAATCACTAAACCATTCCATGTCCACCTTGAGTAACCTATGTTACTATTCCAGCAGTAAGAGAAATTTTCTTCTTCCAGTTTGTCAAATCCTGTTTTTTAGGATTCTGTCTGTAATCTTTTCAAAATTGTTTTAGCAAAGATTAAACAAGACTTACTCTTGGTAGAGAAGGAGATTGGGCTTCTCAAACTCCCAGACTTAGGGCTTTAAGCAATGTTTTCTGTACAAGATGCTCTCATCAGTGAGCTGAAAGGGGCTGTGTTAAATTCTAAGTGCACAAGATAAATTATATTTTCATTTATTGAATTGTTATTGTATTATTTTTATATTAAAACTGAAGCCGTTCCTGTGGTTCAAGTAGAAAACAGTAAAGAATAATTTTGTAATTTGTATGTGTATGTATGGAGATAAATCATCATTTTTCATGGCAAATTTCTGGAGTCATATATTTTATCTAAGAACTAAGAGCTGTTTCCCTTAAATGAAATTTCAGATACTGTTTCTTTGTAGTATAGCTATCTTACTCTTTATCAATATATATTACCTTTAGTGGTGTCTGAATACAGTGTTCAGTGCATAAATGTCACAAATTTGGTGAAAAAATCTCAGGTGTTTAATTCCCTATTTGTGGAGATACGTAGGTGGTAATATTACTGGAATCAATTTTGTTTTGTAAAGTTTTCTAAATTACCTGATTCAGACAGATGTAGAGTCTTCAAACTATGTGTAATAATGTTGGCTTAGATGTCCACTTGTATTATAGTCTCTTTTCTGGCTGAGAGTGACTTGATTGAATCTGATTATAATATTATTCCACTTATAACTCACGTTCTACGAAAATTTAATTGTATAACAATCAGACGTGCAGATGCTAAAAACATCCAACCTACAGATAAACTTCCTAATTCCTCACAGCAGGTTAGCTGTAGCTATGGTAAGCTCTTTTGGGTAAGTATGTTCTTATGTTTCCAATAACACTGTGCTGTTGAATTATTTTTGTGGCTGTCATAATTTACAAACTTGGTCATGACTGATAGTATGGTTCCTTCTAGCAAAAGAAGATGAAGAACATTTTGTACAGTTCTCAGTGAAGCAACAAAAGTCACCACGCTGCATGAAACTCTGAGCAGAAATTAGTGAACCTATGTGAGCTGCTGGGCAGTGAATGCAATTGGAAGAAATAAGACATTGCTAGTCTGCAACAATGTATATGTGTGCATTAGTGCCAGAAAGCCAGCAGAAACTGAAAGGAGCAATCCACAGCAATATACAGCAAGCAGGCAGTATAGCAGACTACAGGCTTTGATTGTGGCCTTCCTTTTCTTTTTTTCTCTCAGCTATCCAGCTTCATATACACCAAATACAGACATTGAAAGTGAGGGTCTGTCACTTTATTTATTCACCTTCCAATCCACACCTCATACTGTGGTTGAATAGGTAATAGTATCAGGTTTGCATGACAAGGTTTCGGTAGTGGGGGGACTACAGGGGTGGCTTCTGTAAGAAGCTGCTAGAAGCTTCCCCTATGTCCGATAGAGGCAATGCCAGCCAATGCCAAGACAGACCTGCTGCTGGCCAAGGCTGAGCCAATCAGCGATGGTGGTTGCGCCTCTGTGATAAAATATTTAAGAAGTGGAAAAAAAAAAACCCTGCACAATTGCAGCTGAGGAAGGGGGTGAGAATATGTGAGAGAAAAAACTCTGCAGACACCAAGGTCAGTGAAGAAGGAGGGGGAGGAAGTGTTCCAGGTGCCAGAGCAGAGATTCCCCTGCAGCCCATGGAGAAGACCGTGGTGAGGCAGCTGTGCCCCTGCAGCCCATGGAGCTAACAGTGGAGCAGATATCCACCTGCAGCCCGGGGAGGACCCCACGCTGGAGCAGGTAGATGTCTGAAGAAGGCTGTGATCCCATGGGAAGCCCGGGCTGGAGCAGGCTCCTGGCAGGACCTGTGGCCTTGTGGAGAGAGGAGCCCAGGCTGGAGCAGGTTTTCTGGCAGGACTTGTGACCCCGTGGGGGACCCACGCTGGAGCAGTCTGCTCCTGAAGGACTGCACCCCATGGGAAGGACCCACATTGGAGAAGTTCATGGAGGACTGTCTCCCATGGGAGGGATGCCACGCTAGAGCAGGGGAAGAGTGTGAGGAGGAAGGAGCAGCAGAGACAACGTGTGATGAACAGACCACAACCCCCATTCCCCATCCACCTGCGCCACTTGGGGGGATGAGGTAGAGAAATCAGGAATGAAGTTGAGCCCGGGAAGGAGGGAGGTGTCAGGGGAAGGTGTTTTAAGATTTGATTTTACTTCTCCTTACCCTACTCTGATTTTGATTGGCAATAAATTAAATTAATTTCCTCAAGTCGAGTCTGTTTTGCCCATGACAGTCATTGATGAATGTTCTCTCCCTGTTATCTCAACCCATGAGCCTTTCATTGTATTTTTCTCCTGCTGTCTAGCTGAGGAGGGGGAGTGATAGAGCGGCTTGGTGGGCACCTGACATCCAGACAACAGCAATCTCTTGTAATCAGTAATCTCTTGTAAACAGTAATGCTCTGAAAATGAACCAGAGCTGGTAGTGATCAAGGCCATTGCCAGAAGAGTGTTGTTCAGTCTGTTCAGAAATGTCACGTAGCAAAGTTTAAGAAACTCTTGTGGCCATGATGGTTAATCACTGCCTGGATTCTGTGGCTGTGAATTCACTGTGTAGTGCTAGGAAAATTACTTAAAGTGCCTGCAGCAAGTCACTGATGTCTTCCACATGTCTGTCTATGGAACTTGGGGCCTGGAATGCATGAATAATTAAACTGTTTTAGGATCTGTCCTATGAACATGAAAAGTCTCTTATGTGATTGAGAGCTTTAAAAAAAATCAGATGGCTTAAAAGCATAGTCACATTCAATGATTTTAGCATTAATTTCTCTGTGTCAGCTCCTGATACATTAAATAGGGATAATAGCGATCACAAGTAATTTTTGTCTCAGACGGGAATTGTGGTGATAAATGCAGCGATAGGAGAACCATAGAAAGCCCCATGACAAAATTAATAACTCTGTGTTCAGTACAGAATTCAGATAATGTGCAGTAAATAATGCATGGATCCACACAGTGAATGATAAAAAAAATCCCCCCTAACAAAAAACTAAAAACCCAATATTGAATAGCTCCACAGTCAGTGAATACTATCCATCTCAAGAACTGAATTCATTACGGGCAGTATGCTGGCGACAGTTTTCAGTTGTTGAAATGAAACTTGCACCATAGAGCACAAAGCACTAAAAGGTAGACTATAACTGGCATTTTCTGGCTCTTGACTTTTCAGAGTTAATTATGATTTTTAACACCGTTTTTGTGTGCATATAAAAAGAAGATCGTTATGTTCTAGTTATATTCAATTACATATTTGGGAATGAGAGCACATTACTTGCAGTAACCAAACATGCATTCCAGTTCTTAAAAGAGATAATACAGCTGGATCACAGCTAATGCTATGGCAAGGCTTTCCAAATAGATTTATAGCTAAGAAAATGAGGTGAGGCATCAAGATACTCTGCATCATTACAAATGCTTTATGATTCAGTGTTCCTATTCTCAGAGATTGCTTTGAAACAATGACACATCCTTTCAAAGAATACAACAAAGCAGTTCTTTTGGATTTTTATTTTAAACAATAGCTCACTTAGCAAGTACATTTTCATCTACAAAGACGTTATTAGGCAGAATTTTATATAACTAGATGACAAGCTTTTATGCATGTGAAAATGTTCACTTTGTGTGGAAATATATTAATGTATGGAATAATGCATCTGAAGAACATACGTACATTCACTTTTTGTTTGATTGCTTTTCATTCTAAGATGTGCAAGTGTTTGGTTTCTAGCTACAGTGTATTTCCAAAGTCTTAATCAGAAAATTGAATTCCTTTAATCAGTTTGTTCTCATTATAATATAATATAATATAATATAATATAATATAATATAATATAATAATTTTATTTTAATTTAATTTAAAAGTAATTTAATTTGATTGTTTTCTACAGTGCTATACTGTGTGGAAGATAAAATTTAGACAATCACCTTTTGCAGAATAACATAATAGTTACATATTGTCCCAGTTTTGTGTAAAGAACAGACTAGTCTTTAAATTGTGATTTAGGTGAAAGTTCCATTGTCCTTTTTTAATTTAAAGATTGATTTTATTTATGTGAAGAGATATCCAGGAGGTATATATTTAAGGCCTCACTTTGATTGATTCTTGAGTGTGTTGCATCATCCAAGAGGGAAAAAGGAACAAAATAGGTATCCTGCTAATGAAGAAGTCCCTCAACACCTGCATGAGGATGGAGGCTAGGTGAAGTCTGTGAGGCCAGTCATGGGTCTCCTCCAGAGTTGGTGGAGCACCTGAAAGCAGAAAATAATTTTAATAGAAATGTAACTGTGTCCAAGAAAGCTTGGTGCAGGTCCAACTTTGACATACTGCCTGTCAACTCTCATCCTTGGCAACCATCACTTATGCTAGTAGATTGTGCCTGGCATATAGCATGTTATGACTACTATTACCTCTGCGATAGTGTGGGCATTTTGGTGGTGGGTTTTTTTGCCTAAGCAGTTTTGAGACACAGGAATAACCTACAGAGGTGTCTCCGTTTCAGCCCTTTCAAACGAAAGTGAACATTTTCAAGCAGTTTCCTGATATTGTCAAACATATTTTTTTTTCCCTGCAACAGCTAAAAATTCTTTTAATGTGGAATTGTTTTAAATTTGCCACACATGTTTTGGATACTATGACCATTATACATTCTGTATTTCCTATGCTACATGGGATGCTAATGGTTATTCCCATATTCTATTTAATTTCTTCTTTAAATGGCAGGGCATTTTTCAAGAATGATGAGGAATGTTGCAGATATTTTAAATACAAATTATATATTTGCATATGGTTTGGGCCTAAGGAGTTCTTTTCCCTTCTGGTAGTATTTTTAAAGAAAAACTGAGGCTCTTTCAATGCATATGAATTGATGAATTACATATTTGACATTTCTAATTTACAGCAGTTCAGGTATAAAGACACAGAATTTGAATGTCTCTTTCTTCCTACTCTTGAATCTACATAGAGATTAATCTTCTACCTAAGTAATGCTACGTTATCAATCATTCATGCTGCTAAATGTCAAAGGCAAAGAACACACTGTGTAGTAAGATTGAACTCCTGTTTTAAAGAAAAAAATATTCTATTTCTCAAAGAGAAGGGAAAAAAGGATGTTTTAGTTGTTTTAATCATATTTACTTCAAAAATGCTAAGGCTGGAAATTTCCCTAGACAGTTAAAAACCATGTTGTGTTGTTGAAAAAACTTATTTTAAGAAAGACTGAACAAATTTCAGTTGTACTTTTAGTTTGACAAAGGAAAACAGTCTGCTGCCTAATGAGAGGAGCATTAAAATAGGAGACTACTAAGAGTGATGACTCAAACAGGCTGTCAATGAGATAACAGATGAAGAGGCAGAAGGGTGTAAGGCCAGAGGATAAAATACTTCAAGGTTTCTTTAGCTGTAACACATTCCAAGATGTTGGAAACTTTCATTCCCCCCTTCCACCTCCCTCTCCTCATTCTGATGTGCCTGGTTAATGTAGTTAATATGGTGTTTAATATGAAAAATAAATGCTCTCAGGCACTTGCACTTCCTGTTGGCAAGGAGGTGAGATCAGAGCTAGTGGAAACATTAGCTGAATTATATAGAGCGCTGAGATGAGAAGGAAGGATCTGAAAAGCATAGTGCTTTCTTAGTACCACTGAGAAAATACTCCTGTTTCTGGTTTGTTTTGGTTTTCTGTTTTGTTGTGGGGTTTTTTTTTTTCCCTTCATCTATTATGTCTTGTTACTGCTACAACCTGTCTGTGAGAGAGCTCAGAATAACAGGAATATACTTTCAAGTATGGAAAATTCAGGTAATATTATTATCCCTCTGTGTGTTGCCTATGATCAGATGTGTTCCTACTTCAGAACTAAGAGAAAAATATATCTTCCTTTAGCCCAAAAAGTATTTTAAAGTAACATTAAAATTTTGAATCTTTGAATGAAATATTCAAAATATTTTTTGTCCCAAAAGCTCTCCTTTTTTCTCCTTTTTTTTTTTTTTTGTGTGTCTCTGTGTGACATGACAAAGCTTTTTCTTGCAATATTCCTTGATTGGTACTGTTCTCTCTACTATATTCCTCAATGTCTGAGTGCGTCTGAAATAAAAAAGTATTGTGGGGCCATGTCAGGAGAAAAATTATTCCTTTCTTTCAAGAGGGGTAATACTTTAACAGTGTTCACTGTCAGTGTTTGAAGACAGAGTTACTTTTATTTGTTCTTTTGTCACTTCTCTCATTACCTTTGGCCCTACAAAGCAAGCAAATGCAGCTTTCAAATTCTCGTTTGAAAGAAGGTTCATATTTCTATTAACTTGAACGAATGAGGCTTGGAACTGGAATAACAAGTTGAATTTGAAGGACTTTTGCTGGTATTAGGGCTTTTAAGGCCTTTTAACAGCCTTAACTGTTAGTTTGCATGCAGTGAGAGATGCTATATGTAAAATGCATAGTAGATGTATGTTTTTCCCAAATGTTCATCACCAGTTAACAATTTTTTAACAGCAGTTTGTTTGAAATAATAAATAGTATGTATTTAATATGGGGGGTTTTGTTACCACTGAACACTTTGAGACCTATTAACTTTGGATCTTTTATTTCCCCAGGCAAATGGGAAGGAGGGGAAACGAAAGGAGGAGAGAATTGTCTTTCATTACCTAGTAATATTTACACTAGCAATAAAATAGAATGAGGTTTTAAATTATTTTGTTACTATTGTAAATAAGGGAAAGGCTAAACATTTCAAGACAGCTAGAGGTCTATATACTCATTCTGAAACTAATTTTATGTAGCAGAACAGAGTAATCAGAAAACATATATTAGTCACTATCTGCATATACATCCTTCATCTTTGTGTACAGCTGTGACAAGCAGAAATGCAGGTGTAGCTATATGCTCTCTTACTTTCAGAAAGATAAAATTATTTACCTTAATTCCTATAACAATATCAAAGTGCTTCCCAGAATTCTTCTTTGCAGGATGTGTACATTATTCTTCAGAAAGTACATCATAACACTGATGTTCTCTAAATCCAAACTTCTTGAGCATGTTGGGGATGTTAGGAACAGTCATTAAGGTGTTATTTGGAGTCATCAAAATGAATTGGTCTTTGTTAAGTGATGTTAGAAGTGCAGCTCAGGCATGCACACACACACGCACACACATGATGCTCTCTAGGTTCACAAGGTCACACACACTTGTGGATCCCTCCAGCACCAGAACGGCCCCTCTGTCCACCCGGCACCCCTGCCCAGATCCCAACCCCCTTACCTGCTTCATCATCTCTGACTCACGCACTGGTCCAGCTCAATGTTTGCTGGCCAACATGCACCACTCACACACTCATCCCTCATGCACCCCACATCCACAAGCCTTCCCGAGAGCATGGACCCCCTGCTCACCTAATACCCGGGCCCAGACCTGAGGAACCCCTGCTTGCCATTCAGTCCAGCTTAAACTTTGAAAGCAAGTTATCCGCACACAAGCCCACACACTATTGCACACACGCTTGGTTTGGGGAAGTTACAGACGTTTGTCAGCCCCCAGCAGCTGGCACCAGGCACATGGGCTGTGACCCATAGTCCTGCTCCAGCTGCCCATGCAGAGACCCTTTGTTTTGGGAACACACACCATTCCAGCCCCTGCGGCTGAAAGTTAAAGACCCCTACTTGCTCCAGCAGCTGATGCTGAGACCCCACTTGCTCCAGTAGCTGACACCACAAGCTGGGGGTGCCTACACCCCCTGCTCTGACTCCAGTATCTGGCACCTAGTCCACTCACACTGGTCCCCCCAGTAGCTGGCACAGATTCCCCACAGCACACATACACATGGGACAGACAGTGAGATTGCACAGTGAGAGAGTTGAGAAAAGATTTAGTGAGATGGTAGGACAGACTGGTGATCAGCTGCAGGGCTCAGCCAGACAAGTGTATTGACTGGCCCCATTTTACGTGTGACTGGCCCTTTTCATATCCTTTTCTGTCTACCCCCTCTCCCAGATCCCCTTCCCTTGCACATTGCCTCATCAGTTAGCATAGTCCCTTGCCCCCTGCCAACACCCTGGACCCTCAGATTTGCATCCTTATCAGTTGCAAAGTCCCAGTTTGCCTGCAGTTTCTTGGTAGTCCATCAATTAGTGTGACTGACAAGGTTTGTTTCTGGTTATTGTCTTCCTTAAGGCTAATTGGTCACGTTTTATATCTGTGTGTGTTCATCTCCCTTATCATCCCAATTTGGCAAGGTCATTAGTCAGACAATCTTACTGAGGAAAAATACTTCTCATTGCTCCACATATCCTTACCAATTAGTGTGACTGGCTTGGTTTATTCTTATCATGACTTCCCTTATCAATTGTCAGTCAAGTTTGTCTCTGGATGGTCTTGTTTATGGCTCCTTTGACCAGATATCCTTAAAAGAGCAGAAACTCTCCTTCCACATACCTTTTAAGAGTACTTTCTTAATTAATAAAATGATTTTACAGATAAATTTTCATTTACTGAAAGCTTCTATGGTAATGGGTTAACATTGCCTAAACAGTTTTCCCTTTGGACTTTCAAGACTTGGTTTGTTCAGGGCATCCACTCAGAATGGAAATTAACCTGAAATACCATATTCTTTGCCACCACTTTAGGTATATGTCTAGGCATATAATTAATTTTAATTGTTATCCGTGATATACTGAATATAGGAATACAGGTCACTCTGGCTTATATTTTCCTTTTTGCCATAGGATAAATCTAGAATTATATTTGTAAAATTACTCCATATTTATTGAATGTTTCTGAAACCAGACTGCACCCAGTGTTTTTGACTGAAGTCACTGGAAATTGTAAACCTCATATATTTGTACTTCATTTACAAAACAAAGAAATTTTATACTTTCTTGCCTGAAACAGTAGTTGCATTGTAGGCTACAAGACTGGTGGGTGCAACACTGCTGTGGGAGACTATTCAGCATCCATATTGTGGGCTATAAGAATGAGGGATAACACTGAGTGAGAACATAAAAAATTACTAAATCACTTGCACTGGTAATGTTAGATTTAATTTCAGCTTTTGAAGAATTTCAGAAATACTGTCAGACTGAAAAGGTTGAGTGACAATGCAATCACTGATATCTAAAGAACTAAGATGAATTTTATGTCTGCAGTTCAAGAAAGAATTTGCAATTAGAAAAGTGCTTATCTTGCTTATCTTTGCTAACAAAAGAGACTTGGATAAGAATAAAGCAAAAGCTTAGTTAAAAAAAAACAAAATACAAAACCCCTTTAAAAAAGTACCCCCCCCAAAAAAAAATACCACAAAGAAACAGAAAAACAGTTTTTTAATAAGTTTTAGAGCTTGTAGAAGCAAAGACAAATAATGACATACTCCCTATTCCTCAGAAGTCAAAGGTAAAATCATCACTTTCTTTATTTAGGCTTTTATCTCCTCTCATTTGAATTTAGCCTGCCTTTTTGTCCTGTTCACAGGGTAGAGAAAGTAGATAAAAAGGAGCACAGACACCTTCCAAAGTGCTGTGAAGTCTTCCTGCTTTGATGCTGTGCACATATCTTTGTTCATTTCCACATTCTGTCAGCCTCAATGATGCATTTTTCTGTCCATCTAGTGTCTTGCTGATGTCTTTGACATATGCAAAAGCAGCACATGATGACCACTACATAAGATGTGAACAGGAATTGCCTGCTTATATCTGAACAGTTCTGCTGTCTTGCTGAGTATATTCTATGCACTTTCCTTTCACTGACTTTTCTGTTTATGATACTGAATAAGGAAAGCAGAATTCTCTTCCCAAGATAGTAAGAGTATTTAGACAATATTCTAATTTCCTGTGTCTAAGTAAAATCTAAGCCTAAATCCATTGACCCCAAGTGCCCCACAGCCAGCTGTTTTAGACCTTGGATTACAGCTCAGAACAGGTCATTTACTTACTGGAGTCCTGGACATATGTTGCAGATGGAGGTTCACGATCATCTATTTGCCAAAAAAGGAAGTCAGTCTGCCTTTCAGTGGGCAAAAATAGTCTTTACAGTTCAGTTTCTTTGGTTTCATAGAAATCTTCATCTCATGTCATACTTTTTCCTGTTTTGTTTCCATTTGATTAATTAATATTCTGAAAGAGGCAAGAAATACAATGTGGAGGATAAACATGATTAGGACTAAGTACAGTTTGGTGAAATTCTACTAAAGTAATTGGTGTTATATCCAAAAAGAATTTTTCCCAGTGGATTCCTGTTTGTCTAAAGGAACAAATTTAGCCTAGAGAGATGAGTATTTTTCAATACTCTTCAGTGAATCACTTAATTTTATCAGGCTTTCATATTGCCACTAATAACATCACCTGAAAAAAACCCTTTTCTTTTCAGAAAACTTGGAAAGGCATAGGTGGGTGGTGGCTACAATTCTATCTTCCTAAGTTAACAAAAACAAAGGAACAATAGAAGGTGATATCTGCTTTATGTAGTGAAAAAGACAATGTATTGTGCTAATGTTTCAGAATCAATATTCTGTTGAAAGAGCTATCTCTGTCATTTTTCTGGCTCTGTACAACAACAGCTAATAAATTCTGTCTAATGTTTTGTTGCTCTACTGTGAGATAAGAGGAAAAAAGCCTATAGGTAAGGATAAGATCTTAAAAATTGTTTACCTTGACTTTAGCAAGGCGTTGGACATGGTCTTCCCCAGCATCCTGTGTCTGTATTGGGGAGTAACAATCTGCATGGGAGCAATACAGAATGAGTGAACAGGTCTCGCAGTCCAGGCAGTGGACCACGGTTAGTGGCTGGTGCTCTGCCTGGAGGTCAGTAACAAGTGGAGCACCTCTGCGGTGTCTCCTTGGAGCTGACCTTTATCTGTGATGTGCAGGAGGAAGCAGAAGTACCCTTTCCAAGTTTAAGGATGACAACAAACTAGGGGGAGCAGTTGACAAGCTTGGAGGCAGAGCTGCTGTACAGAAGGTCCTGGACAGGCTGGAGAAATGGGCTGACAGAGACCTTGTAAAATTGGGCAAGAACAAGCGCCAAGTGCTGCCCCTGGGACACAGGAGCCTCTGTGATGGCACAGGCTGGGGATGAACAGACTGGGGACAGCGCTGAGGGAAAGGCCCTGGGGCCTGATGGGCAGCAATCTGAGCCCCAGCCAGCAAAGGTGGCCAACAGCTGCCTGCACTTGAACAGGAGCACGGTCAGCCAAAGTGGTGGGAACAATTATTCCCTTCTGCTCAGCCCTTGTTAGACCATATGTGGAGTATTGCACCCAGCCTTGGCCTCCCCAGTACAAGTAAAATATTATATCTGTGAAATGAGTCCTCTGGAGAGGATGCTCAGGGTGCAGGTGCGTGTTCACCACGAGGGGAAGCTGAGGGGACAGGGCTTCTTCAGCCTGGAGGTGAACAAGCTTCACGGGCTCTCACAGGCACTTTCCTATACGTATATATAGGCAAGAGAAGGTTGTCAGGAGGAAGGAGCCAGGCTCGCTCTTGTGGCATGTGAATGAGACAAAATACTCATAAAATGAAACAGGGCATGTTCCAGCTGAATAAAAGGAGAAACCTCCCGACCCTGCGGGCAGCCCAGCAGTGGGACAGGCTGCCCAGGGAGGCTGTGTGGTCTCTGTCCGTCAAGGTTTTTAAGACCCAACTGCACAGAGCCCTGAACAACCAGGTATGACCCTAGAGCTGGCCCTGCTGTGAGCAGGAGGTTGGACTAGAGACCTCCCGAGGTTCACCTGCTCAGCCTGGATTATCTGATGATTCCATGATTTTCAAAAGGACATAGTGACACTAGGTATTTGGATTTCTAGGAAGTCAGCATTTTTAGGGAAATTTGGGCGCATGACCTCTTGACCTTAGTACATAAATTATAAAACTTCCATTGTCTACAATAGGACAGGAGTTTATTTCTGTGGGTTTTTTTTATACAGTGATAAATTTCACCTACATTAAAGTTACCAACTTCCTTTTTCTGTCATGTACATCACAACAAATCTTGAGACTTATAAGAATTTCTATCAATACTTTTGTACTTTTTCATCTTCCTTATATGCCTTATTTTTCCTCTGTTGCCCATTGACATAAACTGAAGAATGAAAAAGACTGGGTTTTTTATCATTTAAAATAGGACCCTATTAGTAGGGGCATTTTAATTACGTAGGGGTATTTCATGAGAAGGTACTTGTGTCCTTTACCTTAAAAAGGCCAACTCTCCTCCTTAATGATGACAAAAATGTGATTGATTTCTGACAAAAGACATAAAATGATCCATAACACTATGCATGACTTTCACTGCAAAGAGTTTTCCTTTGAACTAGAATCTTCTTTAATATAAATGAGAACTGTTCAACTGAAGTTTTAAAATAATAACGTTAATTAGAGTTCATTTGAATTTTTAGTGTCTACAGTTTGAATGATGAAGTAAATGAATGGAATATTTTTCTTATTGTAAAAGGGTGCAACTATGTGTGTGACCAAAAAAAGAATAATATTTTTTCTTTTCTTTATTTAAGGACGGGTTTTTATTTTCTTTCTTTTTTGGGGGTTTGGTTTGGTTTGTTGTTTTTTTTTTTTTTCCTAAGTAGTTTAGGTTAGTTTGAAAGGATTTGAATGTATGTTGTCTTAAGAATGTCAAAAGTATACTTATAATACTAGCTCTATAAGGCAACATATCATTAAATAAATAAATAAATAAATAAAAAGACCAAACAAAAGTCTGAAGTGGAAAACCATGAGTTATGCAAGACTGAATATTGGTGCAGACACCACTTAAAACTGAGCATAAAACTAGAATAGAAGATGTACTGATCTGTTTTGACGCCTATTTAATTACTTCTGAAAATTATTCAGATGTTAGGTACTCATCTCTCTCCACTGATTGTTATTCAAGTATATGGGTGTTTCAGTTTGCTGTAGAAAATCATGTAAGCATGTGGACATCTTGTCTATTACCTTCCCTTGAAGATTTTTTTTTTTTTTTAATGCAAGTTGGTGATTAATGGTATGCAATAGCTTGTATTTATTGAAAATTTTGAAGTAATTTAAAAATTAAGTTTGCAGTGCCCATTTTCAAAAGTCAGTTTATCAAAATATCAAAATACTGAATTCATCAGCACACTGTGATGACAACATCTTGTCCTCGTATCCAGAGAGGAGAATGCCTGAAAAATCAGCAGTGTTTCTGCTATGTGATGCTTAGAAGCCTTGCACTGCTTTTTCATGATTGGTATATGTTGATATATCAGTGGGTATCACCTGCTGTAAAGGCTTGCTCACCCTTGTGTTCTCACTCTTTTCTCCCTCTCCTTTCCCTCCTCATGCCCATCTCTCTCTCTCTCTCTGGTATGAGTTCACACTTTTCTGTGTCATCTCCAGCAATTATGTGGCCATCTAATGATATCAGCTTGTTGATTTGACAGAAGTGAATATTCCTTTCTGGTACTGTTAGGGCTTCAGGGAAAGCATGACAGTACAGTTTTAGCATGGCTTACACTATCTGTGGACACTTCCTTGAATAATTAAGTAAGAGCAAGTCTAATCTTAGTGTCGTGGTTCAGCCCCAGCCAGCAACCAAGCACCACGCAGCCGCTCGCTCACTCCCCCTACCCCGGTGGGACGGGGGAGAGAATCGGAGGAGTAAGAGTGAGAAACACTCCTGGGTTGAGGTAACAACTGTTTAATAATTGAAGTAAAACAGTAACGATAATAATAACATAATAATAATAACAACAACAATAACAATATACGAAGCAAGTGATGCACAATGCAATTGCTCACCACCTGCTGACCGATACCCAGACAGTTCCCGAGCAGCAATCGCAGCTCCCTGGCCAACCCCCCTCAGTTTCTATACTGAGCATGACGTCATATGGTATGGAATAGCCCTTTGGGCAGTTTGGGTCAACTATCCTGGCTGTGCCCCCTCCCAGTTTCTTGTGCACCTGGCAGAGCATGGGAAGCTGAAAAGTCCTTGACTAGCATAAGCAGTACTCAGCAACAACTAAACCATCAGCGTGTTATCAACAGTCTTCTCATCCTAAATCCAAACCACAGCACTATGCCTGCTGCTAGGAAGAAAATTAACTCTATCCCAGCTGAAACCAGGACACAAGAAGTTCCACCACATCGTTATCAGCATGACATATGAAATGTAGGGTTGGTTAAAGAAAGAAAAGGGTAATGGAAGAACTATGAAGGTATCTTTTTTTTCCAAGCTAGATGTTGTCCTCTGTCAAAAAAAACCAAATGAAACCCACATGCACACACAGGGAAGCAATACTAGATATGGCAGTACTGATGGTAAAATGTTTACCATGCTCTGGGTAAGTATCAGTACCGCTATCCCACACAGATCTTAGCATCAATCTCATGAAAACAGTATAACTTATTTACCTTATTTACGCAGCCTCACGGTGCAAGTTGAGCTTTATTTGGGGGGATATTGTCAGTTTACATCAAAGTCCATTTATTAGAAGAATATGCTTCAGGACTGACAATGATAGTTAATGCTCCTGTAAGTCGAGTAATCATTGTTGACTGCAAAGACACAATTTTGCATCATCTGTGTAAACAACTCCTGTTCCTGCTGAAACCCTCCCTTATCTCAAAATAGGATATTAAAACACAAAGAACAAAAAAAAAATCTGGTGAGCTATAACTCCAACACAAACCAATTTAATTAAATTATAATCCTCTTTATTTTTAATCTAATTCTGTTATGATCTCCACTACATTTCTGATGATTTTAAGTAGGCATTTTTCCTTTTCTTTGCCCCTTTCTCTGTACTCCTACTAGTTTTTTTTCTAAATGCTGACGATTTTTTTTGGTGACTGTTACATTACTGGAAAAGTGTTCCAACTGGTCTAATTAGTGTCCAGTATAATGCAATAAAATTTAGTTTTCAATTAGTCATCAGGGTCAAACACTGTCCTCTTGAGTGTGGAGAATAAAAATTCAGTACTTTAATCTCTTTATTAAAAGATCCTCTTGGGTTATAGAAGCAGATTAAAAATTATTCTATCAAAGATGGTGAATCTGCCAAATGTGCCTTTGTAACTAACTCTAAAAGGCTGGGAATATTTTCAACATGTTAGGAATAAAATGAAGGGGCAGGGGGAGTATCATCATTAGAAAACGGCATGATCTGGCATTACTGCAAATGGAAATAATCAGCATTTCCTTCTAGAAAGAGCCCTTTGTATATCAAATTTGCTTTCGGTGTTGGGTTTTTTTTTTTTTCAAATCCTGCTGTAAGAATTGTTTGTTCTGCTCACATCTGGTCTTTAAAACGTATTCGTTAGGCATATGTTTTGATAGGAATTAAAGAACAAATGTTGTAGTATTTGTTGTCTAATATCAAAATACATGACTGTCATATTAGGATGTTCTTCCTCTGGATCTAGTGCTCTGCAGGCAAAATATGATTGTAGCATAAAAAATAAAGCACAATAGGCTTAGTGGTAAATCAGCTATTCATTGCAAACTGCTGTATATAGTTGAGTTTCACACTTCTCTTACTCAGTATGTTTACTTTCTTATGTAAAACTGTGCCTCCTGTGATTTTGTTTCTTTATTCTAATATTTTACACCAGAGCTCTGTGTGTGTGTTTCTTTCTTTCTTTCTTTCTTTCTTTTTTTTTAATTTTTGATTGTTTGCTTTGTTCGTTCCTTTTTTTTTTGCAAGCAGGTATATGGGCATGGGAAGTCAAAGTCTTCATGCGAGATACTTGGTAAATAGCATTGTAGTAGAGAAGGGAGTGGGGTTTGGTCTACAATTTTCAAAATCTAATAGCTATGGGCATCCAGTTTCTCCAGCTGTTACTGATCATCTAGTATTTATTTCTATGGGTGAACTAATGCAGTCATAGGATAGGAAACTGTAGGACTTGGAAAATATTCCTACTTTAAGCACAACTATAATGTAAAAATAATCTATTTTAGTTACACACATATGTTTACATATATATATTTAAATGTCTTGATTATTATCTGAAGCTATATATAGATCTCATGATAAGATCTGTATATAATCTCTAAACATATATTTCTGTTTTTGAATCTCTGAAAAGCCTCCCTTTTTTATGGGTGCACAGCCTCAATTGCAGTGAAATAAGCAAAGTCTTTATTTGTCGTAACTACATTTGTGTAAGGATCTTGATCTTAGTTTTTTATAGTTAGGGGTCTATGGAGTGAAGACCTGCATCCTTTTCTTTCTCATATATAACATCACTGGTGGCAAAGGTAGGAAATGCTTGGGAATGTATATATGATGGGTTATCCTAGATAGGGAAAAATCACTGTTGAATAAATCTTTCATTTCTGTTTAGTGATAGACATAGCAATATCTTTATCTTCTGAAATGACTGTGAGGTTCTCCTGGTTGAGAGAGAGTAGTTAGACCTCCACCTAAAATAATATTCAGTTAGTAATATACTTTGGCTCCATAATCACAAATTAGATTTCACAACCAATATAGAGTGTATAAAGAACCATGAGAGGTCATTTTTATTTGGTGCTTATATAGGTTTCCCTTCCTCTTTTTCCCCATGGGGGATATTAATTCTTTCTTATAATTGCCTGTAGAAATCATTAAATAAAATTAAGTCTGTCATAAGAAAGAGTGGTAGTAGGGAGATACTATGCTGTAACCAGTAAATCATGCACCAGTAACCTTTTTGTAATTTAGAGGAAGACCATATCTCAGGAAGAGCTTTTCATATGGCATATTTTGTGCTGAAAAATACTTTGTAGAATCTGTTGTCATGAAGTTTTAGAAAAAAAGTTTAATAACTTTTAAAATTGTTTGAATATTTTTTTAACTTTGTTTCAGATACTGCTGAGAGATATAGAAAGTTTTACTATGCGAATTATTTGTTTTGAAAGGTTAGAGATTTATTGCAATACCTCTCAAAATTAGGTTATTTTTATAGTGTGTATATCCACATTTGAATGTTTATTCTGCCATCAGTGGGTACTGTATCCTGCAACAGGACAATGCAAGAAGAGCACCTCTTGCTGATCATTTTAGCTGGATGTGAATTCATACTTCTTTTAAAAGTAGAAAGTGTATGCTGTAGATACGTTTTTGGGCTCTGCCCAATTTGCAGACTTTTTTAAAGTCTTGGATCTTGTCAGGGAGGTCAAATACAAAAATTATAAACACCTGTGTCACAGTAAAATATGGAATACCATTACAGCTTTTGTTCTTTTTCTTCACCTAACCTTTTGCTCTCTGAATGTGTTATCCTTTTTTATTTTTGTTCTACAGAAATATTTACAATCATAGAAAAATTCTGCCTTCAAATATGTGCAGAAAGTCTTGTTCACACCAAAGGAAGTTCCTCTTTATCTAACCTCTATGCCCTCATTTTTGAGAAAGAAAATAGTGAAATGCAGCATAGTGAAAGATATTTGTTTTAAGTAGGACGGATGTGTGTCCTGAGTAACAAGTTCAAGCAAGTTTTTAAAATATGGTAGCAAAGAGGTTTTAATAAACTATCATTCTGTAAAGCTCAACAGAAAGTTTTGATCAAATATTTTGTGTTTAATGACAGCAGTTATAAGATTTAGAGTTAAAAACAATTCCTATATCAAAAGAAACAGTAAATATTTTTTTTTCCCTTGGCTCATATTTTAAGTTACAGTATATTTGCCATATAGCAGATTCTAGAAATTTAGAAATAAACAGATTAAAAATTTCTACAACTGTTTAGCTCATGTGGAGGAGTGAGACATCCCAGAAATGTTCTGCTTATTTAATTCATTTGGCCAGGTGACCTTTAGAGCATAAATTCATATTACTCTCATTCAGCACCAGTCTTGGTTTCTCCTTCCTGACCAATCTGACATTCTGGTAACCAATATATGGTGTTCAATAAAGAGATCAAAGTAAATTACTGCATGTTGGTATGATAGCCTAAGGTGTAGTCTCCTAAATTAAAAATGGGAGATACTGCCTGTATTATACTTTACCAGTATGTACTAGTTACAACACTTGTTCAAGGTCTCTCAGCTATCTCCAGTTGTTTAGCCATATCTTGATTATTGGAATATTTTTACCATAAAATTGTATTTAATTCCAGGTGAAATTATGGAGTTCTATAATTTATTCACTTTCATTTAAAAAAAAAATAAACCATAGTTACTGAATAGATACACCCACTGTCAAATGATTGACATTGATGGTTCCTCTGCTATTACCATTCTACTTATCGCAGTTTAAGACTCATCCTTGAGATGTATCTCAAGAAAGGCTAAGGAATTGGCATAATAAGGAATATAGAAAAAATACAGATATAATTGGGAAGAACAATGGGCAACTTCTGCAACTTTCTTGATGTTTTTGTCATTTTTATGAGTGCTTAATTGAAGATTTTGCTTTGTGATTAAGGGAAAGAGAATTGCCTTTTTTTTAGGGAGGGTGAAAGATATGCTTCTAGGGAAAGTAAACAAGTAATGAAGCATAATAATTTTTAGAAGCCTGTAGAAATATTGCAATGGGTCACTTCTACAAATCATGCAACAGAAAAGCAGATTTTGCTTATCTGCAAATCATATCTCCATGAGAAATGATTTAGTCCCTATTAACTTAAAGCTGGACTAGAATGGTGTAATCATCTTCACAGGAATTGCAATATTACTGTCATACAGTTACAGTTACAAGAAGAGACTGAGATTTTTTAAATAGAAATCTACCAAGGATTTTTTGTAAAAAAATTAGTGTCTGTATCACAGATTCCACCTGCAGCTATCTGAGAGCTTATCCATGCTTCGAGAAAAGCTACTGACAGTATCAGTTATTCCTTTACTTCCAGTATTAATGGTGACTCACTTTTTCTTCTCTATATGACTGCAATATATAGTAACATATTCTGTGCAATATTTAGTGACATATGCAAACTATATGAAGCTATTCTATGAAATGGAATTATTTTGGTGAAGAGCCAGCTGGTAGAAATAAAAGAGGCATAAGTAAGTAGAAGAGAAAATTACGAGTAATAGGAATTCTCAACAAGTTTCTGTGATTTCATTGTCCTACTTAGATCAGACTGAATTGATTAGGAACAGTTAAGTGCACCAACACTTCTGTTTGCTTTCTACTACCTCAAGCCACATTGACACATCTAAATAAAACAAGGTGGGAGACTATACCCTAGCTTTGAGACCAAACTATATGTTACTTATCCTTGGATTTTCTCTTGTCCTATGTGGTGAGACAGTCATCTTAAAAAGTATAAATAGCTCTTTTTGTTTATATTCTTTTCACTTTTCAGAATGCCTGAAATAGGGTGAAGATGGAACCACATGCTACTTTCGTATCAAGAAATAGATGGTACGAACTGAAATCCCTGGCATATGGCAAGTGAGCAAATGTGGTTCAGAGCAAGTGATGTAGGAGTGCAGAAGTTCATGAGTGAATTTGAGTTGTATTGAGCAGACAAGTTTAATGTACATGGAAAGTTGCAGTTATTGGTACAGTTTGTTGTATATGATGTCTCACTCGATGACTCATGTGACATATGGTGAGGTCTGAGTTTGTGAAAGTACCTGTTCTACTTCCTGACTCCATCTGATCCTTGCTGAGCTTGTGTTGGCTTCCTTGTTGTTAAGCTTGTGTTAGATTCACCTCTGAGAATAAAACTTCTCTTTAAATAGAGGTCATGAGAAACAAAACAACGAAAAAGCTATTATGGATTTTTAACGATGTTTATAAGCCCTTCTGTGAAGCTCTATGAAGTTGATGATACTTATGTACCTCCTTATTTACAACAGTTCTGTACCCACAGAAACAATTCTTATGTGTATGGATTTTTCTACAACAACAGGTTTATTCAATAAGGTCTGAGTCACTGAATTTAAAGCAAGCAATATCTTTTTCTCTGCTGGCTTGAATGAAAATGAATAGAGATATTACTTTCAAGAATATTAACTGACTCCTCCATCCTTGTTAGAAAACAAAATATATTTTTTTTTCTTTTACGTGGTCATTCGATCTCAGTCATATATGCATTATTTTTTTAAAGTTATTTCTACCCCTGTATCTTTTTTGTGGGTTTTCTAATTCTCTCAACCCCTTGAAAGTAAGATAAAGATACGTTTAGTAGAAAAAATTAGGAAACGTGCTAAAATGTTTGACTGAGCTATATAAAATTATTCTGCCAAAAAGAAGGTGACTGTCTAAGGAAGTAGATAGCAATTCTTCAGTTTTATAAAGTAATATCAAGAATTCTTCTCTAATCTAATCTTATCTAATCTAATTATTTTGAAATATATCACTCTGAAGATCTTCTCATCACTGTGTTTATGTATCTGTCCTAATAGTCTTCTACAGCATTAAAAATGTATAAGGCTTCCAAAATCAAAAGAATTTTAGGAAAAATTGTAATTCAGACACAGAAATGTGATGGTTATGCAAATGAGAAGAATTAGAGAGTATGAAAAAAGGAAACTTCATTTTTAAAGGAAAGGAATGATAATCACCCAAAAGGAGATACAAATGGATTTAAAGTTCCAATCTCTTCTGCAAATCCTTGATTCTGCCCTCTTCTAAATGTGAAGGATGAAGACACGGTATAGCTTCATAATCATGATTAAATCACAAGACACAGTAGGCTGCACACTGATCAATATTAATGTTGAAATTAAAATTTTGTTATTAACCTCATTAAATCAAACCTGAAAGCACAATAGGACTTAGTGCCTGAATACCATCTATATACCAGTTCTTTGGCTGCAAAAGTTGTCTTTCTGTATGTATTCACCAAAACTGCATAGGAAATGATTGTGAATTGGTACTACAGAGATCACCACTGAGTGCATGTCTATATCAGAGTCATTATAAGAGGAAGGACTCCATATCTGGGAGCTCTAAAAGCGGCAAGACAATTATTAATTTCTGAGAATGAAGTTTTCTTCACTGAAGAAAATCTAAAGGTCTTTTTCCTTTCTGTCGTGGTTTAGCCCCAGCCAGCAACTAAGCACCACGCAGCCGCTCGCTCACTCCCCCTACCCCGATGGGATGGGGGAGAGAATCAGAGAAGTAAGAGTGAGAAACACTCCTGGGTTGAGGTAACAACTGTTTAATAATTGAAATAAAGTAAAATAGTAATGATAACAACAACAACAACAACAACAACAACATAATAATAATAATAATAATAATGATGATAATAACAATAATAATATACAAAGTAAATGATGCACAATGCAATTGCTCACCACCCACCGACCGATACCCAGACAGTTCCGCTGCTCCCTGGCCAACCCTCCCCAGTTTCTATACTGAGCATGACGTCATATGGTATGGAATAGCCCTTTGGTCAGTTTGGATCAACTCTTCTGGCTGTGCCCCCTCCCAGTTTCTTGTGCACCTGGCAGAGCATGGGAAGCTCAAAAGTCCTTGACTAGCATAAGAACTACTTAGCAACAACTAAAACATCAGTGTGTTATCAGCATTATTCTCCTAATAAATCCAAACCACAGCACTATGCCTACTACTAGGACGAAAATTAACTCTATCCCAGCCGAAACCAGGACACTTTCTCATGTCCTTTGTTTCTTTTCCTGTTTTTTTCCCTGGATGTATTATAGACATTTTGGGGGTTTGCTTGATATATAAAAGACAACCCAGTAACTTGTGAGAACACAGTTGGGCCATGTGTGCTGTGCTAACCAGCGTACTACTTTTTGGGACATCCAGACTATTTTTCTGCATTATGTACAGAGCCAGTTGAAACTAACTTCTGGTCTATGACAGTAAATAAAGTTATTAATTAAGAAGAGGACTACTTCACTGAGGTTATTTTGAGAATCTGTTTCCAGCATTTTGAAGTATGCTTTCTCTTGCGTGTCTCTCCCTGATACTAAAAGAGTTGATTAAAAACCAAAACAAACAAACAAACAAAATCCCGAAGCAGACCTTTCTATCTACTTTAGTCTTCAGGTAAATATAGGTATGTGACCACATACTAGGCTTGCTCTTCATAATAAAGTACCCTTTATAGTAACATCCCTCATCAGTGATTGGTCCAGCAGCTAACCAATGTATAAACTGAAAAAAGCTGCATAGTTGAAACCCTAGCTACAAACATCCTTTTTCTGGGTGTTTGGAAACTGTACAGGTCCAATAGTGTTAATGAGATGAGTGTGCACTGTGTCCCACTCTTTTAAAATCATGTAGGGATCAGTGGCTTGCTTTTTGTTTTAAGAGGCTGTGAAAGTTCTGTTATATTGATGTTTGTCCCACAGAGTCACCACTTGAAAGATTTAAACTAGTTTTACTTCTGTACTGGGAGCAGTTCTGTGATATAAGTCCATTAGTCTTTTTTTCATATATATATATTGCGCTTCTTTTTCAGTTCTGATATGAAAGTTTAGCCATAGAAGAAACAATATTTCTTCTCCTCAGAAACAAGCTAGGAGCACTTTATCTGTCAAATTATATTTTCTTATGGATTATTCTTTTCTGAAGAGTTTGACATGAGAAGATAAGGGTATGAAATCTCCTTTATGGAATGCTCTCTGAGAAATGTTGTTGCTTGTACATGCCAGAAACATTTCCAATACTGTAGTTGTTATATTTGCCAAACCTAGTGTAAAAAATATGTGATGAAAATCCAGAAATTATATTTCTTTGTTAACAACTTAATTATTTCAACTGCTGTGACTTACGTATTTTATATATACATATATATTTTTTTATATATAATCAGCAACAATATTCCTAAACTTAAAAGAGACCAAGAACTCCAATATTTGGCTTGATGTGTGAGCGCCGTATATAGATGACTGAAATATCTGGAAAATGAAAACATCTCAGTCAAAGCTGAATAGATAACTTATTTTGTTCTGAAATGCTCTAGGAAAAGTATAACTAGAATAGTGGAAGAAAACATTTTCTAGAAAAGATTGAAGGATCTTCTCTTACATACTTCTTCTTATACTGCTGTACATATCTCTAAATTGATCCTGAAAAAAGTAATGGGATGTAGGACAGGAGTCTGTAAAATGTTGAATTGAATAGACATGGAATAGCGAATAATTACTTACTAATTTCTCAGAGTACAAGAACCAGAAATATCAAATGAAGGGATTAAGTCATGGGTTTAAAGCAAACACAAGCAGGTACTTTTTCATAAAATGTATAGTTAACTTGTTGACTCATTACTTTGCAGACATCAAATTTCTACTTGTTTTCTAAATATAGTTTATAGAAATTCAAAAAAGAAAACCAAAGGACAGTAAACATGAAAATACAATGCAGGAAGTCCATGAAGTAGGAAGTGCTGCAAACTAGTGGAATATACCAACGAAGTTAGAAGAATAGACTGAGGGGAGGACTACTGATATGCTTCCCTCCCACATGCTCCATCAGCGTACCTTATCAAAACCAGAACAGAGTCCGAGTTACGTCTTTTTTTTCTGATACAATCTCTGTGTTCTTTTTTTTTTCTCAAAATGTTAAATCCCCACTTCTCTTTCTCATTTCACTTACTTGAAACAGTGTTTTTTCACCCTGAACAGGAACTATTTTTTCTGTTTCATATCCTCCCCTATCTCATACCATCACAGATTATTACCAGTGATCAATAACCTCTCCCAAGATATCTCTTTTCCCTCCTGCATAAACTCCTAACACATTCGTCATTCTGCTTTAATCTTCTCCATCTGGTGGTGTTTCTACCCACTCATCCATTCAACGGGCCTGTGAAGAGGAATACCGACATTTCTTATTTCCTGCATCTACTTTACTCTGAACAACGTCATGTAGGCAGAACGTGGGTGAAGAGCTGAAAGGTGGCACACTGATGTGTTGTGATGTGCCACAAAGCAAGCTGTTATCATCTTGTCCTTTCTTTTTCATTCCAGCTGGCCCAAACAGAGCATAATCCAGCAAGGCTAGAAACGAAAGATAAAGCAGCATGTAAAAGATCTGTCATTAGACCTGACCGGCTCAGATATTAGATAACATAAGAGTGTTTTGCTAGCTTTCTGTCTCTAGATGGCACAGCATACATCACATAACAAAGCCGTGCTAGAAACTTCTGCGTAATAACACATTGTGTATAATGAACTGTCTTATCTATGCATTAAGTTTAAAGTATTTTAAAATATCTCTACTGCAGTGGCCTTTCTTAACAGTGTTCTCCTCTTGACCATTTAAAAATTGTTCAGGAGATATTTAAAGCACATCAGAAGTATAGAGGGCTCTTTTTACTCGTTGATTCTTCCAAGGAATTCCAAATTCCTCAAAACTGCAGTAGAAAGTAGATATAAGACATTGTCAATACCCAGTGATAGTTTGTATATTAGTGTTTGTGGAACTCCACCGTACACTTAACACATTTCTTGTATGCCAGACTACTTTAATCACACCATTGTGTTTAAAGAGACATTTGCTAAGTCCAAAGGCACTCATCAGGCATTCACTAGCCAGTACACAATACCTTAGCATACGCATACATACACAAATGTTTCCTTTCAACTACAAGAGCTATAGTAATCAATGGTTACTCTTAATTAACAATTAATCTGAACAAGCAAAAAGGAGAGTGAGGAAACACCTTTTAGCCTTTTATTTCTTAAAGTCACTTATCCCATGAATCTTACCTTACTCTGTTTACTGTTAGGCTTAACTTGTCAACATTTATTTTGATTAAGATATGTTATACAGCCTTTTTAAATGAGAAGAAATAAATCATCCTGTCTGCATCTCTTTCTACTTCACTAAGACCTGTGGGGGGGAATGGTGTTGCAAGTTTCATTATATGGAGAGAGAAGTTGATCTTTAATAGATTAGACAGTCTCCACAGAGCTATGCCATACAGATTTTGCTTTTTTTTACTCCTCCTTTGGTAAATCTAATTTTAGATGTGAAGCTTCAGATCAATAAGTAGTCATATGGTGAATCAGAGTGTAGAAATGTGTAATATTCGTCACAAGCTTTTAGTGGTTTTTTGTATGTACTTTTTTTACTGGTCAGATATAAGAGACAATAAAGAACAGCATGAGTCAAAAAGAAAGAAAAGTATTAAGTGAAAACAGAAATAGTTGTGTGCATTAAGCTGCATTATTTCAGATAGACTTTTCCTTTTTTTTCCTTTTTTCCTTTTCCTTTTCCTTTTCCTTTTCCTTTTCCTTTTCCTTTTCCTTTTCCTTTTCCTTTTCCTTTTCCTTTTCCTTTTCCTTTTCCTTTTCCTTTTCTTTTTCCTTTTCCTTTTCCTTTTCCTTTTCTCCTTTTCCTTTTTTCCTCTTTTCCTTTTTTCTTTTTTTCTTTTTTTTTTTTCCATTTCTTTAATTTCTTTTCCTTTTTTTTTCCTCACTTGAAACCATTGCAATATACTGATACATTTCAAATGGAGGTGTTTTTCTACTGGGAAAATTCTTGCTTGCTAGGCTATGATTTATAAAGTTACAGTCAGCTTGAAGTGTAGCTTAAATAAAAAAGTAGTCTTTTAGAGATGACACCTAGAAAATGTATGGTCCTACATTGTTGTGCATTTGTATTCTTTACACATGGAAGATTCAAAGAAAAAAATTGGGAAATAGCTTGAGGAAACAATCAAGAGGATGATACTTACATGCAGAAAGCTAACATGGGAAAATGGGGGTTCATATCTATCAGTGACATGTTTAGCGTACTATAAATCACAGATATTTATGTGATGGTTTTTTGCCCAGAGCACCTCTTACGCCATGTGAGCATCACTCAGTATCTTATAATAAGCTTAGGAACTTTAATATAGAGGTGGGTGAACTAAACACATTATCTACTTTAGTTCACCTCAGTTGCTCATGCAGTCCTTACAGTAATGTTATAAAGCACCATAAATATAAATATTGCCATGGGCAGACGGCGCTTGTGCATCATGAGCTTAGAAGTAGCACCTTTTGTGTTAGACTAATATGATTGTACTCACACTGTACAATTACATCAAGAGACCTTGTGGAAGTAATCATAAGGCAAAAGTTACAATATTCATTCCAGATTCTGAAGACATAACATCAAAACCTGAATAAGCTAGATCTCAAAAAGTTTTTTGATTAGCATCTTGCTGATATTACACTAAAAGTGAACACTTGCTTTGACGAGGAAGAAAAATGGTTTGCGAGATGACTGAGAACACACTTTTTTCTTTTGTGTGGCTACTGATACATGTGTTTCCCCTTGTAGAAAATGTGTTTGCATTTTAATGTATGTGTAATGACTACTAGTACGTAGATTATGATTTTTCACACCTCACTCAAAATTCCAAAGGTGCTTCAAACAACACTCATCTTTTAATTGAACAATAAAAAGATTTTTAAAAACATGGAAGTGCTCCAGGTCCCAGTAAAAATCATTTGATGTCCTCTTCTGTTATATCAAGATGATGTGTAGATGCAGATTTTCTTCATTTTTTCACCTATATTAGTTAAACCTTCTTCACGAAAAAACACTAGTTCAGAACATCCTTCAGAATCTCTCACTGATGAAAACAAAAAGAATGTTGCCTTGTGTAATAGTGTATTTCCTAGTGTTATAACTGGACCATCATATTGAATAGACTTAATGTTTCCATATGTTAACAGATATTATTTTTTACCAATGCCCAAGTATGTCTGTGGGTATGTGTTTACCACAATTTCTGAGCTGTGGGTTTAATTTTTTTCCCCCTCTCTCCTTTCTCTTTTCCATTTCTTTATTTTGGTCTCAGTTTTGATATAAGATGCATTCCGGGTAATGGAAATACTTTCCTTGAACTCTCTCCTGTAATAAATAGCCTCACTGATATTTTCTAACTCAGTATGTTCTTTTGCACTAACCTGAGAAAATAGGAAAGACTTTAACAGGTCTAATGTTAGTAAACCCACTTTTAATATCCTGACATTTTCCAATGCATCTCATGTGGTACTGTCTTCATAAAAGGGTAAGCAATATAGTCTGCTAGATATTCAGATGAGCTACTACAGAGCACAGCAATACACTTGCTGGTATTTTTGTTTCTTAACTACTGATCTTGTAAAATTTTCCAGTTCCATCATAGCTACAACTGTAATATATATCTATATCACTTCTTTTAGTGTTTTTTATTTGATCATTTAGATCTCTCTATTTTTTCTTCTTTTTTTTTCCTAACAACAACAAAAATAGTCTCAAAGTATGTTTGATACTTTAGAATGCAAGTTAACACCTGTGAGTTATAAAAGCATTAAAAAATTATAAGTGGCATAAAAAACCACACATGACAGCATGTCAATTCTAGTCATGCTGAAAATTTTACCAATGGCACTCTCAAATGTGGTGATGAGTTCAGAAGCTGATATAGACAAATTTATTTTATTGCTAACACAAAAAGTTCACTCTTTGAATTTCAGAATGTAGTTATGGTATTATACGTAGGGTTTTTTTTGTTGTTGTTGTTGTTTTTTTTTTTATAAAGCTACCATAGGTTTTTTGTCTCTTTTTGCAATGTGCCTGAAATTTATCACAACAGATAGACTACTTCATGACAGCCTGTAGCACATTTATGTTAGGTAGTGCTTGTTTTGCTCTTAAGTCTGTGAGTATGATTCAACTTTGAATTTGGTTCTAACTTTGAAATAGATCCTGCTTTGAGTAAAGAGTTAGACCAGACAACCTCCAGAAACCCCTTTCAACCTAAATTACTTTGTAATTCTATTTAACTTAGTGGTGTGGTACTCTTCTTCCTCTTGCTCCTCTTCCTTTTGTTCCTCCTCTTCCTTCTCTTATTCCTCTTCCTCCTCTCCCTCCTTCTTGTAGTCATCTTTTTTGGATAATCTCACAGTCTCTAAAATAATGTAAGTAAGAGCAACTTGCTATCTTTGCTTTCAAAAGAAATTGAGACCTTAGAGACAATAGGTACATGCTATTTGTCCTAAAAAGGCAAAAAGTTAGTCATTACGTTACACTGAATTTGCTGATTTAATTTGCCACTTTTAGTGCAGAAGTACAGTAGCTTGCATGATTTAGCTTAGATAATAAGCCATAATTGGAACAGCCCAGGTTGGAAGGGACCTTGATATTCTCATGAATACTTTTGGATAAAAACTGAGTTGCACACAGTCAGTTCAAGTAATTCTGCCTGTGTTTCACTGGGCTTCTACTTCTGAAGCAAATAGCTTTTAGGCACTTTATGTCTGAGTGTGCTTCTGTGAAATGGAGATAGTGCACTTCCAGTCTCATAATGTTATGTACCTGTTGGTGTTTATGAAACAATAGGCAAACTTTGCTGACATTATCATTAAGATTGCCTAAGAGGAAAGTAATAATTTATGTTCAGTACTTGGTTTAAATTATATATATTTTGTAAGACAAAATATGGAAAAGATACCAGGAAGATAAAATTAAGCATTTAATACGTTGAAGGAGACAGGGACTTCACTGCAAAAGTACTATATTGAGAGTGGGATTGTAATGAAGATGCACAAGAGATATGAGTTACGGTACGCAAGAAATTCTAAAGACAGGATCTGTAGGTCATGTAAATTAATGTCACAACACTGAAGTCCACCAGGTTACATGACGTAAAAGCAGCTTTGAATTAAGTTATAGTAACAGACAGTAAGTGTGAAACAAGCCTAAGTCTATTATTATAAAAAAATTGTCAGTAGGCTAATGAAAAAGATGACTCGGTTAGTATATAGTCAGCTATAATTCTTTTTTGTATTCTTATCTGCAAGAAACTGGCAAAAGGTTGCCCAGTTCTGTCTTAACTAATTAAAGCAATTTCTGGTCCAGATGCACGTCAGAACACTTTTTTCAACCTATCATCCTTTCATTGTAACTATTCTATAAGAAAAAATATTTTAGCATGGAAACGTATGATGTAATAAAAATTCTCCATATGTTTCTAGATAGCAATTTCTTTTTTCCTTACCCTCCCCTCACCTCTTTAAGAGTTGATACATACTATTATCTATAAATCCAATAAAATATCCTTGCTGAACATGTAGATATGATTATTTAAGAGAAACTTAAAGAAAGAAGGAAACTCCTGGTTTAGATAGGGGAAAGATAGTTTGTTCAATGTTGCCTTTCTGTACTCTATATTAAGTTGTTTTCCTTCCTTTTCTACTTGTGCTTTAGCTACTATCCTATTTCCAATGTAATTTATTTTCTCTAATTCTGTATTGTATGTGTTATCACTGCTTAAAGAGTATCTACATAAGTGTCTTAGTTCAGATCAGAGTTGTGCATGTGGAGTAGATCTACTGATAATTCCACTTAACTCTTTTTGGTTTATAGCTTCGTAGCTTGGAGTAGTCTTGGAGAGTGCAAAGTGGATTTTTTCAACATGGAACTGAACTGAAAAATGTATTGCAGCAGCTCATAGGCATTTAGTTCATGGGACCAAACTAAAGATAGTCAAGCCCCTGAAATGTGCGTGGTGTGGACTAAGTATCAGCAGCACCAACTACTTTATTCCACAAATCTGCTCCACACTTTTACTGAAATAGACTTAGCCTTAATCTCTTGAGAACTAATGTTGTTCAGTAAAAAATTGTCCTCCCACTCCTTCACCAGCTTACCTAACTTTTGTTAGTTAAACCACGAGGATGGAGAAAGACAGGAATTGAGGGTGTATGATAAAAAGTATGGTCCTGGGTTCTGCCCAGGTAGACATTTCCTTTTAAGGCTGTTATTTGTATTCAAGTTTCCTACTAAATTAGAGATTCATATTTCTCAATGCTTCCTTCTCTAGAAGCGAAACATTGTTGTTCCATGCAAATTGTCCTGGTGTCGGCTGGGATAGAGTTAATTTTCTTCCTAGCAGCAGGCATAGTGCTGTGGTTTGGATTTAGTAGGAGAAGAATGTTGATAACACACTGATGGTTTTAGTTGTTGCTGAGTACTGTCAAGGACTAGCTGAGCTAGTCAAGGACTTTTCAGCTTCCCATGCTCTGCCATGCTCTGCCAGATGCACAAGAAACTGGGAGGGGGCACAGCCAGAAGAGTTGATCCAAACTGACCAAAGGGCTATTCCATACCATATGATGTCATGCTCAGTATAGAAACTGGGGGGGGTTGGCCGGGGGGCAGCGATTGCTGCTCGGGAACTGTCTGGGCATCGGTCGGCGGGTGGTGAGCAATTGCATTGTGCATCATTTGCTTTGTATATTATTATTATTGTTGTTGTTATTATTATTTTGTTATTATTATAATTACTATTTCACTTTATTTCAATAATTAAACTGTTCTTATCTCAATCTAGGAGTTTTTTCTCACTCTTACTCTTCCGATTCTCTCCCCCATCCCATCGGGGTAGGGGGAGTGAGCGAGCAGCTGCGTGGTGCTTAGTTGCTGGCTGGGGCTAAACCATGACAAAATATAACACACATTGTCTGAGGTGTACTTGCTTTTTTGTTTCTCTTTTTGGCTTTCTTAGGTGCTGTTATGGGTGGTACCTCTTAAGCTTTCAATCAACCCAAGCCCCTACAAAATGAAACTGGTTCTTTTATGAAGCTATCTACTGCTGGTGACGTATGTACGTGTGTGCTTTTAGAAAAATTCTACATGGGGAAAATAAAGCATCTCTATGGAAAAAATGATGAGGTGGCCAGCTTTAGGGTGATAGGAGTTTTGAATAATGGTCAGTGTTAGAAGAACTTTAAGATCTTCTCTTTATTTCATAATGAAACATAATGGGAATATGCCATATTTGAAAGAAATTATTAATTTGGTTATTATTTTAGAATTTGAGAACATAAACTGAAAGTTTTGTACCTTCTGTCCACTGAGTGAAGGAGGTGTTTTGTTTTCATTTCTATTCCAGCTCTGAGAGTAATATTGATATATGTGTCTTGGTTTCTCATAAAACAAATATAAATTTATGGACAATTAAATCAAAATTCTAAAGTGGTTTCACTTTGTCTGTAGTGTCCAAATATTATTATGAATTGATTTTTATATTTACTGTAGTAACCATACTGTAATGAATTATTTGGTGCTTATAATTAGTTGTAATTCATACTTGTACAGCATATCCATTTATTGAACAATAATATTGTAGATTTCCTTCTTCCTCTTTTTACTGTGCAAACTCATGCTTACTGGTTATCAGGTTTTTTTCTAGAAATATATTCCTCTTCCTCTAATTTCTTTCTTACTGAGTGACTGAGAACCTTTTTCTGTAATCCCAGTTACATATAAGCAATGCCCATCTGAAAGGTTATGGGGACAAATATCAAAGTGGAAGAGAGCAATGGTGTTGTTTTGTCAGATGGTGTAGGAATACGCAGGCAGCACCACCCATGAAGAGGCTGGCTCCACTGCTTTCCTGATAAACCTATGCTTGAGCCTAGGGAAGCTTTAGGATACAAACAGCAGCCAGTGGCTAAAAATAGGGCTTAGTGTGATGGAACGGTCAGCAGGCAAAGTCAGATGTCTTTGGACCTCACTGAATGAACAACCTTGAGGGACTGGAATCAGCTTGTTTAATGTCTGGATGGGGACAGCTTGCTCTGACTGAGGCTGTAATTCCAGGCAAAATTGTGATTTTGCTTCATTTCAAATGTATTTCATTGCATATTCTCTATTTGACTATGCAAAAATCTGTTATAATAGAGTAACATCCCAATGCATGTGAAAACCCTGGAGGAATTATGTGTGGAAACTGAATTGAAGACCTCTGGATCATAAAACATAAGGTTTTTCTAGCGAAACCACTGTTTAGGTCAGGGTAGTATGTCTGCTATTGCCATCATATACAGAGGCTATCTCCTAGTGGGAGATGACAAATTTACATGTTGTTTTGTGGAGCACACAGTTGCCCTTAAGCATATGGTCTTTTGCCAGTGTTCAAGGGAGCTCTGCTTGACAGATAATTAGAAACTTTGTGATGAAGTCTCTGCTCTTTAGGCAAAATAATCATAACAGTGGTGAATTAACTCCAGCAGCAGCACATCAGGGGGAAAGAAACAGACTACTCTGCATTAAAGTGAGTGTTAACAGTGAAGTAATATATTCTTTGCTAAGGAAGACTGTAATACTACCATTTGCCATGGCATAGACAAGGAGAAATGTGCATCTCTCGTTTGAAAAACAATAGTCCTCCGCTTACTGAGATAATAACATCTGGGGAAAGTTGGTATCAGCAGTGCCAAGCAGACAGAGATATGACAAGTTTGTTTGTGATGCATGGTTTGTAAAATATTTGCTGTTGTTGACGGGATTGACTTCAGAGTCTTAAATCTTAAGCATATATATTTCTTTCTCCTTTTCTTAAAAGAACAGGAGAATAAGGGACAGTAAAACCCTGATTGCTTAATGTGAATGACTGCTCTTCTCATCAATATTGTAATCTTGCTCTAATGCTCTGCATGCACCACTGATAACTGAGGTTACTGACGTTTTCTGATGAAAAGTGTTGCCTTCAGTTTCTTACAAGGTCATAAGAAAGAAGGAAGGAAATGTTGCCACAGTCTCTAATAATAAGAATTAACTCCTACTTAGCTAAAGAATAGAAATATGGAATTTGTCAAACATTTGCCTTTCTGCAATGTACTTGCAGTTTCAGATTGAATTCGTTTCTTAAATAGCTGAAATTGTGTGCAGATGAAATTCTGAACATGCTACTTGCAATCAGCTGGCCTCTATCACATCTCTGTTTGCAGTCTACACCACCCTTTTGGCTGAACATGTTCCAGTGTAAATGAAGCATCTATCTGCATGTGATGGTTATACCTGGGCTTGTACATGAGGAACTTGAATGCCTCTGTGCCACTGGTAACATTACTCCCCCATACTGCTAGAATGCAAAAAGGAGGGAAAACCACTTGTCTTAAAAGTGTGGATGGAAAAAGTGAAATCCTGACATGGATGTGGGAGTGGATACTATGAGAGAAACCTTAATGGAATAATGTGAAAGTGAACAGAGAATGATGAGGAAGGGAGAATCAGTCCTTGCTGCTTTTAATAAGCATATCTTCACCCAGTAAGGGATAGTTAACTGCTGAACAATATGTAGAACAGTAACTGCTGGTGACTTTGATGCTATGCTAATAAATGCAAAGGAAAAGACTATAAGAAAGCTGGCAAGTGTTTACTGTGCCTTGAATAAATAAGACCTAGCCTACTTTTTAAATAGCTGCTTATTAAGTGAATTCTGCCCATTTTATGACTTAAGCAAATTGGGATTCCTGCTGGCAGGGAGAGGACAAGTAGTGAATTTAATTATGTAGTTTAAGAAATAGGTCTTGTCTCCTTCATATTGCCATGTTTTAAGTGCTGGATATGAAATGTTGCCTCAGCTCCTCTAGAGAAAAGGTAAAAAAAATGAAATTCAGAAAAAGATAGGACAGGAATTTTAATTTGAGTTCACAGTGAACACTTTTTTATTATTATTTTTATAGGGTGATTACTAAGGAAACCTCCAGGGGTAAAATGGACTTGTATGCCACTTCTGTTCCTGTTATATTTAGTGAGACAGCTCAACAATATTGGTCTTTATATAACATCCAAAATAAGCATTGATATCTCTCTACTAAGAAGTTCTATATTGATTCCTGGTAGGATGCAAGTTTCTCCTTAAATTTCATTAAATACTCACTGATTTCAGAGATTCCTAGTATGGTCCATCTTAAAGCACAATTTCCTGACTGTTTGCATGTGTAATCTGAGTAAAAAGTCATATATTTAAACCACAGTTTAAAATTTAAACATTCGGTTCCCTAACTCAAATGTTGTGTAGCTCTGCAAAAAACTGTAGGAAGGAAGATATTGGCACTTTTTGAGACAGCCTCCCCTGGCTTCTAAGCAGCAAGACATCCCAGATCTAGCTGTGTCCCTGCTGTACATACAGACATCCTTCCCTCTTCCCAGCACAGCTCACTGCGAGTACATTATCCTGTCAACATTGCTGGCCCTCAAAAGGAAAGGTAGCCCTTAAAAATCACTGTTAAAGTGAACTCAAATCTTTCCAATAATTGCATTTTTAAAAGTCTTTGTAAGCCTTGTTAATAGTTTCAACCTTCAAGCCTTCAGCTGAAAGAGTATGCATGGGGAGTATTCTACTCAGAGGATGCAGGCTCCTCTCTGCAGTGAAGAAATGTGCTGTGAGAAAATGTGTAGAAGAGAGGTGGGTTGTATACTCATGGCCAATGAGGGACCTCAGTTTGTCAAGAGGCTTGAAGTGAGAAGAATGGAGGCCTTGGAGGGAAGAGTGGCAAAGAAAACTTTTTCATATTCAAGGATCACCTCCTCCAAGCTCAAGAGTGGTCCATCCCAATGAGCAGAAACTCAGGCAAAAATGCCAGAAGGAATGCATGGATGAACAAGGAACTCCTGACCAAACTCAAACATAAGAAAGAAATGTACAGAAGGTGGAAGCAGGGACAGGTAACCTGGGAAGAATACAGAAATACTATCTGAACATGCAGAGATGCAGTTAGGAAAGCCAAAGCCTACCTGGAACAAGAAAGCCTTCTGTAAGTACATAAGTGGCAAAAGGAAGGCTAGGAAAAAATTGGGCCCTCTGCTAAAAGCAGCACGGGCCCTGGTGACACAGGACATGGAAAAAGCTGAGGTCCTGAATGCTTTCTTCATCCCAGTCTTTACTAACAAGACTGATCTTCAGGAATCACAGGCCCCAGAAACCAGGGGGAAAAGCCAGAGCAAGGAATATGTAGCCTTGGTGGAAGAGGATCAGGTCAGGGAATACTTAAGCAAAGTGCACATACATAAATCCATGGGACCTCATGGGGCGCACCCAGAAGTGCTGAGGGAGCTGGATGATGTCATCACGAGGCCACTCTTGATAATCTTTGATCAATCATGGCAACTGGGAGAGGTGGCTGAAGGCTGGAGGAAAGCCAAAATTGCTTCTATTTTCAGGAAGAGCCAGAAGGTGGACCCTGGGAATTACAGACCAGTCAGCCACACCTCAGTCCCTGGGAAGGTGATGGAGCAGGTAATCCTGGAAACCATTTCCAGGCACATGAAGGTCAAGGTCCTCAGGAATTGTCAGCATGGATTCACGAATGGGAAGTTATGTTTGACCAACTTGATAAACTTCCATGACAAAGTGACTGGCTTGGTAGAAGAGGGGATAGCAGTAGTTATTGCCTACCTAGACTTCAGGAAGGTTTTCAATGCTGTCTCCCATAAAAGCTTTACAGAGAAGCTGAAGTACGGACTGGATGATCAGCCTGTGGGGTAGGTTGAAAACTGACTGAACATCAGGGCCCTGAGAGGTGATGATCACTGGAACGAAGTCTAGTTGGAGGCCAATAATCAGCAATATACCCCAGGGGTCAATACGGGATCTAATCCTATTTAAAATCTTCATCAGTTATCTGGATGATGGGGTAGAGTGCACCCTCAACACCACCCGGATTCCTCTGTCCAGTTCTGGGCTCCCCAGTACAAGAGACATGTATATGTATTTACGGGAGACAGTCCAGTGAATAAGACTGGAGTATCTGCCATATGAGAGCAGGGACTCCAGCCTGGAGAAGAGAAGGATCAGGGGGAATCTTATCAGTGTATATAAATACCTGAAGGGAGGGTGGAAAGGAGACGGAGCCAGGCTTTTTTCAGTGTTGCTCAGTGACAGGGTGTCATGGTTTAGACCCAGCCAGCACTAAGCACCACGCAGCCGCTCGCTCACTCCCCCGACCCTGATGGGATGGGGGAGAGAATCAGAGGAGTAAGAGTGAGAAACACTCCTGGGTTGAGATAAGAACAGTTTAATAATTGAAATAAAGTAAAATAGTAATAACAATAGTAACAATATATTAATGATAATAGTATACAAAGCAAGTGATGCACAATGCAATTGCTCACCACCCGACGACCAATACCCAGGCAGTTCCTGAGCAGCGATCGCTGCTCCATGGCCAACCCCCCCCAGTTTCTATACTGGGCATGATGTCATATGGTGTGGAATAGCCCTTTGGTCAGTTTGGATCAACTCTTCTGGCTGTGCCCCCTCTCAGTTTCTTGTGCACCTGGCAGAGCATGGGAAGCTGAAATCCTTGACTAGCACAAGCAGTACTCAGCAACAACTAAACCATCAGTGTGTTATCAACATTCTTCTCCTACTAAATCCAAACCACAGCACTGTGCCTGCTACTAGGAAGAAAATTAACTCTATCCCAGCCGAAACCAGGACACAGGGCCAGAAGCAATGGGCACAAACTGAAACACAGGAAGTTCCATCTGAACATCAGGAAACATGTTTGTTACTGTGAGGTTGACTGAGCACTGGCATAGGTTTCGCAAAGGCCTTGTGTACTGTCCATCCTTTGAAATATTCAAAAGCCGTCTGGACACAGTCCTGTGTCCAGAAGCAGATCAACTGGCTCTAGGTGTCCCTGCTTGAACATGGGGGTTGGACCAGGTGATCTCCAGAGGCCACTTCCAAACTCAACCATTCTGTGAGTCTGTGATTCTGTGGATGTGTTCCAGGAAATCTGAAAAGACAGAAGACCAGCAACAGAAGAGTTTACAAGTGTAGCTAAAACTAGCAGCTGCTTCTACCTCTCTAGGGCAATTCTATCTAACTCATCTTAATGATGCATCATATTTCCACAGCCTAGTCCCTTCTTCTCTACTTCTGTTGGACCACTGGACACAGTGGAGGCATAGTTGCCAGAAGGGGACAGCAGGGCAAGTAACTTGAGTAACTAGTGGTCTTCCTGTATTGGTCCTTTTTTCTTCAGAGATTTTGAGGTTCATGAAACTATTTCCGTGCTTATAGCTATCTGTTAAAGTTTTGAATTTATACTCATTGAGTTTGCCACCTCTGAAGATATTCCAACATCTGTTATTCTTGATTATTTGATAAAAACAGCTAGTCCTTTCCCCCCCCACCCACAGTTGTTATTGTCAAAAGATTAAGTATTCATTCTACTTGTTTCTTTTTTCTGTTGTTTTTGGCATTGTCACCATTTGTGTTGTGTTTTAAAACTATTCTTTGTTAATTTTATTTGTTGCTCAGATGACACCTTTCCAGCCACTTGTATTTTCCTCTGGTAATTACCTCCTCCCTCACACTGTCTCAAGGATTTTCTCCCCAGTTCACAGTATTATTTCAACGAATTTATAATGTCTCTATCACATAAAATGTGAGGGTAGCCATGTTAAATTTGCTTACATGAGCAATCTTTTAAAGGAAAAATGTAGGGGTTTCAGGGAATAAAGGTCAGACCTAGGCTAGGGGCTTTTGTGAAGCACTAAGAGAAAGGGCAGGACAGGGGGCAGGGGGAAGAGGACAGTTATTAGATGAGAGAAAGCTGAATTCTAGCTGTTCTTAAAAAGCCACTCAACTACCAAAAATCATTAACAGAAAATGAACTATTAAGAGTTAGAAATACACAATGAACCAAGCTCACAGAATGGCATCTCTAGGAAGCAACTGGTCAGCAACTCTCTCAGGGAGTGAAACTACTCTCCATTGTCAACTGATGGCCCATGGAGGCAAATGCTGCCAGCACCTCTGGTGCTCAAAGATGCACCTTCACTGCCCTCTGCTCCACCTCTTCTCACAGGCACTATGGACACTGCATATTATGCCTTCTTGAAAGCTGGCCTCAAGTCCAGCCAGTGTAAATCTCTATCTTGCATCCTACTCTGTTGCTGCACACAGGTGCTCAAGGGGTGGGTAAGAGCTTCTGGTGATCGGCTTTGAGTGAGAGGCAATTGGCAGCATTGCCAAACCAAGCAGGTGGTACAGGGCTAAACCCATCACATTTATAAAGAGCTGCCCTTGGCAGGAGCAGGTGCTGAGCTAGTGGGGACTCTGTGTCGAAATTAATTTACTGGATGATCTGGCTCAGCAAACATTCAGCGTAGAGGCTTGTTCCTGCTTAATGTTAAGTAGCTGAGTAAACACAATAGAAGATTCCCACAAGTGTTAAATAGCTGCTGAAAAATGCAAGTTCTTGATAAGTCTAAGTGTAGGAAGAGTATTTTTACTCATTTGTCTGCTAATGTGTCTAATCTGTACATGATGTCAAAGCACCATTCTTTCCAGATTACTCAGGGACTTGAACATTTCTTAAAAGTCTCTGTACATATTCCCAAAAAGTCAATTTGTATACAAAATTTTAAGTGTGTTTAAAGTCAAGAGTTTGGAGCAAGTTTTCTGCTAAATTTTTGAAAATAATTCTATCCAGCAACTAAAGCTGCTGAGAATCCTTAAATCTGTGCAGCTCTTTGTAGAGTATTTTTTACAAAGTAAAAGTAAACCAGGATTCAGATAGTGTTTATTGAAAAAAAACCCAAAACTACACATCCATTTAAGATACTCTGGTCAAGTATAACTGGCAAAATTATTTCTGTTGCTGCTGTCCCCTTTATATTCATGCTTCTGATGTTCTGTAATAAATGGCTTTTGAAATTTTAATAGTCAAGTTATCAGCATTTTCTATGCATATGGAATGATTAGCAAAGTTTGTATTAAGAAAAAAAGCTAATCTTTAGACTCGCTATTAGTTTCACCTGCAGAATTAGCAAGTAAAACATAGCTCTAAGGCATTAAAAAAACCCAAATTTACTTTGCATGTCCACATAATTTCATGTTATGTTTAGGATTTTTTTTTCACTCTTATGTAAGATGCTGAACTGTTGCAGACTCCTGCTTTGTCAGGAGTTTCTCTGGATAACTATTTAGAATTGCATTCTGTGTAATGACAGAATCTCTTCCTGTAACCATTTTCCAAAATGCTGCTTTTGTGTGTGTTGTCTTGTTTCCTTTCTTTTGTTGTTGTTTGTTTTGGAAAAATCACTTGGGACAATCTCTGGTGAAATGTAAGATTGGTTACTTGGAAAAATCTTGCACTTGACCCTTAGTAAAAGAATTGATCTGTGTCATTATAAGAAATAAATCTGAACATATCTTACATGAATTCCTTACTGGAATATGTTTTGATCATTGATGGGTAGCTACCTTTGCTGTTTTCAATAAGTAGCCTTTATAGGCTCAGATTCACTAGATATAAAAGTCCCTTCCTTCCAAAATCCTTCCATTGGTTGCCACAGTTTTAAGTGCTGTATCAATCAGTTAAGTCTGTCACGTCATGAAAATATCATTATGCCTGACTGGCACTGGGAGGAAGCCATCATTGGTGGAATGCATTTGCGAGGAAGCTGGCAACAGACTGCCTATGGTTTTAGAAGGTCAAAGAACACATATTTTCAGTAAGAGTTTAAAATTCACTGTAAAAAAACTAGGTGTATATTTCTGTATATTTTACACAAAATATTTCAAGAAAATACTGCTGCTTTTTACAAGTTCAGAGTTATAAAGCAAGGATTTCTGTCTCTCAACAAGAAAATCTGTTTTTTATTATTATTTTTAAAAACACAAAATAAATGTAGATGCATTTTTCAGTGAGCTGAAAACATGCTACCTTTTAGCTTAAGTTGGCTACCCCCAGTATCAACACAGGCTGGGGGATGAAGGGATTGAGAGCAGCCCTGCGGAGAAGGACTTGAAAGTCTTGATTGATGAGAAGCTCAACATGAGCTGGCAATGTGCACTTGCAGCCCAGAAAGCCAGCTGTATCCTGGGCTGCATCAAAAGAAGCGTGGCCAGCAGGTCAAGGGAGGTGATTCTCCCCCTCTACTCCACTCTCGTGAGACCCCACTTGAAGTATTGTGTTCAGCTCTGGGGCCCCCAACATAAGAAGGACATGGACCTGTTGGAGCAAGTTGAGAGGAAGGCCATGAAGATGATCAGCACCCCTCCTATGAAGCCAGGCTGATAGAGTTGGGGTTGTTCATCCTGGAGAAGAGAAGGCTCCGGGGACACTTTATAGCAGCCTTTCAGTACTTAAAGGGGCCTTATAAGAAAGATGGAGACAAACTTTGCAGCAGGGCCTGTGGGATAGGACAAGGGGTAATGGTTTTAAACTAAAGGAGGATAGACTTAGACTGGGTATAAGGAAGAAATTCTTCACTGGGAGGGTGGTGAGGCACTGGAACAGGTTGCCCAGAGAGGTAGTGGAGACCCCATCCCTGGAAGTGTTCAAGACCAGCTTGGATGGAACTTTGAGCAACCTGATCTAGTTGAAGATGGCCCTGCTCACTGCAGGGGGGTTGGGCTAGATGACCTCTGAAGGTCCCTTCCAACCCAAAGTATTCTATGCTTCTATGATTCTATGATTCTGTGATTATTATAGCATTTCAAATTTAAAATTATATTACAGAAATATTAATACGCTAGCTCTGAAATCTTAAACTTTTGTTTTCCTGAGTCTTGAAGTAAATATTTCATCAGATAGTTATTTAGATTAACTCTTGAGATAAATCAGTTAGCCAGCTGTAATGGTTGATAGCTTATTCTAACCATGAGTTTCATGCAGCAGACCTTGAGAATGAAGGGCGTTTAGCAATGTGGGTTCTTATTATAACCCTACATATAAAAGCAAAGCCAATCTAAGGATGCACTCTAATGGACTGATAGATATAATTTATCTTGATGGGTCTGAACCTGGCATACAAACATCATACAGCAGAATTGACAGAGGGATCATTTACAGTGACAATATTATAGCTGTTTTTATTGTGAAATCTCCTTAGAAAAAAGAAAAAAAAATCTGTGGTCTCATATTCAGCCGGTTTCTTGTTGCATTCCTTATAACTACTGTATCACTGTGTAGTTCCATTTCTTTTTTGTTGTTGTTTCCTTTTTCAAGTATTCCACTTTTACAACATACTGTACAAAAATTGTAGCTTCTTAGAAACAAGTTATGCATGAATAACATGAGAAGGTTATTTTAAAACACCTGAAAAACTGAAGATCTTGCCTCTACTAGGTAAACAGTTGCAAACATTCTGTTTGAAAGATTTTTTAGCATATAGTTCCCTCTTTATCACACATCTTGACAGTCTTCCCTAAGGAAATTGACTTCAAGTAAATTGTCAACGTGTTGCAGATATTCTTACACATGACTACACATGATTCATAGACACTTATTTTGAGAGACTAAATTCTTTAAAATACGGTCTAAAATGTCAGAGGGTTAAATAATTACATAAAGCAACATCTTGCCTTCAGATGATGGAGTATTTGGTCATATTTTGTTTTCTGTTTATTAAACTTTTTATATCACCTAAACTATTCTCATGTTGTTATATGAATAGTTGGTGTAGCTGTGACAGCAAAGATGCTAGTTTAAAAAAAGATTAGAGACTGCTGTAAGAACCTGAGACCAAAGCCTGTGATACTTGGTAATTCATTTATTACCACTATGTGTTATTAAGGCCTGATGTGTTTGAGGTTAAGCTGCACTGAAAATGGTTCTTGTGTTGATATGAGATCACTACTGTAACACATTCAGTCAACTTTGTGAGGTAATGGAGAGGGGTGATAACTGATCAAAGCTCTTTCTGGTTTTAAACTTCCCAGCTTCTACAAATTTGTTCACCTCTACTGCTTCCATGTGCTGTTTCTGCCTTCCTGAAGGGAAGATGTTAGAGTAGGTGTAAGACAAACAGACACATCCTTTCTCCAGTTCTTCCCCTCCTTTTGGACCACATAAGCTGCAGGAAGAAGCTCTCATGGCTTTCTGGAATGGAAATATGGTGGTGCATAGAGCAACAGAGTAGCATCCCTTCTTCTCCAGGGCTCTCAGGAGCATCGTGAGGAAGTTAGCTGTAAAGGCAAAGCTTTGGATATCTGTCTAGGGGTTTGCAGAGGAGTCTGGGACTGTCAGGGGGAAGAGTTCAGTGCAGAAACCTATTCACTATGATCCTGTTTTACAAGCGATATTTTATCTTCAACAAGCATAGCAGTAGGGACCTGTGGAGATGTCTTTCTCAGGGCTTCTCAGCTCTGTCACACGGGGAGAGTTGTTTTTCAAGGTTTTCCAGAGAATGTGACGTTATGTCACTGTCAGATGTGACTTACTGCTGGAGATAATCTGTTTTGTTTCTTATAGGTTTCTCAGCTCTTCCTGACTACCTGTCTACCTTCTTATTTTTAGGGGGGCAAATGTCATAAATTAATCTCTATGCTTTCTCAAATTGTTTCAAAATGCTAAGCAGCTTCTGGACAGACATCACATGTACACAGAGATGTCTGTATCTGCATCTCTAAAAACAAGGGTAAAAGTTATTTTGAGTCAAACAAACAAACAAAAGAAATCTTATGATCTTAGTTCATAGCGACTTCCAGCAAGATGTGTTGAATCCTCAGATTTTATTCATGGATTTGTGGTCTGTTTCATTGAAAGTTCAAATGAAAGTATATTTTTAACTTGAGTTTTAAAAGGTACTTTTTTTTTCTTCTTTTTTAATCAGTTCCCAGTGACAGTATCTCTCAACAAACATTCTGACAAAATGTAGTTAACCAAAAAATTCCTATCTCTGGGATTGGTCTATTTCTGCAGTTTTCCCCAAAATAAAAGCAGTTGAAGAAGTAGTTTACAAGAAGAAAAAGTTTACAAAAAGAAAAAGTTTACAAATTATTTTACTTGGGGAAATCCTTAAGGAACTTTGTTTGAATTTCTTTCTTGAGCAACATATTTATTAAGACTGTAGTTGTTTTATCAGATGTGACAAGTGAAGGACCATTTGCAGTTGTCCCTAACCAGTAATTTAGAAGGCAAAAAACCCCTCTGAAATGATTTGTCACACTTCCTACCATACAATAATATACCAAAGCTTCCATGATAAGGTCTTAATACAAGGCCAACGGCAAAAACTTAGGAAAAGTGGGGAATATGTATCTTAGATAAAAGATTTTTGCTTGCTAGTCATATAGTGTATCAGTGACAAATATTACAATGAAAGTTGGTTTGGTTTAGTTAGGGTATTTTTCTTGCTATAAAGTCTATTTACTGTTGGAATGTGAAGATCCAAGAAGCTACAATGTCAGTCATTTACTTGTTTTTATTAAATTAAGAAACAAGGTGAAAAAGTAAGAGAAGAATGCCAAGATGTCCTGGGAGGAGCATGCTATAGTCAGGAGAAAGCACCTTCATTACAAGCATCAGTAACTCTGGCATGCATACTTTCAGTGAACATTAAATCCAGGAAAAAAGATTTGAAACTAATATTTTATATTCTTCTTTACTTTTTTTCTTTTTCCCCCCTTGTTTTCACATGACTCATGCTTATCTATTAACAGTTTATGTCATTGCTAGGGGATAATGAGTTTCTACTGGAACCAGACTTCGACTCTCATAAACCGATGTCCTAGCTGTTTGTGTTTTACACACAAGACAAAATAGAATCAACCTTTTCTGTTTACCGAATACAGAGCTGCTAAGTACTTACAAAGCAGAGCAAGTTGTAATTAACACTATTTACCAAAATCAGGCTTGTTTCAACTCATGGATTTGTTTTGAGTTGTGTTATTGACATTACTTTTTGCATAGCTGTACTTGCAATTTCCTTTCTAATTAACTCCCATTTTTAAAAAGCAATCACTTATGCTAAGAGAGGAAATCCTTGTTTTTATAAAAACCTTCTGTCACTTCCTGAATATAATGTATAGAGTAATTTCATTGCCTTTAATAACTGTTCTCATGGGAAATAATTACATTGACACAGGAAATCCAAAGAAAGCATCCTAATTGTTGAAAAAGGAAATGACAGACATATTAACCTTGTGATGTAGGCATAGAATAGCAAATAAGGCACTAACCTAAGAAGCCTGGATTTTATTCTCAGTTTGGGCACATTTTTCTTGTCAACTTTTTTCACTACTCACTTGTGTAAACATTAAGTTTCTAGGATGAAGTAATGCTTATTACTTAGAGAACTGCCTACAACATTCTCAGTGAGAACCTTTGGATGTTAACACTGTTGTTTGTCCCTTTTTCCCCCCTCTATGTTAATTTAAAAAAAAAAAGTCTTAATAAATGTCTCATGTAACTAAATGTTCGTGTTTTCTATTTTAGAAAATAATTACTTAATTTCTTTATTTTGATGCATTATGTTCACCACCTGGTGCTTTTCCATATATTCTAGCAAGGTATTATAGGTAGAGTGTATAATATTTTAAAATATTCTTTCTGAGGAAAATGTTATGCTGACTTTCTGATAGTTTTTGGCAGTAGGAAAGCTGTGACAAAGAACTTGCTCTCATCTTTATAGATCTGCTCTCATCTTTATAGATTGAACAACAATCTAACATAAAAGCCGAGTTATGACATGAAAACTAGATGCTAGTGTATAGTAGTGTATGAAGAGATAATTCTTTTGGAAAAATAACAGACTGAGTGATATGGGCTGCATTACAATCAATGATTGTATCAGTAGTAGAACTGTTATTCAAGAACACACTTATTACAGTACCTCAATGCCATCTCCGGTTTTGGGACCCTGATACAAGACAGACATCAACAAACTGGAGTGACATTAGCAGAGAGCCCCCAGGATGGTGCGAGGCTGGAGCACTTGCCCAGGTGGGGAGAGGCTGAGACCTGGTTCACCCTGGACTGGGATGGCTTCAGAGCCCAAACAGCAGCTCCCCTGTGACTGCAGGGAGGTTGTGGAGGAGACAGAGCCAGGCTCTTGACAGCTGTGCTTGGTGGAAGGAAGATGGAAAATGGACATAAACTGGGACAGGAGATGTTCAGGCTGGATGTAAGGAAAAACTTTTCCTCCCTGAGGACAGCACAGCAGTGGGACTGGCTACCCAGAGAGGCTGTGCATCACTGGAGCATAAAACCTCCACCATCGGAGGTTTTCAGGACCCAGGTGGACAAAAGCCCTGAGCAACTGGAGGTCTGACCTGGTTTCAGCTGGGATAGAGATAATTTTCTTCCTAGCATCTGGCATAGTGCTGTGTTTCAGATTTAGGATGTGATTAATGTTGATAACACACTGATGGTTTAGTTGTTGCTAAGTACTGCTTACGCTAGTCAAGGACTTTTCAGCTTCCCATGCTCTGCCAGGGGCACAAGAAGCTGGGAGGGGGCACAGCCAGGATAGTTGAACCAAACTGACCAAAGGGCTATTCCATACCATAGGACATCATGCTCCGTATATAAACTAGGGGCAGTTGGCTAGGGGACAGCTATTGCTGCTTGGGGACTGGCTTGGTGTTGGTTGGCGGGTGGTGAGTGGTTGCATCACTTGGGTTTTTTTCCCTGTGTTTTGTTTCTCTCTCTCATTGTTCTCCTTTTCATTACTATTTTTTATTACTATTACTATTTTTAGTAGTAGTATTGCTATAATTAATTATTATTACTATTATCATTATTATTATTACTATTATCATTATTATTATCATTATCATTGTTATTATTTTATTTCAATTATTAAGCTGGTCTCATCTCAACCTATGAGTTTTCTTACTTTTGCCCTTCTGATTCTCTCCCCCATCCCACTGGGAAGGAGGGTGAGCAAACGACTGTGTGGTGTTTGGTTGCTGTCTGGGGCTAAACCACACCTCAGAAGTGTTCCTGCTGTGAGCAGGAGGTTGGACTAGACACCTCCTGAGCTCCCATCTCACCTGAGTTATTTTACAGCTCTAGAACATATTCCACATATTGTCCATGCCACTTATTGTCTCACAGATAATTTTAAACTTTGACATCTACTCTTTACCTCCAGTTGCTCAATTTATAGAACAGATCCAGAATGTAACCTGTTCGACAGAAGCTATTTAGTAAAGATCTCTTTTTCAAGGGAACAAGAAAATACTCATAGCTAATTAAGATTAAAAACTGCAAATATTTTCAGTTAGTCTTGAGACATTGAACCACTGTCCTGCAATTTCTGTACCATAATTTGACAAGTACCTTGCAACTTACTCTATTTTGAAAATTATTAAAACATAAGTTTCAGATTTTACATTAAAGTTATGTCACTTTTGTATAAATGTTGTATACTGTGGTATAGAGAAAACAGCTTTCAAACAATTCATATAAAAGTTGTAGTTTAAACAAGCAAGGATTGTTTTACAAATACTTCATTGGTCTTCTCACAGGATAAAATCTTTTCCACATTGTTTTTCTTAGGGTTTTGTTTTTTTTTTTAATGCTTCCAATGGTGATTCAATTTCTTTACAGAAACAACTGATTCATAAGAACAAAATTGATCTAGAAAAACATTTTAAATTATTTAATTATTCTTTACGAGTAATAACTTTTTGAATGCTTTGAATGCAGATTCTTTTTAGTCCTCCTACTGGCATGCAAAATATTTGGAATTGGTATAATGTCTGTTTTTTTCAATATGAGCAATGAAACAACTTTCTGAACTTTCTAATATGGTAGTATCCATTAATTAAGTCAGCAAGTGTACTAAGAATTAGTTCTGTCCTTTATAAAGATAATTTGGTAGAAGATACTATGGTAAAGGCAAACAGGCACAGTTCATAGCTGAGCAGTTTTGGCTTGTCAGAAAAAATAAAACTGGATGGAGGAAGGAATGGGAATACTCTGGACATGCACCTGTCAGTTATCATTATTTGTGACATGTCCCTTAGATATTGCATACACAATATCTGGTGTTATGGTATTTCTGTATTGAAACAGGAATGTTTTTAAAATCCCAGAAAAATGCAGACACATCATGTTCTTCCCATGCTCTGTGACAGGTTCAACTGTACCTAGGGCTTTTCTGTCAGAAACAGTAAGGATAATTAAGCAATGGGGGGTTAAACTTTTCATGCTGCCATCTTTGTTCCCATCTAAGTTAATTGCTGCCAGTGTTGTCCAAAATGAACATGAAGGACTGTCCTGTGCAGCCTTCTTTTCTGGAAAAATGGTGTGTGACTTATGTCTCACCTCTGTCATGTCTCAGCTTCAGCTCAGTCTTCCTTGCACAACCATATTTAGCACCCTACTCATTCCAGTTGTTCTTTTGTGTTTTCCAGTTGGTCAACATAATCTTTGAAGTGCAGCACTAAAACTAGGTGAGGTGCTTGAAATGAGTGTTTGAAGGTCTGCTGAGAACAGAACAGTTACTTATAACTTTCATGGGCAATGCTTCTATACATACATACATACATACTATATATGTAAATATATATATTTATATACATACATATCTCCAAGCATATCTTTGCTTTTGTGCAAAAACATAATGTTATCAGAGTTTATTCAATTAATGAACTGTAAAATCTTTTATGCTGCTGCTCATCTATATTTTTGAAGTCTGCTTTCACATGATAAGAAACTTAGCTTTTTTGACACTAGTTGTTCTGGACCATAAATGGTCAGGAGGAAAACAGCCATGCTTTTTTATTTCTCTCTTCTCCAGCAACAGGTGAAGTACTTCAGAATCTGAACTCAACTGTTTGAGATGTGTTTTTATTTGTACTTTAAAACACAGTAATTTAACCAACAAAGAAGGAACACATTTTAAAACAAACAAACAAAAATAATATTTATCCAATTTCTTTTTGGTAGGGATGGAACACAACCTTTGATATACATTTTTTTTTAACATTTTCTCGGTTTGTTGTGCTCAAGTTTAGTTTTCCTTTTTGAATCTGATGTCGCTGGGACCTATGTATTCTTATCTCTGTAGGGCTGTATATCAGACTGTATTACTAATACAAAAGGAAAGTATTTTATCCCCATCAAGAAAAAAGCCATATGTCCCTTCAGTTTCCTAAATCTGTAGTAACTTCCTTTTGTATTGTAACACTTCTTCTCCCACAGCAAATAAGTTGCTTTCATATCAATAAAAGGAGTAAAAGAGAAGAAAGAAGGAAGTGAGAAAAGAGTTTTAATTGAATATATAGATGTATATGTTATATGTTGATATTAATTTCATGTGAGGCCTTTGCTGGTTTATGGCACTAAATTACCACTTAAAGTATATAATATGAGTTTTAGTTTCAAGAAATACTCACTGCCAGTAATATTCAGTATCAAGAGTTCCATTAGTGTCAGGCATTTCATTCTTATATTGAATGTGTGGTTTATGATCCAAAATGTGAGACTTCGATAGATCGACTTTCTACCTGTAAGTAGTGTTTCAGAATTTCTGTATGATTTTATGCAACCATTGCAACCTTTCCATGACTCTGTTTTTTCTGCACACAATAGAGTACTTTCAAGTGGTGGGGATTAAATCGAATTCCTATAGCTATATTATTCACAAAAGCTGTAGGAACCTCTAATCTTTCCAGGTTGTCATAAAAATGGATCCACGTGGAATTCCCTCCAAACACCACAGGGTTAAGAGATGTTTCAAAGTCTGGTAAATTACATGTTATCCCTGCACTTCCTGGGTATCTGTCAGCTCTGGTTTAAGTGTATGTAAACAAAAGGAAGCTACACAAAGAAATGAGCACTACCAAATAGAGAATTTGGAACCAGTCTCAGCCTCAGGTAGAAACAGAGTTTAAAACATGATAATTGCATTTTTCCTATTGTTGCTCAGGTAGATATGTGAACTTAGGTATTTATACACTTATATATGTTTATAAACACATAAAATGTGAGTTTAGAATGCAAATATGATACATTTAGGAATTTATATCAGTATTGCTCATTATGGTCAAATAAACTTTAACTGTTATGAAGATTATAATAATGTTCAGAGAAACAGTTTACTATACTATTGTGACAACTTCATTTTTAATTACTGTATTGATTGTCTTCCAGCGCTTTCTGTTACTAGGTGTGTGAGCTCTTGGTTGTTTTTTTTCCACTAACTTCACATTCCTGGACCACGACTTTTATTTTTAACAAAAGTATGAAGAGTTGCCAAGATGAATCTTTTCTGGGGAAAAGAGAAGTTGAAGGATTTTAGAAGAGGCTTTAAATGTCATCTTCCTCTTGTCAATAGAGGTCTTTCCAAGGTCTTCCCAGAAGAATTAGGCTATTTTAAAAAGTATTAACTGGATGAAGAATTTTAAACTTGTTCAAAATGTCAGGGGAGATAAAAAAAAAGAAAAAGAAAAAACAAAACAAAACAAAACCCCAAACCACTATTTCTACACAGTGTTGGCAGACCAAATCTTAAAGGGTAAACAGATTTCTTTCAGAATTTACTTTGTCATGCCAGGCCCTTTTCTGTGGCCTTTTGGAGAAATCCTACCTCCCCAGAATATTAATTGTTAAAATCCCACCCAAAGAACAAAGATGATTTGTAGGTATTGCTTTTCCTGAGTTTAAATTTTTATATCATGAATATCACAAATGTCTTGTCACAAAGAAACTTGTTTTGTTTATACGGCTATATCATCATCTGTTCCAGTTAAGGTGCTCATAAAAGTTTTGAGAATCTGTTCTCTTATTCTGAAAAAATTTCCTTTTCAATAATTTAAAGTGTATGTGCAACTATATGCACAGATTGCTGTTTGTTCAATAACAACTACACCAAACAACAACAACAAAGAATCCTCTGTGTCCCCAACCCCAAATAATTTTGATCAAATAGGCAAATCAGATGTACAGTTTGGTTATCTCAAATCACATTATTTTTCTGTGAGTACACTTTGTATAAGATAACCCTGTTTCTAAACATTGTATTCAAATATGAAAACTGAAGTGTGTAATCTGTAATTTCACTTTTAATCATACCTGTAAACAAGACTTCATGACAGAAATAGTCAAAGAAATGGATCATTAATTTGGAATAAACATGTTTCACTGAAATAACTTTTAAATTCCTATGAACACAACGGAAAAAGCAGGCCTACTTCAAATTTCTCAGTTCTGCAGTGAATTTGAATTACAAACACTCTCATGTCCAATCTCCATTGTCTTACTTTATTTCATACAGTGTTCCAGTCCCAAATGCTATTTAAAATCCTGTTTAAAAAAAATAGTTAAAATTCCTAGGCCTTGGAGTGCCTTTAGAAAATACAATGTTGATATATTTTTTGATTACACTGGATAAAGTTAGGTATTGACAAGGGCTCCATTGTTTTGCACTTTTATATATGAACCCACAGATATAAAAGTACTTCTATAAAGCTTTATAATATCCTGTTTCATTGTTATATCCCTTAAAACAACTGTTTACTAAAGTGACTTCTCTATGAGAATTCCGCTGTTCCTACCAATGAGATTTTCTCCTTCCTAACCTAAAGCCAGACACGCTCATAAAAATCTCTTTAAAAGTCACTGTTAGCTGCCAGCAGCCATGAAATAACTCACAACCCTCCCAAGAAAACTATTACAATGTATTTCTCCTCTAATTTGAAGAATGGATTGCCTATAGTTTTCTCTCTTCTGCGTGTAACCTAAGAAAGACGATGCCATTCTGTGTGTGTGTTTCCTGTCACGCTGAAGTACCTTGGGGCTAAATTCTCCTACTGAGAAGGCGTTGCAGACTGAAGACCTGCTTAATTGCTCATACTAAATAGCCAGATTTGTAGTATATATGTAAGATTTTTTCACTGTCAATTATTCAAAGTCCTTAACTGATATGAAGACGCTACATGTGTTTGATGTGAGAGAACAGGGCTAAGCAGCTTTTATATGGCATGTACAACAGGCTGTGTGCCAGTATTTGTGAGAACCTGAAGTGTTGTTCAGTGTGTACTTTATGTCTTAGCACTTCATTTGTCAAAGTCATTCAGAGGACAGGTAATAATCCACACTGTTAATAATCTGAAAAAAAAAAAAAATTACCTAAGGGGAAGGCAGGGAAAGTTAAGCTTACCTTTGAGACCAAAGACCAGAGAATTCCCATACTCATAGATTTACGTTCTTTCACTTACTTGCTTGTTAAGCCCGTTCAAATCTTTGAAAAGCTGGGATAGTTGTTTTCACTAAGTATCTTACATCATTTTATTTCCTTGTTTGGTACTAATGTATAAGACAGCTATTCTACCATTTCATTAAAGAAGCCATGTATAATGAAATTTGCTGGTACATGCATACAGTGCACAGGTTTATAACAGGCTTAAGAATGCCTGTGAAGGCCAGCTTTCCACAGCACCTGGATGACATAACAGCAACCTTTTCATATTTTTCACCATAGACACAGGTAAAAACCAAAAGGTTTTCCAGAAAATTTTGACAAAAGATTAGGCTGCAAGTGCAGCTGCAGTGAGATGGTATAGCTATTCATAATTTGTGGTGTCATTTTGTAAAAGAAATAGTTTAATAATCAGTGGTTTTGTCCTTGAAAAGTGCCTCTTGCAGAAGGAAAAAAAACAATCAGAGAGTATCTTTGCCAAAGTTAAAACTAATGAGTATTCTTATATAAAATAATTTATTCTATTTTTATTTTTTCATACAAAGGGACTGTTAGGGAACAATTGCTTGCCTTGCTATAGGCACAGGTGCACAGCACTTCTTGTTTTGCCACCTAAATCTCAGCTGTTCTCCAGTGTTATTGGTTCTGTGCTTTCAAAATAATTTGCCTTTGCTAGACATATATATATACTGTCTGATATTTTTCCTTAATTTATGCTACTATACTGTCCCTATTGTATTCATGGAATTTCTCCCCTGTCTCCATTTCTGGGCTTTTTCTTTCATGGTACACATGACAGTCTGAACTGGTTTTATTTGCGTATTTCAGTGAATGCAGCCTCTGCTTTTTGTTTAGAGTGATTGTTAGAGAAAATTTCCTTTCAGATTAATATAATATAACTTTGAATTGAAATTTTAATTTGTGTGAAGTGGCTTTGGTGATCTATAGAGTTTAAATAGTCTATTCCTTTTTTTTTTTTTTCTTCTTAAGTACAGTTACGAAAGAGACAATTACTTGAATTATTTTCATTTGTATATCCTAACACATTCCTTTTCTATTCTCTCTGCTTTCTACATGTATAGAAACAAAACTTGTTAGTGCTCAGTCTTTACTGGAAAATTCTGCTATTTTGATACCCCAGATAAATTACTAATTTGAATTAGAATTCCTTTTACATTTTTATAATTAGTGATGAGGTAGTTATCAGTAGAATTCAATAATGTTTGTGCTCCTGCTGGTTCCTCTTATACAAACCAAACAAAACTAGAGAAAGGAAAAAGAGCTGTGCTTACCCATACATCACTTACTAACATCAAGAAGGCCTACAAGGTGTGTTTTAGTACTTCTGAGTTCTGTTTTGCCAAACAGTTTCAGCACAGAAACTGATTATCATGTCAAATGTCAGAACTTGCACAAATATTGCAGACTCCACAAAGGTGTTTTGCATTACCTCACACAAATTATTTTTATTGACAGATAGTTAATTTAACTTATTTCAAACTGATTAATTGCTAGATGTATTAGCACTCCAGTTAGACCTTTGCTGCTGATGTGGAGATTTAGTTGCACAATTCTTTTCAGTGATATAGTGATATAGCGATATATAGAGTCTTAGAATGACTGACAATTCCAATTTTCTGTTAATTTGATTCTGGTGTGTTTAGGGATTGTCATATGACAGGTATGACTAGGTGTAATAATTCAGTTTATTCTTATATACACTGCTCTGTTTCTAAGCTGGGAAGGTTCAAATTCCATTAAAGATCAGAAAAAAAGATTTTAAGAATTGTGTCTGTTTTGTGAGTAATCTCTGTGGGTCATCAATTACTTTACTGAAGTATTTCTTGTTTTCTGTTAGGCAGAAAAATGAGTATTCAATGGTCCTTTTGTATGTATTTCTATCTTTAGTGTATCCTTAAGAGTGTAATCAAGCACCGATGTACTGTCTCAAGCTTCTGAGAGTTATGGCTTGGGTAACAAACCTTCCTTATTTCTAGAGCTCTTTAACTGGTGTGCAAATCAAAGAATCATATTTCAAAATAGCTCTATTTACTTCTATTCAGTTACTAAAGACAGTACTTATTTGTCTGCTTTGTTTTATAAATATTAGCTATAGAAAGCATGAGTGAATAACTTGCTCAAGGTGACAATTGAAGTGCTTGTCTTTTTTGACATCTGTTGACATAATACTTAGAAGCTAATAATTTGGGTCTCAGTTGAAAAACATCAACGAATAAGTAAACAGAACAAACTACCTTACAAGAATTCTTTTTGAAATACCTAAATATAGGTGTGTGTGTATAGATATAAGGGATATAACCAGGCTCACTAGAGAGGAGCCCAAGGGTGGCACGGCAATGTTGGGAGTGAAATCGATAGCCCAACTCAAGTGCATCTACACCAATGCACGTAGCATGGGCAACAAACAGGAGGAGCTGGAAACCATTGTGTGGCAGGATAGCTATGACTTAGTCGCCATCACAGAAACATGGTGGGACGATTCTCATGACGAGTGCTGCAATGGGTGGCTATAAGCTCTTCAGAAGGGATAGGCAAGGAAGGAGAGGTGGTGGGGTGGCTCTATGTTAAGGAGTGTTTCAATTGTATAGGGCTCGATGATTGTGATAATAAGGTCGAGTGCTTATGGGTAAGGATGAGGGGGAAGGCCAACAAGGCAGAAATCCTGCTGGGAGTCTGTTATAGACCACCCAACCAGGATGAAGAGGCAGATGAAGCATTCTACAAGCAGCTGGCAGAAGTCTCACAATCACTAGCCCTTGTTCTTGTGGAGGATTTCAACTCACCGGGCGTCTGCTGGAAATACAATAGAGCAGAGGGGAAAGAGTCTCGGAGGTTCCTGGAGTGTGTGGAAGATAATTTCCTGACACAGCTGGTAAGTGAGCCTACCAGGGGAGGTGTCTCGCTTGACCTGCTGTTTACAAACAGAGAAGGGCTTGTGGGAGATATGGTGGTCGGAGGCCGTCTTGGGCTTAGCGACTGTGAAATGATAGAGTTCTCGATTCTTGGCAAAGTAAGGAGGTGGGCCAGCAAAATTGTTACCATGGACTTCCAGAGGGCAGACTTTGGCCTGTTTAGGTCACTGGTTGGGAAAGTCCCTTGGGAGGCAGCCCTGAAGGGCAAAGGGGTCCAGGAAGGCTGGGCATTCTTCAAGAAGGAAGTCTTAAGGGTGCAGGAGCAGGCTGTCCCCATCTGCTGTAAGACAAACCAGCAGGGAAGATGACAGGCCTGGCTGAACAGGGAGCTTTTGCTGGGACTCAGGGAAAAAAGGAGAGTTTACCACTTTTGGAAGAAGGGGCAGGCAACTGCAGGGATCTCATTAGGTCATGCAGAGAGAAAATTAGAAGGGCATAAAGCCCAAGTAGAAATCAATCTGGCCACTGTTGTAAGAGAGAATAAAAAATGTTTCTACAAATACATTAACAACAAAAAGAGAGCCAAGGAGAATCTCCATCCTTTGCTGGATGTGGGGGGAACATTGCCACCAAGGATGAGGAAAAGGCTGAGGTACTTAGTGGCTTCTTTGCCTCAGTCTTTAATAGTCAGACCAGTTATCCCCAGGGTATTCATCCCTCTGAGCTGGAAGACAGGAACGGAGAGCAGAATGAAATGCCCATAATCCAGGAGGAAGCAGTTAACAACCTGCCATGCCACCTGGACACTCACAAGTCTATGGGGCCAGATGGGATCCACCCGAGAGTACTGAGGGAGCTGGCAGAGGAGCTTGCCAAGCCACTTTCCATCTTCTATCAGCAGTCCTGGTTAACAAGGGAGGTCCCTGATGACTGGAGGCTTGCCAATGTGATGCCCATCTACGAGAAGAGCTGGAAGAAGGATGCAGGGAACTACAGGCCTGTCAGCCTGACCTCAGTACCAGGGAAGATTATGGAGTGGTTCATCTTAAGTACGCTCAACAGGCATTTGCAGGTCAACCAGGGGATCAGGTCCAGCCAGCATGGGTTCCTGAAAGGCAGGTCCTGCTTGACCAATCCTATCTGCTTCTATGACCTGATGACCTGCCTAGTGGATGAGGGAAAGTCTCTGGATGTCATCTACCTGGACTTCAGTAAAGCCTTTGACATTGTCTCCAACAGCACTTTCCTAAGGAAGCTGGCAGCTCATAGCTTAGGCAGGTGTACTCTTTGCTGGGTAAAAAACTGGCTGGGTGGCTGAGCCCAGAGAGTTGTGGTGAATGGAGTTAAGTCCAGTTGGTGGCCGGTCACGAGCGGTGTTCCCCAGGGCACCATTTTGGGGCCAGTTCTGATTAATATCTTTATCAATGATCTGGATGAGAGGATTGACTGTGCCCTCAGTAAGTTTGCAGAAGACACCAAATTGGGTGGGAGTGTCGATCTGCTTGAGGGTAGGATGGCCCTGCAGAGGGAACTGGACAGGCTAGATTGATGGGCTGAGGTCAGTTTTATGTGGTTCAACAAGGCCAAGTGCCAGGTCCTGCACTTGGGTCACAACAACCTGATGCAACGCTACAGGCTTGGGGAAGAGTGGCTGGAAAGCTGCCTGGCCGAAAAGGACCTGGGGGTGCTGGTTGACAGCCAGCTGAACATGAGCCAGCAGTGTGCCCAGGTGGCCAAGAAGGCCACCAGCATCCTGGCTTGTATCAGGACTAGTGTGGCCAGCAGGAGCAGGGAGGTGATTGTCCCCCTGGACTCAGCACTAGTGAGGCCACACCTGGAATACTGTGTCCAGTTTTGGGCCCCTCACTACAAGAAAGACATTGAGGTGCTGGAGCGTGTTCAGAGAAGGGCAACAAGGCTGGTGAAGGGTCTGGAGCACAGGCCTTATGAGGGGCGGCTGAGGGAACTGGGGTTGTTTAGCCTGGAGAAGAGGAGGCTGAGGGGAGACCCTATTGCTCTCTACAACTCCCTAAAAGGAGGTTGTAGTGAGGTGGGTGTTGGTCTCTTCTCCCAAGTAACTAGCAATAAGATGAGAGGAAATGGCCTCAGGTTGCATCAGGGGAGGTTTAGATTGGCTATTAGCGGAAATTTCTTCCTGGAAAGAGTGGTCAAGCATTGGAACAGGCTTCCCAGAGAGGTGGTGGAGTCACCTTCCCTGGAAGTGTTCAAAAAAAGTGTAGATTGTGGCATTTTGGGACACAGTTTAGTGGGCATGGTGGTGTTGGGTTGATGGTTGGACTGATGATCTTAGAGGTCCTTTTCAACCTCTATGATTCTAGTTTTACTTTCATTAAAAAATCATCCCGCCACCAAGCCAGGAAACTTTGAATTAATTATTTACTCTACCCTTAACTGGTTTAGTGGTGGACTTGGTATTGTTAGGTTAATGGTTGGACTGGATGATCTTAAAGGTATTTTCCAACCTAAACAATTCTATGATAATTCTATGATTCTATAAAGCTTTTAATGTATTTAGTCCGTAAACATCAAATTATTGTCAAGCACATCTTATGACACACATTTGAACATCAAGTGCTGTAATGCTTTTTAGCTGGTGGAGATTTTCCTCCCTCCTAACCACTGATAGCTACACTGTTGGTAGAGAATCTTCTTGTTCTAGGGTGTACTTCATGCTCTGGCATATACTCCCTCTTTCAGGATGCTGCTGATGTTGGTACATTGCCACCTCAGTGCAGCAGAGAAACAGCACTCAGAAAGATTTTACTGATGTTATACAGTTCTGGGGGGGATATGGACTCCAGTGTCCCCAGGATGTCCCCACCTTTGGAAAAACACATATGTTCTATTGCCAGCTCTTCATTGGTGGTGTAAAGTAACAGAGTATTAATAAATCAGGTAGTTTCTGGCAATAGCAATACTATGTCGAGGAAAAAGTAACACTGAATTTCTAAACCAATGTGGTGTTGTTCATTCGAGGGAAAACTATTTTCTTTCTGCACCACTTTTACTGATGGTCTATTTTAGTTTCATGTTTCCTGCTCTTCAAGGAGTGGTTCTACAGAGACAGCTTGATTTTTAATAGATGGTCTGGTGATGTTTCTACTGAAAGTGCTGCTACTAGAAATATCTTCTTGCTTACAGTTCAGGGAAAGCTGGTGCACATACCTTGACTTCATTCTAAATCTGCTTTCACACTCTCCAGTTCCTATTCATTGTTTTTTGTATTAACTTTAGATAAGATAGGAACACGAGCTGGAGGCACAGTATTTTCCCCAAGATTTTTCCCTCTGGATGTAATTTACTAAGTTTAATAAAGGCTAAATGTGAGAACAAATTATCGTATGTCTTTCTGTTATTGGGTTATCAGAAGTTTATTGGAATTTAGCTTTTCCCCATTGTGTGTTTCAGATGTACTTTTTCAAAATTTCTGTTCTCTCTTCATGATGCAGAGTAGGTCTGAGCAGAACAGTGAAACTGTGGAGATGGACCTGAAAGCTTCCCTTGAGGGATGTTGACATCAGGTGGTAAGACTGTGTCCCAGTGTTGCCAAGGAATAACATAACACCTACTTGTGCAGGAGGTTGTTGCATGTGTATGACACTTCACAGAGAGGGGAGAAGTTTGCTGCTCTACACAGGATGTTGTGTGCAAATTGACACACTATGAATTTGTCCTGTGTGAAGATTAAGACAGTTCTCTGTTGTGTAGTATCCCTCTTCTCCAGAGGAGCACTCTCACAGGAACACATGGAGCAAATGTCACTAAGCTCCTTGTACTTCTTGTTCCTTTTTGTTTTGCTCATACTAACTAATTTTTCCTAAAGTTCCTCTCAGTGACAGCCTGAAAGTCTGACTGGAAAGATACTGCCCGGGGTTGTGTTTGTGACTGGTTTGGCTCAAAGACCATCCTCTTCCTCATTTTCCATCTTCAGAAGTGAATCTAGGCCATCTTAGATGCATCTTGCAAAAAGTACCTCCATGCAAAAAGTTTATTTAAAAATACAGAGGAAAAAAGCAAACATCACTAAATATCATATGCAGCTTACTATATGCATAATGGTGTCTATTTGTGTTAGTCTCACAATACCTATCTATTTAACTGGCTATCTATCTTTCAAAAAAGAAAATGCTGTCATGTGCATGTCCATCTGTCAAGAGTACCTTTTCTACCTTCCAGTAAGAACTGGAGACTCATGAGGAACCTCTTTGCAGTAGTTAGGAATCTGTGCTTCACAGCCTCAGGTTGTCTCAACACAATTGCCTCAAGTACATGAACAACAGAAGGGGGTTTGTTTGTTTATTTTCAATTTGGAGGGCACCAGTGCTTCTTTTCTAACATGGTCTTTTTTGTGCCTGTCAATACCTTAACAAAATGCACACTTTCTTTAGGAGGATGCTGCAAAAAGCCTTCATAGGAGTAATTTGGTTATTTATACTAAGCACTTAGTTTAATGCCACTTTCTATATTCAAATCTGATGAAAAGACTAGCTTTATGTGTTCCTGTTTTTATTAGATAGCTATTTAAATTTTTTTTTTCTTATTTATAGTTGTATTATACTTGCAGCATTTATTTTCCTGGTTATTGGATGAACGCTTTTGTGCTGGCAGCCAAGGACTAGTGGATTATGGGAACACAGAAGTGGAGAAAACCTTCTGAAGAAGTCTGTAGCAACCAAAATGTAAATATTTTTCATCAACTGAACAATTTTCAACTTAAAAATAGGCTTTTTAGAGTCACTCTTTCTGATGGGAAGCTGATGCAAAACCTCACTTCTCTGTTATTAAACCAAACTTACTCATGCTCATTTGTGCTGGTCCTGCCTTCAAGTATAGTTACATGTTTCATACACTTGTTTCCTGTCTCCCGATCTTCTTCAAAAGGAATAATCATAACTCCTTTGCTAAACTCTTAGTTTATCACCGTGTGACAAATACAGCTGTGTGTGAGCTAGCCTGATGCCAGAGATCAGTACCAATGACCTCTATCAGAATGGATCACTAGCCTGACCATGACAGAGTTTAATACAACTCCACAGCTTCCAGTACTGTACAAACCTATACAGAAGTATCTATGACCATATGGCACATATTTCTGCTAGTTGGGTGTCCCCTCAGACCATAGTTTCAGTCATCTTCAGCTGACAGCATCCTTGACTCCTGACAGCAATCCCGTTGCTAACTGCTCATTCCCTGTCTTGTGTCAGCACAAGAGTTCATATGGACTTTTCCTACTCTCATGCATTCAATGGCCTCATTAACTCTTATGCCTCATCAAAAAGAAGTGAGAGCAAGTAAGAAGGAAGAAGGGATCAGTGGGAAGGGCTTATTTGGCCTCATTGCCAGTTTATGCCAGGTTAAATTGACTGTAAAACTATAACAGTAAGACTGAAATCAACTAAGACAGCTAAGCGGGTCTGATAGCAACCTGCTGCCCTTTTTTTTTTTTTTTTTTTTTGTACAACTATCCTGTTTCAGTGCACCAGAGCTTTGGGCTGCAGCACTCTTCTTTTCCTGTCTCTGCAGGAAGAAGCAGCTGAGGCCAATATTCAATTTTTTCATTGGGCAGTAGTGGCAAGGGTGGCTTATTGTAACCTCCTAAACAAGAAGTATGTGTTTGTTGTTCTCCTTTGTTTTTTCCAGGTGGAAAAATAAGATTTTTAGGTAATTTAGATATATCTGATTTTACCTGTCAGTTCATTGTTCTCTTCTGTTTAGCCAAAAGTGAAAATGAATAGCACAGAATCTTGTCATCCTTTAAGCCAGGTTTCCATACTCTATTTCTAGGGATTTCAGGTCCAGGTCAGCCTAAAATCAGCAAAAATTAATCTGGATCTGGAAAATAGGATTGAAACACTTATTTGGAAAGAATTTCTGGTTTATTTTATTCCACTAGCTAGATGTTTTTCTGTTTTAGTTCTGCCTGCATTAAAAGAAGTTGAAAAACGAATGTATTCCAGTCTGAGCTGTGTAAAAGCTGACTGAAAGATCTTGCTTATTAATTTTTTGGGACTATCAGTTCTGAGCAGTAGTAAAATATGCAATAAAGAGCAGAAAGGGAAAAGGGTCAGGACACTACCAGTCTGACAGTTCGGTTGCACACTTTCTGAAAGACCCTGTCACTGTTTTTGATTTCCTTGCCTTAGCTTCCTACCTGTTATGTTACAATATTAAGACTTTTTATTCCAATTGTTCATTCAGGATTGCCTTTCAAAAGAACTGTAGTTCTAAAGTTTTGAGTCTCACAACTCATGGAATGTGAAAAATCATACTTAGAAAAACTTCATGTGGAAATAGGATTGCTCATTTGATCCCTGTCTGTCTGTCCAACAGAGAAGTGAAAAAACCCAGTTCCTTATCGAATACTTAAGACACTGGTTACCACACTATTTCTCAACAAGCAGGTTTGTGAAATTTTATAGCTGTCTTGATTTGGTAAGGAAAAAAATAAATAAGTTGTATAATTCTGATTGAAGCTAAACTTGCCACTACCATGAAGAGGTTGGTTGGTTGCTGCAGTCATCTATCTGAATAATAGCTAAACTAACACTGCTTCTTTCCTTCATGTTGGAAAGAGGATTGAATTATGCAAATGAAAAACATGTTGGGTTTTTTTTTATTGTTTGTTTGGGGTTTTTTTAAGCTTACTGTAAAAAATTCCTTCTCAATTGAAAAACAAAACCAAAAGGACTTTACGGAGCATTTCTCTCCTCTTTTCCACGGGATAAAAGGCCTTAAAGACTTTGTGTTGGTACTTTCCATTAAGACAACAATTGATATAATTTGCTTATTTAGCAAGACTCAAGGGAAGGCAGAGGATTGTATTTCCTTAGCACACTAGAGCATCAGTGAGATTGTGATAATTGCTATGAGATAAAGTGAGGCTAGTGGATTGTGTAAATTGGATGGGTTCATTTAAACTGCTTAGGAGTGACAGTTTATTACTTCTGCTGATTATTCAGATTGTTCTCTATTTTCTTTATGTCCATTGAGCCTTCATGTAAAATCTGGCATGCTGGTGTTCAATTTTACATTCATATTACTGCCTTGGTATTTTTTTTTTTTCAGTGTAGCTGCTATATTATAATAAAATAGGACAGCTATGTCATAAAGTAATACATCTAATCATTAGAATATCATCTTGGGCAGTAGGTTGTCTTTGCTATTATACTACAAATTTATTAACAGAATGGCATTACTAAAATTTTCAAGACAAAGAATATAGAGGTTGATAATGAAATGTAATGGTAACATAATAATAATAATCTTTGCTGACTTTATAGTCCTTCACAGCATGAAGGCTCTTTAGAAATTATAGGGGAAATTACCTGTCTTTATAGAATAACCAATAAAGGAGAAACTCCAAGATCCTGTTTTGTTAGGTTTCCCAACTAAGTAAATGCCACAACTACCTATGTGTACTTAGTCTAGGTTTTACTTCCAAGGTAAAATGAAAATCTACCAGCCTTATTAAATATATATACATACTGTTATAACAAAAAAAAAAAAAAAAAAAAAAAAAAAGAAAAGAAAATGAAAACTGAACTGCCTGCTGAACTTGAGCTACTGGAGTCTTGTCCTCAGCCTGCAATGCATGTCCACAATACTGTGCCAGCATTTCTTCTCATGAAACTGAAGTTACCTGTTCAAGAAGAAATTGATTTAGCTGTGCTTATGTTTTGGCCAGGTTATTTGTTGTAAACAGCTGATTGTCCCACCACATGTGTGGCAACTTTCCTCTAAGAAGATGGGACTCCAGTGCCATTATGTTTAATCCTTCTTAAGTTATACTGCAATTGCAGTTTCACTGTGAAATACAAAGCACAGACCATTCAAGAAAATTGTTAATTTTCATAATAGGTAAAGTTCTAGTGTTCTCACTCACAAAAGTATGCTGTATGAAAAAGAAACAAGGATCACCAAATGAGAAGATGGGAAGTGGTTAACTAAATAGTAATGGATAAAATCATGACTCTTCTCGAGTAGATATTGCTTTAATAGAATTGACAATATCTTAGTTTCTGAACTTGTCATACCTATGTAAATATTTGTCAGAAAAATTGTAGGCAGAACAAGTAAACATACATTTTTTAAAGTTTGAAGGAGAATAAATCATATTGGCTAACGTTTTGATACTATGTGGTCTAGATTGCTTGTATGAGCAGCTTTTGAACAGCAGTTGTACCTAAAAAAATAGTTTAAGTGAGAAAATGCTTTCCTGGTGATATATGCAGTTTCTAAAGAAAACTCTATCAGAACAGTTCTCAGCTATTTTTATAGTACCAATTTGACATGCAGGATACTTGCACAGAACTAAGATTTCTGACAAGTTTTACAGTTTTGCAAAAGTAGCTGTCATCCAGAAGCATTTAGGACCAAATTTTCAGATAGAAGTTTCCCATTGCATGTAACACCTTGTGTTACAGTAACAACATAACATACAGTAACAGCATACTGTTGATCAAGATACATCCTGATGTGTAATGGAGGTATAGGATACATTTCCAGGTCCTATTTTTAAAGGGTGGTTGTGATCTGCCTGTGCCACTCCTGGAAATAGCACATATTAACTTTCTAGGCAAACCTGTTCCGTTTCAGAAAGGTTTTATGCAGCACAGTACAATTTATCTTCAATACATGATAGCTCCATAGCAACATTTATAACTTGCACTTATGTATACAGGTACATATACATGTGCACAACCACTTTGTTGTGATTCCTTTCTTTCCTTTGAAGTTCTTTGGCCACATGTTCTTTATACATTAGAACCTGGTGTTATAGTTTAAGTTATAGTTTGTTGTCTACAAGTTTTTATATGGAAATATGATTAATCAGATAGAGTCATGTCTGCAGGTATATTTACCACATTTTTTTTTCTTTCTCCATTGTAAGGATAACTGGAGGAAGGGATAAGCAAGGGAAAAGCAATGGATGTCATCTACTTGGATTTCTGTAAAGCTCTCGACACAGTCCCCCACAACATCCTTCTCTCTCAATTGGAGAGATATGGGTTTGATGGGTGGACTCTTCGATGGATAAGGAATTGGCTGGATGGTCGCGTCCAGAGGGTCGTGGTCAATGGCTTGATGTCCACATGGAGACCGGTGACAAGTGGAGTCCCTCAGGGGTCCGTACTGGGACCGGTGCTATTTAACATCTTCATCAATGACATAGACAGTGGGATCGAGTGCACCCTCAGCAGGTTTGCAGATGACACCAAGCTGAGTGGTGCCATTGACAAGCCAGGAGGACAAGATGTCATCCAAAGGGACCTGGACAAGCTGGAGAGGTGGGCATCTGTGAACCTCATGAGGTTCAACAAGGCCAAATACAAGGTCCTGCACCTGGGATGGGGCAACCCCCGATACCAATACAGGCTGGGGGATGAAGGGATTGAGAGCAGCCCTGCGGAGAAGGACTTGGGGGTACTGGTGGATGAAAAGCTGGACATGAGCCAACAATCTGCGCTTGCAGCCCAGAAAGCCAGCCATGTCCTGGGCTGCATCAAAAGAAGCGTGGCCAGCAGGTCAAGGGAGGTGATTCTGCCCCTCTGCTCTGCTCTGGTGAGACCTCACCTGGAGCACTGCGTCCAGCTCTGGGGCCCTCAGCACAAGAAGGACATGGACCTGTTGGAGCGGGTCCAGAAGAGGGCCACCAAAATGATCTGAGGGCTGGAACACCTCTCCTACGAGGCCAGGCTGAGAGAGTTGGGGTTGTTCAGCCTGGAGAAGAGAAGGCTGTGAGGAGACGTTATTGCAGCCTTTCAGTACTGAAAAGGGGCCTGTAGGAAGGATGTGGACAATCTTTTTAGCAAGGCCTGTTGTGACAGGACAAGGAATAATGGATTTAAACTAAAGAAGAATAGATTTAGACTAGACATAAGAAAGAAGTTTTTTACAATGAGGGTGGTGAAGCCCTGGCACAGGTTTCGCAGAGAGGTAGTGGAGGCCCCATCCCTGGTAACATTCAAGGTCAGGTTGGATGGGGCTCTGAGCAACCTGCTCTAGTTAAAGCTGTCCCTGCTCACTGCAGGGGAGTTGGGCTAGAAGACCACTAAAGGCCCCTTCCAACCCAAAGCATTCTATGATTCTATGATTCTATGATTCTAAAGAGCTGGTTCAGCTTTGTTTGGTTTTTCCTACTTTTTTTCCCCCCTCCTTCTTTATAAAAATAGGAAATCATGTGTCTGTGGTCTGAAACAAATAGGACTAGATTCTATTGTGTTATCCATCTTTTAGCCTCTTCATATATTGTTTTATTCACCACAGTGATGGAAACTATATAATTATAATATGTTGTCATTTCAAAATGTGGCTATATTGTGAGATGGAGATAGACAATCAATACTACATGCTGATAGTGAAATACTGTTAGGAGAAGCTTTTATTCTTAACACAAATAAAATTATTTTGTTTGCCACAACTTGCCAAAGGCAAACTATTGTTATCATCACAAACCATGAGTTGAGATGACACATTAAGAGCTGTGACTTTACAGTGTTATTGTGTGTGACTTTAATTATAAAGATTTTTCTTATTTGCTCTGCACATTTTCAGTAAGGTCCATTTTTTCTCTAACCTGTTCTGTTGACTTAATATTTCATCTGTGATATTTTTTTTAAGAACTAAAGTCCAGTTGCTCCCTTGTGACTATGGGTGTCTGGTAGCACTTTGATATTTAGGAAGCCTGACCACTCAAGAAACTGATTTTGTCTCTGCAGCATCACATGGTTGTTATGGGAATCACAGTTCTAAACTTACTGATTTTTCATTATTAGTGGTATATCACATTCAAGACCACTAACCTTTTGCAGTAGCTTGAGCTTGTTTTAATACAAAGAGAAGTAAGGATGAAATAAGATACGCCTACAGTTTTTTTGGTTTTATAATGGCACTTGTTACATTACCTCATTAGCAGTCTGTATTCTCTCCTGTCATAGTCTGTTCTGTTGTGGAGCATTTGAGAATTGAAGCTGGAATGACTAAGGTAGATGGTAGAAAGCAAAATTAGAAGGTAGAGTTTCTGTGGGAGGTGGAGAGAAACCTAGAAATTTGGAGCTGAAAGAAATCTGAAAGGAACATCTAATAAATTTTCCTGCTCTGAAGCAGTCAAAATGTGCCTTAGAACTTCAATAGTAAGGTTTTCTCAGTGTAATGTATTACAATGTTTTTCTTTTCCGAAGGGTAAAATATTTTTTTCCACATCATCTAATTTAAACTGTCCTTACATTTAATCAAGTGTGATCTCATTAGTCATTAAGGGTACAACAATACTTCTACTTTCTCTTCTATGTAGCAACTGCATTTGAAGACTGTTCTGTATACAGTCTCTATCTTCTCTGCCTTTTTTTTTTTTCCCCCCTAAAATAAATAACATTTTTGGGGGTTCTTTCTCACAAGATCTCTTTCCAAAACTGCTTATAATTGTATCCCCTGCACTTTCTCCCAGCTGTGTATGTTCTTATTGAAATGTAATACCCCAAATTGCACACAGATATTTGCTGGAAACTTGTGCTTCATGAGTAAAGTGAAGCAATTACTTCCTATGTATATGACTGACAGTTCTGAAAATCAATATCAATGACTCTTTTGCAAAATCATTCTATTATATTAAAAGTCGCCATTCAGTAGCGGTTTCCTATGTTACATTTACACGTCTATTTTTCAACTTCCCCTGTTCCCAAGGGCTTGATTTTATACACATATTATGGTGTTGCTTGCTAGCTTGGTTTTTTTTGGCCATCCTTACTTCAGCTAGTGCAGAGCAGCATGAAGAACTGAATCAGGCAGGACTGACTTTATTTTGAGGTAAGGTCCCTCCCCACAAGAATCCCATACACCTTGCTAAAATCTCCCTTTGCCATTTTTTCCCAGTAGTAAAATGCAATAATGATGTAATGCAGAGAGAACATGTTGTAAAAAACTGCTCTGTGTAACAATTCTCTATAGCTTTTTGTTAGTTTGCTTGCTTTTATAACAAATGTTGAAAGGCATTACTACTTATGACTACAAATTTTCAGTTGTGTTCTTTACCAACTGAGAAGCCTTAGACCTGTCACTGGAGTCAGGAGACTGATTCTGATTTTAAAACCAACCTTGCCAAAATTATTACTTTTAATCCAGATCAGTTCACTATGGAGTCCTACACCTAGCTCTGAAACACAAGTGGAGGAACAACACAGACTGAAGCAAGAAACCAGGGTTTAGGAATTGCTTAAACTGGCACTGATATAATTCTGGGCAGCTAAGCCTGAATGTAATAACTCTGTGCTTGCCTTCATTGATCTTGGAATGAAGAAATTTTTCTGAAACCAATACATTTTCAAGATCTTCTGTGTTCTACTGGTCATTCTCCAGAGGGATCTGGCTGTTAAAGTCACATACCAGGAAAAGCCAAGCTTTGTTCTGCTTTTATTATTTCAGTGCATAATATTTAGTTTAATAAACAGTATAGTTTGTAGTTTCTTGTTTAGAAAGTCTTTTCAATATGGATTGATGGAACTGCAAGAGCAGCTTTCCATTACCAGATGAAAGGAAAAAACATTCTTCATATCATCTTCTGTTAGCCACTGTTAGAAAAGGGGCTGGCTAAATCCTTGATGCTATTTAAGGCTCTACAGGGAAAAAATATAGAAGTCTTGCTGAAATGATCTCTTAAGAATGACCTATCAATCAGGGTTAAATTAGTGCCGAAGGAACATAGATTTATTTATGTAAATCATGGGCAGTGTGAAAAAGGAGCAAGAGACCCCCACTTGCCACATACAACACACCTCTGTAACTTTCATTGTAATATTTATGGATTGGCTAGCTTCTCAAAATCAATTAATTGTTTAGCAGTTAGTACTTCTGAAAACTATTTAGAATGCAATACCATCATGGCTTACTCTTTCCTCAGACTAAACAGGCACTTCTTTTTCAAAATTACTTATGTATCAAAGCAAAGATACTAGACTCTGAAGTATTCCTACCAAAAATATGTCCATTTCAAACAAGTGGGGTGAAATATAATTATAATTTGGGGAAGGAGGCTAAGAGAAGGTCCAAACACCAGTATTTACTGCTGGTAAATGGTGTTAAAAGGAGGTTCTGAAAATAGAAGACTTTAATGTCATACAGACATTTTTTTAAGCCAGGGGGTGTGTGGGATGGGTTGGTTTTTCTTTTTTTTTTTTTTTTTCCTCAGGTGGAATGGAAATACTTTATTGAAGGCTGATATGGAGTAAAATCATGGAGACTAAATAATGTTACAAATGCCCATGGAAGAAATGTAATAGAGTATGCATTGCCACCTATTGACTAAAGTATACAACAGCAAGAAAGGCAATTTTCTCCAGAAAATGAGGTACTAGGCAGCAGCAAGAGATACAAAATGTTAATTTCAGATATTCAAAGAATATGTCCTTCCAAGTGTCGTTTGCTGTTTATCTGTGACTTTAATAAGAATACAGCCCAAATTTTGATGCTGGCTAAAAGTGGGGTTGGTTTTTGTTATGGGTTTGTTGGGGGGTTTTTGTAGTGTTTAATCTATTAGATGTTCTTACTTGTAGACCAGATGACGCAGAGAATTGCTCCTAAGATAATGGAAGCTACTGACTCTAAGCTGTTTGATTTGGCTTGCTAAAGGTCAGTAGAACAGTGACAGACAGTAGTTAGTTATGACCTGATGACAGCTTAGCAAACTGTACTGAATACATTGATAATGTCCTTGTAGAAGACAGGTATTAAGATCCTAAGAGTTCATAATCCCATTGTTTGAAATATCAGACAAAAAAAAAGGAGATATGGAATTGTGGACTGAAGCAAAATGACCTGTTACCTTGATTCTCTTTTGAACCCTGGATGTAAGACAGACAGTGATTGTCTGCTACTGTTTAAGAACCAACCAGCCAAAAACCAAACCCCAAACAAGAAAAAAACCCACTCCTGTGATATTTTTCTACTGTGGAAGTGTTGTGATAAGTCATGAAATGATATTTATTTATAATATATTGGGGCTTTATTTCTTATAAACAGATAAGAAATTTAATTTCATCCTTATGTTTACATTGTTACCACTGCTAAAGAGAGACAACAGTTTTATCCAATTAGTACTTATTGTAGAAACTACTGAATTCCTTTTAGTTTGAACGCCCATATGATGTTTTAAAGTATAACATTTTATAGTGGTAAAATGAGAAACTACTAAACTAAAGTTTATCTGGAGTTATAAGTCCTTGACACCAGAGACAACAAATTTTTACTAGTGTATTGGGTTTGCCTGGCAAGGTTTTGGTTACGGGGGGGCTACAGGGATGGCTTCTGTGAGAAACTGCTAGAAGCTTCCCCTATGTCTGACAAAGCCAATGTCAGCTGGCTTCAAGGTAGACCCACTGCTGGCCAAGACTGAGCCAATCAACAATGGTGGTAGTGCCTCTGTGATAAAATATTTAAGAAGGGGGAAAAAAAACCCCTCCTGCAACAGCAACAGAAGAAAGGAGTGAGAATATATGAGAAAAACAACTCTGCAGACATCAAAGTCAGTGAAGAAGGAAGGGGAGGAAGTGCTCCAGGTGCCAGAGCGAAGATTCCCCTGCAGCCTGCGGAGAAGACCGTGGTGAGGCAGGCCATGCCCCTGCAGCCCATGGAGTTAACGGTGAAGCAGATATCCACCTGCAGCCTGTGGAGGACCCCATGCTAGACAGATGCCCAATGGAGGCTGTGACACCATGGGAAGCCCGCGCTGGAGCAGGCTCCTGGTAGGACCTGTGGACCCGTGGAGAGAGAGGAGCCCACGCTGGAGCAGGTTTGCTGGCAGGATTTGTGACCCCGTGGGGGACCCACACTGGAGCAGTCTGTTCCTGAAGGACTGCACCCCATGGAAGGGACCCACGCTGGAGCAGTTCATGAAGAACTGTAGCCCATGGGAAGGACCCGTGTTGGAGAAGTTCATGGAGGACTGTCTCCTGTGGGAGGGACCCCACACTGGAGCAGGGGAAGAGTGTGAGGAGTCCTCCCTTGAGGAGGAAGGAGCGGCAGAGATGATGAGTGATGAACTGACCACAACCCCCATTCCCTGTCCCCCTGCGCTGCTCAGGGGGAGGAGGTAGAGAAAATCAGGAGTGAAGTTGAGCCCAGGAAGAAGGGAGGGGTTGGGGGGAAGGTGTTTTAAGATTTTGGTTTATTTCTCATTACTGTACACATATTACTCCTCTCTCTTACTCAGTTTTGATTGGTAATAAATTAAACTGATTTTCCCCAAATCGAGTCCTTTTTGCCCATGACGGTAATTGGTGAGTGATCTCTCCCTGTCCTTATCTTGACCCACAAGCCTTTTGTTATATTTTCTCTCCCCTGTCCTGCTGATGAGGGGGAGTAATAGAGTGGCTTTGGTGGGCAGCTGGCATCTAGCCAGGGTCAACCCACCACAAGTATCTCATTAATTTTAAAACCAGTGCAGGTAAAATGTGAAGAGATGTTGATAACTTTTTTTCTGTTTGATAGATTTAAGTTCTGTGGAGGCAGACTCCTTCCTGTAGTCAGCCAATGTCTCATGTGAGATAGAAAGATAATTTACTGAGTAGGAATCAAACTCTGCTTATTTTGTACCTACTCTAGCAATGTTGAAGGTGGAACATAGCCTAAAGAAGCACAAGCCAAGTGGAGAATTTGAATAGACATGAGGAAAGACAAAGAGCAATTATACAAAGCATGCATTTAACATAGAGTGCCTTCAGAAAAGATGCATTCTAAATGAACTCTGTAAAAATACAGTAATTTATGCCTTGTCCCCATAGAAATCTTTCTGCAAAAATGTTTTGCAAAACATAAAGTCTACTTTTTTTCCACTTGAAGTGCACATTTTCTTAAAGTCTTCAAAATTTGATTTTTTTTTTCATTTTCAGACAAACAAACAGAACTTTTCTTTGTTTTATTTTGTTAGTCACAAGTTGGTTGGATGTGGGAAGGAACTTGCCTTTCCTGGTTTAAATTTATGTCAAATACTGACTATCACCCTGACTGCCTGACATATCTTACTTTATCAGTGAGATACCCTAAAGAATGAGGAAATGGCTTTTATTTCATAAGAAAGAGGAAAAGACAAAAAAAAAAGAGAGGATAAAGAAAGAATGTGTGGCAGTTAAAGTCTTGCAAACATTTAAGTTTTTTTCTCACATTGGACATGGCATCTGAGCCCTTTGAAAAGCAAAGCCTAAATGTCAATAAAGGGCAAAAGTAATCACTACAAAAAACATGGTCAAATATGAAGTAACCAAATTCACTTTATACAAGAGAGAGAGGACAAAAGCTTTCTTAATAAATGTTTGCTTGTCATAGTAATTATGTAACTTTTTTTTTTTTTTTTAAAGCTAGATCTAAATGTACCACTTGTCTGGATACTGTTAACAAAACAAATAGAAAAGCTTTCAATTGATATGTTCATGTTCAAAATGCAAGTGTATATTACATTATTAAAGTATTAATAATATCTATTTATTGTGGTAATCATTAATTTCTTCCTTATTGAAAAATTGCTTCTATTTAAAGCATCATTAAAAGTCCAATTGTTGGTGATTAATGATAAAATTTGAAATGAACTCTATCATAATACATTATTTCTTCATAAGCTTCCTCAGTCTTAGTTGTGTCTTTAATAATAAAGTAATGCCTTCTAAACATATACGTGTTACAGGACTACTGGTTTTTAAGTGAATTCTAAAGTAGAAGGAACTGAGAAAACATGTTTTGTGATAATGTTATTTAATATTTTCTTTCTAATTGGTCTCCTTTTTTAAATTGTATATCATCTAAACATTTTTTGCAAGGTATAGATAAGCATTTGTACTACTTTTTGGAGATAGGCTTTTTCAATACTTTTGGTCTTACAATGTCCTTTTCTTAGTTTCTGGTTTACAAAAATATAAAGGGGAGTGGTTTTTCTTTGCATTAACCATGTATTTCTCTTCTGTGGAGAACAGCCTTGAAAAGCGATGTTTCCTAATGCATTGCAGATTACAGTATCAGGATTCTCTGAAAACCTCATGTGGAGAACCATGTGGACAGCATTGACAGCTCTAGTATGTTATTGGACTGCCAGCTGTCATCTCTCCGTGCCTTTCTTGCTGGCATATTGTTTTGCTCTCAGTGGGAAAGGACTTGAAGCAAGAAGCAAAGAGGTGTTTCAAACATGTTTTTTGAATTCCTTCTAATTGCTTTTTTTTGTTCCTCATGTTAGGTTTTTTTTACTAGCTCACTTCTGGCAGAAGACTATAATTAGTTGCAACCATCTTCTGACTTTGTTCATCCTGCTGATATTATACTGGCTTTTTAATGCTTGCTATTAAGCCAGACTTGATAAGATGGCAGCATGTTACAGTACAAATGGGTCTTGATAAGATACTTGTGATTTCATTGAGTTTAAACTTCTTTATAGGATATGCTTTGATGAATTTTATTCATAGACAAATACAGTTTATCATTTCACTCTTTCTGGTAATTTTTGTTGCAGATAAATTTGAGATTTTATGGCAAAAATTTATTAATATGACCAAACCGAAGCTTGGAAACTACAAAATTGGTGATTTCCAAAGAAGTGGCTGTTCTGATGCAGAATTTCACATGGAATTTAATTGGCACTTTTTTTTCATAGTTTTATTTATAAATTATGAGATGTACTTGTATGAAACCAATACAATTAAAAGGTCATATCATCACTATGTCACAAAAAAAGACTTTGTCCAGTATTAATTTGTGTTATCAGCTTACACCAGAGAGTAGCTTTACAGTGACTAATAACATTGTACCACAGAAAAAAAGGAAAAAATATACAAGTATAAAAATTTCTAAAGCCACTTAACACAAAAAAAACTTCTTTGTGGGAAGAGGGAAGAATCCCAAGAGGTTCTGATATAAAATTCTTATTGTAATTAGAAAAAGACTAAGCATAGATATACGTGAAAGCTAAAAACCCCTCGTTAGCTCTTTATAAGTTAATGTATTTGAGCAACAATCTTTCTACCTCCTTTAACATCCAGAAGCACAGAACTGTTTAAAAGAGAGGAACACGTGACTAAAAAGTAAGAACTTGCCTGCCAGTGACAAAAAAACTTTGTTATTTTATCCTCCTCCTCTTGACACCTGAGGAGTCCCTATCTGTTGTGATAATTTGAGTCGGCCGTGCACATCTGTCTTACAAATTTGGATTTGCACTTCTGAATCCCAGATAAAAGTTATGGAGATCCCCATATAATATCCGCTCCAGCACTTACTGCAGGGCTGAGTGCCAGATCTTTGCACTACTGTATGAGCTGGCTCGGGCCAAGTTGGAGATCATGCTGTTGGTGCCAGAGCACAGTGTGTCGTGTGCTGCAGGAAGATGGGTGACACCTGCTTCAGCTGAGCCCTTACTTCTGCTCATTTGACATTTCTGAGCACACTTGAATCATCGCGATGAGATTTGTACTGGTGCAGAGCTTTGCATCGTGTAGCAGTAGCTGAAATACAAGGATTTTTTTTTTTTTTTTTTTCTGGGCTCCCCATACAGTCAGTAGAAACCACAGAATGTGAAAATTTTCCTATCTGTATATTTTTATTCAACTGTAAACTAATTTTTTAAGGAAACTTAGGTCAAAATGTTCATTAAATATTCTGACAGTTTATAATAATGGTGGGCCTTTGCCAAATATTTTAGGCAGAGATTTCAGAGAAATAATAAAATAAAGCAAGCCTGACCATATACAGAATAAGGAAAGATAAATAAGTTCCTTTAACTAAATTGTGTATTTTCCATGTTGGTAAAACTGATTTGACAAAACTTTCCAGAACTTGACTACCTCATATTTTAACTATGATGGATCTCTGGAAAAGTAAATTATAAACCAGAGTACCTTCATATTTGTATATCGGAAGTAAGATGCTGTTAGGTAACTGAAGAACATCGACAAGGGGAGGGGAACAGACCTAGTCTAAAAGTCTGGACTTGGTGGACAGTCTTTGGATAAGATTAACATTTATCTTGTACTTTTGCCAGTTAATTTTTTTGTTTAAAGCTGTGTGTATTTAAACCCAAATCACTTTTTTCTTCTTAATCTCTAACAGCTATTCATTTATCCCTGACTCCAAATCATTGGCTTATCTTAGGCTTTAAAATTATTGTAAATTGCAGTTAAATTATTTTGTGCTTATGTGAACAATGATTACCCTGAACACTCTGTGCTCTTTCTTTAACCTAATAAATTTTTAATCAGAAGAGATAAAATCTTTATCTCACATACAAAGTGTAACTACTCTGGAAAGAAAACATTCAAGAAAAGTTGAAAACCTTTCTGCAGTCCTTTTTAAAATAAATGGAAGCCACAACTGAAGTTTGTGAACATGGACCAGATATTCTTTGAAGTTATTACCCAAATTAGGCAATGCAGGAAGCTTTGCTAGGAATACATCAGTTGAGTGCATATCTGAATTTTACAATTCAGCCCTCACAAGGTGAGAGTAGTTCTGGGCACATAGCCATACATGTTGAGGAAACATGGCAAGACTTTTGAAGGTTAAATGGTAAAGGAGTGAGACAAGGTTTAAGTTAGCTCATTACCTGTCATCTCTTCTACCTGTTCTTTCAGTATGACATACTTGTATTTAAAGGCCATAATACTAGTCATCTTAAGCCCTCAAATTTTATAGTATGAAGTGCTCTATATCAATATATAATATTGTTCTCATATGAAACCTATTGTAATGTGATATGTCCAGGTACATTAATGTTACAAGGAAATTTTCACCAATAATGTGTCATAGTGATAAGAACTCAAGAATGAAAAGAAATGTGGAAGATGTGAGAACATAGTAGAAGGAGAATGAAAAGAGCAAAAAGATCAAAACTTAAAGAGCCCTGTGGGCAAATATACTCCACTGTAGCTGGTGCAGACTAGGTTTCATTGCTTCTACATTTGACTGACCACTTTTCATCCTTCTTGAACTTTTGATTTGCATGTTGTACATAATATTTAGACCTATATGCTAAGAAATATATTAACTTGAAAAATAAGCTTTCTTTCATCAGTATCTAGTAGGTGGTTTTAATTTTGGTCCTGAACGGAAATCTGAGATATCTGAAGTACTTAGTTTGTTTTCTAATATTTCAAATTGAATTGGTTTTATTATGGCATGACTTCCTTTAGCAAATGGAAGTGGGTGACTGCAGGAGAATTATTTACTGACAATTGCAAAGTTTGACTGGCATTATGGGGTAACCCACACAGCTAGTGAAGTCCCCAAAGTAGGACAACATTGTATTAAAATTGGCATCTGCCTGCACTGGATTTGTTCTGTTCTACCCTTCACATTAAAAATACAAAAGCACAGATGAATCCAATGAATTAAAAATAAGCTGCTCATTTGGAGTCAGAATGCCAATCCAATAGGTAATAAATTTCAAGAATAATTAGATGAAATTTTGTTCCAGTTTAAAACCTTAAGAAAATATTGCATGTTTATGTTTATATTGCATCTTAACTCTAGCTGCTGTCAGATTAATCCACAAAACATTTTTTTAGAGAGAAAACAAAAAAATGATTGCTTATAGAAATGCTTTTTACTTTTCTATTCATTTTTCCACTTACTGTTTTAGTTGTGTCAGTGGTATTACCATAATAAATGATTTGTCATCAGCAATGGAACCTTACGCATAAAAAATCTGATTGTCAGCTACATGAAGGAAAAACATCATTTGATATTTTAAGTATTTTTTCTAGATTTGGACTACTTCTTAGTTACAAATTTCAGTAACCTATAAAATGGGAATAATACCACCTTCTCCATAAAAAAGCAAACACTCCCTCCAAAAAAAAACCCAAACCAAAGCCCACACCAACCACCTCCCAAAAAACGGAGCCTGTCTGGATTTCTGAGGTCAAGACAGTGGCAGTTCCATTTACCTGTTTTATTCTCTCTGGCCCTAAGAGACAAGGAATCAGCATGCAAATGTTAGATTAGGCAGATACAGTCAAAAGGGTTATAGAGTCAGCTCGCTAGTGCGTAGGTTGTAGATTGTTGAGGTGTATTCTTGACCAAGGAAAACGTACAGCACTCAACACATCTGATCAGTCCAGATCAAGTAGGAGCAATCTACACCTTATGATTTATCGGGTAGTCCTGTTAGCAACACTGAAGCTAGCACTGAACAATCTACACAGTTTTGTCAGATGCTCTATTCCTATTTCTGGGGCTTAAGCACATGATATTACATCATCCAGGTGTAATGGAAAAATAGTACCATAGTAGAATATTCTAAGAATAAGAGCTATTGAAAATTAGATTGCACTTGAAGGAATAGTATTTACAAATCCAAAACTGGTTTAGGTTTTTTAGCTACTGTTTGATTATAAAGCTAGGTAAAGACTAAACTTCAGTTTGTGTGTGACTGATCTAAAAGTTCAGAAACTTTTTAAAATAGGATGAATCCTATGGGTTGATACGATTGCTCCTGTTTTATCCCATCTGAAACTAGACTTTCAAAAGCTGAATGCAAGGTGGGATCAAATTTATGCTCTAAGGACATTTGAATCCCAGTTCATCTCTCCTTGAAATTGTATTATTGCAACATAAGGTGCTTGTTCTGGACTGAAAGCAAAACTTAAACTGTCAATTATTTTATCCATATCTACTTTTTTTTTTTTTTTTTTTTTTTTTCCATGAAGGTCAACTTTCATTAAAGGAGGCATGGAAGTAAGAAATGTTCCATCATTACAGATAAGACATTAAATTCTTAATCCAAGGTAGTAAAGGTAGGTAGCACCTATAAAGAGAATAAAAATAAAAATAAGCAGTATTTAGAGATACTGCAATTATGCATTTGCCAGTTAATACCTGAGAAGAACTCTTCTTGGTTTTATCTATAAAATTCTGAAGTTATGTATTGCACGCTAAAATTAGTGCTTTTGAATCATGTTCCCTTTGACTTGGAAAAGTCAAAAGTTAAACAGAGAAAGACCCATAGATAAATTCTAAGACAATCAATTGCAAAGCTGAATTCAAGCAAACACAGAGTCTGTGATTCAATTAAAAATGTGTAGATATTCTATTGACTTGGAACCTTAACTTTGGAAGGGAAAAAATTGAAACTTGAGTTTTGAGTTCTCTAGACAAAATCCTCTTAGGGATGTCATAAAGTATAAGGCAGAGGAAAGAAGCAAAACTTTTTACTGTAGAAAGCAGACAAATAAATGTGGAGCACAATACTTGTATTTAAAATACTGAGTGAGGAATGAAAGCTAGACTGAAACTCATAACTGAAGAAATGGGAATTATGGTGGATTCTTTATCTCTGGAGATTTTTTTAATTAAGACTGATTTAAAAGATGTTATTATTCAAAAAAGAAGCTGTGCATAATCACTATGGGCTTCATAGATGCAGAAAGTCTAGATGATTATAATGGCCCCTTCTGGCTTTAAAATCTGTGCTCATGAACAAAGAAAAGAATTTTCAAAGGTGCAAAACTCACTTAGTGTCATTTAGCAGTATAAAAAATGCCAAAGGGATTCATTGAGGCTAAAAATTTAGATTAAAATTAAGAAAAGAGATTTAACATTTATATGAATCTCAGAAGCATCAAGAATTATACTGAAAGTTAATAATAAGAAGGAAATGTTAAGCCTTAGAAACACATTTACATCTTGAAATGTAACTTTCTGAGCTCAGGATAAAAATAAATTTAGACAGCTAAATATATTTATCTTTTGCCTTGGAAAGTAGTCAAAGAACAGTGACTGGTGAGCTCTAGGAATACATATGTGCATATATGTGTTCATGGAAGAAAAAAAGACACAATAGCTCAAGGACGTTGCAGAATTCTCAAAGATATTTCTTTTCTCTTTTTTAATAAATATAGAGCCAGACACTGCCAATTACAAGATCCTAGCTTTGATTAACCTTAAATCTTTTCCAGCCAACTCATATTTTGTTATGGCAAAGTTGTTCCGTTCATCAGATTACAAATGCAGCAAGTGTTGCCTAACTTCAAGTCCTATGATTTTAGTCAAACTGATTAGATGCTAACAATAAATCAGTCTGATAGGGTGAAATATTTAATTAGAAAAAAAAAATGCAAAACATTTAGTTACTAAAGGTTGTGAACTTCTTGAGCCCAACTTACATGACAGCATATTTAAAGTCTTAAATAAAGGGATGAAGAACTGGATATTAAAAAAAAAAAAAAAAGGAGCTAGAATTATTTTATAGTCATTTATTGTCTCATTTCCAAAATAATCCATAACAAATAAAAAATAATTTTAAATGTTACATGTGAAAGCTGTTCAGATATGTTTACTTTTTACTTGAAAGAGCCACCAATGAAAAACAAATGACAAGCTCTAAAAAACTCTTTGGCGTTGCTGTAGTACTCCAAGTGAGCCAGAGCTTTGATATATGTCTACTTCTTTGAGGGAGAACTTCTGAAACAGGGAACAATGACCTTTAAGAAAGATAGAAGAAAAATGAAATTATTTCAAGCCACATCTATTCCCTGTATAGTGTGTCCTCCCAGGGTGGCGTCTTTCTATCATTCTTGCTGTCACTCCATCAAGTTTTATTGGCCTTCTGGTTTATAATAAACTTTACAAAGCCCTTCTGGAAACAGCCTTCTGACAGAAGTCACCCAGAGGCTCTGGAAGGCAGGCTGGGCAAAGCAGTGAGGCAGACCTCCTCTTGCCACTCTTTTGGGATCCAGCCTGCAGTAACACACGGCAAACAGGGTGCAGAAAACAAGACTGGTAAACATTTGTCTCAGTCATGCGTATTACATGGAAGAGAAGCGTTGATATTTCTTGTTTTCATCCCTCAGTTCCTTAGTATTGACTGGTTCAGCAGATCAGTGTCTTTAGATTATTGTCCTGCTGTTTTCAGCTAGGTAGCTCTAAATTCAAAAGTAGCATCCTTGTAGACTGAAACAAAGAATTGATTTTTCTGGATATTGACGGTTTACAATGGAGGTGGAAACATTTTGAACGATGACTGAGTTTCTTCACACATGTATATGAAATGTAGATCTAGGCCATTGGCTGACATTGTAAAGTGTAACATTAAAGAACGTCAATATAGGTTTGTGGGTTTTTTTTTTCCAAAGCTTAAAATAATGGACCAAACACTTTCTCCTATGTCTTTTATGACAAAACACTGTGGAAGCCATTGGCCTCTTGAGCAGCAGTTACTACCATCTTTCTCCTGCTTATGCTGTGGTAATAACTTTGCCTCAAGCGTGGCAAGTGACTGCCATGCCTCCCCTTTGCCCTGCTTGACCGCAGGAGCCTACCCGTACATAGCAGGAGTAGGAAACAGCAATGATCTCAGTCTGAGAAAGCAGAAGGCATGAATGATAGGACTAGTGTGTTTCTGCTAAAGTCAGGGAGAGCTGAGGAGCAGGTTTGGGCTGGGGAGACCAGGAGTAAGACTGAGGGTCTTGGTCTGGGCCCTGCAGCTGACAGGCCACTTTGGCATGAGGTTGGGTTTCCCTCAGTCTCTCCTCTGACTGCAAGGAACGAGCAGGAAATCATCACTTCCAATGCAATATGCTATAATGCAGTGCTACTGAAATACTAAGGGAGATATGCCTTTCCTGCAGCAACTCTTGGTTCTGCCTCCCTGTGCAAAAATGTCTAACTGGAGAAGGCACAACCTTTCCTTTAGACTGAAAAAAAGAACTGAAGGTGAGTACTTCTCAAATGAGTGAGGCGGTTGCTGGGCTCTTTGATGCCTAAACACTGCAATCAAACATTGTGTGTGGAGTCCGAGTTGGTAGGCATGATACCAGAAAATGTTACCTTGCTGGTTTTGTAAGCAGAGGAACACCTGGTTTATGATTCCTTCTAGGGCATAAGGACCTAGCTGCCTGTCAGGGATGACATACTTTGCCTTTGGATACTCAGAAGCTGACATGTAAAACTTCTCAGGCTTTTTCCACTAGTGTGAAGGAAAATAGAGGATTATTTCTTGGAAGAATTCAGAACCCATTTGAAATATTTGTTATGACTTACAAAAATACTTTGTTCACTGATATTGGAAGTGACCTTGCTGAGTGTTTAGCATTCCATAAAGCAGCAACACATATACAGCTTATAGAGCAGTATGCTATACATGTCGTTATGCTTCTATATACAGCAAATCTTTGTATCTGAAACACCAGGCAAACAGAACTCCCTAAATCTTGATACATTCAGTAGTACTAAAGAGAAAATAACATAAACACAAACTATTTTAAAAGGAACTTCAAGAGTAACTAGAAATTGTAAATGCAGAAATGAGATGCATACAAATAGGGTAAATATTTTATGACTCTCTGATAAGTATAAATAACTTTTTTCAGTAAGATAGTGGTTAAAAGACAGCAATAAAAAAAAAAGCCTACAGCAGTGTTTGCAATAAAACTTAGTTTATATATAGTGTTTTAACTATTAATTTCTTTGAAACTAATAAGTGTAACATTTTTTTAAACCAAGATGTTTATGAATTGCTGTCACAAATTAAAATGGTTTGGTTCATCTTATCAGAAAAAAATGCTCTTTATATGCTCGTCTTTTTTTAGACTTACAGTGTTTCATTTTTATTTCAAATTTACTAGAGTGATGGTGATGGAGTTACATTTTCACAAAGTAGGCAACACTGAAAAGGTTATTTTTGGGATCACTATGACTAGTGTTATAAAATGTGTATATGCTTATTAAAATTGTTCATACTCATTCTCAAAAGTAGTAGCTCACATATAGGCTGGGAAGAGTACAAGTGGGAAGCAGATTAACATTTCTGGGAACTGTTGTTCTGTAAAGTGAATGGAATGAGGCTGTGAAGGCAGCTGTGTAGAAGCATATTAACACATTGAGCTTTGATGACAAAAAAAGTATTTAGCTTTTGTTAACCAAATAGTAATTTAATAAGTGTTTAAATAATACTGATTAATTGGTCTGACACGTTTACATTTCATAGTAATGTATTAACGTAGGTGACAGGCTCTTACAAGTTGGTTTTGAGTTTAGGCTGCAACTGAGTGCTGAGTTACACTTCTACCATAGCTGTGATGGTGTAATAGTGTAGAAGTGGTGGTAATGGTAGTGTAGAAGTTATAAAATGAGATACTCCAGCTGTACTGTAGAACTCAGCTACTGAACTTTCCCCAAAATGTCTAGCTTTTCACATGAGTTTGGTCATCTTGTTCTTCAAAGATAATACTGTGAGTGAAGGAGAGTTGATAATCACAGCAAGTTTTAGCTTTGCAGGAATGTTTCTGTTACAACAATAAAACCATGAAATACTCTTTGCCCCTTGGTTTTTGTTTAATAATCCTGTGAATGTGGTGGTGTTTCATGAGCACTTCAGATGCTTCTTAATTTGATCCCACTGTGAACCAGCTCAGGAAGCTAAACAGCAAAAGAAAACCAAAATGAAAAAGTGAATAATTTTCTGCTGCACCAGGTTTCTTAACAGCAATCAGATATGCACAAGTCCAAGAGAGAGGATGAGACACATAGTAATTCTAATGTGACTGTTCAGTCAAACATAGCTAAAGTAAGGAACATTAAATGGACCTTAAGCATTCTGATGCCCAACTGCTTCAACTGTTTTTGGGCTAGGGTGATTGATGAGTTTTTAAAAGGGAACTGTTGCACATTTAACATCAAGAAAAAATATTTATATTGTCTATTTTATTTACCTAGAGTTTAAATTACTGCACTATTATTGGGTCAATATTAAACAAAGTATAACTCTTAGTATGGATTCCTAGTAGAGCAAAAGAAAATCCAGTAAAAGAATTAAAAAATCTTTAGGAGAGAGATGCTTTGGGTGAAAAGTAAAAAAATCAATATGGAAAACTTGTTCAACTGCAAATTAAAAAAATAAATAATTGTGATTTCCTTTTATTTCACAGCAGTAACAAGCTGACTTGTTGGGGGTTTTTTAATTATTTTTTTATTATTATTTTTTCCTTTCAGTGACATCAGGTTAACTACTATTGGAAGAAGGCAGGTTTTCTGCTTTCCTTGGTCGATTTTCTTTCATTATAGGAGCATAAAATAAGTTTTAGCTTAATGGCTTTCCTATATGTCTGGACTTTAAAACTGCAAATTTTTAAAATATCATCAGAATAAGAAACTATTAAATTAACTGGCTAATGAACTTAAGCTGGTCCTGTCTTAGGTCTTCTCATAAAACAAACTGGACATTTAGAATTGTGTATTAGAGTTTACCACTTCTTAGTGATGCATTACCTCAAATGGGAGGACTCTGCTCTGTATTAGGTGAAATTACATTGGTCTTGGAATTACACACATCTTGGCCTTGAAACATTCACTGTTGAAGGCTCACTGGCTTTGATATACTTAAGCCAGTGGACCGGTGGTAGTCTCCTTCAGAATTCCCTGTACTTTATGTGCAGAACATAAAATTAAACGCATCCATATGGTTAGTCTTAAAACAAACAAATAAAAAAAATCTGTATTTTTTTAAAAATGTAGTGTAACTATATTTTAAGTTAGTGTTACCTGTGCCATTGCAGCACTGAAAAATAATTATCAAAATACTGTCTGACAGCTTGTGTATATCTTTTAGATGGATGAGGAATGAAAACAAGTGATTATTCCATTTTAGACATTCAGATATTTATTTTTTTAAAATAGTTGTATGCACTTTGCTTCCACATAAGAGAATGCCAATTGATGGTCATTTTTGTTTCAATTTGACAGTGAGGGTAAAAGATTAGTTATTCATTCCTAGGCTACCCATATTCTCAGGATTCAGACATACATTTAGGAAGAATCGGGGGGAGGGGGCGGGGGGAAGTGCACAGCTTTCTGCAGTAAATTCACTTAAAAGGAATAGATTTGTCATCTGTCAGAGATGACAGTGATTAAGGTCCCCCAGTCATTTTAGCTAGAGATAGCTTTTCTTCCCACTTACCATTCTCCCCGCCCCCACAAATAAATGTACATATGGAAAGGTTGAAAATTGTTCTTGCATGAGTAATTATTTACTATCACGGCTACTTTTTTCCTAGCAGGTATTTTTTAAGAGGAATTTTGTAGCCAGTATCTGAAACCCACTTTGGATTAACAACAGCCATGGAGGTGACTTAATAAGGACTGTGCTTTCTTAAAATAACACCACAACCTATCAGGATATCAACTCAAATGACAAAGAGAGAGAGATGATGTGAAAGATGACCAAGCTGCACTCCTTATTTTACACAAAATCCCATCTAATTTTTTCATTCTTTACTGTGGAATGAGAAGCATAGTTTTCCTGGTTTTCAGCAATTGAAAGATAAAGTACGTGTATTAAATTAGAGGCAGACCTGTACACTCAAGATTCCTACATTATTTCAATATGTGCAAGAGAACTGTGTGAACTTTTTCACTCTTGCATGTGAAATTTGGGAAACCTTCCATATCCAGGTATTTGGAACTGCACCAAGATTCTGGAGGTTGTCATATGAAATGATTTACATGTGCCTACTGAATTACTGCCACTACCTGCAAGCAGCAAAGGATTTCCATCCCTCAGTATGTTACCTGAGTCAATACAAGTTAATTATATTCCATTGTTATAGGTATCATAAGGTGGTACCAAAGGAATTATAAATAGCAAAACTGAGATATTTGTGCATTCCTCATCTATATTCCCTCCCTGCAGACAAGGATGTATCCCGGCCAGAACAAGAGTTTTCAAATCAGCAGCACATTGTGTGGCTGCCTTGAGAAGCACCTTCCCTGGATAACAGCAATGTTTAACAGTCCTCTGCAGTGGCTTTCCTTTTGACATAGATTTACAGGTTTTTTTTTTTTCTTTATCTCCCCACAATATTTTTGAGAGACTCAGCTCTTTTTATCTTTTAAAGCCTTTTACTGTGCCTTTGTTCAAATATAACTAGTCATGTTGTTGCAACACTTCAGTTTCAGGAGACTTCCTTTCCTCTTCATATAATTTATAAATGCAATAAATCCCCACAAATAAAGGTCTTGGAGGCTATAAAAGTTACAGCTTCATTAAGCTGCATTTTTGAAGCTGGGAAAAGCTACTAAGTAATAAACAGAAAGTGCCATGTTTCCTGTGATGTCTCTAAAGCCTATTAAAAGATCTGAAAATCAAATGGAAGGATAAAGTTTTGTTTCATAAAGCTCCATTTTCTTCATCTTTCTTTCAAGTATTCTTAAGCCCCAACAGCACATACAATCCAAGATTTTGGCTTGGTTTTTTTCCCTCTGGACAGGACAATATTTGAGCAATTATCTTCAAAAGCTTTGCACAAATCTTTTTCTAGAAATAAGGTTTGTAGAATATTCTGGCTCTCATTTATTAAACATTATTTCTGTCTTTCTGTCTGTCTATACAAATACACACGTAAACCTGCTATCACCATCTGTGAGTCCTACCTCATTCCAGTTTCTTTTTTAGCCACTTACATGACTTCCAGCTGGGACATGTGCATGCCTTTCAGCTGGTTTGGGATTTTTTTTTGCTTACTAAGGTACATCGTTTAACTCTAGTATTCCTTCAGCTGCATGTTTTAGTGCTTAATTAGATAAAATGCCACTGAAATAAAATAGAAAATTTTTGTCATTGCTTAGATATGGATTTGCAATGTTCCTAAATGTGGAGCTGTCGTAAGTTTTACTTGAGGTTTTATTTTGATATTTCTTCTTTAATTGCAAACAAACTCTGAGTATAAAAGTAGTTAACATAAAATCAGTAGAATAAATATATTGCATTGAAGGTGGTGTTGAAAGCACTTCATGCCAATTCTGCACAGTATTTCAAATCTATATTTCTTACACAGTACTCCACACACACTATATTAAAAAAAAAAAAACAACCCAACAAACAGCTTTTTCTCTAGATGAGGTCTATTGTTCCCCACTTTTAACAATTACAATATTTTAACTAGAAAAATGTTAGTGTTAAATGTTTAGATTATTTTCTTCTTAAATAATCATTTCTAGGAACGGTGGGGAAACCATATATACTGCCTAAACTAACACTCATTTTACACAATGGAATTAATACTGTTAACTGTGTTTGTAATTCAGTGTATACGTATTTCTGCTGCATGAAGCCATAATATTCAAACTTTGCTTTTGCAAGATAAAGACAAAATATTTGGACTTCACAGATTTGCAAAAATTTGCAAGTCTGATGTAAATAACCTTTTCTGCATGACCTCTGGCAGAGGTTTCTGGGTTTAACTCAAATTGCTACTGGGATTATGGGTTCACATGACGTATGGGACAGTAAAATAAAAAAGGCAGTTACCAATTCACATCTAAAAATGTCTGGAGGTTTAAAGGGTCCTTAAACGCAAACTTTTTTTTTTTACTTTTTTCTTTTTAATTTGTTACTCTGCTACTAAGTAAGGTAGATAATGAATTTGACAGGGAGAAAAGAAAACAAAAGAGAAAAAAGAGTCCATCTGTCAAAGGGGAAGAGCATCTTTGGTCATAGGCTTGCCAAGCTGGTGAAGAGGGCTTTAAAGTAAAGTTGCCAGGGGTGGGGAACCTCCATCCATCCCAATCCTACCAGTTTGATGCCAGCACCAGCAATAGATGCCCAGAGTCTGAAGAAAGATCACAGTTCAGTAGGAGAGCAGCTGAAGAGCAGTGCAAAGGAATTGCAGGCACTCCAGACAGTAAGTCATCTTCATCAGCAGCTCAACTTCAACGCCTCTATGCAAACACACATAGCATGGGGAATAAACAAGAGGAGTTAGAGATGTGTGCATGCCTGCAGGGCTGTGATCTTGTTGGCGTCACAGAGATGGGGTGGGTTGACTCCTGTGACCACAGTGTTGGAATGGAAGGATACAGGTTCATTGGGAAGGACAGGCAGGGAAGACAAGGAGGGGTTGTCTCCCTCTATGTCAATGACCAGCCGGAGTGCATGGAGCTCTGCCTGGGGCTGGATGAGGAGCTGACTGAGAGCTTATGGTTCGGGATTTAAGGGCGGGCAGGAACAGGTGACCTTATAGTGGGGGTCTGCTACAGGGCACCTGACCAGGAAAGCCAAGTAGATGAGGCCCTCTATAGACAGATAGGAGCAGTCTCATGTTCACAAGCCCTGGTCCTCATGGGGGACTTCAACCACCTTGATATCTGTTGGAGGGACAATACAGCAGGGCACAAGCAATCCAGGAGGTTCCTGGAATGCGCTGATGATAACTTCCTTCTCCAAATGACAGAGGAGTCAGCGAGGAGAGGTTCTATGCTGAACCTTGCTCTCACCAACAAGGGTGAAGGGCTGGTGGGGAATGTGAAGCTCGAGGGCAGCCTTGGCTGCAGTGACCATGAAATGGTGGTGTTCAAGATCCTTAGGGCGCTGAGAAGGGCACACAGCAAGCTCACTACCCTGGACTTCAGAGGAGCAGACGTTGGCCTCTTCAGGGATCTGCTTGGTAGAGTACCATGGGATAAAGCCCTGGAGGGAAGGGGGGCCCAAGAAGGCTGGTTAATATTGATAGAATCATAGAACCACAGAATTGCTTACGTTGGAAAAGACCCTTAAGATCATCCAGTCCAACCATTAACCTACACTACCAAGTCCACACTAAACGAATTAAGGGTAGACTACACTAAACCATGTCCCAGAGTGCCATGTCTACCCATTTTTTGAACACTTCCAGGGATGGGGACTCCACCACCTCTCTGGGAAGCCTGTTCCAATGTCTGACCACCCTTTCTGTGAAGAAATTTTTCCTAATATCCAACCTAAACCTCCCCTGGTGCAGCTTGAGCCCGTTTCCTCTCATCCTATCGCTAACTACTTGGGAGAAGAGACCAACAGCCACCTCACTACAACCTCCTCTCAGGTAGTTGTAGAGAGCAATAAGGTCACCACTCAGCCTCCTCTTCTCCAGACTAAACAACCCCAGTTCCCTCAGCCGCTCCTCTTAAGGCCTGTGCTCCAGACCTTTCACCAGTGTCCTGGTTTCACCTGGGATAGAGTTAATTTTCTTCCTAGTAGCAGGCATAGTGCTGTGGTTTGGATTTAGTAGGGGAAGAATGTTGATAACACGCTGATGTTTTTATTTGTTGCTAAGTAGTGCTTATGCTAGTCAAGGACTTTTCAGCTTCCCATGCTCTGCCAGGTGCACAAGAAAGTGGGAGGGGGCACAGCCAGAATAGTTGATCCAAACTGACCAAAGGGCTATTCCATACCACATGGCGTCATGGTCAGTATAGAAACTGGGGGGGTTGGCCAGGGAGCAGCGATCGCTGCTCGGGAACTGTCTGGGTATTTGTTGGTGGGTGGTGAGCAATTGCATTGTGCATCACTTGCTTTGTATATTGTTGTTGTTGTTGTTATTATTATATTGTTATTATTATCATTACTATTTTACTTTATTTCAATTATTAAATTGTTCTTATCTCGACGCAGGAGTGTTTCTCACTTTTAGTCCTCCGATTCCCTCCCCCATCCCATTGGGGTCGGGGGAGTGAGCGAGCGGCTGTGTGGTGATTATCTGCTGGCTGGGGCTAAGCCACGACAACCAGCATTCAAGGATCACCTCCTCCAAGCTCGGGAGTGATGCATCCCAACAAAGAGGAAGTCAGGCAAAAATGCCAGGAGGCCTGCATGGATGAACAAGGAGCTCCTGAACAAACTCAAACACAGAAAAGAAGCCTACAGAGCATGGAAGTAAGGACACGTAGCCTGGCAGAAATACAGAGAAATTGCCCGAGCAGCCAAGGATTAGGTTAGGAAAGTTAAAGCCCTGAAAGAATTAAATCTGACCAGGGATGTCAAGGGCAACAAGAAAAGCTTCTACAGGTACATCAGTGATAAAAGGAAGACTAGGGAAAATGTGGGCCCTCTCTGGAAGGAAATGGGACATCTGGTTATGCGGGACATGGGGAAGGCTGAGGTAGTCAATGTCATTTTTGCCTCAGTCTTCACTGGCAAGTGCTCAAGCCACACCGCCCAAGTCACAGAAGGCAAAGGCAGGGACTGGGAGAATGAAGAACTGCCCGCACTAAGAGAAGATCAGATTTGAGACCATCTAAGGAACCTGAAGGTGCACAAGTCCATGGGACCTGATGAGATGCATCCGCAGGTTCTGAGGGAACTGGCGGATGAAGTTGCCAAGCCACTGTCCATCATATTTGAGAAGGCGTGGCAGTCTGGTGAAGTTCCCACTGACTGGAAAAGGGGAAATGTAACCCCTACTTTTAAAAAGGGGAAAAAGGAAGACGCAGGGAAATACAGGCCAGTCAGTCTCACCTCTGTGCCTGGCAAGGTCATGGAGAAGATCCTCCTGGAAACTGTGCTAAGGCACATGGAAAATAAGGAGCTGACTGGTGACAGCCAACATGGCTTCACTAAGGGCCAATCATGCCTGACAAATTTGGTGGCCTCCTACAACAGGGTTGCAGCGTTGGTGGATAGGGGAAGAGCAACTGACGTCATCTACCTGGACTTGCGCAAAGCATTTGACACTGTCCCACTCGACATCCTTTTCTCTAAATTGGAGAGGCATGGGTTTGACGGAGGGACCGCTCAGTGGATGAGGAATTGGCTGGATGGTTGCACTCAAAGAGTTGCGGTCAACATCTCAATGTCCAAGTGGAGACTGGTGATGAGTGGCATTCCTCAGGGGACTTTATTGGGACTGTCCCTCTTTAACATCTTTGTCGGCAACATGGACAGTGGTATGGAGTGCATGCTCAGCAAGTTTGCTGATAACACCAAGCTGTGTGGTGCTGTCAACACGCTGGATGGAAGGGACGTCATCCAGAGGGACCTTGACAGGCTTGAGAGGTGGGCCCGTGTGAACCTCATGAAGTTCAACAAGACCAAGCGTAAGGTCCTGCACATGGGTCAGGGCAATCCCAAGCACAAATTCAGTCTGGGTGGAGAATGGATTGAGAGAAGCCCTGAGGAGAAGGACTTGGCAGTGTTGATTGATGAGAAGCTCAACATGACCCAGTAATGTGCGCTCGCAGCCCAGAAAGCCAACCATATCCTGGGCTGCATCAAAAGAAGTGTGACCAGCTCTCCATTCTTGAGAGAAACCACCTGGAGCACTGTGTTCAGCTCTGGAGCCCCCAACATAAGAAGGACATGGACCTGTTGGAGCAAGTGGAGAGGAGGGCCACGAGGATGATGGCCCTGTCCATCCACATTCAAGACCTGTCCTATGAAGCCAGGCTGAGAGAGTTGGGGTTGTTCATCCTGGAGAAGAGAAGGCTCCGGGGACACTTTATAGCAGCATTTCAGTAGTTAAAGGGGCCTTATAAGAAAGGTGGAGACAAACTTTACAGCAGGGCCTGTGGGATAGGAAAAGGGGTAATGGCTTTAAACTGAAAGAGGGTAGATTTAGATTTGATATAAGGAAGAAATTCTTCACTAGGAGGGTGGTGAGGCACTGCAACATGTTGCCCAGAGAGGTAATGGAGGCCCCCTCCTTGGAATTGTTCAAGGCGAGGTTGGATGGAGCTTTGAGCAACCTGGACTAGTGGAGGGGATCCCTGCCCATGGCAGGGAGGTTGGAACTAGATGATCTTTAAGGTCCCTTCCAACCCAAACCATTCTATGATTCTATGATTCTATATTCATTACAGAGCATAGTCAAATATGCATTTCAACAATGCAATATGCTCAAATACAAGTATGTTTAAATAATGGGGAAAGAAACCCCTTCATTTTGAAGTATTTATGCAATCGGTGTTCTATAACTTTATTATTCTATTTCACCCTACTTAATTTTTTTGTATTTCAGAAGGTATAAAATGGATTTCAGTCTGAAGCACCGGTGAGAGCAGAAATCCTTGTTCCAGCTGAGCTGAGTTGTAGCTGTCTCTAAACAGTCAGCTACATTTGTTCTTTCTTTGCTCCATGGCCATGGTCTCAGAGTACCCACAGTGAACATGTGCATGATTGGTCCTGTTTTTGGAGCAGATGAGCTAGCTCCCTACAATGCCCAGGCATAGTCCATATGGTCTATACAGCAAGCATATCACTGCATGGTCCCTTTCAGAAAGTCAGCAGGGAGCTCTCTTCTGCCAGTTGCTGCCTCTTCAGAGTCCAACAGTACCATCCACCTGCATGAGCACAACAGGCACACCATGAGTATCATCTGATCTGATGTAGTATGAAGCAGGAACTGGTCTCCTCAGGCTTTTTACCTCAGAATTGTTCTCTTTCTGTTGTTTAATTTATGGTTAGAGTAAAAATTTGGGAACTTGAAGACGATTGCACTATAACTGTTTGCTGCAAAGTCCCGTGTTTAGTGGTAATTTACTGTCCACAGATGTATGGATATGGTCTTCACAGTCTTTAATGACAGGATTATAATTACAGTTATAAATACATAAGGATAGATGTAAATAAAGCTAAAGACAGAGAATGCCAGGGTATGGCTGAACTCAGCAGACCACCTCAGTAAGAAAATACTTGATTTTGACTGCAAATAATCTCCATTGTGGTTGGCTATGCACAGTTACCCCATTAAGAGTGAGGAGAGGATTAGAGATGAAAATTTAATTGATGATTACCAGAGGTTTTGTTACATATTTCAGTAACATAAGACCAAGAGAGAAGGATTGACACCTAAATAAAAGTTTCTACAAATAAGTATTAATGCTGTTTGTGCTGTCATTATACTGAAAGAAAGCTGGTCAAAGCAGTGAATGCCAATATAGGGTGTCTGTTTTAAAGGAAACACCTACAGCCTGTTCAGCTGAATAGCATTCCAGGCTCAATTATTTAAATCTCCACTGACTATATTAACAGCATTCTATGTCTTAATTTCAATGGAATCCTAATCCTGCCATTATTTGTGGCCAATGATTTGTTGGTTTTTTTGTTTGGTGGTTTTTTTCCAAACAGTTATAGAGGAAGCGTGGTAGTGGTGGTTGAGTGTTAGATGGGTATGCTGGGGAATATGAACAAAGGGAACAAAAGTGATTGTTGAGGAGTTTTCCAGAATTAGAAGGAGCTACTGTAATAGTTTTTTTAATTTTTTATAGTCTTTTTTTAAATTTCATATATAATCATATCCTGGTTATGATTAAATTTACAGTTAGACATAGGAAATGGATACCAGAAAAGAGCTCTTATTATTTAACAGTATGGAGTCTTCAGAGTTAAGAAGGCAGCTAAAATTTTCTTGTATATAATGTTTTATATTCTGTTTTTCCACATCAATGAATCCTCTTGCTGTGAGGGAGTAAGTACATAGAAAGGGAGCCCCAGTGTTGCCCTTGAGATTGCAGAGATAATGTAGCTATTTCATTCATTCCTCTTAGTCAAAAATGTGAGAAAGACCTTAAAGAATAATTCCACCTCCATAAAGTTTGTTTATTTGGGAATTATAAACTTGCTTTTTATATTTAGCACATAAGTTTGTAAGTAGGTGTATTGAGTTTGCATGGCAAGGTTTTGAGTGGGGGGGTCCAGGGTGGCTTCTGTGAGAAGCTGCTAGAAGCTTCCCCTGTGTCCAAGAGAGCCAATGCCAGCTGGCTCCAAGATGGACCCACAACTGGCCAAGGCCAAGCCAATCAGTGATGGTGTTAGTGCCTCTGTGATAACATATTTAGGAAAGGGTGAAAAAAAAAAAACCAACCCAACAATGGGACACAAACTGCAGCTGGAGTGAGAATATGTGAGAGGAATGACTATGCAGACACCAAGCCTGTGGAACACCCGACAGTGGAGCAGGTGGATGTGCCCAAAGGAGGCTGTGACCCCATGGGAAGCCTGCGCTGGAGCAGGCTCCTGGCAGGACCTGTGGACCCGTGGAGAGAGAGGAGCCCACGCTGGAGCAGGTTTGCTGGCAGGACTTGTGACCCCGTGGGGGACCCACACTGGAGCAGTCTGCTCCTGAAGGACTGCACCCCATGGAAGGGACCCACGCTGGAGCAGTTCATGAAGAACTGTAGCCCATGGGAAGGACCCACATTGGAGAAGTTCATGGAGGACTGTCTCCTGTGGGAGGGACCCCACACTGGAGCAGGGGAAGAGTGTAAGGAGTCCTCCCTTGAGGAGGAAGGAGCAGCAGAGATGATGAGTGATGAACTGACCACAACCTCCATTCCCTGTCCCCCTGCGCTGCTCAGGGGGAGGAGGTAGAGAAAATCAGGAGTGAAGTTGAGCCCAGGAAGAAGGGAGGGGTGGGGGGGAAGGTGTTTTAAGATTTTGGTTTATTTCTCATTACTGTACACATATTACTCCTCTCTCTTACTCAGTTTTGATTGGTAATAAATTAAACTGATTTTCCCCAAATTGAGTCCTTTTTGCCCATGATGGTAACTCGTGAGTGATGTCTCCCTGTCCTTATCTTGACCCACGAGCTTTTTGTTATATTTTCTCTCCCCTGTCCAGTTGAGAAGGGGAGTGTTAGAGCAGCTTTGGTGGACACTTGGCATCCAGCCAGGGTTAAACCACCATAGTAGGAAATAAAAACATTTCTTAAACACATTCTTTAAAAACATTTCCATATCTTTAGAATTAAATCGAAGTATTGCATTAATTGAGGACTTTAGCTAAAAGTTACAGAAAACATAGAATGGGCACGAAAAGGTTGCATAGAATCTTGACAATATAACCCATACAGATTCTTCCTCCAAACTTTTTCTTAAAATATATATCTTTTTAATTAGAAAGTTTTGTCAGAGCTCAGTTAGTTTCCTATAAAATATATAGTTCTTTAAGTAGATGTACTTTAATCTGTCTTTCTTAGCAATATAAAAGCAGCTCTTATTCCACTCCATCCACTGAGAATATTTCTTAGTATACACCAGATTTTTTTTCACTAAATTTTCTGGAGAGGAAAGGACATCAGATACCAACACTCTTCCTGTAGAACAGAAAGAAAAAGTGTAAATTCAGTTAAACTAGTGAATAGCAGAACCAGCAATACGTGACCACTAGTTATATATTTAACTTATATTCTCTTCTATCCATAATTTTTTTACTACTTCTTTAGAATTCCAGGCTGAGGTATTTTAGAACAGTAAGAAAAAGCTATTACCAGGGAAAGGCTGTTATGTCATGGGATTTTACTGTAATTTTGCCTTGTAGTTATTTTTAATTGCAATATTGTAACTTATTTTTTCACTTACATTACTGGTTTATAAAGTAGGTGAAATTTAGGCTCTCACATCCACCCGAAAATTCCTTTATAAATACAATACACTTGCCTCAGTTTCAATCTTTCTTTTCTTTTCTTTTCCTTTTCCTTTTCCTTTTCCTTTTCTCTTTTCTCTTTTCTCTTTTCTCTTTTTTCTTTTCTTTTCTTTTCTTTTCTTTTCTTTTCTTTTCTTTTCTTTTCTTTTCCTTTTCTTTCCTTTTCTTTTCTTTTCTTTTCTTTTCTTTTCTTTTCTTTTCTTTTCTTTTCTTTTCTTTTCTTTTCTTTTCTTTTCTTTTCTTTTCTTTTCTTTTCTTTTCTTTTCTTTTCTTTTCTTTTCTCTTTTCTTTTCTTTTCTTTTATTTTATTTTATTTTATTTTATTTTATTTTATTTTATTTTATTTTATTTTATTTTCCTTTCTATTTTCCTTTCCTTTCTATTTTCCTTTCCTTTTCTTTTCTTTTCTTTTCTCTTTTCCTTTCTTTCTTTCTCTTCCTTCCTTCCTTCCTTCCTTCCTTAGTTTCCCTTTATCTGACTGCCCTGATCCCCTGAACACCTAAACACCTGTGGCTAATATTTAGCAATGAGAATCTTCTTTCTCAAAAGCATCAGATTTTTAGAATTGAAAACTGATTTTGGCAGCTTACTGGAGATGAACTTGCACGTTCTTGTGGGACTCCCAATCCTATGCTGTAAAATGGCCTTAAAATGAAGGAAATATTTATACCTTCAGCCACCCATTAAAATCACTGAATTATCTGAATTCAAAAGTAAAACTGAGATTCTTTGACTGGAACAGAAAATTTAAGAAGGAAGTTATTTAAAGACACAGTTTTTAAAGGAAAGAAGAATACATTTTCTTTAAAATAGCTTTCTCTTTTCCAGGTTTGATTTCAATGAATTTTTTTCATTCCCTTCAGCTAGCAAAATCTTCAGTAATGCTAAAACCCAAAATATGTAAAGGTTCCTTAGAACTAAATTGCAAACATTTTGCTAAGCTTTGTTCTTAGACTTAAAATAGGCTCCACTCACATGTCATCTTTTGTAATGCATTTCTACAGAGTGTAAGTTCGTCCTGATTTCTGAAGCTTTCTTTCATAATAATCTATTCAAATACTTTTTTTCCCTCATTTTTTGGCAAATGGAATATTCTTAATGCAGTTTTAGGTACTGTTGTAAAGAAGTCTTCAAAATGTCTCTGCCTGTGAATGGTTTCATGTGTTTAATTGTAAAGCAATCTGTTAATCCTATCTGAAAGTGATTCATTCAGGGAGAAAGCTTCACAATTTCTCTTTAAAAAAAGAAAGCCACAACGAAACAGCACAAGAAACACCAAAAAAATTCCATATTTTTATTTTACAAGCTGTGTACTTATGAGAACAATAATAGGAGCCAGAATGCTGAAAAGTTCATAAACAACTGCATTTGGAGACAGATGTGTTAGGAGAAACCTCCTTTCTACCAGTTTTGTTTGAGCTAGCAATAATAAAACATCATTATTTCAGCTTTGACTGAGAAAATTTCCTTTATATTTCCTAAACTTAATGTTTTCTATTATTGTTATTTTATACAACTCTGCTAGGTGCAATATTGGAAATGTAAAAGAACCCACCACAGCAAAAAAGGGCGTTTACTGAAGCTTGTAGTGATTTTATACTGTCAAGAGAAGGCTTTCCTTCATTCATTTTCAGTATTTTTTCTCTGTTATAAATAATTGTTTCAAGAGATAGTGAAATAATTAACAAAGGATAATTAAAAAAAAAGAACAAAATACGTCCATCTGTGAAAAAATGGAGAATTAAATTCCTTGCTATACTATATAAATTTTTTTTACCATTTCAACATGTGATTATTTTATTCTATATTCATCTTTTTAACAGTTCCTTAAAATATGCTAAAGTAATTTGATACTGTTGGTTAAGAAGGGAGGGAGGGAAAACGACATGTCATTTTTACCTCATTATATGGCACTTTTCAGTGACTTATTTCAGTGACATTTACAACAGAAAATTAATCCCCTCAAAAAAGGAAACTTAGGTGAATATTTTTGAATGCATGTGTACACTTACTTCACAGTAAGGCATACAGAAATGTATATAAGAGATTTGTAAATATTGCTAGATGGAAATTTTCTCTCAAATCTGAATACAATGTGTCAGTTCTGGCTATTTTTGCCTACAGAAAGTGAAGTTAAAGTTAGTAACTTTATGCATTTATACAAAATTATACCAGTTCAGAAAATATGTTTGAAAGGGTGGATCACAGGAGATTCTCTTCCCTTTGCTGACTGAAAAATTTTTTTTGAAAGCTGTGTTGGTGGTTTTCTTTCTTTTAAAGATTCAACATTTTTAAGGTTTATAACACTACGTATCCACATTTTATCCATCATCCTTGAAAAATGAAATGAATAGCTGCATTTTGGAATAGCCAAATCAGAAAGTGAGATACGTTACAGTTTGAACATGAGATACGCTATTTTCTGTTATCTACATTTCACGGGTTTCTTAACTACTTCATATGTCTTATATATCATAGAATCATAGAACCATAGAATGCTTTGGGTTGGAAGGGACCTTGAGAGATCATCGAGCCCAACCCCCCTGCAGTGAGCAGGGATTGAACCTGCAAACTTGGCGTTATTAGCACCATGCTCTAACCAACCGAGCTAACCCGGCTGGTCATATTACTTATAAATTACTTATAAAATAATGTTATATTACCTTCTATTGAATGATTTTTCAAATAAAGCTGAAATCTTGATTCCACAGAAGTATAATTAACTTGGAGTAATCCTGAAGTGAAACATGCAGGATTAAAAGTCTCAAAAATCTTCAGCTACTCTAAAATACAGACAATTGAACTATCTTTAACTCCTGAGCATTATATTTCTCAGGCTTCTTTGCCTAAACTAGTCTATCTATTATGGAAAAAGTATGCTTTTTATGAGGACTCTCCTTTGTAGTTATATTTTATATTTTCTCTGTATATTTCAATCTGCAATGCACATATAATTATTTCAGAAAACTTATTACAGGTATTTGAATATGCAGTCTCTGGATTTAACATACACAGATATGTATAACTGTCCATCTAAAAGCCCAGAGCAACAAATCAAAAAGTATCCCTTATTTTCCTAAATATTTCAAATATATGTATTGTTGATTGATTAATACTAAGAAGAGTGTAATAGAGTCTGAAAAACAATAAAACACTTGATAAACTGCAGCAGACTCAAGTAAAAAAGAGTGCACATAACATGAAAAAGGAAGATTTGGCATAATATACATTGAGATGCAGAGCAATAAAAGTCATTTTGTGGGATAAAAAGAGTTAGCCTATTAAGAATGGGATTTATTAAAAATCCTACTCTAAAATGTAGGACATTATAGTTAAATACATTTAAAGAAGAAAAAAAAAACCAAAACCAAACACTTAAAACAATGTTTGTAAGTGGGATTCCCAACTAGTATAATATGTGTGTAGCAGTATGTTTTACATCACTTCCACAAATGTTTTCAGGGTCTTATCCTCACTGGTCAAACAGTTTCAACGTTACAAAGACAAATTTCATGTGGCTCACTATGTCAGAATAATCATTTACTGTAATTAAAATCACTGGTAGATAGCGATACATTACACATAAAACAACTTTTTTGGGGGTGAAAGGGAGAGAAATTTAAGTTTGTTTAAATACTAGGTACAATCCTAGTCAATTATAGTTGTTTTCAAGAATTAGGAAGGGAATGTACATAAAATCAAATGGTGGCCAAATAAACATTATTTTTAAGAAAGAATTTAGATTAAAAAGGTAGGATTATAACACATTGTCTACCAGATTTGAAAGCATTATGCAAAATTTTTAAAAGATAAAAATAATTACAGACATCTTTAGTTTGGACAACTCATTGCAAACATCTCGAGCATCTCATGACACTATGAACATCAATACATAAAGATACTCTCTTTCTTTTTCGTAACTGAATGCAGGCAAACTTTGGCAATTACTTAGGTCCCAATTGCCATTTTATTCTTTTCTGTTTCTCAGGTAATGATGTAACTAAACTTCTTAAATTTCACAGGATTTTTTTAAATAGAAAAAACATGCATATTTAACATAAACACCTACATTTATATTACAGGTCTCTCTTTTTACAACAAAATTTTATTAGACATGTGATAACATCTGAAATGCTAGGAGGTATCACATGCCTTATTGCCTTAATATATGGTAAAACAACAACTGCAAGGAATTTCAAGGAAAGAATCTTGGCAGCATGGGAAATATAGCCTACAGACCAACAATGAGAGAGAGAGGTTAATTGCTCACTGTGACAATCCATGTTCGTTGCACTGCTGAGCACTTGCTCTGTTGCCTTACAGAGAATTTTAATTTATAGAGTCTATATAGTTCTTAAGAACATTCATCTAGATTAATATGTACGCATACACATAGTATACATAATTAGTTATAATTAAAAATTAATACAGTATACATACATACATATGTATGTATGTATAAATATATGTACACATATGGCTGAGTACTAACACTTCCTATCTGTCCTTCAGGATGAAAGTAAGAAAGAAAAGATAACACTTAAATGAAATACAAGAAGGGACAAAACACAAGAAAAACATCTTGCATGTCAACCAGGGAATAAAATAGGACATCAATGACATGACATTGTTTGAAAATATCCAAGTAATTTTGTCTGCTACTAGCAGTAATTATTGAGGACATCTCAGAAACTTATCTTTAATGAGCATTAATGATACTATTCCTCCATTTTTGCTGTTCTCTAGTCATACCTATGATGACAGTAGTGTTTGTTGGCAGATTCCTTCTTTTATTCCTGGGGTGAAAGGGAAGATAGAAGGAAGGAAGAGAAAAGGACTGTAAGTTTCAAATTCTTCAAAGCAAATTACTAGATATTTCTTGTCTCTGCTACAATTAAAAGTGTGATATATGAAAAAGACCTGTACACTGCTTTTTTACTCAACATTCAACATTTTGATAGAGTTTAGTATTGAGGCTGAATGCTTTCCCTTGATGGCATATTTTGGCTAAATGTCACATGTTTTCTGATGCCTTTAGTGACTTTTTCAGTTGCAGTGGAAGCCAACTATCCGCATTACAGATTGTGGTGCTCTCACCACATGTATGAGCCTAATCTATGTTTTCACAAACATGTATCATGGCTTTGTAGTCCCCTTTAGAGAAGATTTTCTAGAGCAGACACAATGTTAAGATGATCAGAAAATATTTATTGATTTTTATGTGAATGTGTTCTCTCTCTTTTCAGAGACTGAGTTAATGCAAAGACTTTCTGAAAGTGAAATAATATTTCTTGAAGAAGGAAGACTGCTTTGAAGCCTGCCTCCGAACTTATTGTAAATCACTCATCAAAATTTTATTTTATTTGAAAGTACTAACAATGTGTAGTTGGTAAATGTTTACAACAGAATATCACCAAAGCCATGTAACAGTTACAAAACACAGTTTCTAAGTCTTGTTCATTACTTTGTGGAAGGAGATCTGCTGATTTTTATGGGTCAACTATTGACATTGAAAATTGATGTGGATAATGCAGGGGAGGAGGCAATATTTACCTTGTCTTTGCTAGGTTAGACTGATCCTATCCCTCAGAATTCTGCATACTATCATTCTTTGTTTGGGCTTTAACATATTGGTCTGCTTCCTGATTTTAGCACAAATAATTACAAACATATTAGTCATAGACACACTTTAATTTCTGGTTAGTAATTTTTTAATTACCAATAGCAAAACAGAAACAGCCTTTTCCGCTCTTCTCTTCACCATATTTGATCATCTATTTTTCTTAAGAAGTTCTTTATGAACAACCGTGTAATTAGGCATAACAAACTAAAAGAAACTACATATGTACATGCTTTTCATGAGATTGTTCAGGATTATCTTAGCCCACTTCACTAATTAGTCACATCACTACTGAGAAGAAAGTGAAAAAGCATGCTCGTCTTTCCAGAAGCAATCCATGAACAAAGGAGTAACACATTACAGGTTCCAGGTCCTGAAAGAAGAGTTACTATTTCAATGAGAGATACAGAAATGAAAGCTACTTTGGGGTTTTTTGTTTGTTTGTTTGTTTTTCCCTCCAATAAATGCTGTCATTGCTTCAACCTATTCTTTATCTGCTCCAGATTAATTTCTGGCTATCTGGATTCCCAAGCCTTTGAACATGTATAACCACTAGCTACATGCATCATTGTTCCCACCAGGTTATAGATAAGGAATGTAAAAAACTAGGTTTCACCAGCAACATAAATGTTTACATGCAGTGTTTAAGAATAAGCCCTTGCTCAATACATTAGGAGAAGGACAACATGGGTGCCTGGGATGCCTTTCAGAAAAGGATTTGCTGGACATAGGAAATTCCCTCTGCAGCTTTTGACTTCTCACATATAAGAACAAAACCACTAAATAATCTCTAGTAATGACTATGAACACTTGCTAAATAGTAAACCAGCACAACACACAAATGCAAAAAAATCACATTTGGTAGTGCTGAAGATTTCTAGTATTTTTATCCAGACAAGCACAAATTCAACAGGTAAGATACCAAGGTGACTAACTTCTTGACTCAGTCCTTTCCTCCAGGTACATATGCTTCTAAGGACATAATTAACACTGCAGGCAAGACTGAGCTCCACATTTATCTTGGTGTCCCAAAATCTTAATACATGTGTGTAGAACAATATACACTTACAGACCTTAGTATGAACTCACCTAACCCATATGTTCAGTAAGCAACATATTTTTGTTTCATTTCAGCTTACTAAGCACAAGGTACAGTTTTAGCCCTGAAGCAGTCTGATTCCCAGAAAGTTTGGTTTTTTTCTTTTCTTTTTTCCTGAAAAAAAAACAGAAGAAAATGGATGAAAGTTTTTCTTGTTAATTAAGTCTTTAACCTATTTCCATCCTGCACTCACCCTCCTCCCAAAGAACACACTGATGGCAAAAGACATAGGTAGGACAATACAGATCCACAATTTTGATTTTGAAAAGCATGATTTATATCTGTCAATGCTGACAGAAATTCTACTCATATTTCTTAAAATAATCTTAAAAGGAATATTGTAAATATTCCCTTTTCCCCTAGACAGCTCTGGACTGATAGTAGAGGGGAATCAGAATATGGAAGAGTTGACAGTCCAAAATAGCCAATATGCTTTCCCAAAATAAGTGCAAACAGTGACAAAGAGTGAATTAGATCATTCCTTTATCTGTTGTCATAAATGAATGTAGAGTACAGATAAAAGGTTTCTTTGATATCAGTTTTGACTGGATTAGTTTATTAAGACCTCTGTAGGATACACAAATTTTCTCTGTGTAGGCAAGCAGAACCCATAGAACATTATGACTTTCACTCACTACTGAGTTGGGCTGTCTTTGAACACCGTATCCTATTTATCCCCGCTAAGCAGTCCATCTGCAGTGTCAGCACTTTTCCCATCAACTTGCATGAAACTACAGGCAATGGAATTGCACAATGATTTGTTAAATATGCTCTATAAGTAGATATTACTGCACCATCATCGTTCATGTACTCTGCATTACTCATGCAGCATGTTTATAAATTACATTGTCAACATGAACCTCTTTCATGCACTTTGTTTGTCCTTGCTGTCTTAAAATACACATTGGTTATCAGTCAAAACTGTAAGAAATATCCTACAAGGTCATTCAGTGCAAAACAGGTGTTCATATAATTTATGGCAATAAAGATGGGCTTGTGCTTTATTAGACTAAATATTAGGTAATAAATTAAAGGAAATATTATCTTACAGGGGGTTAATCAACCTGACTATATGCTGTGTAATATATTTTACTGTTCAGGATTTTAAATATTTTGGTTTTGGTAAGTTGCTCTTTTAACACACAAAATTAGTGTGGCTGCAACAATATTTTATAACTACATCTATATATAGATATATCTGTAATAAAAGGCAAGTGTTACTAACTGTGATTATCCATCAGGACATTAACACAAGCAATTTGCTGATGATCTTTCATGTGTAATATTGAAAAAGCAAATTTTCATTGCCATTTCCTACTCTAAGTTTTATGGAAAGTTTATTCCTGAAGCAAGCAGTAAACACATAATAAAATTCAGAATAGGTTTTAACCTTTAGGTTGTAATACTTTATTGCCTCTTCCTCTTCAAGGCCCCCCTCTCAAAGAACTATATTATTTAGAAAATTGCTTATTTCCATTAATCTTTGTTACAGAAATTTTATCAACCAACTTAGAATACATACAATCCAAAAACTAGGCCAAAATATGAAGCTTCTCCCCATCTCTGTAATAAAATTGTCTTGTGGCATTTTTTCAAAAATTTCTAAGATATTGCTGTTTATTTTTAATTTTTTTTTAAAGAGGTCTTGGTTTGAATTTCAATGCTTGATGATGCATGCTTTAGTGAAGTGGAAGAAGGACAGGTTTATGGTTGATGTTCCCTCATCACTCCAGTTTAGTGAGAGGAAAGGACATTTGATATGAGGCTGACACAGGACCTACTTATGAAGCTTCCAATATAATACACCCCCATGTTGCAGCACAGTACTACAAAGATTGCATGTGTGCAGTTCAGCCATTTCTTTCCTGCTATAATGTAGCATATGCCAGGTACTGCTGGTTTGTCTGCTCCCTCATAGCACAAGGAGAAACTGCACATTGTGGATGCAACTAAACCGGAACAAATGCACATGTGCATGCACACAGTTGCTTAAAATGCCTAGCACTCATTTGATGACTTATATGCACTGCACCAAATATGTCAAGGCAGAAATCATAGCAGCAAATTCTATACTCACCATGCAAGACCTGATATGTCCTTTTAACAGATGGGACTCCTGTTTCTTAGTTTGTATTTAGAAGTTAAGATCTTTGTCTTTGCCTCTAAATGAAATTAGTTTGACTTATTGAGTGAAGTGCATTGGCCAGATTTATCTAGGATACAAGAGATTGCTCCAATCACAGTGTAACAGACCTGAAGGTTTGAACACAGAGGACTTTTCACAAAATCCAAAGAAATGCCTTCATCAGTTCTTTTAATTCCTGGTATAATACAATCATTCTTCCAGGAGAGTTTGTTCAGTCTTAAGATTTTGACATGGACCTATACTGTTTAAATGAAGCCTAAATATTTGGGTGAAGGAATTAAAACATAAATACTGTGTAAAAGCAGATTTTTCAAAATTACTTCTGTCTCTGTAAAGACAGCAGCTCCTGATGAGTTCCTGCGGGCATTTCAAATGCCGGCTTTCTCTCCTTGCTGTCCTACCAAAAGAAATGGTGATGCTCAACATATAAAACTAGCCAAATGGCATACTGATTCTTACCACCTTTTTCAAAAACATGGGACTATGTTTTATGAAGATAAACCTGTGATTCAAAGACCTTATTCAAGGATTAATCTGTCAAGTGGGATCACAACTTATTCCTGCTTTCTTGGTCACTTTTTATTGAATGACAATTTATACCTACAAAAGGATTCTTTTGCCATTTAAATTTAAGAACACACAACAAAAAGATTTTTTATGATATTTGCAGACAGGTTTTTTCCACTCTTTTTAGAGGTGTAGTAACAGTAAGCCAAAATTCTCTCTCGCTTTCCGTATATGGAGACGCAAATTCAAGTTGTGATGTGACTGGAAGCTGAGTTTTATAACTTCTTTGCACCTGTTAGTGACCTCTTCAAAATCATTCATTATACACATAGAAACCTGGTACCATTGACAGGTCCTTCTTATAGAATACAAGGTTAGAAAAGTAGAGATGACAGCATAAGGAAAGCATGCAGACATGTAGAGTCTGCTTCAGTTTCTGCTTGTCCATTAAGGAGACATTCATCCACTCTCACTCACTTTCAGACTTTTCTGTATATGGTGCACATCTACCTTCAGCATTAGGAAGAATTTATTTTCACTTCTGTCCTGTCTAAAATACCCAGGAGGATCTTCTCCAGAAGTATAAAACCTTTGTTTTACATGATGGATTATGATTGGGCATATTCAAAATGCCATCAAGAATCTAGAATGAATGCTATTCATAGACCTGCCAAGTTTCACTCATTTTCAATGAACGTCTCCTTATTTTACTGACAATTTTGGATCATTTGGAGCAATTTGGGATATACAAAGTGATTCGTAATAATTTTGGAGGCTCTCTTGAGAACTAGCATCTTTATAATACTATTAGGACTATTTGTGCTAAAGGCACAGTTTAATGTCTCTAATAACTTGTTCCTGTTTTCTAATGATGTATTGACTAGTTTTCCAGTGGGCCCTTTTATTATTGTATCCTGCACAGATGACAGGAAAGATGAAGAATACATGCATAGACACAGAGTAAAACCAGACAACTGTCTTAAAAAGATAATTTAATTTGTATACTACAGAAACATACCAAAATCCAGAGATTTTCCTCGGCAATGGCAGGCAAGAAACAGTCTTCCTATCCTACCTGAGCTTTTGAGATCCTGAAAAAAAATCTAAAATCAGAAGGAAAAACAATGATTACAAAAAGGGGAGAAAACCCACCTACCAGATGAAATTCATTATATGATGCAGATATCATTATAAAGATTTTTCACTGTCTTCCATTAAAAGAAAAAAAAAAATCATATCTTCCTAGATTAATTGTTCTCTGGAGATAATTGTTTTCCTCTTCCTTTTTGAATAAGAAGTTAATTTTTTCCCTCAATAAAAAAAACAAAACAAACAAACAAACAAAAGACAATACAAATGTTGATGGAGCAAGCTAGGAGAGTGTATCACTTTTCAAAAGCTCTCTCCGGACTCTTGTGAAGACCTTGCCAGTACATCCTTTATCTGTAACCTCAGTAGTACAATTATCATATATGAAAGAGCTGATCTTAAATTTTATTTGCATATAAGTGCTATACTAGAGCTTTAATTACTTATCTTGCTTTAAAAATCTGGCTTTTTGGTGAATGGCCAACATTTTTGGAAGTTGAAGCCCTTTTGTCCATTAACGTTTCTAATTCCACAGCCCTTACAGGTAAAAGACAAAGATCATGTTTAAAGCACTGGCATGATATGTAATGCCAACATCACAGGGTGCATAATAGTGCCCATAAACCATTGCATGAGTAGTAAACCTTTAAGAAGAAAATCATACTATTTATTATTTCGTTATTCATCATTCCATAAATGATAAATGATCTTTACAGAACACTTTAAGGCAAAGCTGGGTTATTTTCAGCTTTACTTTGTATGTGCTCACAGTGAAGAAAAACAGACAGGTAAAACAAAGGTTTGCTTCCATAGTGGAAACAAAGCTAAAGTATTTATTCATGTGATAGGGGCAGGCGGTGTTGATATGTGAACAAGCAGAAAAGATAAAGCCTGTTTGGTTCCTTTGCCAAAAATGGTACATGGTTCATCTAGATAAAAATAGACCTTCAATAGGACTGCACTTTTCATTTCTGTGTCAACTAAGTTTTCCAAGTTTGAACTAAAAAAAATGTATTGTATTACAATTGATATTTCAAGAATTGCTAACAATAATGTTAAAAAAAAAAGTACTATATGTCACAGATAATAGCAAAAATTTTAAAATATGACTAAGCCACCTTATGCTATATACAGGTTGCAAGTGTTGATCAGGTAACAAAGACAGAGTAAAATTTACAGTACCTGACTAAAGTCCCATTAACTGAACTTAAACAATAATACAGAATTTCATATGAGTTAAATTACTGGTCATTGGAATGCAAGAAGTAATCACTGCTCCTTCTTTTTCTTTTATTCTAATAAAATGTGGTAAAAGGATGAATATGAAAACATTAAGTACTTCTTAAAGCATCCTAAAGCAGTGTCTTAATACAGGTAAAGAGCATTTGAGATCAGGACCATAATAGTAACTATTATCAACTTTCTGTTGCTATTTTGCTTTTGATTAAAAAATGACATAACACAAGTTACTGTCGGCCCCAAGTTATTACAAGATTTTTTGGGAAGAGATTTAAGTGGATTTTCTGTTCAGTTGTGGCTGAAGAATATAAAATTTAGCACTCTAAGGTATCAAGTTTGTGATTTGCTCTACTCCTCAGCAAGTCAAATATTATTTTGCTTTTTACTCAGAACTATAGGATTAAATCAGCAACCCACCATGTTCAAAAGCATCAAAGCTCAATATGCTAATTCCTGGATACTACTAAACTTTGAAAAATGAGAGGCATTAATGTAAATTACCTTTGATGTCAATGTAAGAAATGTTAGAGTTGAAAAATGCTTATGTAACTGATTAATTATATCTCAGTTGAACCTACATGTGGTCAAGGACTAAGACCTGGAGGAAGATATGGTATTCCTCTCTGTCTGTTGTTTCACTGAACAGCAGTGATTAAACTATGTGAACTGACTGAAATATCTGTGCTACTTACTATCCACCTAAAAGAAGCTGAGGACATAGTTTCTAAAGCATTATTTAAATTTTTAATTGTAACCTATCGCTCCTTTTGGGCAAAGAGCATAAACCACAGTGAGTAAACACACTAGAATATTCTGTAATGTTTTGCATGACTTATAAACACCAGCTGTTGCTGGGAGAGTTTCCTTTATTCTATATTAAGTGAGATAAAATACTTGTTAAAAAATACAGCTATAAATCCATACTGTTCTATTTTTTCTGCTTTTTGTGGTAAGTGGAGCATCTCATATGATCAATAGACAAGAATATTGAGGTGGTGTGATTTTGCATTACAGCATGGCAGTAGGGCACAGTTGTTAATTGGCACTGTTGCTCTATGGGACTGTTTGATGATATGGATTTTAATAATTTGAATCTGTAAATTTAACATTAATATGCAGGTCAAACATGTCAGTCACCACTGTCCTTATGTCCCTGTTTTGGTTTAAGTTTTTTAATCCTATTGGGAGAACAGATTTTTTCTGTTTTTTTTTTAAATAGAAACATCACCAACATTAGTTGTAGTTCTTAAAGTGAGCAGATATATCCTTCACTGTTCTAAAAACCCTCTCAACCTTGGAGCCTATTGGAATGCAACACAATCCAAAATGTATTTGACAGGCGACAAAGGTGTGAGACAACTTTTGGTTATTGAATACACCAGGGATTCAGGGATTATGATGATTTCCAAGAATAAAATTTGTTCTTAAATAATGTTTCATCACAGAAAATTAAATTAATTAATTTTCCTGTGTATAAAAACAGGGAAGGCCATCAAAGAGACCCAAAATTATTCTCAGAAAAAGAAAGAGAGTAATTCCACTCTTTCCTCCTCCCCCAGAAATAATGCTATTTCCATCCTTTGTCTATAGAATTCTCTCATATGTTTCCAGCTTATAGCTCTCTGTTCCTCTCTGATTTCATTTACCTCCAAAAAGAGATGGAACAGAGATTTGGGAGCCCAAAAGCATGTTTCAAAATACTTCTTTCACAAGACAGGCTAATAGGATGAAGAGATAATGGCAGTTGATATGCAGCATAACAGGGGGTTTATGATAATTTTGGAGACTTGTATTATTCACAAGGCAAATTCAACAATTGCAGATGTGAACAGGTAATTGATGCATAAAAAGTGAAATTTCTACTCATTAAACATGGAGAAGTGTATGCAACATAATGCAACACAAACTATTTCTAGGTAAATTGGTAGGCCTGTCAGGTACAGAAGCAACACAGTGCATTAATTGGTCCAGGCTACAGTCATGCAGTTCTAGGACAGAAGTTAAACTTGTTTATTGTTAGTCTGGGAATTAATTCAATTTTCACCATGTGTTGACACTGTGAAAGTATCTCCTTAGATTACCAATGAAGGATGGTAATCTAATTATTTTAGTTAAGAACTGAAGATATATTATCTGACAAACTAAAAGTTAAAATTCAAATAAATCAATTACTGACCATAATTCCTTCTGAACTTCTTGTTTCAAAGAAAAACTTCTGTATTAAATAATTCAGTGAATAATTTGCTGTCTATGATTGTAGATTGCATAACATTCAGATGACAGCTACAAATAAATGATGTTAATTATGTTTGTCTAAGGTATTAACTTTAACTTCTAGAGTATTGCTTTCCTTTTGGTATAGAGCAAAGAAGATTCTTTCATGAGAATAAGCATGCTAAGTTTCATACAGTTACCAGTTTGGCACTTGCTAACAACAATCAGACAATATCAAAAGTTGCACCATTGCTTTCTTAGAAGGACTGGAAAGACAATTTTATACCAAACTCTTATATTGCATCATCTACTGATTCTGATCATTTTACATGAGACTTCTGTTCAAAGCTTAGACAACCATCAGATTATCCCTTTGTGACCCAATCCATGGTCTTCTGTTACTGCCTCTGTTTTCTTTTTGGATCATTAGGGTTTTAGTCCTCTCCAGTGTCACCCAAAGTTCAAATTAAATCCACAGCCTTGTGGTCCTTGCCTCCACATGTGATATCTTTCACTACCACAGGTCATTAGTTCTTGATGGTTAAAAAGGAAATAATGGCATGGCATGGAATTTAGGCCCCTGCCCTGCCGTATATCCCAGTCCAACTCTCTTTGGGCAACTAAGGTCCACATCTAAATAACCTCTGTTTTCCATTTTTACCTCCTCTTTATCACATCTCAGAATTCTGTAATTTTCTGGAGCTCGGAGTTTTCCTGTAGGCTTTTCCCAAGCTGTAGCTGATGAGTATTGCCAAGGCAGTTGGTACCCTTTCTGTTTCAGTCCATGTCAGACATTCTTATTCATTCCCTTATGGGTGGACCTTATTCTAACTTTCTTTTGCTGCTACAGACACAGGTCTATATAACTCTCAGTATAGACCTATAAATTAACACGACTACACATTGATTTCATAAAAAGTAGTTGAAGAATTTGTTTAGGATAGCAGGCAGTAACTTTGCTGTCTAAACTAATGAATGAAAAAGTCATACCAAAACTGTGAGGAAGATAAAGTGTTTCTAAAAGTGGGATATTATGCTACTTTGTAGGTATGGATTTCATGAACACGGTCACATTTTACCAAGTGCATTTTACCAGAAAAGCTGTTCTACTCATGAGGTTCAACAAAGCCAAGTGCAAGGTCCTGCACCTGGGTTGGGGCAACCCCCCATATCAATACAGGCTGGGGGATGAAGGGATTGAGAGCAACCCTGCCGAGAAGGACTTGGGGGTACTGGTGGATGAAAAGCTGGACATGAGCCAACAATCTGCGCTTGCAGCCCAGAAAGCCAACCGAATCCTGGGCTGCATCAAAAGCAGCATGGCCAGCAGGTCGAGGGAGGTGATTCTGCCCCTCTGCTCTGCTCTGGTGAGACCCCACCTGGAGCACTGCGTCCAGCTCTGGGGCCCTCAGCACAAGAAGGACATGGACCTGCTGGAGCGGGTCCAGAGGAGGGCCACCAAAATGATCCGAGGGCTGGAGCACCTCTCCTATGAAGCCTGGCTGAGAGAGTTGGGGTTGTTCAGCCTGGAGAAGGCTGCAGGAAGACCTTATTGTGACCTTTCAGTACTGAAAGGGGGCCTGTAGGAAAGATGGGGATAATGTTTAGCAAGGCCTGTTGTGACAGGACAAGAAGTAATGGTTTGAAACTAAAGGAGGATAGATTTAGACTAGATAAAAGGAAGAAATTTTTTACAATGAGGGTGGTCAAGCCCTGGCACAGGTTGCCCAGAGAGGTAGTGGAGGCCCCATCCCTGGCTACATTCAAGGTCAGGTTGGCTGGGGTTCTGAGCAACCTGCTCTAGTTAAAGCTGTCCCTGCTCACTGCAGGGGGGTTGGGCTAGATGACCTCTAAAGGTCCCTTCCAACCCAAAGCATTCTGTGATTCTACTTTTATATTACTATGCTGCATGCAATATGTAGCGCATTCATTTTATGTAAAAAATAGGAATATTTTTCATAAAGAGTGTATTTTAATGGATGTTAGCATCTAAATATCACTGCCAAATCACTGGGACTCTGTTATCTTGTAAGCCCATCATCAGCAAAGCAGACAGAACTGGTTTTGCCCTGTGAATATTAAGATTCAAAACAATATCTTCAGTCTTGTTTAGCGTCCCTTTTATGACATGTTTATTTCTCCAAATCTATTTGCCCTAACCTCTTATGACAGCCTGGATTGCAGCCCTGTTCTTGCAGAATGACCTCTACTGTTGCTGTGGGAATTGATTGGCAAGTTATCACATGCAAGCAGCCTGGCACCAACGTCCTGCTCAGGACTAAACCCAACACAGCTGGCCCTGGCCTGGTAGCTGAAAATTGTTCAAAAGTTGAATTGCTAGGCTGGGGAGAAGTAATAATGATAGAGACATTTACTACCAACTCTGTGAAAGACTTATTCTGATCTGTTTATTAATATCACAAACAGTGTTGTTATGATTTTTTACCAAGGACCTTGGACTCAAGAGAAACTTCTAGTATGTAGTGACATCTAATTTTTTATAGCTGTGGCAAAGTGCAGTCTTTAAGACAATACAAGGTGATGATGACATTAATGGTGGTGATCAAGTAATATAGTTTATAAGAGGTCTTTAAGATTTCTGACATCAAATAATATTTCTAGTTAGTGATACCATCAAGACACAATGCCTCTAACTACCCTTCATAAAGGAGAAAATTGCTTGCATCATTTCACTGATGATATTAAATCCAATTTGTTTGTCAAATATGTGGAAGACCTTCAGCATTTGGCAGCTGATAGTAAGGATTAGCATTCTAGAACGGTTGCTGAAATGACTGAGAAAACAGCAACAAAAAAAACCCCTTTCATAATTAGACATCTAAGCAAAAAAACTTGCTTGCCAAAATCCAGTGCCCATATATTAATGTAAATAGCCATTACAACAACTTACGTTATTGCTGTTCTCATGAGATCCAACAACACAAATAACAAAAATGTGCCAACTGTTATCTGCGGGCATAATCTGTTGTAGCCAGAAAAATAATGCATGAAATGCCATTGTTCCCACAAAATCTCTCCTATATATAAAAATAAAATGCATTTGTGTTTTATATTTAAAAATAAAATGCATTTGTGTTTTACTTTTAAACTATAGCGGTTTTTGTGCCACTATTAACTTTTTCAGTCTATGATTGATAGAGTAATTTCCTGGATTTAGTACAGTGTACCAAGCAGAACAGCAACAGAAGGATCACTTAGGAGTATGTCCTGTTGGAGAAGGACCAGGAGGAAGACCTAAAGTTTAGGTTTTACCTTTTTTGAGACACAAGGTATTTTAATTAATTTACATTGACACCTTTCCAAATATTTCACAGATTTATTACTAAATTGTATTTCTAATAATCTTATGAAAAAGAAAGAACATTAAAAAGTTTCCAAAAGCACATCTAATTAGCTGATCCAGTCCCTGTTCTGAAGTAAAAGCTCACAGATAATGTCTGCTCTCCACTTTCAAAACCTTATTGCACTAGAAAATAAAGGAACATGACTATGTGTCTAGGAGATCTCTGTCTTCGTGTCTCCTCCCTTCTTTTCCCCCTCTAAGAAACTGGTATCAGGGAAAGAGTATCCATGTTCTTTTAAGAAATACCTGTGCTCAAATCAGAACATTAAAAGAAAATGCTTGCTTTGTCTTTCTCTTTGCTAAATGTTTACAAATAGTTAATGACCTAGAACTACTAGTCCTACATTCTTAGGTGTACTTATTACACTTCCCTAACTAAGTGCATTAAGATGTAGTTTATCATAATTCTTATAAAGGTTTTTATAAAATCAACAGGTGAGGAGATCTATTTTTCGTTGACAGTTTCACTTAAGAAATAACCTGTATTCTTCTTAATACAAGGCACATTTGAAAAAAAAACAGTAACTTAGAGTTGATTTAGAAAGTAAGTGATAGATTTATGAAGCTTATTAAACACAATTATCCACTGCATGATTTACATGTCTTGGCACCTGTTTTGTACAGATATTCTATATTGGTTTGGGAGTATTATACAATATCAATCCTGAAGGTTAGTTAGCAGTGTGTTAGATTTAATCATTGTGTTTGTTGTGGGAGGTTTTTATTTGTTAGTGTACCTCATCTAAAAATACTTCGCTATATAGACAAAGAAATCTCCTACAAAGTGTTCTTTCATTTTGGAGTTGAGGAGCTGGCTAAACAGTGTATTGTAGTTCACATGATGCTCTAAAGCACACAAAATAACAACTAAGAACTCAGTCTTCCAGGATTAATTTTTACTTCTTATGCTTTAGAGTAGCTAGATGACTATAAATCTCTGGCTTCGTGTGTACAGAAGGGTTAAAAGATGGAATTTTGGTCCATGGATGGGCACTGGGTGAGAAGTAGATAGCCAAGGAATGCAGTTAGCACAAGAGACAGATAACTTATTGTTTGAAATGCTGACCATAGAGATAAAAAGCTGAGAAATGTTAGGGAGGATGTGCAGCTGTGAAGATACAAGGTACAGCTCACAATTTTGCTTGCTTTACAAGCATCCTGTTATTGGCGTGAGCATAGTCAATACGTGACTGCTGGATTATGGTAATATGCCGCATGAACAAAGCCCATGAACCGATAGATGGGATGACTATGGCACGTGCAGCGCGCCTGGCCAGCGGGCGCACGCGCCATAGGCTCCCTTTGTTGCAACCAAGGCATGTTTTCGGCACTTGCTGACCACGTGTGTCGAAACCCGTTTCCTCTGCCATATAAATACTGGGATTTCCTGAAGAGTGGTGGGCAGGTGTCCAGCGAGGTCACCGTTGCCTCCGTGGGGACGCCCACGTAAAGCTGGCACCTACCGATCACTGGGCTGAGCTCGTAGCTCAAGACGGCACAAGACTATGGATGGACCATCTTCCTCACAGTCCTCGGGTTGGTAAGGCTATTGCTTTGCTGAACGCTCATAGTATAGTTAATAAAAACTTTTGTGCTGCTAGACAGTCTGTGTGTGCGTGCCATTCTTTCCCTGGGAATCCTCGAAACCACTCTAAAACATTTGGTGAGCTGGATTTCAAAGCCAGGCTTTCTGCTCACTGCACACGTATGCCAGGTAAGAAATGAACTGACATCAGTCAGCAATCAGAAAAGAGCATTGTGGGGAAAAGCATGGAAAGCCCACTATTTCACTTCCCTTTTTTCAAGTATCTTAGCCATCATTTCCCCCCCACAGAGCTGAACCATTGAGAGAAGGAACAAGTTCTCTCAGCCTTTGCCTATTTATCTTGATACCAAAAAGAAACCAGATTAATGAAACTCTGTAACAATGGGGATTTATTGTAAAATGGAGTACTTAGTTTATCGTCAAAGACAACTCAGAAAACAAGGAGCAGGACAAGGCTGGGCATGTGGTGAGAACAGAGGGGCATGTGGGGCCAGGATCATCATTAGAAAATTTGGCAAAGATATTTAATTTTGTGTGTGTTTGTTTTAAATACCTAAACCCAGAACTGTGTAGAAGTGAGCATCTGGGAGGAGACGGATGGGGTACGGTGAAAGGTACAGCTGCCAAAACCTTAGGAAACAGTAGAGTAACTTCTAGAAAGACTGGTTGAAAGAGGAATTCTGAGGAAAAAAATGCAAGGAAAAATATAATGCAGCAAGTCAGGTAGAAATGTAGAGAGAAGAATTGGGAAGTTTAAGTATTGCACTGCTGAAATGGGAGCTGTGTTGTTCCTGCCATTTAGACTGTGCAAAGCTGGGATTACAAACCATCTTCTGGGTGAAGAGATCAAATATTACACCTCTGCTCACTGCTTAAATCAAAGTGAGCTCTTAAATGGTCAGGAGGGTGTCCTAAACACTAGGCTAAATTCTATTGTACAAACAGCATTTAAGCAAACCTTCCAAAATTGAGCCGTGTCAACAGCACAGACAGAGAATACCATAAATTATACATTATAGAGTGGTAGTTAGAAAAGTCTTCTAAATGTGAGAGATTTACATTCAGGTAAAGGAATACAAAACCCAGTATCCCATATCCTTTGATAATGTTTTAAACAAAGAGCTGTTGATTGAAACATGGAATATGTCTATTCCACAGACTGGCAAATCTAAGCATTGTTTATGAGGCTTCAGACTATTTATTCTGAATTTTTTTACATGTATCTTTTGTTTTGAAGTGTCAACCCCTTCCCTCCCCCCCTCAAGTTTTAGAAAATAAAATTTTGACTGGGGGAAAAAAAAAGCAATAGTTTCCTGAATACGATCTGGCAACAAAGAAATAGTGTCTCAGAGAGGGCATAAGGCATAGTTGCAGTCTTTATTTACCAGGGAATACAATGGTAGCCAGTAAATTGGGCTGGCTGAGTATGGATGCTTGCAGTAAAGGTAACCAAAAGATATTTTTGCCACGTCTTCCATAGTAGTTACTCTAATTCCTGGTAGAAGATAACAGAGCTTCTCTCCAGGACAGAGCACCTCAAGCGACACAACAGTGAAAACCTGACATAAACCAGCAAAGAGTTTGTACGCTAACATCTTTATGATACATAAACTTGCAAAGGAGCATCCGTTGTGATCATCTGAGAATATATGTAGTCATTCTTCTTTTACATACATAACCCTGCTCTGTGTAAATTTATCAGCACCATGCTTGAAAACAAGGAAGAGCTGTCAGGGTACTACACTAGAGTTGCCAGGGTTTCAGTCACTGCAGTTGCAGGAGCCCCAGGAATTGTGAAGTTGGGATTATGTTAAACCAAAAACTTGTCAGTTCATGCATAGCATCATCTGCCTCTGGTTTCCATTGCCAAAACCGCTGGAATAACAGGAATTATGTACATCAGCCACAAGATTTTTTTAAAATGGTACACTTCAAGAAACCTATGTTTCTCTAAATACTTAGGGGAGTGGCATAACTGAAGGCATCAGTAGGAATATGAAGGTAACATAGCCACAAGAAACAACTTCACTACTCCATGGTACAGCACATCTGTGAATCAGCATTAAAAATTTATTTAGAAAAAACACCCACATTTTTCAGCAGGAATGTTGCATATTGAGCTATTTTACTAGATGAAGAAAATTAAACTGATAGCAACTCACAAATATGTTAGAACAGACTGAGATTCTTATATTTGAAACACAGTATTTCAGCTTGTCTGCTCTCACATGATTTAAGAACTATAATTAAGCATAAACAAGATGAAAACACTTAATTTTGAATGACTGATGTCATACCTATCCACAGCATGACACTCCTATTCACAGTTGCATTTGATTTTTATGGAGGAATAGATTTTCCTATTGTACTATAATTACTGAAGGTAAGTCAATTATCTGCTATCTTTAAAATATTGTCAGCTAGTCTGTTATAATAGTTTACTATCTTATACTACCTCGTGCTCTTCTTTTCCTATAATCTTATCTAGGTGATTTAAAGGTCAATGTTTAGTTAGCTAAAACAACTACCTAAAACTAGAGTTTTTCAGAAAATCTTTTCTCTCCTGTTGGAATTCCATCTCACCTGAGACAGATATAAATTCCATTTTTGACGATTTTTTGACTTAGAAATTTCACATGGAAGTTTCAGTTCTGAAATATTATAAATGCATGTCTAGTAAGTCTAAGCATTTTGATGCATTGTAAACAAACAAAAAAAAAGGTGGTTTTTTCTGCCATGAAAGTAACATCTTCTAATGGTGTTAAAAATACTACATCACATAACATTCTGTGCATTCTAAGAACAGTTCAGGTCAGGATATGTAAGATGTATGGAAGCAGTGGAATCATTAGTTCAACTTTAAGAAGAAATATATTTACAACATGGCTTAATGTTGCTCAGCATTAATATGTGCTGCAGTTAAGCATTTCAGGACATTTCAACACATCATTTTGCTTTTGTGAACTGACTGGCTGAATGAGCTGAAATTATTTAATTTTTATTTTTCTCAATCAAAGATTTTCATAAAAATCAATGGTTTTCCAAGGAAAACATTATAGACGCTCCTCCATTTTTTTCAGAGCTGTTTTCAATGGAAAATTCTTCAACCTTCACTCTTAAAATATTTCTATATGCTCTTTTGGAGAACAATTTCATAGAATTTTGCACTGGTGCTGTTTGGGTTTTGGAGTTCTAAGACTAATTTTTCTTCTCAGAGACCCAAATTGAAAAAGTCACTAACCTTCTCTGATGTTGATCAGATTGGTTATGCGTGGACAATCAACAGCTTTGAAACAACAGTTACTGAAATACTAAACAGCAGCTTACAATCTCATACAAAAGTGGTTTTTTTTGTTGTTAAAACTCACCTAACAACCTAAAAGGTTGGAATATTTATCATCAGAATATGTATAGTTACAGTTTCAGAAACCATTTATAGGTATCAAATTTGCCACAATGTAAGACCATTTTATTTAAATGAAACCTTTGTTTTACCTCTTGATGTTTTCAATAAAATAGGTAAATAAAGGCTAAATTGAGATGTACCATACTGAAAAAATTACTTATTTAGAATTTGACTGAATGCACAGTTCTGTTAAAAATATGTTAGATCTTCCTAATTCATATGCTACTGAGCATTCACAATTTCCAAGGTTTCAGTTTAGATTTGAAGTTTTAACATTATAGATACCATAACAGAAGTCCAGGGATGTATTAGGCTAGGATTTAAACTATTCATATACTTCAAATATTCCTTTCCATTACATTTTTGGAACATAAAAGCTGGTTTAAAATTTATTTAACATGAGCTCAGGTTTCAGAGGGCATTAAAATACACTACAGAGTAATGAGAACTTCTCTTACCTGTCCTGTTCCTCTAATGACTTCTCAGACTTTTAAGTGTGGTCGTCCTCAAATTTAACAACAGAGTAAAATTTTTCAAGGGACTACTCAGTTAAGCTCAACTTCTGAATGTCACTTTTCAAGGATGTTTATTCCAGACTTTTCTGGCTTTTGGAAATTATCTTGGAATTTCCAGAGTACATTTATTTGCAACGAGGTTGTCCTAATTCTTACAGCAGTGTTACTGTTAAACACAACTTCTCACATGTTCAGTTTTCCCACACCCTTTATATTCATAGAAGGTAATCAGGTACATCTAAGTCTATTTTCATAGGCTAAGATGTGCTCATGTACGTGTTGTCTGCACTGCGGCATGAAGCATGGAGCAAAGGTGATCAAGTTGCAGCACAGCCTGGCAGCGTCCTGAACACTCAGGGCTAATAGGCTAGTGCTAGGTGCAGCTGACCATCCCCAGCTCCAAAGTCACATTAGCGCAGGCACCAAATTGCGCAGACACAATGAGACTGCATTCAGACCCAGTCTGGCGCACGTTTGACCAACTGTTGTGCCTTTGACACCGCTTCCTCACTCTGCCGGTTCTTGCGTCTGCATGGATGGCTATTGTACGCAACGACAGAGATGAGGACCTGCCAGTCTGGGTCCTGTACAAGGCCTAGTTTGAAAGTCTGTATGCACTGAAAGCACTGTGCTTAATATCATCTATTAAAGCGGAGCAATGGGAAAGAAGATTTTAGCCAGAAATTAAATAGTTTTTAAAATTACATGCTCTTTCAAGAAAATTTCTTTTACCAATGTCCACTTCCTGTTTTGGTACATGGTCATAAAAATACAGTTTTCTTAAAGATACATTCTTGGCAATGTATGGGGCTTCACAGGTTGCCATAGTATGATTCATAAACTGATTAAGGATGTCACCTAAAAGAAAGAAAAATGTACATTGTCTTGCTAACTGCTATTGGAAAATTCTTCCTAGATATTTAAATATGTCTTTCCAAAATAGGCAAACACTAGGCCTTGTGGAAAACTTTTTGTTTATTTTAATAAAGAAAACTACATTCTCAATCAGATATACATTTGGAATGTGTTCTCCTTTACCAAATTTTTATTTTTCAAATGAAAAACAAAATATCCAACTACTCTTCATCCTCTCTTCCCCCTTATCCACAACCAAATATTTCAAATGTAACTTTTGTGGCTCCTATTGCTGAAGATTTGAAGTCCAGATGCTTTTCTCATTTACAGGCATGGCTACCTAACTGCATCATTTCTCCTAAATGCAGCATTACCTAAGCTTCTTGATCAGAGGAAACCTTATATTGTAGGAGAGGTGCATAACTGATGTACCTCATGAAGATGTGACCAAGCTAAGCAAGCCAGCCCATAAAGAACAGGGGCATGAAATCTTCAGATTACAATCTTAAGGAGTTATTTTATCTAAATTCCAGAATTGAAACACTTTCCTATATATGCATTTTTACCAACTCCGCCATTCATTGCTGTTTCAAAAGACATATACAAAACTAATAGTTGATGTAGATGTAATAGGAAGTATTAGAATAATTTAGAACAACTTGCATTAAAAAAATGATGTTTATTAACATTAGAAAATGATCATGTGAAGGGATTTCAAAGTTCTTAAAGGGTTTCTAGAAATCGTTGTCTCAAAACTATAAACTGAGGTGCCATAAATGGACAGTTTTGTTTTGTTTTTAAACAATTGATAATGTAATACAGCTAAAAAAAGAATAGGGCAAGTCAAATATACTCACTAGCATTCATTGTCTAGTGCCAATGGCTGATTTCACAGAGAAGGAATTCCCATGTCTGGATCTAAAAATGAAACACTGAAAAAAAAAAAAAAAAAAGGACATTTTTCAATGTCTTCAGGGTTTTTGCTTGAAGTATCTGCCACACAAATACATCTCTAAATATCTTTGTTGCAAGGAAAGTAACCCTCAAATGTTTAATTCTATTTATATTTCACCTCAGGGTAAAAGTTTATGAAATAAAATTTGTTTGCAAGTAAAAGTTTGTATGCTTTCCAGTTAATGAGAGAAGTAACTCTTTTAATTAGTAGAAGGAGGTGAGGGACTGAAATGTAATCTTTTTTAGTGTAAATGGAAAAAAATTTATAAACATGCAATCCAGCTGTCTGGTTTGGTCTTACTATCCTAGCGTATGGACAAAAAATCAATAAGTGCCTAAAGTCTGCTAAAGGGTACAGAAGAAGAAGATAAGTTTCTGCATTGTGTAAATGATGGTGCTACTGAGCTAGCTGTAATTATGTAGCATGAGGTATGCTGAAAGAGATATTCCATGAAAACAAAAAAACCTTTAGATTGCTTCTTGTAAAGCTGTCCAACCTCTATTAAATTTAACCTCACCTGTATCTGATTTTTATATCTTATGAAGTCCAACACCGATCACAATCATTAAGGCAGGGAGAAAATGGAAATGGGGAATAACAGGAAATACTTCAAAGCCTGTTGCCTTACCATATATTTGGACTGAATTTCAGACACGTTTTCAGTTGCCTAACAGTGGAGTGAGATAGTAAAAATTCTCCAGAAGTCTTTCCCTCTCCCCCTTTATTCATTAGGGTCTTTAATGTAAATAAATATAATACTTTCTATGATTCATTCTACTGGGAGGAGTCTTCACTTAATACTGATTTACACTATGAAATTATTTAAAATTCTGTAATGACTGAGAAAGGTGAGGATGGTCAATGACAGTCTAAAAGCAGTCAGATGTTGCAGCATGCTCTCTTCTACTGCCTCCTAGCCCTGTATCTCCTACCTCCAAGCTATGTATGTTACAGGCACTGAGAAATTTCCTTTCTTGTACGTCACTGCTGAATCAAAATTGGTATTATCTGCAGTTGTAAGTTTTGTGGGACTGCATACCTGTTCTGGGAATGAGAGATGGACATAAATTTCAAAATCCTTGAGTACCCCAGAGCATCTAACAGGAGCAGAGCAATGGATAACACATATGGAAAACATGCTGAAAGAGCTCATGTGAAAGAGTGTAGGCAACAGGCTGATTTCAGATATCAAAGACAACATAATATACAACATATATAGACAACATAACACACACCCAACTTGCTACAAATATAAACCCACAGAGAGTGGGGATTGAAGCTGCAGAGATTGAAAAACAACTGCATACTGAGTAGCACTCTGTGAAATGGTTTATACACTGTGAAATAAGCCCCCCCTCCCTTTTTTTTTTCTTTTCAACTGCCAAGGGGAAAAAAATCCTATTATTTTGGCCAGAACATTTTCACACTAATCCATAAATACTTTTGTAAACCCCAAGAACTGATTTTTCCTCTTTCTCAATTAAACAAGTAATTTAGCACCTCAGCCATTGCTCTACAAAAAGAATTCTCCCACTCCCCATCCTCACAGGGGCTTTGAATACAGTACATTTTGTGGCTGCCATTAAAAAGTCAGCATAAAACCCCAGCAGGTGCAAAGCCATGATACATATACCTGTCAAAAATTCAGAAAGTATGATACAAATAGTTAATACAAATAATTTTTTTTAATGGCAGTTGATACATTTTTTGGTTCAGTTAGTGGCCCATATCAATATTTTACAATAATAATAATTTATTATAAATGTCAGACTATATGTTTTATGGTTATATCTTTTTCTACTTAATTTTCTATTTTAATAATGAAGTAGATATTCTTGATAATGCTTCATTTCTTCCTTTGTCATATTATAGGCTCATTTTTCTTTCTTTCTATCTCTCATAAATTTTGTCAATTACCCCAACTACTGACACCTGCAAAAAAGAGACACCAAAAGCAATTTAGCATAACAGGATTTTTGTATGTTCTGAATATAGATTGTTCTTTGGTAGATGATAAATTAAGTTCATAGGATGAATCACAGAAAAAGGACGACTCATATGTTTTAAACATTTGATTTTTTTAAATGTCCTCAAAATGTCTGTTCAATATGAAACACAACAGCTTTCTCTGCCTTTCATACACTATTAACTTTTGTGTGGGCATATGTGTAATTACAGATTTCCATAGGAGATTTGGAGAACAGGTCAAGGTGACAGCAACTCTGTTGTATGATTTCCATGACAAAACTCTAAACCACATAAAAATCAACTCTTGAGCTTTTATCACAAATAAAAAAAAACCAAACCCACAAAGAAATAGGGGTTTGTGTGCACATTTAACCTGATGTTAACCTTCCTCTTTTTTTCTTCCCCCCAAAACTGTCTGATTCAACTGCCAAAAAAGGATGAGGAGAAATGAATCATAGACTCATAGAATGGTTTGGGTTGGAAGGGACCTTTGAAGATCATCTAGTCCAACCCCCCTGCCATGGGTAGGGACATCTTTCACTAGATCAGGTTGTTCAAAGCCCCATCCAGCCTGACCTTGAATAGTTCCAGTGATGGGTTATCCACAGATTCTCTGGACAACCTATTCCAGTGTCTCACCACCCACATCGTAAAAACTTTCTTCCTTATATGCAATCTAAATCTACCCTTTTTTAGTTTAAAACTGTTGCCCCTTGTCCTGTCACTACAGGCCCTGCTAAAAATCTTTCTCTATCTTTGTTATATGTCCCCTATATATAGTGAAATGCCACAATAAGGTCTCCCCAGAGCCTTCTCTTCTCCAACTATGCCTTAGCTTTCCTAATCCCATCCCCACACGTCTGGGCAGCATCCCTACATTCTTCCCAAGGTACACATTGCTGGTTCCACTGCCTGTGAATTTTCCTCTTATACTTTGACCAGGAGGTCCTTACTGAGCTATGCTGGTCTCAAGCCTTCCTTGCCCAAGTTATTACATGTGGGAATTAAGAGCTCTTGTGCTCTAAGAACAATGTCCTTAAAGAGTTGCCAGCTCTGTTCAGCTCCTTTGTCCCTGAGGGCAGTTTCCCAGGGGGTCTCATCCACTAATTCCTTAAACAACTGAAAGTTTGCTTTCCTAAAATTCAACATCATGACTCTACCGTTCACCCAGCCCATATCCCTCAAGATTGTGAATTCCACCAGGGCATCATCACTGCAGCCAAGGCTGCCACTAATCTTGACATACCTTATTAGGTATTCTGTGCTGGTGAGCAACAGGTCTAGTAACACTTCTCTGGTCAGGCTGTCTATCACCTGGATTACAAAATTATCCTTGAGTCTCTCCAGGAGTCTCCTGGACTGCTTACAGCTTGCTGTGTTGCTTTTTCAGCAGATATCAGGGTGACTGAAGTCCCCCAGCAGGATCAGAGCCTGTGAACGTGATGTTTCCTGTAGCTGAAGTAAGAATGCTTTGTCAACATCCTCTCCTTGATTGGGTGGCCTGTAGTAAACGCCAGCCACAAGGTTTCCTTTGTTGGCTTGGCCCTTAATTTTTACCCATAGGCTCTCAACCTGTTCATCACTGTTTTTCAAAGACAGCTCTGCACAGTCAATCCATTCTTTTACAGAGGCCAATGTCCTAAACTCTCCTTCCTTACCTGTCCCTTCTGAACATTTTATAGCCATCAAATGCAATGTTCCAGTTGAGCATTTCGCTGCACCACATTTCAGCAATAGTGATCAGATCATAGCTTTCTAACTGCATAATAGCTTCTAGCTCCTCCTGCTTGTTACCCATGGCATTGGCATTGGCATTGGTATAGAGGCACTTCAGCTGGGCTATCAACTGTGTAACCATTTTAGAGGAACATGGCCTAATTCCTCTGAGGCATTTCACAGGTGTTTCCTTGTTGGTTCCTAATACATCAGCAGCCTCTGGCTCTTCTCAAATAATCTTGACATACAAGATGTTAATAGGCATTGATTCCTTAAGAAAGCAGCAAAGGATCTCCCAGTGTTTGAGAAGGTTTGGTATTTAATGATTTATATAATGATGCTGAGGGCTCTATGTATTACCAGTAGATCAAACAAGTGTAAAATGATTTTAAAATGTGAAAACCTTTACACTATGTGGTTACATAAATCTTAGAATCATAGAATGCTTTGGGTTGGAAGGGACCTTTAGAGGTCATCCAGCCCAACCCCCTTGCAGTGAGCAGGGACAGCTTTAACCAGATCAGGTTGCTCAGAGCCACATCCAACCTGACCTTGAATGTTTCCAGGGATGGGGCCTCTACCACGTCTCTGGGTAACCTGTTCCAGTGCTTCACCACCCTCATGGTAAAAAATTTCTTCCTTACATCCAGTCTAAATCTAGTCTTCTTTAGTTTCAAACCATTATTCCTTGTCCCGTCACAACAGGCCTGCTAAAAAGATTGCCCCTATCTTTCCTATAGGCCCCCTTTAAGTACTGGAAGGTCACAATAAGGTCTCCCCGCAGCCTTCTCTTCTCCAGGCTGAACAACCCCAACTCTCTCAGCCTGGCCTCATAGGAGAGGTGCTCCAGCCCTCGGATCATTTTGGTGGCCCTCCTCTGGACCCGCTCCAGCAGGTCCATGTCCTTCTTGTGCTGAGGGCCCCAGAGCTGGACGCAGTGCTCCAGGTGGGGTCTCACCAGAGCAGAGGAGAGGGGCAGAATCACCCCCCTCGACCTGCTGGCCACGCTGCTTTTGATGCAGCCCAGGATTCAGTTGGCATCTTAAAAATAAAGAAATAAACATACAATTTATAGTGATTCCAAGTCCTTGCATTTCTTTGTAATTGGAAAGCAAAAGCAGCAATTTTTTTAATTATAATAATAATAATAAAAAACCAAGACTTGTTGGATCATGTGGCTTGGGCTTGAAAGAACAAGATTGATTTGAAATGTTCAAATGCTTATTCATCCTCCTTATGAAAAACACAAAAGGAATGAAGGACATTTACATGAATTTTAGTAATTCCACTACAAAGTTTTATACAACACTGGAATTTATCATACTGTCTAAGCTGACTTATTCTAGCAATTTTGAAATGGATGGGTCTGCAAATATGATTTCTTTTAAATACGACACTTGAAAGAAAAAATATTTACTTCACTTTTTTTCTAAAAGCAGCAGAAGAAAAAAGGTTAGCAATGAAATATACATAAGCACTAACACAAACTTTCTCCCAGCATGTTCTATTAGCAATTTTTTTTGATGTCTTATTGAAAGAACATTTGACCCAGACTTGAACTCGTACCTATCGAAAGTGATGATATATTGCAATAATCTGGAAGCATGCTGTGGAAAAAATCAAAAGCAGAATGAGAAAGCTGGACCCATTTTTTGACTTGCTGTGAAGACAGAACTAAGGAAAGGTTTTTCTGCTAAAGCTTAGGGGAAGAAAAAGAATTTTTGAAAGCTGAAAAATGAAGCAAAATCTGAACTCTTACACCCCCCAACCTGAAGAAGAGTCAGAAAAGACCTCTGAAGGTTCAAAACTTATATCCTAAGGCAAGATTCTCTTCAAATATTGTCAGCTACAACAGAAAAATAATTTTCATTAAAACAAGTTTTTACAGAGTTTTAGGTATGTGACGATGTTCATCACACATTACTCAGTTACTATGCTAGCACCTTAGAATTCAATCCTTTCTTCCAGAGTGTCCCATTTAATTTCAGGTTTTAAGAAGATCATGGTAAGAAGAACATGTGCTACTAAAAGATAAAGAAATATTTTTCAAATGTCTGGCTAGCAATGTCAAGTGTTTCTGTTTCCCTCATATATCCAGCCCTTTGATAGGCAGACAATAAAGCTGGGTTAAAAAGAAAGGGAAGCTAGAGGAATTAAATGGGCTAGAAAATAGAAGGTATAATAGAGAAGAAAAATTAAAAAAAAAAAAAAAAGAAAAAATCAGGTAATATAATAATAATTTAAAAAAATCTAGAGTACTTTGCAGAGAAGTGAAAAGAGAGGGAAGAAAAAAAGTTAAAAAATAATAGGAGGTTGGATGAAAACCCAAAAAACCCTAGTCCTAGAAAATGGGAAGAGACCAAAGAAAACTGACAGTTCCCTGAAATTTTCAAAATTAGTAAGTTCTTAATATGAGCAACTGAGAGACTTTTGGCAATTAGCATAGAATTATATCTCTCAGGATTTCATATGTATGGCTGCCATACATACAGTTTTAGCTATGGAAAATCTAACACTGTGCATAGAAAGTAGTTCAAAACTATCACTTGATGGCAACTGCAGATCATACAAAACAGTTTTATTCTCAGTAGTGATGCACACAATGCACTCTACAACACTCAGGTGTTACCTACTAAATTGCTAATACTGACTCACCCAATGACTCCTCTAATACAAAAGTAATTGAGGTTTTTGAGGAACATAAATGAAAGAGCATACTAAAGTTTAGGGGGTCTGGTTCAACTTTAGGAATAATCTCGTGTGAAGGCAGTTAACCATTTCTACTTTAACTACTTCTTCCCTTATCTCTAAGTAGGCATATTTTCCTTTCTTTAGCACTTTAAAACGTATGACTAAGTACAGATATTGTCATGTGCCTATGTGCAGCTAGCAGTATGCATAAAGTGCTCACTTATCTCTGAATTTCATCAGTGTCAATATAGAAAGGACTACTTTTTTTTTTAATTTCCCATTATTTATAAAAATACAAAAAGAAATTTGAACAGAAGTTCTTGCACTTTTTTCTAATTTCATGAAATTTTGACAAGCTGTACAGCAACGTTGTTTATCCTCCCTATTACTAGTAGCTTTGTCTAGCTAAACACATAAATAAATATGCAATACAGCAAGATCCAGATAAAATATGGAAACAAAGAATGAACAAACCAAATCCATCAGAGCCATGGCTATAATCCATTTAGTAAATCCAGTCATTTTAATCTTTCCATACAGGAGAAAAGTAGGATCCAACAACAGTTTCAGGAATTGTTTTTCCTTGAATATATGTTAGTCATGTGGCTGTTGCAATCTCCCTCCATACTCCAGAAATATTTGATCAGAGTATCAGAAAGTTAATTTACATATTTTACACTCAGCAAAGGCATTCTCTACCAAGATATAAAGGTTATATCCTGGGGAAAATTTTAATTAAAAGTTAAACCATAGCAAACAGACAGCAGGATGCACTTATTTAGTATAAACAAATCACCTCTTTGACAAAAAGAATCAGATAAAAGCATTTCAGCCCCCAACCTGTCACTCATACAGGATTTTACTAGTGTGATTAATGGAAAAACAGTTTGATTTGCTTGGTCATAATGCACAATACATTTTAGCTAAATATATGTCCAAGTATATGGCTGAAGCATAGGTCAGGTAAGGCCTTCTAGACAAAGTGATCTGTCATCTTTAAGAACAGAACATGCTCATCTGGGAAAACTGTGTGCAATGCAGATGGGGTTAAACAGTTTGAAGGAGGAATCAATAGAAGGGCACAAGCATCAAGTGTGTAGACTGAGACATTTCCAAGGCACTAGATCATAGCATGGAGACAACCCAAAGATTGAAACTCTGGAGGGACTGGAAAGGCAGGTCACAAAGCTTCAAAGGTTAGCATCCATCATAACTGTAGCAGGGAATGCAAGCATAGGATGGTAGCAGAGACCTTGAGAGTACAGGCACAAGTTGACACCAGAGGCCCAACTGGTATAAACACAAATCACAGACAATATCTTCTCAACCTTCCGAGCCAGATAAAGTTAGTTTCAGAGCATAACAGAGCATAACAGTATACGCAAAACAAGTCATATAGTAAAAATGTGAGGGAAAAAGCAAGAAGGTATAAAAAACTGTTGCAGCCTCTACAAAATGTGGACAAATGAAGACCACAGAGTGGAATTTCTCCTAGTTTTAATGACACCATGCTTCACCAACACCACTGCATATCTGAAGTAAATCGTCCCTCAGAGCACTGCTTTTTGTTTTGTCATTGACCCCATTTTGCTAGCAAAACTAAGGAATCATATGTAAAGCATTATTTCTTACATTGATAGCTTATTTAATTAGAATTTTTAAAAGCAGCCTGTGTGTGTGCTTTTTGCTCCAATCTTCCCATATGACAAGGTGGTTAATACAGCAGCCCAAAGTCAGAATAAAGTAGGATGCAACACAGCCAACAGCAATAATTGGAAGAGGAGGAAATTAGATTAAATCAGATCTATTAACCTTATGGCTATCAGTCACAACAAAATATTCTACTTTCACTTTTTCTGGGACCAGAAAGAATAGTGACACTCCACACTTGTCACTGCTTCTGCATTGAACTTCTGAAACTCTCCAGTTTTGTCACCCTTGGTAATAGAGGTTAGTCCAGATTCCGAGTCCAGTTTAACCTGTCTTGTAACTGTACATCTCATCAGGGTAACAAAGCCCATATTTCAAAGTAGGTGTTGGTTGCTAAGGAGAGCAAAGCCTTCTCATCTTATTTCTGTATGGATGGTACTTTGACACATGCTTTTTTTTCCCTTGAAATGTGGTAGATTTCCAGTTAGACAGAACAATGGACCTGATGTAACAACAAAGACAGCTCTACAGTAGATAATATAAACCCAAGACATGTCTTCATTGGCAAAGATGAGCTCAAATCTTTCCAAATTAAGACAGAAAAACAGAAATGAGTGTTCCTTCTCTCTGCTGTTCAAGTACTACTTTCTCACTCAAGCTGGGTAACAAACTGGACTTGCTAAGGCAAATGCAGTCTTTATTTCCTTCTTGTTCCAGACCAGGAAGGTTCCCTAAAAAAAGTGTTGTGATGTTTAAACTAAAAAGCTTATGAAAACCTCATCTCAAGATTGATGGCACTATTTTATTCATAGGAGAAACTCAAATGACCTATTATTTTTGTAGACTTGGGGGGGGGAGGGGTGTGTGTGTGGAAAGCAAACCCTTAATTAGTCATCTCTGAGATACAATCATAACATACCAAACCAACACAACAAATTTTAAAACTAAAGAAAACAGTATTTCCTTTTCCTTTCTATTTTGGTTCATGCACTTTATATCTCCAGGGAATTAGCAGAATGTTATTTAAAGAAAACTGTTTTCTTTTTGCTCTTTTATAAAATTTTTATTATTCATAAAAACAACAGATTAAAAACTGAATGGTTGTTATGGTCCATATGGATAATCATGCAAATTAACCTAAGAAGATTAAAGTCCCTGAGCTTCATATTATGCAGGTTGAAGATGCATTACTGCTATTTTTGATTATAAGAAATGATAAACAAAACAGAAGACAATCTGTTTTCCAAGCTGTTTAGGGCTCCCTCTCTTTCTCAGCAGAGTTGACTGAACAGGCAAAAATTGTCTCCTTCTCTTCACTTTTTCTAATAAATAAACAGGAGGGGATCTAGATTTAATCCCATACCAATCTCATTGTTTTAAAGTAGAGGAAGGGTATTTATGGGTCCAGTTTCTTGAGGATGTTTCAAAACGTGTCAGCATTATTTGAAAATTGCTGCAATATATCCCTGTGGAAAGTAGTCTTGTCTAGCACTGGATTATCCAGACAAAATAAATGCAAACATAATTCTTCATATTTGCAGAAATGTCATATATTAACATATGAACTTGCAAACTTCAGCAATTGTTATTCTACATTAAGTAAAAGCTGTTATTAAAAAAATCGGATAAAAGGAAGGAATTTTCAAGTTCTTGAAAATAATACTCCATTTTAAATTTTTCTTTCATTTAGTTCAACACAGTTCTCTTGATCTTGTGGTCTTTACAGAACAGGTCACCTCTTGGAGTCTTCTCCTTCCTTTTTGAAACAAACATATTAAGAGGAAGAAGACCACTTTCATAACTTCTTTTATAGCCTGTAGGACTTCCCTGTAACCTGAGGCAGAAAAGAACGCACTGAGCTGTGCTGAGGATGCTGTGTCCTGTTTGTGAATACAATCTCTTTTCTTGTTTAAAAAGGTAAGGGAACCTTCTGCTGCTAGACAAGATATTGCAATTCTTCTTGGGATTGCTTTTATCAGCAAAACTAATAACAATTGAAATAAAGAAAAAAGAAAACTTTAAAAAAAACCCCAAACAAACAAACCTGAAATCCTCCTGTTTATTTCATCTAGATATATTCAAAGAGAGTGGGAAACAAAATTAAGTGAATGAACCGCAGGTCACAGTAAACCAGTCCAAACCCATTACGTGTGACTTTACTCCAATTGCGTAACTTTTCACAGAACGACAAATATCTTTTTGCTTTCCTAATATATTCTGCAGCACAGGGGTAACGATTCTTACTTCATCCTACACGGATACTGAATTCATTTACCTTTCAGATCACTTCTTGAAGAATAAGATGTAGCCAGCACAGCCACCTCGTAGTATAGAAAAAAAATTGAAAATGAAAGCTGTGGTCATGTAAGTGAATTATGGATGCCAAGGCCCTCAAAAGCTGTTTATTTCAAACTATTTCTGTCTCATGACTGAGAAACAAAATTTATTACTTTTAGGCTATTTTTCCATTTCCTCAGTTGCAGAAATATTGCAAGTATGGAGCTCGGACATAGAAATAGCTCATCAGATTTGATCAGGTGATAGAGTATTTAGAAAAAACTTGTTGGGCAGGAGCACAGATACCTGGAGAAACATGACTAGATCTTTTGTCACATTTCCACAGGTTATCCCTGAATTCCCAACACACATCTGTTCCCCCAACGAACTTCTTTTCTTCAGTGTTTTTAGTTGTTAGACCAGAGAATCTCCTGCTTAACAGTTATGATGAATTAAGGAATTATCAACAATTTAACACTTTAAAATAGCAAAAGTGAGTGTGTACTTCAATAAGCAATGCAAATGACTTAGGTTTCTAAATGCCAGACTGTAAGGAAGCCTCTTCATTATCGTACTGATTTTACTGTAAACAAGGTTTCTTTTGCAGGTGAAAAGGCAAGAATAATCTTCAATAAATTCTGTCTGCAAAAATGAGTTATAATTAGAGGTCCAAACTGAGAGGTAGGGGAGGGATTAGGAGTGATGTTTCTGGTTATAAAGGATGCCCTTGGAAAAAGTCATACTTTCTAGAGCAGTAAACACTCTCTCTTCTTTTTAATGAATGAACACATATTGTGAATGGGCTCAGTTACAAAGCTGGCATGAAAAATGTTCACTTTTCATGTGGTCAGAATGAGCTTCATGAAGCAAACTATGAAAACCTTATGAAGCAATCCAAGGTTTAAACATCATCTGCAAACATACAAGCTTTCTGTTACAAAAAAGTTTGCTTCGGTTTTTTTCCATTTATGTAGAAATGACTGTTCAACCCATGGGAAATAAAAAGCCTGAATCAGTCCTCAGTCTGTTTTGTCTGCAAAATTTCTTTATGTCAATACATTAGGTAAACATTGCCTCAGACATAACCAATGTAGACATTAAAGTTCTCTCTTCTTCAGCAAGATTCAATATCAGCACTGAGGCACATTGACTAAAACTGAATGCAAGGCACCCCACCAACCTGACCTGGTAGCAATGTTTTTTTGTCCCATCTACTTTAGAGATATGATTCTCTCATAAAAGCCTTGGAAATTGCCTATCAATTTGCATGACAGTAAATAATCTTCTTGGAATCACTGCATTGCGAAATATTCAGTTGCAGCATGTCACTTAAGTATTTGCAGATAAGAATACTTATACTTAAAGGTCTGGTTTGTATGGGTTGGAGGAACTGTAAATTTACCATTCCACTGTAAATCTGCTATGCGTCAGAATCTGAAAATTGTGGAAAACAATAGGAAAGGGTAAATTCTCCTGGTTTATTCACTTTATTTTCATACCATTTCTTTAAAATGTCATGTCCAGAGAACTAGATGACACAGTGGCTTACTATTCTGATTTTTCACCTGTGAGACAATGCAGGATGACACCTGACTTTTCAGAAGTTAAAATGTATTCGGTTGTCTGCAACTTGACTGCCTGGCATGTTTGTGCATGTTACAAAACTGTGGCTTGTTTTATTACAACTATCTATCCTGATTCAGAATAAAACTCATACTGCAGTGGCAGGAGTGTTGGAGGTCAGGTTATTTCTGTGTAGAAAATATTGAGGGGAAATTTTAGCACTTATATTGGGCTACATATCACATTTTGATCAATACATGGTTTTCGATACACCTCATTATGTGCGTCTAAGGACCTCTGGAGCGAAGTTTTTTGGAAGGAAATCATTTATCAAAACAGAATGTTTGCAGGGGTCAATCAGTTTCAGCTAAACATTTGTTAGGAAGGCATACAGGTGCAGAAAGAAATTTTAAATATGAGAATAAGGGAGTATATATGAAGGCATACGAACACATATTGCTGACATTATGGTGTCTAGGATATTAACCTAACTCTTGGGGTTGTAGTTTTTATTCAAACTTGTTTCACAGCAATGTCTGACCACTCTGTACCTGCAGGTAAGTAGCATCCCTATGTCACAGGTAAGAAATTAAGACACAGAGTGTCTTAAGAATTTTTCAAGGATCATATAAGAAATCTGTTTGACTGAGATTAAAAGAAAAAGAGAGACTGATTTTCTTAAGCCCTTTGCTTTTTTTCAAGTGCCGCACCTCTTTTCTGTACTAAATATATAGTATTGTAACTGCTCTGTGGTAGTATTCCCTCACCACTGCTAGCCCATCTTTTCACTTAGACATCTCTTACGCTTCCTGCTTTCTTCATTTGTTCATATGAAGACTTTATGCTAGTCTGCAGCAGATTCTTATAAGAAAATCTCATTATCTGAGTGTATGTTCAGTCTTCCAGTGAGAATCATTTCCAGTAAAACATCTCATTTTTTCCAGATATACATTTATATAATTAGAGTCAGGTCCCTAGTTCCATTGGGACAGACAGGATTTCTACTGAATTTTGTTCTATTTTTCTGCCCTATGAATTTATTTCAGTTAGTTATTGCTTCTGTCACTTAGACTACTACAGGCATTAATACAAATTTAGTATTTTCTCCTATACCATTCACACTACTTTGCTCTGAAAATACCATGAGACCATCCATGGTGTTTGCAACATTTTCAGCGGGAAAAAAAGAATTGCTATCCAGCCACCTCTTCAATACTATTGATAATCAAATAAACAAGCAAAATTAAGTGCTTAAAAATCAGGGTATATAAAATCTTCTAGTACAGCCTGTCAGTGTTCTAGTGTTGATTCTTGAAAGGAATTTGAGAAACTACTAAGTTTCAGTTCAGTAGTCTCAGCATGAAAGAAACTAATTTGTAATTAAATAACAATAAATGTAATACTTTTTTATGTAATACATTGTATAATTATGCTGTGGAATTCACTTCTATAAGTTCCCAGTCAAACATCTTTCAAAATAAGTTAGACATTATATGTATGGAAATTGCACATTAAGCAGCACTAATTATCATAAATTTAGAAAAGCTATTATTAGTTTTCAAACCTCAAAGAATAAATTTATCCTTAATTGGATTTAGGAAGAAGTATCCTATGTTAAATAAAGTATAGTTTAAGTATACTTAGAGTATACTGTAAGTTTATTTCAAGTGCACTGTAGTTTCCATAATGCATAAGAAAACCTGTTAAAAAAAAAAAAAATTGAGTTTCCGTTAAAGGTGAGTGGTTATACATGTCATGAAATTACAAATGAATTAAAATTATATAAACTAATAATCTATTGGTTTTGTTAAATTGTGTCTATTTCATTCAAAGCATGCAGTTAACTATCATTTTTTAATCAATTATCTGATGAGCACTCATATTAAAGACTTTCTACACTGTCTTATGTCTGTAGTTCAATAGGAAAAATAGCTTGGGGTTTAATTCCAGCTCTGCTACTGCTTTCACACATTAACATGGCTAATCACTTTAGGGCCAGATGTTTTAATTTGATGTGGAATGTTGAGGGCCTAAACTTTCATATCTAATTTACAAATAAATACTAAAAGTTATAGACAGACATAGACACCCACACACACAGAGGATAACTTCCAGAGATCCTCCAGACTGGAGTTCTGATTTCTATAACTGCTAGGTTACTTGCAGTTAACCATTTCTGTAAAACCTATTGACAGAAGAATAATACTTTTATAGCAAATAATGTTATAATGCATGTTTTCCATTTCAAAGATGGAAAATTAAAGTATGCTGGATCTGTTATGCCAAATACACAACATATCCTGTCAGAGCAGTAAATATAGAACAGAGAAGTCTCAGTTTCATGCTTTGGTTCTTTATTTTGGTAACAGTACTTCTTTCTAGTATACTCTTCCCAGCAAATTAAAAAAACAAAAAGCATTGAAACCCGAAACCCACAATCTTAATTTTGTTGAAGACAATATTAGCCACATCAAGAAAAGGGATTTTTATTCTAATTTTAAACTCTTGTCGATTCATGTTTAGAAGATAATATAAAAAAGTTTCAAATCACATTTGCAACCAAATGAAATTGCAAAAAGTCTAACCTATTACTTGAAGGTAATGAGTCAGAGTGATTCACTGCAGCCTCTTGGTGATTTCTGTACAAACCAATCAAATGAAAGGGCACAAAAGCCATTCACAGTGAAGATAATCCGTACTTCTAACTAATATAAAATCTGATGTCAATAAAATGTGTAACAGTGAGAAAGAAGGAAATATAAAAGGCAAAGTCTTTGCCCTCCCCTCACTACTCCCAAATCTCCACAATATGAATAACAAGACCTTAAAATCAAACATTAGGGTGATACTGCTGAAATGCTGGATCTTACAGTTCACATTATTTGTAAGAAAATACGGAGCCAGAATGAGAGATTTCTTAACAAAGCTGTTGCACTTAAACTTAGAAGGAAAATAGATCATGTGGGTCAGCAAACATCCCACATAGCCCATTCAGAATGATTAAAAGCAACAATATTTGTGCAGCATGACCTTTAGCATGAACAAGAAAATAAATAAATGTATTATAGTGAAAAAAACCTAAGCACAGACAATTTTTATGTGTTACATCATACATAAAGAATTAATACTTCAGGATTTTTTTTTTAAATTTGAACAGATTAAAGTTCCTGAAAGTATCTGACCTAGGGATACTTATTACTCTTTAAACACTCAAAGAACTCTATAGATTTATTAGTTGTTACACACACACACACACAGAAACACATGCTTTTCATTTCAGAGTCTGAAAGTAAAAATATCTGTGTGTAGAATACTTCAAGTCCAATGTATAGAATTTCTGCCATAATCTAACTGACAGAGGGAAACCTTGTTACCGTTCTAAGGGGCCAGAGTTCTAGATTAATTGATAAACATCTATATATGCCAAACAGATCATTTGTATTAAAAATATAATCTAAGTTAAAATCCAGCACATGAAACAAAGGAACATTTTTTTTTTTTTTACTCAATTCTCAAGCAGTATACAGAGTCGTCTTGTCCAATTATTCAAACCATATTCAGATCTCAGACAGTAGAGCAATAGTCCCATGCCATACAGCTATTCTGATTCATAGAATCACAGAATCATAGAATGCTTTGGGTTGGAAGCTACCTTTAGAGGTCATCTAGCCCAACTCCCCTGCAGTGAGCAGGGACAGCTTTAACTAGAGCAGGTTGCTCAGAGCCCCAGCCAACCTGACCTTGAATGTTGCCAGGGATGGGGCCTCTACCACCTCTCTGGGCAACCTGTTCCAGTGCTTCACCACCCTCATTGTAAAAAATTTCTTTCTTATGTCTAGACTAAATCTATTCTTCTTTAGTTTAAATCCATTATTCCTTGTCCTGTCACAACAGGCCTTGCTAAAAAGATTGCCCCCATCTTTCCTGTAGGCCCCCTTTAAGTATTGGAAGGTTGCAATAAGGTCTCCCCACAGCCTTCTCTTCTCCAGGCTGAACAACCCCAACTCCCTCAGCCTGGCCTCGTAGGAGAGGTGTTCCAGCCCTCGGATCATTTTGGTGGCCCTCCTCTGGACCCGCTCCAGCAGGTCCATGTCCTTCTTGTGCTGAGGGCCCCAGAGCTGGATGCAGTACTCCAGGTGAGGTCTCACCAGAGCAGAGTAGAGGGGCAGAATCACCCCCCTCGACCTGCTGGCCATACTTCTTTTGATGCAGCCCAGGATTCGGTTGGCTTTCTGGGCTGCAAGCGCACATTGCCGGCTCATGTCCAGCTTTTCATCCACCAGTACGCCCAAGTCTTTCTCCACAGGGCTGCTCTCAATCCCTTCATCCCCCAACATGTACTGATACCGGGCATTGCCCCATCCCAGGTGCAGGACCTTGCATTTGGCCTTGTTGTGATGGGTTGACCCTGGCTGGACAACAGGTGCCCACCAAAGCCATTCTATCACTCCCCCTCCTCAGCTAGACAGCAGGAGAAAAGATACAATGAAAGGCTAGTGGGTCAAGATAAGGACAAGGAGAGATCACTCACCAATTACCATCACAGGCAAAACAGACTCGACTTAGGGAAATTAATTTAACTTATTGCCAATCAAAACTGAGTAGGGTAATGAGAAATAAAACCAAACCCTAAAACACCTTCCCCCCACCCCTCCCTTCTTCCTGGGCTCAACTTCACTCCTGATTTTCTCTACCTCCTCCCCATGAGTGGCACAGGGGGACAGGGAATGGAGGTTGTGGTCAGTTCATCACTCATCATCTCTGCCGCTCCTTCCTCCTCAGGGGAGGATTCCTCACAGTCTTCCTCTGCTCCAGCATGGAGTCCCTCCCATGGGAGACAGTCCTCCATGAACTTCTCCAATGTGGGTCCTTCCTGCAGGCTGCAGTTCTTCATGAATGCTCCAGTGTGGGTCCTTTCCATGGGGTGCAGTCCTTCAGGAGCAGACTGCCCCAGCGTGGGTCCCCCATGGGGTCACAAGTCCTGCCAGCAAACTTGCTCCAGCGTGGGCTCCTCTCTCCATGGGGTCACAGGTCCTTCCAGGAACCTGCTTTAGCATGGACTGTTCAAGAGGTCACAGCCTACTTCAGGCATCCACCTGCTCTGGCGTGGAGTCCTTCACAGGTTGCAGGTGGATATCTGCTCCACTGTTAACCTCCTGTGTCTTCACCAGGGGCTGCAGGGGAATCTCTGCTCTGGTGCCTGGAGCACCTCCTCCCCCTCCTTCTTCACTGACCTTGGTGTCTACAGAGTTGTTTCTTTCACATATTCTCACTCCTTTCTTGGCTGTTGTTCCACAGCAGGGTTCTTTTTTCCCCCTTCTTAAATATGTTATCATGGAGGTGCTACCACTGTCGCTGACTGGCTCGGCCTTGGCCAACAGCAGCTCCATCTTGGAGCCAGCTGACATTGGCTCTATTGGACATGGAGGAAGCTTCTAGCAGCTTCTCACAGAAGCCAACCCTGTAGCCCCCCTGTTATCAAAACCTTGCCACACAAACCCAATACACTGGTCAACAAAAGAAAAAAAAAAGAAGGTTTCACATTCAGTCTTTGTGAGGAGGATCTCTATGGAGTGCTAGAACTGACAGCCTTCATGGAATCTAGACCCCAACAAAGGCTTTATAATGAAATATAGATGCCTCAGAGTTGGATGCAAACAGTGAGCATGGCAGGTAATTTGCTGCTTAGCACTCCTGTCCTGCACGCTCTTGACTGAAAACTACGGCAAGGCAAGCTGTCATTCACTAATCTGAATCCTCTCCTTTAGGTAAATACAGTCACTTTTTCATTGAAAGGTCAAATATCTCCATTTTCTTTTAAGCCAGGGCTTGAATTTCTGAGTTTTTTGAATTTGCAGAGTAATGTGTTAAACATCACAGGCAGTGATTAAAGGATTAATGGAGAAGACACTTTCCATCTGGACCGGTTGACAGAAATGTGTCAAAAGATGAAAAACAGAGCATGTCAGTGGTTAGCAGAATACAGTTGTACCCATCTTAAAGTTGTTTTCCTCTTCTGAGGACATTTCTTTTCTTCCTCCTCTACTCTCATTTTCTTTTTCCTCTTTTCTTTCCTCTTTTTAAAAAAATTCCTTCCTCTTCTTCCTGCTCTCTCATCTTTCTCTCTTTCATTCTTTATCTATTTATTTATTTAGTTCCCTCTTAACCTTTTCAATCTCTTTCACATTCTTTCTCTTTTTCTTTCTCTATTAGATTTTTATCTGGGTGGCCTTATGATACACAGTCCCTGTGCTGGGAGGAAGTAGAAACACCTTGTGCAGTCTTTCCTTTCAGTCTTGTTCTATTTTCCTGAATGTTGATTCCATAAACTCAATATGGCTACAGACTAAAACATCAGCTCATAACAGTTTCAGCCATGTTCCTCATTTCACTTAATTTTGTTAGTAGAGTATCATAATTTAATATATCTGGATTACTTAAGGGGGGCATGCTGTGTGTCAAGAAGCATTTGATATAAATATTTCTTTTGAATTATTGTATATGTCTTTTCCCAGAGAAAGGTTCATTACTTAAACTCTGAATGGTTCCCTATATTTAATCTTTAGGGCAAAACATCATCCTTTTGGCTAAAGAAGAAAATTCACATCTGAAGCATGCATAATGGCAAGGTACCATTTTTTAAAAAAGTATAGTTCATGAGAAATAATTTTGATAATTTTTATCCTTTTTATATATGATCATCTTTGGTGCCATGAGATCATCATCAACTAGAAAATACAGGATTTGTAAATTTGAGATGGCTTTTGTATTAGTAGGCACAATGGTAGGTCTAGTTTTGTCCATTCCTATATCTAATTTAAACTGAAAGAGCTTATGAGCTTCCCATAATTTTCTAAAACTCTTTTGTTTTTTAGTTTTTCTACAATATGCCTGGCAAAACAAAGTCTGAAAAAGCAATCTCCTTTTACTTACTGACAGAAAAAAATCTGTAAGTTTCACATTCAAGAGACCAAATTGTGCTATTATGATTTTTCCATTAGTCAGTTGTCTCATTTTTACTTCCTAGAAAAGCCAGATAATATCAAAGGATCTCTGTTCATATCTTGATCTGAGTCTGAAGCCTTTTAATAGAATCTTTATATAACCTTGCTCTAACATTTTTAACTTTTTCCTCAAAAGAATTTGACCTGTATCAAGCTTGTTTTATTATTCTATAGCTTCTTTTGTTTTGTTTTTGAGTCATTTATTTCATCAATATATGCTGTTATTCTATTCATTGTACTAGTATTTCAGTGCCTTCTGTGTTATACCTTGTGCTCTGTTCATGACTGCTCTTCCGTTACTTTAGAACAAGTTTTATAGCCTACATGAGTCATCCCATTTAGCATATATCTTTCCAGCCTGAATTCTACATTTTGTGTGGCTCATCTTGGTGGGCAAATGAGATGTGCTTCTCAGACTTCCAGGTAAAACCTTAGTGATTATTCTTAAAAGACAAGTCCTTGATTACAGCTGCATCTCTCAGGGTTGATGTAAGTCCCTCAAATCTTCTCAGGTCTGAGAAGAATCTTAACTGACTTTTTGGATACCTCCTGGTTATCTTCCCCTCTTCTTTCACAGTCTGCTGTTACTGTCATCATCTTCCCATGGGTCTAGCTAATTTATTCTTGTTCCTTAGCACTCCACTTTCTGATTGACAATTTTGCCTACACACTCTTCAGAGAAGTCTGTCTTCTTCTTTTGTAATTTTTTTCCCCTCAATTTGCCTTTTTCCTCCTGACTTATTCATGTGATCACATTCTTCAGTGCATCACCCTTTCTTAAGAGTTTGCCCTCTAGCCTCTCTTAGTAAATTTTAAGAGCAGAGATTAGACAAATAACTCATCTTCCTATCATGTTAGAAACCTTCTCTGACTGCTATCCTCTCTCCTTGGTGCACTTTTTGGTTCTCAGACCTATTTCTCCATGAACTCTATCTGTCAATATTTCATTCATAAATAACTCGTGTCAGGTAGCCACTCAAGCAAAATGTACATCCAGCAGTTCTGGCATCCCATAACCCATTATGTGTCCTCCATTTTTCGTGTCACTTTCACTGCTTCCTCAGCTTCTATGAACATCTCTTTCTAGTTCTCATATTTAAAAAGAAAAACAATACTCCTGAAACCTACCCCTCCTAGCCGTGATATTTCTCATTTTCTTCTCTCTATGCCAGTTTGACATTTCAGGTCCAAAGTACAGAAACAAAGCTCTGCTCCTCAGCAAATGACAATCTGTCAGTCTGTGGACTGAAGTAGTGTAGTATTTTAGTTTCACAAAAAAACATCTGGACAGATTCTGCTCAAAGAATTTTAAGAGGAATGAGCCTGTCAACGGAGGAAATGCACATGGAAAACAAAGGTTCTATCTGAAATTCACACTAAATTGTTTATTCTTTATAATATGAAAACATAATTTTGAATTAAGAATAGCAATATTATTTGTAGATATCCACTTCAAGCTATGGGTATGCTTGTAAGGTAAACAGACAGTGAAGGAGGAATAAACATTAAAAAGAGTCATTTAAATAAAAAAATAAGGTGAAGAATAATGTTCCTAGTACTTAACTGTTTAAGAATACCAACATCCATTCTTACAAGTACATATTTTAAGAGAAATTTTTTGACCAGATGTTATATAAGAAAACCAAACATATTTGGTTAATATCTCTATCAATGATATGGACAAGGGGATTGAGTGCACCCTTAGTAAGCTTGCAGATGACACCAAGTTGGGTGGGAGTGTTGATCTGCTTGAGAGTAGAAAGGCTCTACAGAGGGATCTAGACAGGCTGGATAGATGGGCTGAGGTCAGTTTTATGTGGTTCAACTAGTCTAAGTGCCAGGTCCTGCACTTGGGTCACAACAACCCCATGTAACGCTACAGGCTTGGGAAAGAGTGGCTGGAAAACTGCTCAGCAGAAAAGGACCTGGGGGTGTTGGTCGACAGCCAGCTGAACATGAGTCAGCAGTGTGCCCACGTGGCCAAGAAGGCCAATGGCATCCTGGCTTGTACCAGGAATAGTGTGGCCAGCAAGAGCATGGAAGTGACTGTCCCCCTGTACTCAGCACTGGTGAGGCCGCACCTGGAATACTGTGTCCAGTTTTGGGCCCCTCAGTACAAGAGATTGAGGTACTAGAGCGTGTCCAGAGAAGGGCAACAAAGCTGGTGAAGGGTCTAGAGCACAAGTCTTATGAGGAGCATCTGGGTTGTTTAGTCTGGAGAAGAGGAGGCGAAGGGCAGACCTTATTGCTCTCTACAACCACCTGACAGGAGGTTGTAGTGAGGTGGGTGTTGGTCTCTTCTCCCCAGTAACATGTGATAGGACAAGAGGAAATGGGCTCAAGCTGTGTCAGGGGAGGTTTAGATTGGATATTAGGAAAAATTTCTTCACCAAAAAGGTTATCAAGCATTGCAGCAGACTGCCCAGGGAAGTGGTTGAGTCCCCGTCCCTGGAGGTATTTAAAAGACGTGTAGATGTGGTGCTTGGGGACATGGTTTAGTGGTGGACTTGCCAGTGCTAGGTTAACAGTTAGACTTTATGATCTTAAGGATCTTTACCAACCTAAATGATTCTATGATTTTATGAATCTATATTTATTTTTGTCTGATTCAGATGATTATACCATCCTTCATTAAATAAAGAAATGAATAACAAACTCTCCTAATTCAGTTAGAGTAAGAAGTTGCAGTCATTTTCCAGAAACAAAATTCACACTGCAACTGCAGTACCAATTTTTGTCAGAGCCTGATCAGACATGAAGCTCAATTAACAGTTCTTTGGACTGTTACAATGGTAAACCAAAAACATTATGTCCTTTAATATGCTGAACTGGGCCATATAAAAGGCCCCCAACATATGTGGACTAGGTATTTCTTGAGGAAGTTGTTCTGATGGGCTGAAAGACTTTAAATCTTCAAGTACATGCTTAGCTTTATGCTCAGGAATTATTCCTCTGATTTCTTGGTCTTAAAGGAATGAAAATGTGCATGCTAAGTACATGTAACATTAAAAATATTTGCATTCAAAAGATTACAGGGATAAAAAAAAGTTGGTTTTCTTTTTCTATAATTTTGTCTTCAAAAAAGCTTTGTTATCTACAAATTTTAATGAGGACATCAAAGTAAACACCAAATAGCCCATAGGTTGCAGAACTTTAGTAGCTGGTGTAAGATTATTAGCTGTAAAAGCAATTTAGAAAAAAATGATGGAAAAATGCAGAGTCCAAGCAGTTACATGACCAGCTGTTTGGAAACATATTGTTCTCAAATTATCAGGCACAGCTTTTTAAACTACTTTTTTTTTTCGTCTTTTCAGCAGAAAGACTGCATCTCTAACCCAAACAGAATAAATCATATTTACCTTGGGATATGGTCTAATATATGAAAACATAAATATTTATTAACACATCAGTGCAAAGGCTGTGAGTTTTCTGGCATCAAGCCATACTAAGCTGTGCATCTGCATACACAGAGGGCAACATATTAGCATGTGTATGCTAAACCTTCCCCAATTCTTCCTCCTCTTTTGTTCTCTTTGAAAACCAATTACATTTTGAATTACTAAGCCTCTTCTGCACTTTCTTGAGTAATAAATGGATAGTTAGTCAAAACTGAAAAACTATGACACTGCAGGGTGAGTGTCAATTAGACTGTTTTTAAATTCTCCTTCAGCTTGCTGGATTAACTTTAATTGATGTCCCAATAATATCCTATGTTAAACAATTTACAATGCTTTTTGACTGCCCAAAGCGTTACTTAATGCCTTGCAATTATTAAAGTAGCATGCACCATCAAATTGACCAGATAAGTTACTTAGAAAAAAGCTGGGATCTCTTTCCTGTGAGGAAGTCTACACTATGGACATAGATTTTCCAGTATTAATAACCAATTTAGAGGTCATTAATGCATGTTAAATGGACAAAAGCTACTAAGAAAGACACTTTCTTTCCCCCTTTCCAATAAAATAAAAATTATATTTTCTAAAGCCAAAGTAGACTCACAAATATAGATTTCCTTAGTGATAATAAAGAAAAAAGCTCGGATTCACAGAGTTTGATTCTTCAGTATTTGATTTTAGTGAGATCAGCCCTACTGTACTTCAAGAATAAAAGGAAGAAGCAGACTCCAGTAAATGAAAACACTGACAGAATGATAACTGAATAAATCCAAATGAGCAAAAATGGCTGAGTAGCTTATACTTAATTTCTTAAAACTGAAAAGAGATTCTGAATAAATGACCTAATTACATGAAACACCAAATGCACATGGCAGGAATTTAGAGGGACTTTCTCTTTTAAAATCATTGTTTATGGATATATAGTATATAATATCAGAGAGAGCTGGGTTGCTTTTTTCAGTGGAGAAAGAAATTAGAATTTCTGACATAAAAAGTAATATGATACTGATTGTGTAGATGAGTGATTTTCAAGCCTTCTCCTTTGGAGAAGAAAGAAATACACCAGACCTCTTCCTAGTATAAAATCCTATCAAAATTTACCTTAGGTATTTTAATAATTATGATTAAAACAAATATTTTACGAATCACTTTACCGTTATTCAGTTAAATCTGAAGATAAATTATAAAAGTTAAGGTCGATTTTATACCACTCATCAACTAAATCAAATCCAGAGATGAAGGATCTTTACTGTATCATTCAGCAGACAAATCAAAATAAGGACCTGACCGTGCTTTCATGGAGATCAGTCCTATTACAAATACAACTATATTGACCTTAGTTGCATTAAGCCTGATTTATACTGATATGAAAGGGAAAACACAGTGTTTATTCTGAAAAGTTACTCCTCTGATTTTAATTATGCAAATGAACTGTATGCTTGTCAAAGGCAGCTGATAGATAACAGTGAAAAATTAAGATTACAGCACTTGTGAAAGCACAGCAGCTGGAAAGTGGGACTCTAGCTACACTTACAGCTCAATGTGGTGCTAGAAGGACTAGTTACTTGATATTCTACAAGATCTGATAACAGTCTCTTAAATCAGTCACAAGGGTGTGGTTAGGTGAAAATCTATTTTCCTTTTATAAGAAAAACAAGGTCCAATATTCATATCATCTTTACTGTAAAGGTTCATTCTAGATGCAGCAACAAACATACAAGACTACACCTTGAAATTGCATCACTGAACTGACAGGGCATTTGCTCCTCCTCTCCTTCCCTCCTGTTCTCGTGCACTGGAAGCAAGACCGGCTTTTGAGCAAACCAGCTATGGGATGTACAAATTCAACATCAGTAAGCTAATTTGCATGACATTCAGAAGGTTAACTGTCTCCAGTAAATCATGTCATAGTTACTGTCTAAAATCTTACTGCAGATGTTAGAAATTTTAAGTTAAGAAGTAAATGAACTAATTTAGTTCATTAAAATTAGTTCATATATAAAAGTGAACATCTCAGAACCAGTGAAGAGCATACCTACAATTTCATGAACTAAATGGATGTTTTCTCTGTGTGTAAAATTTGAGGGCCAATTTACTACTTATGAGTAAAGAAAAATTGCATATTGGAGCATGCAGTAATATAACCTCAACATAACACAAAGACTGACTGACTATTGGCTTTCACCAGTTGGTTTTTTTTTTTTTTTTGTAACTTCTTCCGTTCCTGATGTGCCTTTTGTCAAAGAACAGGTATTGTTATCATGCTTTGTATTTTATTCTCTTGAAGCACTAGAAGAAAGACAAGAAGTGGTAAGGTATTTTTTCACTCTGTCGCAAATGACCAGGAAAAATATATTCAATGTAATATAAAAGACTAAACCAATTACAGAGGTCATTTTGGTTTGACCAGGAAAAAGATCAGGCACTGTGATTGAAATCTTCCCTAACTGAAACATGGCAACCTAAGCATATCTTTAGCAGTAACATATGAAAAGTATTTCAAAGTACAATCTGAGCACATGAAGAATGTAAAATGCTGATCTGTTTAAATCAAGGAGAATTCTGACAGGATTTCACCTTCAACTTTTTCTCTGAAATTTGGTTCCTGCCTTGGGAACATACTCATTTCACAGCCTTTTAACATGACATATATGCTCTGGTTAGACAGTGTGTATATAGACATGCATAGTTAGGAATTCCACTTTTGTTTTTTTGAATTGATAAATATTTGCTTTTACTAGTTGTCTTTTTCCAGTGTCTTGCATGACACTTTTTAAGGGAGTTACAACCCAGTGCAAGATTCTGCAAAGTTTGTTAAAGACAATTGACCAGTAAACTGCTTTTGCCGTGACAAAACAAAAATTATTTTTTCCATATGTAATATGTTGCTTCATGGTTTGAGATTTGAGATCTATCTTTTTTTTTTACACTGAGTTCATTAGAAGCCAGTCATGTAAGGATGAGGTCATACAGGAATCTTGATCTAGGAACCGGGAAGCTATTGGTATTGCAGAACCACAAATGTTTATGTGAAGTAATTTCTGCCCTCTTTTCATAAACATCTGGCAGCAAGCTGAACTATATTTGACACTCATTAAAAAAAGAAAAATCCTGTTTTATGAATAAACAGCAAGATATGTTTACACAATCACGTGACCTAATTTCCACAGATTAACAAAATAGTACTCCTCAGTTGAAAAGTGCTAGCTGAAACAACTATGCCAGTCAGCTAACATTATACATACCTTGTATTTGCAATGAATAAAAACATGAAAGACTCAATTACTGCAAGTCTGCTACTGAAAATCCTCAACATTTTTAAAGCACATTTATGCATACTTTTTCTAAGTAACTGTTTTGTGAAAAAAACCTGGGAAATTTTCAATAAAATTTGCCAAAAGACAGTACATTTGAAAAAGCTGAGAAAAATGAGCAATCTTTTCAATTAAAAATATATTTTCCAAAAATATATTTGTTAATTGACAGTGAATTTATTTCCATTAGCTTTGGCATACTTAAAATATTGAAGGGGAATTTATCCCAAAGTTAAAAAAGACAGATAAAACCAACAAAACCAAAAAATCTCCTACATAGCACAGCAGGAAAGCTTGTGCTTCTCACAACAAAATACCCAGTACTATCACATTTTCTCTTCAGGCATTTTAATATTAGGAGATTGTAAACAGATAGTATTTCAGTTTTATAGCCTACCCTCATGAGAAAAATAGAAAAAAGAGTTATGGAATATAGGAATTGTTTTGTATAGTGAAAACTTGGTAGGTGGCTGTGCTGTTTTGAAATATTCTTTTTTTTTTTTAAGATAAAGCAGGTTCTCTTTTGCTGATCATACAGTGTTTGCAAATAACAAAACAAAAAAAGAAAAAACACAACATACAAACAAACAAACAAACAAAAAACCCCATTCCATCTCATTTCTCAGAAGAAATTATTATTAGGTTCACTGGGAAGCTGGCCCTGTATTTCGTCTAAGCTGTCTTTTTCCAGTATATAATGTTGATTAGCAGTACACAGGTGTTTTTCTCAGTTTTAGTGCCATTTTTATGCAATTAAAAACATTAGCATGTTAGCAGTTGCAGGGGCAGAAAACTTGTGGATAAGTATGAAAGAGTTTGTCAAAGGAAGCAATGTAAGCTGCTCCCCTAAGAGAAGAACCAGCAGGTTTCCTGTTGTGCACCTCCTCTCACAACAGTCTACAGCAGAGCAACTCACAATTGCAACTAAGAGTTATGAGGACATCAGCAATGTGGACAAGGTAAAACCAATAAATTTCTTTTGTTAAGTAGTATCTGGAAGACTAAAATGTGGCAGTGGACCAGTTCTGTTTTCATGTTCCCTCCCTCCCTCTCAAGCACTGAAAAGCTTTATCTTGCCTCAGAGGAGGAGATACTCCCACCATGCTACAGTCTGCAGAGCAGTGGCTAGCTACATACAACTGACGTGTAATATCAAAACTCCAAGCAGCGATACCACTAAATTACTAGATGCTGATATGCTCTACTTTCCCGTCTGCAACACATCCTGCTGTGAGCTCCGTGCCATTGCTGTGGTGGGGCCCTGTGTTCCCTGTGCTGAAATACTGTGACCAGAGTTAGAGCAGGAAGGAGATCTCTGCCCTACCTAAATACTGCCCTACCAAAATACAGGTACATCCTGGAATAGGTTTATTACTAGCATGATATTTTTATGTAAGTGAGATAAGAAGCATTGATGTTGTAAATGATTCAAATTATACTCCCCACCAGTAAGCACTTTGAAATCTCCAAACTTCATAGCAACCAAGAGGAACTCTCCTTTAAATAGCTACTTTAATAACTACTGGAGTGACCTCTCCATTTGTAGAATATTGAGAAGTGGGATTCTCATTTGGTCTCTTCAAATGACACAAGGATTTGCTTGCTGACATCTATCACTCTCTGCTGCTTTACACTACATAGCATATGCAAAAAAGTGTTTGCTCAGCTACCAACTCCTCTTGCTTTCCCCAAGGTTGACTCAGTTTCCTAACTAATCTCCTAGTTACTGAGCTGGAGAATTCATCCTTGTGGGTGTTTTATTGTTTTGTTTTGTATGTTTGTTTTAAATAAAACTATGACCTTTTCTGAACCACCCAGATACTAAACATGGAGCTGTATGTGCAAATATGCTAATACCTGCATGATCAAAATCCATTACACAAACACTTGGTGGATCTTCCAAAAAAACCCACCATGACCTTCCAAGCACGTAGAGAATGAGGACAGAATTTTATGGTTCTCAAGCTGTGTGCTCAAGTACTTAGGCAGTTCCTGAAGGACTGCACCCCATGGAAAGGACCCACGCTGGAGCAGTTCTTGAAGAACTGCATCCCATGGGAAGGACCCACATTGGAGATGTTCATGAAAGACTGTCTCCTGTGGGAGGAACCCCATGTTGGAGCAATTATCAATGTAAAAACCTTCCCAGCTACAGAAGGCTGGAGAGTCCATATATACTGGATTCAGAGGGGATGAGAAACAGATTTTGTTTTCAATAGTCTTTTGTCATCATGTTGATACATGGAACACAAATAAGACATTAAAATTAGGTGCTAGACCAGGAAATAATGTATTTCAAGCCTCTTTTCAATGAGAAAGAAATCTCTCTCAGTCTATCAGAACCAATGAATAGTAGAATGTAGCCATTACTGCCAAATCTGAGACCTAATCTTTTCTCCCTCCTCCCTGCCATTGCCTGCCATCTAAACCCTAGCCTCTCTGGTTAAGTACTTCTCCAATACTGACATTCTCTGTGCTCCAGGTATTGAAGTCTCCATAAGGTCAGACAGCTACAAATGTGTTTTACACCAATAAATCACAAAAAGCCTTCCAGACAATCCCAATGAACAATTTATAGTCAAGGGCTTCCTGGCAAATACTTGGTGCTTGGTTATGCATACAACACCGTCACTCCAAGCATATTCCTATTATCTACAAGTATACACTTTTTCCCAGCCTGCTGGAGAGAGCAAGCTTGATTAGCTCATTGGGAGAGAGGGCAAGGTGCTAGAATACTGATGTACATTTCTGGGAATTACTTACTGAGGGAGGAGTGTCACACTGAAAAATTAGCTTTCCTTTTAGCCTTGAGAAAGGTCTTTAGTCATTCCAGTCTTAACAGAGTGAATTTCACAGTGTAGGTTCTGCTGTAGTCACAGATTCATCCTTCCAGAATAGTCTAAACAAGATCTAGACTACTAAAAGAAACAGAAAATCATAATTTTTGGTTGCAATTTTGCCTGTAAATATTTATCAAAGAAAAAACAAAGATTGGTCTTTTCCAACTTGGAGCAAAACTACATATTACGACTTTTAAAACTGTTTCTTTTGATGTTGAAAAATACACCATAAGAAAAAAGATCTGACCTTGCTGTTAAATATTTGTGATTTTTGGTTTATGCAACAAATTATTTTGGAAATATACTAATTAGACATAGTTATGAGCATTGCATTAATTATAGAAATGTTATGCATCAGTAGTATGACTAGAAAGCTTTTTAATTATAAAATAAGGTTATACCTAAAGAAATTACTTGTGTAATCTATATTAATTCACTTACTATTTCAGTTACTAGAGTGTTTATTTTATAATTAAAAAGCTTTCCAGTGATATTAGTGCTATGGAACATTTCTTTATATAGTGGGAACCTACCTGAATTAACTTACAGGTAATCAAAACAACAGCCTTTTCTACAGATCAGATTAATTCTAGTAAAATAATGAAAGGCTTCATTTATTACATTGCACTAGTCAAAGTAATTCTCAGTTAGCTCCTGACTTGGCAAACATGCTTAGCTTTATGCATATTGGCACTTCCATTCAAATTCAACAAATGTAGGAAAATATGTTAAAAACAGACATTAGACCTCACTGTGTAGAGGGACTTTATTCATTAATAATTTTCTGATGAAACAGTGAATGGAAAATAGCTGTTCATAAGCATATCATGGGCTGAAAACAAATTCTAAGCAGTCTTTTTGAGACAAACATGCACATCTGTGTTTTCTGTCTCCTACTCTCTGTCAAGGAGTAAGAGGAGTAAAGCAAGGGTAGATACAGCAGCCATACACCTGCTCAGTTGTGCCAGCTGAAATGAATACTTCCAAATCATTTGGTCATAAAAATCAAATGGTGCATGATGTGTTTCAGTTCAACTACCTCTCCACTGCCTGACTGGCAGTTACTTCAAATAACTCACTACCTTAAATACCAGTTTCAGTATTGAAGTTTTAAGACCAGACCACAATGAACCCAGAGGCATCAAGAGGTGATAGATGGGACTGAGGCATCTTGTTCAAGATGAATTCAGAAATATTTGCGTTTTGTAAAAGGGATCCAAATGACAGAACTACTTTTAAAGATTCTCAACTAATATCTCTGAATTTCTTGACCTGTGAAACAGAGATAACAAGTGAACTGACTCTCAGGAATGCTATGTAGTACATGGTGTGTACAAACAGTATAATGCTGTGAACATGACACACTACAGAAATGGTTTCTGGAAGGCATTAATTGAAACCATCAAGGAAGTAGGGAGGTAAAAAGACTGAAGAACAGAAAAGCTCCAAAAAAATATGAATGGAAGGTGAAAGACAAAGAAAAGCCTTCAGGTTTAAGGTTAACTCAGGCAGACCTCTACACTGATTCTAAGTTAAATTTGAAGTTTATTGACAGTTCTTGGAGGGTCAAATTACTTATCCATGCAGACAGGAAATAAATTTTCCTAGTACCAAAATATTCCAACAATTCATGCTCTGCCATCAACTTATTTAAATACTTCAAATAGGAAATCCTACTGACTGTAGCCTGCTCACAGTTTTGCTGTGCTGGAAAACATTACAAGAATATGCAGTATTTTTAATGCAAGGGAAAAATCCTCTTTTGCCATCATTTCAATATTGCAAAGAGTAAGCACATTTTATTAATGCTACACTTTGCTATTACCACCAGAAATGATTTCCTCAGACAATCATCACTTTAAAGGCCTATGGAATATCTGAACTTAAAGCAATTTCATTATGAAATGAAATTGCCAATCTGTGGAGACAAAAAAAGAAGTCTAGTGGTTTTTATTTCTTAAAATTAATTTTTCTTGTTTTTAATTTAAATATTTTTCATCTTAGATCAACACCAAAAGGCAGTTCCTTCTTTGCAATTGAAATATTTTTTTATTGTTTTGATCTACTGAAATTTCTTATTGATCTTTTTGAGACATTACTCTAAATAAATCCTGCTCTTATCTTGAAATTGAAATAAATAATAATAATCATTATTATTATTAACCTGCTAAAAATGTTGCCATACAAATTTCCTTTTTTTCTTTATTTTTAAGAACAAACTGGCATCATAATCTATATGACATGGACAAGTAAATCTAACCAGAATTTTTCTGGGAAACTTTCCTTGTAGAATCATAGAATCATAGAACCACAGAATTGTTTAGGTTGGAAAAGACCCTTAAGATCATTAAGTCCATCCCCAAATTTGATAAAAAAAAGCTGCAATTCTAGTAATACATTGACACTTTGCTCTAAAAGTTGTGTTTGCTACAGCCCTGATCACAAGTACAGCTCCACCAAGGTGAAAGGACTTCCACGTACCAAAGAGGCTGCAGGCAGCCACCTGGTGGGTGCATGGGGAAAACAGGGTGGGTTACACTGGGGCTGTGACATCATAACCCAGCGCTGGAACCCCTTTCCCAGCCGAGACACTTCGTGTTAGGGTGAAGCAAGGCAATCCTCACAGTCCTGAACCCGAATTGCAGGAAGGACATAAAATGGGAGAGAATCACATTTTCAAGTGATTTTTTTTAACATAAATTATCCCACCAAAAAAATCCAACATGAAACAATGTGAAGGCATTAGAGGGGTAACTAAGTTGGTACTGGAAGAGAAAATGAGTGAATCACTACACAGATGTGAGCAAAACTCAGTTTGTTTCCCAGTTCCCTCTGTTGTTTCTTTCAGTTCCTCTGGACAGGGAAGTATCAACATTTGGTATTAAAAAATATAACCATTCTGATGAAGATGTGCTGTGCTACTGCCAAGTCTTATATGAGTTTACTGTTTATCCATGTTTAGCAAAGCATTAGGAAAGGGAGGAAATGGGAGACAGCCTTGGCAAGGCAGTAGTACTTACAGCCTGAAGGAAAGTGTCTTCCAGGGAACACAAACACTAAATCATGGCCTTGGAAGCTTCTCAGGGGACTTCTTTATATAATTTAAAAAAAATGTGAACTTCAAATGTCACAAATTAAATTAATTTCAAGTGCTATAAAAATATTTTTAGAGCAAACCAAGAATGAGAAGCATCCAGAGCTAGATAGCTGAACAAAGTGCCTGGAAGGCAGAGGGCCCTGTTGGTGAGCAGAGATGAGGTCTTCTCCAACCTATCACACCAGCAAAGACATAGGTTCTCTTCTGTGCCGAGATTTCTCCAAATAGGCTTTGGCAAGCAGAGGCACCTTTTGCCAGGATGCCAGGAATCATGCCAGGCGACATTGTCACCTTTTACCTTCTGACCCACAGTTTTATTCAGAAGCAGAACAGCGGGAAATAGTAGTTTGAGAATTCATCATACCGCAAGTATGAAGAACAGTCTTTGAATTTCCAGTGTCTCTGCCAGCTGGCAAAATGCGTTATGGAAACCAGATAAAGTTAAAAAAAAAAAAAAAAAAAAGGAGTTTTTCTACTTGAAAAAGAGAAAGGTAAACTTTTTTGACTTTTCAAGTGAAACATTTTATATTTGGTTAGAGCATGGTGCTAATAACGCCAAGGTCACAGGTTCAATCCCTGCTCACTGCAGGGGGGTTGGGCTCGATGATCTCTCAAGGTCCCTTCCAACCCAAAGCATTCTATGATTCTATGATAATATTGTTCTACTTTAAGGTGAATGCTGGGAGAAAGTCAGTCTTTTTTTTTTGGCTTAAATAGAAAGAAGATTGTAAGGCTGATATATTTTTTAAGATAAAAGATCCAGAAAGAAAAACTGACAAATGGCAAACATATGAAGTAGTACAATTAAAAGTATTCACCAAAGTAAAATTCAAAGAAATGTCTTCAAAACCCATAGGTTTTTGAAAATATACTTAACTTTCATATGACAAAAATGTTAACAGAGTGAGCGCATTTAATGTTGGGGGTGAATTTTCTTTGCCTTTTCCTTCAAGTTCTTCATCAATTTTGCTTTTGCACACAGCACTCAGCCCCATCTGAAGTACTGTGTGTAGCATTGGGCTCCACAATATAAGCAGGATATAAAAATGTCAGAATATACCCAAACATGGGCAACAAAGATGGTGAAAGGAGCAGAGGGCAAGACTTATGAGGAGTGGCTGAGGATACTAAATTTGTTCAGATTGCAGAAGAGGAGACTGAGGCTTGACCTTATTGCTGTCTACAACTTCCTCATGAAGGGGAGCGGAGAGGGAGGTGCTGATCTCTCTGGTGTCGGGCAGTAGGACATGAGGGAATGTCTTATAGCCGCATTGGGGAAGTTCAGATTGTATATTAGGAAAAAGGTCTTTACTGAGAGCATGGTCAAGTACTGACACACGCTCCCCAGGGAACTGGTCATGGCCCCAACCCTGTCAGTGTTCAAGAAGGATTTGGGCAATGCTCTTAGATATATGGTTTAACTTCCAGGTTGTCCTGTGTGGAGTCAGGAGGTGGACTCGATGATCCTTGAGGGTCCCTTCCAGCTCAGGATATTCTTCAAGTTCTTAATCAATTTTTCTTTGATTCCAAAAGCTGACATGTATTTTCCCTTCCCTTCCCTGTGAAAATCAAGCTGCAGTCATACCCTTTAGCTACTCTTCCTTAAATGGCACGTCCTATGTGTCTTGGAAAAAAAAGGTGGCAGTGGCAGTGAGGGATCCATTCCAGTCTTAGACTGTCCTTTTTCAGCTCCTATGAAAAATATGTCAAATTAAAAAGTTTCAGCTGAATATTATGCTGAACATTTCCATTAAATTAACAAATTATTATACCTAGCAACATTCATGTAAATTTGAACATTAGTCACACAAGAGTATTTTCATTGCAAAGCTCTTGTTCTTGCTAGAACCAAAAGTAGTATGTATATAACAAATAAAGACTAATAGATCTTAGTATGAGACATACTTGCTTCATCTTTCCAGGATCATTTATTTAATATCCTATTAGATACAATTTTAAAAATATATAGTGTATTGGTATGCATTTTTGGATGCAAATAAAGTAAAAAGTTTTGCATGTATCCTCTACTGAGTATACTGGATTGAAGCATTCTTAAAATATTGTGGTTTCATAATAAAGTATTGCATCCTAGACCTTAAATTAATTTTGTACCTTTAGTCCTTGCTTTTTTGATAATTTTTACTAAAGATTAGACAAAACCAGATTTCTTTTATCTGGAGCAAACAAGATTCAAGTTATTTACCTAACAAAGTTTTGTGCTGTACTTCTCTCAGGCACATCCTTATCTCAAAACACAAAACAACAATTCTCTGTTTCCTAAAATAATCTCTTCAGTTGCAATGCTGCATGTAAAATGAAACAAATTTCAACAAAATATTGAGATTATATCATTCACTTTGGGAAAAAAGTATTCAAGGAACTCTGAAATAACAATCAGTAATCATGGTATCATATTTCAGACTACTTTTCTCACCTGCCTTGGAGATGTGGTACTACCACTTGCAAGTAACGAATCTTCTAGGCCCATACTTCTCAAGTTTATTTCATGCTATGCCACCTGTCCACTATCCCTCAGAGATTAACACAACACGAACTGCATCTTGGACTGTATGAGTTGCCTCATCTTGTAGCCTTTGAGTGCTAGTGAAAGTCAAGGGATCATCAGTACAATCATCAAGGAAATCTTACTGGCCATACTGGTGGAGGTTGTGCTTTCAAAAAAGTCAGTGGGAGCTTTGCTAACTGCAGGACTAGGACTCAACTCTACCAAAACTATTAGGAAATGAAAGTAGTGTGTTATGCATTTTACTGGTATTTAAACCCTCAAAACATTGGAATTTATCAAAACTTAATCAAAACCGATGGAAATTTATTTTCAATAAAATCTTGCAATAAAAAAAATGTTGCAACAGCCCTAAGGTCCAAGTGCTGTTTTTCTAAGTCAGTTTGAAGTTTATTTCTTCTGTCTCACAGGAGATGGAGATTTGACCAAATTCTGTGTGCTGTGGTCAATATGCTCATGTCTGAGCATTCAGTACTTAAGAAAGCGAATGTCTAAGCAGAGCAATTTTTTTTGGGGGGGGGAGAAAAAAACGCTTTCTCTTGTCAGTTAATAGGTAGGATAGGTAACATTTTGAATTACTAAATCCTTGTTTATGGACTGTTGTAAGAAGTCAGGCCTTGTCATTATTATTCCAAAGATTAAAAATATTCTGTGTTACATGCTACTCTGCACAGCTTTTCAGAAACAGACTGCAGTAAGTGTAAAGAAAGAAAGGAAACAGAATTAATTGCTTGGACAGGTTGTAAAAAAATTACATACATATTCCCCCAGGAATGGATTCTTAGCAATGCACATTTTTCCTATATCCAGACAAACAATTCAACTAGTGTTATGTATCATTACAGAATTTGTATTTCTGATGTTTCTTTCTTCAGTAGTTATCCCTAAACAAACTTCATTCTGTACTAGCCATAGATACTTTTAGCATTATTGTACATTTTTTTCATACTTTTCTTTAGTGTTCTAGGTGCCTAACACACTTTTTCCCTTTGGAAACAGTTGTGGTTTTTTCTATTTTTTTTTTTTTTAATTCTGCTTCCACAAAGTTAAATATTATTTCAAAGACTTATAAAGAAAAACAACAAGAACTTATGGGAAGAATCACTTTCCATTAGAGGGCATATTGGGTCCATGAGTCATAACTTCTTATACCCATCTTCAATTTTTATCTTGAAAAAAGTCTGTAAAACTATGACTTCACCTTCTCCCTCTAAGCAGGAGCTGAGGGTCACCAAATTAAATTATCATTTCCAGGTGAAGGTTTAAAATTACATCTTGCAGTGGTCAAAGGACTGGGGTGGCAGTCCAGCAAGCTGATTCTCTGTCTCTGTGATGGTAAAATGATCAAGTAATCTTAGTGCTTTGTCTTCATTCTCATGCTTGTGTAGTCATTCAGGAAACTGTTGTCATCCAAACCTGAATTTGTATGTTCATAGCAGGGAAACAATGAAAATTGATCTGATTTTTCCTTAGTGTAAAAATTTACATGATGAGGAAGACAGAAGAGACTCACATGTATTAACTACAATGAATTTTAGATATTTCATACTCTTCTGAAAAAGATGAGTGATTTTTAAAAATATGATTTCATAAACAGTTAAAATTGTAAAAAAGTGTATTTAAACACAGGTAATATATTTTCTATAAAACAGAGGGACAGTAAAACAGTTTATGTAGGAGATTAAAGACCAATATTACTGGCTGCCCTTCTGACCAACATTCAGGGTATGATTTTGGAGAGCTAAATAAGTCTTATTGTGATTTCATTTACATCACTGTAAAGTAATACCTACTTTACAGGTATTTATGTAAAATGAATATTTGAAAGATATTTGGATTGGCCAAAATGACATATGTCATGGGAGGAGCAATGCGTGCCATCTGATGCTCTCCTAGCTCAACATAGTGTCCCTTCCTTATCTACAACTGGCAAAGAAGAGTTACATTTATTGATGATCTGTAGGATGGAGCAACATACTTTAGTATGAAAATACCTATTACTAAAGCTATTGACAAGTCCCAATTAACTAGTGTCTCATTTGCAAGCTAGAACACCACCTTCTCTAGGAACTGCTGCTTTTTGAACGGGGAAAAGAAAAGAAATTGAGCTTGGGAACAATTTCAGCAATCATGCCCGGCCTTACAAGGGAGTTGAAAGACTCCTTGCAACTCTCAGTCCACATAGGCTTAGTCTAAACTTAGGGAGGGAGATATATATTTAAAATATATATTCAGATGCTGAAACATTGTGTTTACACTTATTTTTTTACAAAATGCACAGAAACTGCAAACAATGCTGCTTCACTATCCAGTTCTTCTCATTAGTCTTGTTTACTACCTGTCCTTCAAAATGACTCTTTGCTAACAAACTCTCCGGATAAAAGGTTTTTAAAATACAAATTCCAGAGTCAAACTCAGTTAATATAGCTATTCAGACAATTTTCTTTAAAACCTTTCTAATTCAGCAGTACATAGCTCATTTCCCACATATCTGGAGTTCTAAATTACCTTAAGAAATTTATTGCTGAAAATGAAAGTAGCTGTTAATATAAAAATCAGGTTAAGTTCTTCTCTTAGAAGGGTCTGTTTCTGCCTCGAAATATGCAGCAAATTCTGCCAACTGTGAATATCTCACTTACCTAAAGACTAAATTTGCCATAGGTGACAGCCAAATCCTTCCTGCTTATCTGTGGGACCAACGTCTTACCCTATAACATGCTTATTTTCTCTCACTGACAAGTCGTTGACTCACCAGGCAGAATGAGAAGTGAATGTGGAGATCATGCATCAATCACCTCCCATCACTTTCACCAGCCCAAATGTCAGTGATTAGACAAACTTGGGTTGACAGGCATCCTGTCTGGACAAACAGGTTGTCAGTTTTCTAATAGGATTCAGCTGCTTTCTCACCATAAGCTTTACAACTTGGATCACTTCAAATATTCCCCAGTGGAAATGGATGAAATTGAATGAACAGAGAAGGGGGATTTTCATTTTGCCAATTTTAGAATAAAGCTTTTGGAATTTTACTTTTGGCAATTATTTTGTTGTAACAAAAAGAGAGATAAATCCCAACTTTACTACTAACGTTAATCTAGAGCTGTTATGGTAATTTTTTCTTTCAGCAAAAGCATGGTCCAGTAGATGTCCCTGATACTAAAGCAATGCTCCTGATTTAGGGGACAAATAACTTTCTGAAGCATGATTGCATTTACATGAAGAAACTAATAAGACAATTTTTTTCTATAGCAATCAATGCCCCAGATAATCATCACAGTCACATTTGAGGGATGAATTTAGTTCAGGGTATCTTTTTAGACCAAGGATCTTTACTCATTAGAAAAGTACATACTGGAGGTAAAAGCAAAATATAGTGCAGTACTATTATGTGTTCATACTAAATGGATGGCAACTAAGAGCTACTTAGCGTACACAGGGACACTTTATTACTACACTGGGACTTTAACAGGAAAAAACAAACACGTAATACCCCATTGCAGCCAAAAGCTACGATTATATACTTGAAAAAGCATGGATAAGAAACTTCTTTCAAATAAAAGCAATTTATTCTGTTTATTAAACTTAAAATTGGTTTATCTTTATCTCAGTTTTGTATTGATCCTCTCATAATCATAAACTTTTAGAAAAAAATAATTATAACAGTAAAAGGTTTCAAGTAAGCATTGATTAAAAAATAGTAAGGATATTTTTAATCCTAGGAAATTTTCTGGATTCTGCATCATACAGAGATAGACAATTATAATACTAGTTTGAATGTCTAGAAATTTGGATTAGTTTACTGAAAGCACAGTAAATGAATGGCTCAAGTGGTTGTTAATAGAATACAAAGTCCTACCAATAACAAGTCAATAACAATACATGCATAACTACACAGGAACAATACATTTGCCTAACTCTTCTAGTTAGACCTGATGTGTGTAAGCATTTCCCAGTGACACCAACTCCTCCATTTCCAAAACCAGACTAATTCAAATAATTGAAAAGCTCCATATATGAACTGCAAATTTTCTGAGATTTTTTGGTTTTTCCCTGCTATTTTACTGTTTCTCTGTAAAAACAACTATATTATGAAATGAAACAAAATGCTAGGAAAAAAAAAAGTAAAAATATCTAAAATGATGAAAAATATATACTGATATTTTTCAGATTACTCTAGTAAATGACAGTGGTTCCTTTAAAACACTGAAAAAAAGAAAAATCTAATCTCCAGCATCTTAGTCTAAAGAACACAATATAAATTAAAATGGAAAAATGCACCCTAATGCATTAGGGAAAAAAATACATATAGGTAATGGAATGATTTCAGAACATGCACACAACCCAGAATATATTTGAAGCTGCTATGATTCATTGGCACAAACACTTATTTTTCTGGAAACAATCTTCATATTTGATCATTGATTTGTCACAAGAAAAATAATCTAAAGACAAAAGACACATTATGAAACATCTCTATAAAAGAGATGCATTCAAATAGTTCAAATACAAATTTAACATCCAAGAAGCACAACAAAAAATTACATGCATATCTAATAGTGATCCAGAAACGCCTTATGTTTACTGAACACCACTAATAGCTACCACAAAAATACCAGCTTTTATGAGAACTCAGATGTTTGTATATGGGAAGGTCACAAAATATTACTGTGTTATAGTCATGCTTTGTCCAAGAGGATGTGATATTCTGCTGGAAGTCATTAACATGAGGAACTTCCAAAATTCCATGGCACCATGTTATAAAACTCATTTTTTCAAGGAAATCTTCCTGGTTTCCCACCAGCAAATCTTACTACCCAAAGTTCACTTGGTAGGCTGGTACCAAACTGGAAGTCTCTGAGGACTGAGTAAGTCATGTTCTTTTAGGTAAATTTTGATTCTAGATTATGATTATTGTATCACATGCTGATTATTAAGAATTTGACCACATATGCAAAGGGTCCAGGTGGCTAAAAGTCTAGATAACTAAAAACTCTAGATAGTAAGAAAGTTAGACTAATTACTAGAAATTCTGTTTAACTGAAAGCTATGATTATTGCTAAAAGTTCTGTGTAACAGTAAGCTACGCTAACTGCTAGAAACTGTAGATAACAATAAGCTATGCTGATTATTATTTTTTTTAATGCAATAATAAAGCTCTAATTATAACTACAACCCTGTGGCCTGTCCTCATTCTACCAAGGATTCCTAAAACAATCTGCCTGCCCCTGTAGTGTCAGGTGACACCCAGACATGGACTAGTGTGGGCATCTGAATGCAAAATGGAACATTAAAAAAAATAAAAATAGTCCTTTGAAGGCAAAAGGATAAGAAACTGCACTTACAGTCTTTTCATGCTGAGCTAAACATGGCTTTTTTCCCCCCTAAACTTTAAGATTCACTTTTTTCCTCCAACCTGCCTTTCTTTTTTATTTACTTTTACATGTATTGATATATACACATGCAAACATATATATATATATATATATATATATATATATATATTAAAGTGTTTCCTATCTGCTCTGCCACCCCTAGACAAGAGGTTCAGCTACTTTCCGGAGCAACAGATCAGAATATGCAGCTCATACATAAGGTTCATTTAAAATTCTTATTTTTCTTGTAGTTGCGAAAGACAAGTTTTATGGCAAACATTCAGTCCAAACCCTGACCTTACACATCAATGAGAATTTCTCAGTATCAGCAAATATTGTTCTAGTGTCTAGCAAATGGCCAAGAAAACACTGATGCCAATGTATTTAATTTTTAATTGGGATAAATGCTATGTGTCCAGCAAGAACAGACTTCAGCTGCAGGCAATTAAGAAATATATATGAAGGAATGGACTAAAACAGAGGGAAGGAGAGGAAAGGGAAGGCAGAAATGCAGACAGAGAAGGTTATAGTTCTACCCTTATAGTAGGGCAGTCTGAGAAGCATTAGGGTAGGTGGAGTTTTCTAACAATGCTGCCTCCCTAGAGAATGCAAGAGGCATTTCATTTAAAGAAAAGCAAATACAGTAACATGTCATTGCTGCTCACACTGCCTGTTAACAGCAGGGAGACCAGTTTCACAGAACTGATTTTCAGGGGATCTTCATTTTGATGAGAACTTTTTCATTCCCTCCCGGTAGGAGAGAATTATAAGATGTGAAACCCTGCATCTCAGCAGGTTTGCTCTGTCTCTAATGAGATAGAAAGGAAAACCTTGTCAAGACTAATACTCCTCTAGTGGAAGACCTTAAAATGAGAATGATACAGTGCTCTGCATGACAGTTTTCCCTTAGGATTTAAGGTATACTGCACTTCAGAATCACAGAAACATAGAATGGTTTGGGTTGGAAGGGACCTTAAAGATCACCTAGTTCCAACCTCCCTGCTATGGGCAAGGACCCCCTCCACTAGTCCAGGTTGCTCAAAGCTCCATCCAACCTCGCCTTGAACAACTCCACTACCTCTCTGGGCAACCTGTTGCAGTGCCTCAACACCCTCCTAATGAATAATTTCTTCCTTATACCCAGTCTAAATCTATCCTCCTTTAGTTTAAAACCATTACCCCTTGTCCTATCCCACAGGCCCTGCTGTAAAGTTTGTCTCCATCTTTCTTATAAGGCCCCTTTAACTACTGAAATGCTGCTATAAAGTGTCCCTGGAGCCTTCTCTTCTCCAGGATGAACAACCCCAACTCTCTCAGCCTGGCTTCATAGGACAGGTCTTGCAACCCTCTGATCATCCTTGTGGCCCTCCTCTCCACTTGCTCCAACAGGTCCATGTCCTTCTTATGTTGGGGGCTCCAGAGCTGAACACAGTGCTCCAGGTGGCTTCTCTCAAGAACGGAGAGCTGGTCACACTTCTTTTGATGCAGCCCAGGATATGGTTGGCTTTCTGGGCTGCGAGCGCACATTACTGGGTCATGTTGAGCTTCTCATCAATCAACACCGCCAAGTCCTTCTCCTCAGGGCTTCTCTCAATCCATTCTCCACCCAGACTGAATTTGTGCTTGGGATTGCCCTGACCCATGTGCAGGACCTTACGCTTGGTCTTGTTGAACTTCATGAGGTTCACACGGGCCCACCTCTCAAGCCTGTCAAGGTCCCTCTGGATGACGTCCCTTCCATCCAGCGTGTTGACAGCACCACACAGCTTGGTGTTATCAGCAAACTTGCTGAGCATGCACTCCATACCACTGTCCATGTTGCCGACAAAGATGTTAAAGAGGGACAGTCCCAATAAAATCCCCTGAGGAATGCCACTCATCACCAGTCTCCACTTGGACATTGAGATGTTGACCGCAACTCTTTGAGTGCAACCATCCAGCCAATTCCTCATCCACTGAGCAGTCCCTCCATCAAACCCATGCCTCTCCAATTTAGAGAAAAGGATGTCGAGTGGGACAGTGTCAAATGCTTTGCGCAAGTCCAGGTAGATGACGTCAGTTGCTCTTCCCCTATCCACCAACGCTGCAACCCTGTTGTAGGAGGCCACCAAATTTGTCAGGCATGATTGGCCCTTAGTGAAGCCATGTTGGCTGTCACCAGTCAGCTCCTTATTTTCCATGTGCCTTAGCACAGTTTCCAGGAGGATCTTCTCCATGACCTTGCCAGGCACAGAGGTGAGACTGACTGGCCTGTATTTCCCTGCGTCTTCCTTTTTCCCCTTTTTAAAAGTGGGGGTTACGTTTCCCCTTTTCCAGTCAGTGGGAACTTCACCAGACTGCCACGCCTTCTCAAATATGATGGACAGTGGCTTAGCAACTTCATCCGCCAGTTCCCTCAGAACCTGCAGATGCATCTCATCAGGTCCCATGGACTTGTGCACCTTCAGGTTCCTTAGATGGTCTCGAATATGATCTTCTCTTAGTGTGGGCAGTTCTTCATTCTCCCAGTCCCTGCCTTTGCCTTCTGTGACTTGGGCGGTGTGGCTTGAGCACTTGCCAGTGAAGACTGAGGCAAAAATGACATTGACTACCTCAGCCTTCCCCATGTCCCGCATAACCAGATGTCCCATTTCCTTCCAGAGAGGGCCCACATTTTCCCTAGTCTTCCTTTTATCACTGATGTACCTGTAGAAGCTTTTCTTGTTGCCCTTGACATCCCTGGTCAGATTTAATTCTCTCAGGGCTTTAACTTTCCTAACCTAATCCTTGGCTGCTCAGGCAATTTCTCTGTATTTCTGCCAGGCTACGTGTCCTTACTTCCATGCTCTGTAGGCTTCTTTTCTGTGTTTGAGTTTGTTCAGGAGCTCCTTGTTCATCCATGCAGGCCTCCTAGCATTTTTGCCTGACTTCCTCTTTGTTGGGATGCATCACTCCCAAGCTTGGAGGAGGTGATCCTTGAATATTAACCAGCCTTCTTGGGCTCCCCTTCCCTCCAGGGCTTTATCCCATGGTACTCTACCAAGCAGATCCCTGAAGAGGCCAATGTCTGCTCCTCTGAAGTCCAGGGTAGTGAGCTTGCTGTGTGCCCTCCTCAGTGCTCTAAGGGTCTTGAACACCATCATTTCATGGTCACTGCAGCCAAGGCTGCCCTCGAGCTTCACATTCCCCACCAGCCCTTCACCCTTGTTGGTGAGAGCAAGGTTCAGCATAGAACCTCTCCTCGCTGACTCCTCTGTCATTTGGAGAAGAAAGTTATCATCAGCGCATTCCAGGAACCTCCTGGATTGCTTGTGCCCTGCTGTGTTGTCCCTCTAACAGATATCAGGGTGGTTGAAGTCCCCCATGAGGACCAGGGCTTGTGAACATGAGACTGCTCCTATCTGTCTATAGAGGGCCTCATCTACTTGGCTTTCCTGGTCAGATGCCCTGTAGCAGACCCCCACTATAAGGTCACCTGTCCCTGTCCGCCCTTAAATCCCGAACCATAAGCTCTCAGTCGCCTCTTCATCCAGCCCCAGGCAGAGCTCCATGCACTCCGGCTGGTCATTGACATAGAGGGAGACAACCCCTCCTTGTCTTCCCTGCCTGTCCTTCCTAACGAGCCTGTATCCTTCCATTCCAACACTCCGGTCATAGGAGTCAACCCACCCCGTCTCTGTGATGCCAACAAGATCACAGCCCTGCAGGCATGCACACATCTCTAACTCCTCTTGTTTATTCCCCATGCTATGTGTGTTTGCATAGAGGCATTGAAGTTGAGCTGCTGATGAAGATGACTTACTGTCTGGAGTGCCTGCAATTCCTTTGCACTGCTCTTCAGCTGCTCTCCTACTGAACTGTGATCTTTCTCCAGGCTCTGGGCTTCTATTGCTGGTGCTGGCATCAAACTGGTAGGATTGGGATGGATGGAGGTTTCCCTCCCCTGGCAACTTTACCTTAAACACTCTTCACCAGCTTGGCAAGCCTATGACCAAAGATGCTCTTCCTCTTCTCTGACAGATGGATACCATCAGCCCCCAGTAGACCAGGTTTCTCAAAGTAAGTCCCATGGTCTAAGTAGCTGAACCTCTGGCTGTGGCACCCATCCTGTAACCATTTGTTGATTCTCCAGATTCGACCGGCCCTTTCAAACCCCTTCCCTTTAACTGGGAGGATTGATAAAAAAACTATCTGCACTACAGAGTCCCTTACTGCCACTCCCAGGGCTCTGTAATCCTTCTTGGTACTCTTCAGACTGATCCTGGGTGTATCACTGGTGTCCATGTGCCACAACAGCAGCAGATAATAGTCAGCAGACTGTATAAGGTTAAATAGTTTCTTGGTGACATCCCTGATACGATCCCCCAGCAAGCAGCACAGCTCTCTAGAGAGTGCATCAGGGTGGCAAATGGGTGCCTCCATACCTCTCAGAAGAGAGTCGCCTACTGCTTTTACCCATTGGCTTTTCTTACTTGCTCTAGTTGTTACATGTGGAGCAGATCGGGCTGCCTTACTGAGCTCCAGTATTGCTCCTGCTGTTGACGGGTCTTTCCTCTTCAGTCTGCAGAATGGTGAAGTGATTCTGCAAGAGCACCTCAGGCTTCTGGGGAAGTGTCTTCCTCCTGCTGGTCCTTGCCATTGCAACCATCCATTCTTCTGCATTATTGGCCCTCCTGCCTTCTGTGTGTGTGGGTTGGGGAGTTTTTGGCTGTTTGTCCATGAGCTGTGAGTCCACTGCAGACTGTGCTTGGAACCAGCTATCAAGATCCCTGATGTTATGCAGCCTTCCCACCACCTCCCACAGCTCAGCCACCTGCTGCACCAAGTCCTCCACCTGGGCACACTTTTTGCAGGCAGGTCTGCCACCTGTCCCTGCCCCACAAGAAAGGTCTAAGCGCTTCCTGCAGTCTGAAGGTCCTCACTGTAGCCTCTCCCTTCAGCAGCTCCGTCTGGGTGTAGGCTTTGGCCATTACTGGGGTAGACGGTGCAGAATCCCCAGCCGGAGCTGCAGCCTTTGCCCTCAGAATATAATCCTCTAAACATTTCCCCTCCTCTTTCTTTCCTGATGCTGAATATCTCATATTTCCAGCCTTCTAGGGACTGTTCTTTATTCACTGAACTCTGTAGTGCGATTGCCATTGGCTCACAGGTATCTCCTGTTTTCAATTCTGAAAGAAATTCTTTTTGTTCCTGGAGGTTTATTAGTTTTTGGCTTCATAGTTTAATTTATTAGCTTTGCGTCACTAACCCTGCAGCTAGCAAGGCTAGTGACTTCTTGTTAGTATCAAACAGTGTGCATCCTACTCCTAACATTATTTATAAGGTATACATATAATTAAACCACATATAAATACTGAGATTTTAAACTACTACAGTTAGACCAAAAAAGCTTCAGTATCCCAAACCTACAAGAATAAACTAAAATAGCATCCAAAAAGCACTTTATTGTGTCTATTTAATGTAAGATATATAATATGAAAACTCTTATTTGCAGATTTAAGATATCACCTCATAGCTGTACTTGTTAAGAAAGTATAATTAACATGTGGAAGAAAACTAACATATGAGCTAGAAAGATCCACGCTTAACATCAGTAGCAAGAAACCCATGTTTCTGAACATTTACATTGGACATATCTTTGTGATCCTAAAACAAATTTGGTTAGTCCTCACTTTACAAAACATTTAAGTGCATGTATAGTCTAAATAAAAAGTCCTCAATGGAATGTAGTCAAATACTTATCGTCTTTGATGACTTACAAGTTCATTATCCAATTTCTTCATTTTCATGGTTATAAAGACTGGAACTGAAACTTTTGAAGCCAGAAGGGAGGGAGGGAACATTGTATTAAACTTGAGCTCTGGTAAAATACATTGGAAATGCAAAACACTCTGCTGTTACAAAAACCTTTTTAGCATTATTTTTACTAGTTGGATTTTTAAGAAAGGAAAAAGGTACTTCCTCTCCCATCTCCCTGCCCACCTTTTGAAGCAGTAACCTGCATTTTTTCCTGCTTAAAAAAAGGGGGATAAAACTTAGAGTTTCTTTCCCAGGCAGATGCTCATTAAAAATTTTTTGAGGAAAACAGAATTATGTTTTTAAATATTATTTCAACTTATTTTCTTTATTTCTACTAAGATATCTTAGGATTTTTTTTCCCCTTCTTATACTGCTTTTTATGTATTCTACAAAAAAAAAAATCTGAAATGCTATTTAAGATATGGGGATGGAAATAAAAATTCTGTGATAATCTCTAACCAAACAGAAATTATTTTATGGTGTTCTAAATGCATGTGGCATTGTCCTTATGCAGTCCCTAATGTGAGTTTATAATTTGTTTATACTTCTCTTCTTGTGATTAACATTAGTTTAGTTTTGTAACATCAACAGCAGGCTCAATATGCGTCAGCAGTGTGCCCTGGCAGCCAAGAGGGCAAACCACATCCTGGAGTGCATCAAACACAGCATAACCAGCCAGTCAAAAGAGGTGATTATCCCACTGTATTCGGTGTTGGTGCGGCCTCATCTTGAGTACTGTGTGCAGTTCAGGGCCCCACAATTTAAAGAGAATGTTAAGGTATTCGAATGCGTCCAGACGAGGGAAACAAAGCTGGTGAAAGAGCTGGAAGAAATGTCCTATGAGGAGCAGCTGAGGACTTTGGGTTTGTCTAGTTTGGAGAAGAGGAGGCTGAGGGGTGACCTCATTGCTCTCTACAGCTTCCTGAGGAGGGGAAGTGGAGAGGAAGGTGCTGAGCTCTTCTCCCTGGGATCCTGTGATAGGACGTGTGGGAATGGTTCAAAGCTGTGCCAGGACAGGTTTAGACTGGACACTAGGAAATGTTTCTTTACCAAGAAGGTGGTGAAACAGTGGAATAGGCTTCCTAGAGAGGTGTTCGATGCCCCAAGCCTGTCAGTGTTTAAGAAGCTTTTGGACAATGCCCTTAATAACACGCTTAACTTTTGGTCAGCCCTGAATTGGTCAGGCAGTTGGACTAGATGATCACTGTAGGTCCCTTCCAACTGAAATAGTCTAGTCTATTCTCTATTCTATCCTATTCTATTCTATCCTATCCTATCCTAACATTAGGATATGATAAGGGTCTCTTAAATAAAATTGAAGGATTTGTGATATGGATTCATACAATATATGATAAATTATTATTGTTGTACTAGGCACCTTTCTTGGCTTTTGTGGGTGGGGTTTTTGTTTTGTTTTGTTTTGTTTTTTAATTTTGTTTTTGCTTTTTGTCACTCTTAAAGAGTTTAAACCAGAAGGGCCAAAGCATCACCCTACATCCTCCACCCCACCCCAAAAAAAGATGGTTGGTAAAAAGAAACCAGCATGTCTGTTGGTTCCTGCAAGTTATCATTCTTTTTCAGATGTTAAATTAACTATAAATTCTATCATAAAGAATCATTTTTAGATGACAATATCCTGATACAGTTTATCAGTTTGACAACTTGATTTTTTTTATGCATTGGTCTGCTTCTGATTATCTTAAGCTCCTTTAAATTAAAATTCTGTATATGCTCAGTGATAACTCCCATCTACTACCACAATGCCGGTAACATGTCAGAATGATAGTCTATTAAAATACACTAATCATTAAAATTCAGGGGAAATTCCCATCTATTTTACATGCATTGTAAGCCTTATTATTATCAAAGTGGCATGATTCATTCACTATTATAAGAACTATTACAGGGTGTGTACAGTTTGTGATTAAAAATGACAGATAGGGCAGCATATATCATTGAATATTGACTTTGTGTGATTCCAAGATAGATGTGCAGAGGATTTCAAAATAATGTATTAATAATAAAGGATTTCTTTCTCCCATGATAGAGCCATAGGAAAGTAGGAGACAGGAAAGGTCAACATGACATTGACAATCATTATAAGTGGAAGTCTGCTGAAATAAAATGCAATGTGATTCTGGGATTAAATAAAAACTCTTGATTTAGAAACCTTACTAGGGTCGAGGGGAGTGATGATTACAGACTTTATCTTTTACTGAAGAAATCTGTGTGACATTTGCTATTCACAACTGAAATCCATTAAAAAAAAAAAAAAAAGTAGACCCTTCTACATTAGTAGAAAGTTTTTTAAAAAAAGAAACAGTTAAGGGTATCTAAAATACACACTGTGACTCATAACTAGGAAGAAAATCCATTTGTAAGCCTTTTTATTTTTTTTTAAACTTGTAGAAGAATACACTTTCTATTAAGAAGGGAAAAAAATTTCCACTAATCTTAACTGAAGTATCACAAGAGGCTCCAGTGTATAATATGGTGTCACAAATACAGATTTGTGGATCCTGCTGATTACACCAATTTGTCGTGAATATGATTTTTTACACAGCTTTGGTTAGCAGCGATTTAAGATTTATTAACATTTTGAGATAGATCACAGTATAGGTTGTATAATTCTTAACAGTACTTAAGCATCAGCCAATTTGAAACAGTGATTTGATTGAATTTGTTACAATCAAGATAGCGACTTAGTTAAAGATTCGAGAATGGCAAGGTTCACTCTATTACTTACATGGAAGAAGTACATAAAGGAGAATTCAGCTACACTCGAGTCAGAATGATTCACAGAGGGATTGTGGGTGCAGGGGATAAGGGGGACCCTCCCGTTGAGTCACGAGATTCAGAGTAGACCCCCTTGCTTTCTAAACTCCTTTCAGAGAGGAGTCTAGGTGTGGCTAGGTCCAATCTTAGTCTCAGACTTGGTCAATGGCTTATGTGAGCAGGGATAGTACATATTGGAAATATATATAGCGCTAAATTGCACACACACACACCAAGGTTATCCTGTGATCAAAATTTCCCTTTTCGTGAGTTTCATGAATTCTCACTTTTATGTGCTGGTATTCTTCAACAGATGGTTGGTGAACCTCATGAAGTCAGTCCTTCAATCCTCACGAAATCTATCCTGAGAGGCATCTCAGCTCAGGGGGAGATACTGGGTCACACAGTCCGCTGTGGTCCTGGAGAGCTCAAAGAGGTCTCCCTTTTGGATCTCTGTTTATAAGATCTTGAGATGATTGGCTTCAGTCAGTATTTTACATTCTGGCCGCAATTCGTGCTGTTGTTCTGGTACACAACTCAGGCAGCAGATAGCCCAGGTGTGGACAGAGATTGCCTAATGCCCAAATCGTTATGACCAAGATAACAGCACAATAGGGCTTTTCCTGGGATCTCAGAGTGGCCCTGGGGGCTGCACCACCACATATGGTTCTATTAACCAGAATGAAAATGTTTAGCTATCTCTTGGCAAGAGAGATTATGTATGTCAAGAAATTGTTATTGCTTCTGATTCTACTGAAATAAGTAGGTTTGTGTTTATGTTCTGTTTGGTAGCTATTTGATCAAGTGCTTGTACTATTCATCTATTTAGAGTATTTATATGAAAGTTTTAGCAAAATTGTTTCCTTTGTCCACAGTATCCTGAGTTTTTTTCACATCATTATAAAAAAGCAAGTAGATGTACTGGGGCTAGTAGTTTCAGAATGAAATTGCCCACAGATTTGACGACGTGCTTCTGAAGTCGGAACACTAATAAGTGTTCAGGATCAAAGTCCTGCTGAACAGCTGCATGAGCTATAGAGCAGGGAACAAATGGTAAATAAAAGCATAGCCTGCTGTGAGTAATATTGGTTAGATGTTGCCTACAGAGCACAAAACACACTTACCAAAGATACTTCGAAAGCCAGATGTGGCATTGTCTTTCACAGTACTTCTAATACACCCAAGCATCTAATGGGGGAAGTTACTTCAAGCATTTGTTATTTAAGGGTCTACTTCTTCCTTCAGTGCTCTGGTCCTTTTTGCATGTGACTATGCTCTAATTTGGTGAGTTAAATGGTCTAGATTAGAGGAAACAACCAAAAGACATCACCTCTAAATACATTCAGCCAAGACTCAGGCATGCCTTTTCCATTTCCTGGCTGTGTAGATCCCCCTTTAGTAGCTGTTTAGATGACTGTTAGGAATGTGTTATTTTTTAAGGAGTGATTGTGGTCCTCCAATGCTTTTTTTCTTCAGGCACTTTTGAAATAATTTCTACTTTTTTTTTTTTTTTTTTTTTAATAGAAGCAGCAGACATTGCTTTGCATCCAGATGCAATTAAAGTAAGAAATTTATTTCTGATGAGGGAATTCCTTTTTTTAATAAAGGTTTTCGATTTTTTAGGCATGAAAACCATTTAGTTTATCAGTTTTACATGGAATGAACAGATGGGTACAAATAATATGAACAGATAGATACAAACAATATAGTTTTCTCAAGATAAAGTTGTTTGTTATCCTAAGCAACTATATTATTTATTTAAGGATTCCTACTATCCTATTATTTTATCATCCACTTAAAGCTTCAGGCATTCTTTAGTGAAGAATTAAGCAAGGGATTAGTTAGATTTAAGCCAAGCTATATCTGTCAATTAATCTACAGTCTTTTTCATCTCTAGAAGACCATATATTCAAAATCTGTGACATTTTGCCTTATTTATCTGAAATTGTACCTTAAATTGAAATTAATTTGCAAACATCCAATTTTGACTGCTAGGCTATTGAAGAATAGAAGAATAAATTTTCAATGTTTTAAAAATTTGTTGTGGTTTAACCCCAGCCGGCAACTGAGTACCACACAGCCACTCACTCACTCCCCACTCCATGGGATGGGGGAGAGAATTGGAAGAGTAAAACTGAGAAAACTCATGGGTTGAGATAAGAACAATTTAATAATTGAAATAAAATAAAATAGTAGTAGTAATTGTAGTAGTAATAGTACTAATAGACTGTACAAAGGAAGTGATGCACAATGCAATTGCTCACCACCTGCCAACCAATACCTAGCCAGTTCCTGAGCAACAGTAGGCCCCCAGCCAACTCCCCCAGCTTATATACTGAGCATGAGGTCATATGGTATGCAATATCCCATTGGCCAGTTTGGGTCAGCTGTCCTGGCCCCCTCCCAGCTTCTTGTGCATCAGTCAGTAGAACATGAGAAGCTGAAAAGTCCTTGATTTAGTGTGTAAGCACTACTTCGCAACAACTAAAATATGTGTGTTATCAGCGTTATTCTCATACTAAATCCAAAACACAGCACTATACCAGCTACTCAGAGGAAAATTAACTCTATCCCAGCTGAAACCAGGACAAAATTACAAATCATAACATCCTTTCTTATCTGCTAATGGTAGTAGTGAAACAGTTAAGACAAAAAGTGGGGACTATCTCAGCCTAATACAACAAATTTTACATATTTAACTTTTCTTTCCTCTTCAGAACTTTCATTAGGAGTATTAATTTTGCATTGTTTCATGTCTTCTCATGCAGTAATACACAGGATATTATGTAATGAACTTCCTCCTCATTGTTAACAGGAGAGACAACTCGATATTACATAGGGACACAGCCAACTCTTACGTACAAGCACTACAAATATTGTGTAAATAATGTATTTTCCTTATCTAAAATCAAATGATGGTATTTGTTTCTTTGAGAGATTTTGTCTTTTCTCTTTTTTGTAAACTTTGTGACATATTAATGTAAATAATAGATGTTATTATACATACACGCTATCATATAGATGCTTCATAAATACTCTGTTGTAGGTTTTATTTTGTCTTTGCTAGGGATTATCTTCTGTTTTTCAAGATCTAGAATTATGGCAACAAAAGAGAGGGTCGTTTGAAAACTTCTGGGCTTTCACTTGATTGCTGAGTAGCTTCTGTTGTTTGTTTATGTGGTACAAACTGTGACTTGTGTGTTAAAATTCCCACTTGCATCCTCAAATGTTTGTAAAAAAATAAGGATGTTGAGTTTGGTCTCCTACTGTGGCTGTTAAATAAAATAGAATCTAAAGTATGATACTATTTTCTGAAAGTAAACTAGAAACATCAAGGAGCACGACTGAAACAAAGCCACTAGTTGACTTGAACTTCTAAAGTAATACATTTTAAAGGGTCTTTAAGCATATAATTGCTTAATGATTTTGCTCTTCCTCAGGAGAGGAAGAGCACTGATGAAAGTGCTCTTTAATGAAAGCAGCTGCAAAACTTTTGAAATATTACTTACCTTAGCTTCTCTTTTTAAAATCACCTACACTTTAACAGACTCCAAACCTCTTATATGGCAAAGCTGAAAATGACAAGTTTCTCTAAGGAGAATGCTAATTCAGTGTGAGAGCACTATCCAAAAGCAAACTAAGCTGACAGTGATTATCAGCTAAAAGATCAGAGGGTCAGCTTGTTGACAGCCTTGTTCCAGCAGACAACGAAGGGAGTAAGCAGGAAAAAGCCTGAACCTGCTATAATCATCAGTTTGAGGTGCAAAAAGGAAGAAAAAGTGGCTTGAAATGAGATCATCAGTAATTTGCGTTGTCAGTGCGGAGCAGAGTTGTCAAGAAAAACTTGGCACTAACCGCATCCAGAAATAGCCTGGGCCGTTGTCTCCACGGGGCTGTAATTCTGGTCGCAGGCAGCATAGCCTTAGGCAGGTCTGCCTTTTCTGCTCCTCAGAGGAAAATTTTGAAAGATAGCCAGCCAGGGCTGAGTCAGCCAGACAAACGTGAAGAAGATTGCAAACTATTGCAAGACGCTTGGGTTGCTACTTCCAGATATCAACAAAGCTGTTTGCAGGAATGTAAGGTTTGCACAAGGATGTTAAGAGTATAGTTGGGAGTGGTGAGAAAAACTTCCCTAAAAATAAATACCTGTTAATAAGTATTCAACCGAAACCTGTTGTTTAGCTTTGATTCATTGACTAATTGAATTATTAACTATATGATCTTGCATGCAATTTAATAGGTTCAGTAAAAATGTAGTGGTATTGAATGTGATTGTTTTATTCCATAGTTGCAAATTAAAGCAAGTTTATTAAGAAAAATTATGGGGCTCCATTATCTTTCCAGCATTTTGCTTAAAATATTTTTTCTTAAAGATAAAGCAAAGGTTGCTAGCAGAAAACCATAAAGAAAGCATTGTAGGAATTTTTATCTTGAAAGTTATTGTCAGCAGCATCTGGACATTTTCCAAATATTATCAGTGATTCCTCTGATCACAGCTCCATATACCACTGTGAGAAATAACCAGTAGTACATAGTTTGGGAAGACTTTGATAATTTTGTCAGTATGCAGATTTATGCTATCTGGTAGACTATACCTGAGATTAATAATCTATCATCAGCTGTGCTGTTACCTCCATATTGCACAGAGAAGCCTTCTGTGCAATCTTAATTTCAGGGATTAATAAAAAGCCCTGGAAGTCTATAATATGAATACTCCTTAATGAGCAGGTAAACATTGCTGTAAATATAACTTTTAGGAACATTTAGCTGATCTTCAAAGAATGCTTATTTACCAAGGAAAGGATGCTTATTTCATTGTTATTGATGTACTGTGAATTAAAATTAAGCTCTAGGCACTACACCAGCCATTAGAAGGTAATGATAGAACATCAACCAATGTATTATATTGTATGTTGATATCCATGTAGGAAATAAATATTAAAAGATGAAAGATATATAGGAAAAAAAACTTTTTCTTTTTTGTCTCTGTTGTTAAAACAAGATATATGAAGTCAATGCAAGTATGTAGATATATAAATTTTTATGTGAGTGAATTTTATGTCTGCTTTTTAATGAAAGTATTACTACTAATTAAAAAAATGGTGATTTTTTTTTTATACAGTAAGCTTGCATTCACATGATAAAGAACATATGGGTTTTTTTCTATTGGTGAAACTAAGTAGTAAAACTGATCATCTCTCTATTTGTTGGGAAACCATGAGTTCTAGAAGCATTTTAATTCTATCAGAAAGCAGCATAAACTAGAAGCTGAAAATCAGAATAAAGTAAACAAAAAAAAATCTGGTTAGAAAGTACTGTGAAATTTAAAAGTGCCCTGTTAATGAGAGAGAAAAAAGCTGAAACAGCCCAATAGGAAAAGTAAGCTCTGTCTCATTCTCTAATACCAAGGGAAGAGCAAAAACATCAGATCTATCTGGGACTAAATTTGACCGGGACAGTGAAATGACCCTAAAAATATGATGGTGGTATGGGCACATTTTTTTACTGTCATTCTGTTACTCCTTGTGCCTGTTACTTCTTTCCCTATCCCTACGAGCATTTATGCACATATGTTTTCCCTCTGTCTTTCATGATAACCCCTCAAAATTTTCAAACAGAATATATTCACGGACTTGATAATCTGTTACTCGTGCAAATGCAATAATGTTGTGATTGTATTCCTAATAACAGTAGTACTTTTCTGAGCTATCTATAAAGCAACTTGCACAAGTTCAACTTGTAGTTATCTAGCAAGCTTACTGTGTATATGCCATCTCGGGATTTTTCAGCTGTACCTTATAGTTACTGCACATGTGACACAATTTTACTGAATTCTGAATTGTTACTGATTCAGGGTACCATCTGAAAAGGTTTTTGAGCAGATTTTAGACATGTTCTGGAAGTAAGACATAGTTCAATACAGTGAGTATTGAGGTGAGTGAACAGATGTATGGTAACTTCCGTTGCACCTGAAAAGATTTTCCATTACTGTGCTGTTTGGTTGCATTAAATGGATTAAAGGGAATGTAAAAATAAGCTGCATTCCATGAGACATTGAAACACTGCATCTACCTAGAAGGTAGAACAGTTTATTTTAATTGGGGCTTGCTATCAGAAACAAATGTATTAGCTTTAAAAACTGGACTTTCAAATGCCAGGCACATCCCCAGGAAATAACTGAGAACTTGCAGCCAATAAGAAGAGAACTGTAGTGATATTATTGTGAAGAGAAAAAAAAAAATGCAGTTAACAACAAAAAAAATCATATATAAAGCCCAGAAAGCACCATTTCTCACTGTTCTCAGGAGTTAGCAATAATAGTCACGGAAAGCTGAGTATGACCTCAGAGCTGAGATGATTCCAGTGATATCAGAGAAACAGATCCTCACAACACATTTAGAGGAAGTGCATGAGAACCGGATGTTTTGACTTCACAGATGCCAGTGCCTCCCATACACCTGCCAAACTGCTTACGTTGGAAGGCTCTAGGACTGTCACAACCTACAGAAAAGATATCTTTACAGGGTCATGTATGTAATTTTGTTTCCCTTCTAAAGCCAGGGAAATCTAAATCAGTCTTTGTATTGATTTTCTTAGTCAGATAGATACTTACGACCAGAATCTCATGGATTTTAGTTGCTGCCTTATTCTGCTTGAGCCTTCTCATTGGTGCTGTGCGATTTGCTGAATTCCCTTCAGCCTTTTTATCTCAGGACTTACAGACTACATTCTTGTATAGCTCAGGTCATCACGTAACATACATTTTTCCCTGGCATTTGTCGTGGTATTATGCAATGAAAGTATGTTCCAGAAAGATATCACTCTTGCTTCAAAGCAACTTTGTTTTAAAAAATGGATTTCATAGTACTTCCCAGGTAGTTTTCTTTCTATAGATAAATTACTCAGTTTAAAAGAAATGTATATTTATTTCCTATTTGAGTTTGCCTAGTTTTATCTTCCAGCCATTGGTTCTTGCTATGTCTTGTTCTGCTAGACTAAAGAGCTCTCTATTATTTGGTATTTTCTCCTCATGAAGGCACTTACAAGCTGTGATGAACTCACCTCTCACTCTTCTTTTTCATAAACTAAATCTACTAAGCACTCATGAAAATAAAAAGAAATAATCCTAAAGCAGAGATTCAAGCTGGTATATTTCAAATTTGATGTTACTGGCAATCTAAAACAGCTTCTTCTAATGGGAAGTGTCAAACTACCTTATCAGTTCGGCTTATAATTTGACAAATAGAAAAGTACAATTGAAGTCCTCTAGAAATCACTTTTCCATATGTGATCACAGGTGAATTGGGTTAATACTGAACTTGAACACTAGGAATTTAATTTCCTGACTTTCATGCACTTAATTTCCAAAACAATTATGGTTGGTTATATACTTCTTTTTGTATATGCCTTTTCATTCTAGTACAAAAGAATGAATTTTATAACAAAATATAAACAAACTTATGAACACTGGAGTAGCAATATATATCTATTGTGTCCATTTGAATGGTTACTAATAAAATGAGGGGAGGATTACAATTCTTATCGCAGACCCAGAAATGCTGCAATATAGTGTTTCTGTATCAGAAATAACTGAATGCCTGAGGTGTATTCAAATAACTTATAGTGATAAAAATAAGGCATTTTGCAGAGGTGGTTGTGATCACAGCATAAATAACAGTAGGAAAGGAATTGATTACTACTGCAACATGTGGTCAGGTGAATGCTTTGCAGTATTTCTGGAGGTAAGTCAGAAATGTTTAGGGCCCCTGTTCTGATAACTCCAAACCTTCATTTCTTACCAGAAAGTAGGATATGAATGTTAGGATCAGCACTACTTTGATCCCTTGTCCTGCAATTATTTATGGATGGATGCCACTTCTTCTTTACTCTATAAAACTACATGTGTTCAAAGCTAATCCTCACGTTTCATCATTACAAAAAACAGTGTATTCTTTTTCCATGTCATTAAGTCATCACTAAGTAATGTTTACTACTGCTCTCAAACTGAATGTTGTTTCCACATTCTTTTGTTTTGTTTTTGTTTTCAATTGTGGTACTTGCACTTATGCAAGAAGCTAGGCCTTAATATTCTAGTTTATAATTACAAATCATGACTCTTGCATAATTGCTACATCCAGTACACATTTTTGAAACAAACGAGGCAAAACTTACCCAGAAAAAAAATGGTATTTGTTACAGTTATCAGCCACAAAGTCAATGAGTTGATTGAGTAGATCTTAGAAATGCTTAAAAATTATACCTACAGGCAGAGAGCAGGCCACCTACATACTGTGGCTAATTCACAAATTAAATTTCTGCAATGCTCTGAGGAGAATATGTCTTTCAGAATGGTCTTACAGTTATTTAATTGGTCCAGGCAGATTCAAAGCGACTCGCAATGGGAACTGATTATGATATTTCTCATTGGGTATGGGTGTAATTTTACAATAACACCACAAGCAGAACTGATTGCAAAGTCTCAAGTCCCTATTCTTTGATGTAAAATCAAGTAGTTATAAATAGTACTAGCTTTGAGAGTGGTATTTCAAACCATGATGTCTGGGGCACAGGTATTTTTATGATTCTCATTTGTATACGGTTTATGTTTAATCCTATTAAGTCTTTAATAGGTATTTTTAATGTGACTGACAATTAGCAAGCACAGGTTAAAGCTTACAGGTGTATGTCTTATTAAAAAAAGCAATGCAGACTTAATTTTGCATCATTTGTAAAGTCAAAGTTTCCATTTAGTGATGCATGACTTGCCAAGTGATTTTGCAAGGGCAAGTCAGACTTCGTGATAATGGGGTACTGTCTTTTTATGGCTTTTGGGTTTTGACTGTATTTTATTTTAAAGTGCTATGAAAAAGGTATGTGCAGCCCCTCTAATAGCTCTTCATAACATGTAAGAGCTTCTGATGAAGAATCACTAAATACATGTTATCAGGTAGGTGCTCCAAACCTGTTTTCCTGGATAATTTTCTCCCTCAGTTCCCTGCAGTACTCCAGGCCTTTCTGACTTAGAAGGACACTTCCCAGGAAATTGTATGGGATGTTCCTCTTCTTTGGTCTCGTCCTGCTAAATACTCCATGTAAAAGGGGCTAATTATCCTCAGAGAATTGTCTTACCCAGTGTCTTTCATTTATATTTAATTAATAAATCAGCCTATTTTTCCTGTTTGTTTGCTGTTTGCTTTTACTTTTGTTTGGCTGCTCATATCAGTTATCATGGAACCGGGCTTTCTGCAATACCCATTTAGCTGATTTAAAACATAGTAGAGTTTTTCTTCATTGCATCTTGTGCTGGTCTGTGGCTGTAGTGAAACCTGTATTTTTTAAAAGGGCTGGGAAAGAAACCTTCCTAAAACTGCCTGGCTTATGGATTTATTTTGGCTGTCATCAATGCAGGAGGCACCAGGTTATTAAGCTTTGCTCTGGCTTGTGCCCTCCGATTGATATGATTGTGTTGGGTTTAAAATTCCATCCTGTCAAGACTTGTAATGCTTGTTGCTGCCAGCCAGTGGCTTGTGTAGAGTTTAGATAAGATATATTGCTGCTTCATTTTGTTATATCACTGAAAGTACTGTTTTTTTCCCCAAGAAAAAGTGAGCTGGAGTGACACTGTAAAGGTGAAATCCTATTGAACTCAATATGAACCCCAATTTCAATGAGGCCTAAGACTTTTACCTTGTGTATTGATATGTTCAGTGACACTTTAAGATATTTTCTCTAGTCACAATCAGATTATTTTTCCTTTTTAATTTGCTTTCATTTTGGTTTTAAATCTGTCTTTTCTGCTATGTAGCTGTGAAATTATTTATTGTGAAGTCTGTGTGTCATTTACTGATCGTGTATAGACAATTTACATAACTAATCCTCTATACAAGGTGTAATATGTGGCTGCACTTGTTGAAGTGTAGTAGGCTTACCATTTTTAGGTTATGTTATGTGAATCATGATTTGTACTTTGATTGCATGATCTTTTCTTTTAGTTGTTGTATAAAAGACTCTCAAAGAATGCATTCTATATTTGAGGGGAAAAAAAGAAATTTAATAGCCACTAGCATCAGTACTTTTCTGAATCAGGGAATGAAAATGTAGCACCTAAAATTCAGTTCTTTTGACTGTTCATTAGCAGAATAGGTAGAAGAATCTGTTCATCTAGCTAGGTAACTCTTAGGTACAGAGATTTTTATTCGTGGAAAAGATATAAAAAGTATATCATAGATCTATTTTCTCTTTCTTCATCAAAGTAATGTTGATCTCTATAAAGGTAAAATAGGTAGAGAACACTTGGGGGAATAAGTGAGTCGATAAAAATCCCTCATTAAAGGAAGGACTGTAACTCATGTTCTACTTCTAAAGGTCAGAGCAAGTGTTAAGAGCTCTAAACCCTCTCATTTTAGATGGAAAATCTTCTTCCAGTTTCCACACTAAAACGTCCTAGAATGTAATGGCCATGAGAAAAGTCTAGGTACAGCATGTACTAATGGCATAGCTTTTGCAATTTCTCATAGGCATATCTGAAAGGCAGATATAACTAAAAACTGCTTAAACATTCAGTCCCAAGGCCTTGGGAAGCAAGAGGAAGACAGTATGGCATCTCAAATCAGATGTTGCCACTACTTGTTCATCTTCCTGTTCTTACGGCTTGTTGTTGCCTAGTAAAATTCTTTATACTTGGTTTGTGTTAAAATAAATCCAACACAATTTCATTTTTCAGTGAAGCCACCAAGGCAAAGGACTCCAGAGCAGAGGAGCACACCGGGGGACCATTCCTAAGGCTGCAAAAATGTGGTAAAACTGTTGCAAAACTGCGAAGGCAAAAGTGGAGAAAGAGAGAGGGTACCCCAGCCCCCACCCCAGAGTGCGAAAGAGCGAGCTCCTGACAAGCGGCAGCTCTGGCTCAGCATGGACAGGGACAAGAGTGATGGCGGCCAAACCCCCTCACATCCAAGAGCAGCCCCTAAGGAGAGTGAGTGACCACGGTAGGCAATCAGGGCATGGCGCAGCAGAAGGGCGTAGCGCCGCAGTTTGTGCGGGCGGGGTGCAGTCCCCCTCCTGGCTGGAAAGGGTAACTCACCTAGTGGTCATCACCCTCCCAGGAGAGGACCTACCTGTGGTTTCCACTCGCCTGAAAACCATCACCAAAAGGAATGTGACGACCCAGACATAGCTCCCACACAAACATACAGCTGGCCAGGTCTCCGGCTGCAGGGAGTGCCTGAGCCTGTCACTCATACCGGAAGGCAGCAGAGACAACAGCTGGTTTTGGTGTGACCAGGCGAATGGTCTGCTCAGCGTGGTGGCAGAGCTGAAAGATGAAGTGGAAAGGCTAAGGAGTATAGGGAGTGCGAGAGGGAGATAGATTGGTGGAGCCACACCCTACCATCCCTGGGGCCAAGGCAGCAGATGGAGGCTCCACAAGAAGCAGAGAATCCCCTACCCTCTTGCCAGCAAGCAGAACGAGGGGACCTAAGAGACGGGGGGGGAATGGAAACAGGTCCCTGCTCGGGGCAGCAGGCGAATCCCCTCCTGGTCTCCCTCACCTTCCCAGTTGCCCTTACACAACAGATATGGGGCTCTGGAACTTGAGGGCCAGGCAAATGAGGATGCAGGTGAAGGTCTATCCAGGGCATTGCCTAAGGTGAGTTAGTCAGACCCATGCATTTTGACTGTCTCTTATTAAGGAAAAAAGGAGGGGTAATTGTCACAGGCTATTCCCTTCTCTGGGGAGCAGAAAGCCCAATATGCCAACCAGACCCATCCCACAGGGAAGTCTGCTGCCTCCCTGGGGCCGAGGTTAGAAATGTTACTAGGAAACTCGCTGCTCTGGTATGGCCCTCTGATTATTACCTGCTATTGGTTATGCAGGTTGGTAGTGATGAGGTTGCAGAAAGAAGTCCAAAAGTGATCAAAAGGGGCTTCAGGGCACTGGGGTGGTTGGTTGAAGGATCAGGAGCACAGGTAGTGTTTTCCTCAATCACGTCAGTGGCAGGGAAGAATACTGAAAGGAACAGAAAAACTCACCTGATTAACATGTGGTTCAGAGGCTGGTGCCATCAGTGGAATTATGTTTTTTTTGATCATGGGGAGCTTTACACGGTACCAGGCCTGTTGGTGACAGATGGAGTTCAGCTGTCTCAAAGGGGAAAAAGGATTCTCACCCGTGAGTTGGTGGGGCTCATCAAGAGGGCTTTAAACTAGGTTTGAAGGGGGAGGGAGGGAGATATAACCAGGCTCACTAGAGAGGAGACTAAAGGTGGTATGCCAATGTTGGGTGTGATATTGATAGCCCAGCTCAAGCGTATCTACACCAATGCATGAAGCATGTGCAACAAACAGGAGGAGCTGGAAGCCATTGTGCAGCAGGATAGCTATGACATACTTGCCATCACAGAAACATGGTGGGACGACTCTCATGACTGCAGTGCTGCACTGGATGGCTATAAGCTCTTCAGAAGGGATAGGCAAGGAAGGAGAGGCGGTGGGGTGGCTCTGTATGTTAGGGAGAGTTTTGACTGTATAGAGCTCAACAGTGGTGATGCTAAGGTCGAGTGCTTATGGGTAAGGATGAGGGGGAAGGCCAACAAGGCAGAAATCCTGCTGGGAGTCTGTTATAGACCACCCAACCAGGATGAAGAGGTAGATGAAGCATTCTATAAGCGTCTGGCAGAACTCTCACAATCGCTAGCCCTTGTTCTTGTGGGGGATTTCAACTTGCCGGACATCTGCTGGAAATACAACACAGTAGAGAGGAAACAGTCTAGGAGATTCCTGGAATGTGTGGAGGATAACTTCGTAACACAATTGGTAAGTGAGCCTACCAGGGGAGGTGCCTCACTTGACCTGCTGTTTACAAACAGAGAAGGGCTTGTGGGAGATGTGGTGGTCAGAGGCTGTCTTGGGCTTAGCAACCATGATATGACAGAGTTCTCAGTTCTTGGCAAAGTAAGGTGGGGGGCCAGCAAAACCACTACCATGGACTTCCGGAGGGCAGACTTTGGCCTCTTCAGGACCCTGGTTGGGAAAGTCCCTTGGGAGGCAGTCCTGAAGGGCAAAGGGGTCCAGGCAGGCTGGGCATTCTTCAAGAAGGAAGTCTTAAGGGCGCAGGAGTGGGCTGTCCCCATGTGCCGTAAGACAAACTGTCAGGGAAGACAACCCGCCTGGCTGAACAGGGAGCTTTTGCTGGGACTCAGGGAAAAAAGGAGAGTTTACCACTTTTGGAAGAAAGGGCAGGCAACTCAGGAGGAGTACAGGGACCTTGTTAAGTCATGCAGGGAGGAAATTAGAAAAGCAAAAGCCCAGACAGAACTCAGTCTGGCCACTGTTGTAAGAGAGAATAAAAAATGTTTCTACAAATATATTAACAACAAAAAGAGAGCCAAAGAGAATCTCCATCCTTTATTAGATGTGGGGGGAACATTGCCACCAAGGATGAGGAAAAGGCTGAGGTACTTAGTGGCTTCTTTGCCTCAGTCTTTAATAGTCAGACCAGTTATCCCCAGGGTATTCATCCCTCTGAGCTGGAAGACAGGGACGGAGAGCGGAATGAAACCCCCATAATCCAGGAGGAAGCAGTTAATGACCTGCTACACCACCTGGACACTCACAGGTCAATGGGGCCAGATGGGATCCACCCGAGAGTACTGAGGGAGCTAGTGGAGGAGCTTGCCAAGCCACTCTCCATCTTCTATCAGCAGTCCTGGTTAACAGGGGAGGTCCCTGATGACTGGAGGCTTGCCAATGTGACGCCCATCTATAAGAAGAGCTGGAAGAAAGCTCCAGGGAACTACAGGCCTGTAAGCCTGACCTCAGTACCAGGGAAGATTATGGAGCAGGTCATCTTGAGTGCGCTCAACAGGCAAGTGCAGGTCCGCCAGGGGATCAGGCCCAGCCAGCATGGGTTCCTGAAAAGCAGGTCCTGCTTGACCAACCTGATCTCCTTCTATGACCTGGTGACCAGCCTAGTGGATGACGGAAAGGCTGTGGATGTCATCCACCTGGACTTTAGTAAAGCCTTTGACATTGCCTCCCAACATTCTCCTAAGGAAGCTGGTGGCTCATGGCTTCAGCAGGTGTACTCTTTGCTGGGTAAAAAACTGGCTGGATGGCCAAGCCCAGAGAGTTGTGGTGCATGGAGTTAAATCCAATTGGTGACCAGTCACAAGCAGTGTTCCCAGGGCTCAGCTTTGGGGACAGCCTTGTTTAATATCTTTATCAATGATCGGGATGAGGGGATTGAGTGCACCCTCAGTAAGTTTGCAGATGACACCAAATTGGGTGGGAGTGTTGATCTGCTCGAGGGTAGGATGGCCCTACAGAGGGACCTGGACAGGCTGGATTGATGGGCCAAGGCCAACTGTATGAGGTTCAACAAGGCCAAGTGCCGGGTCCTACACTTTGGTCACAACAACCCCATGCAACGCTACAGGCTTGGGGAAGAGTGGCTGGAAAGCTGCCTGGCTGAAAAGGACCTGGGGGTGTTGGTAGACAGCCGGCTGAACATGAGCCAGCAGTGTGCCCAGGTAGCCAAGAAAGCCACCAGCATCCTAGCTTGTATCAGGACTAGTGTGGCCAGCAGGAGCAGGGACGTGATTGTCCCCCTGTACTCAGCACTGGTGAGGCCGCACCTGGAATACTGTGTCCAGTTTTGGGCCCCTCAATACAAGAAAGACATTGAGTTGCTGGAGAGTGTTCAGAGAAGGGCAAAAGCTGGTGAAGGGTCTGGAGAGCAAGTCTTATGAGGAGCGGCTGAGGGAACTGGGGTTGTTTAGTGTGGAGAAGAGGAGGCTGAGGGGAGACCTTATTGCTCTCTACAACTCCCTGAAAGGAGGTTGTAGTGAGGTGGGCGTTGGTCTCTTCTCCCAAGTTACTAGCAGTGAGACGAGAGTAAATGGCCTCAGGTTGCGTCAGGGGAGGATTAGATTGGATATTAGAAAAAATTTCTTCACTGAAAGAGTGGTCAAGCATTGGAACAGGCTGCCCAGAGAGGTGGTGGAGTCACTATCCCTGGAGGTGTTCAAAAAACACGTAGACGTGGCACTTTGGGACATGGTTTAGTGGGCATGGTGGTGCTGGGTTGATGGTTGGACTGATGATCTTAGAGGTCTTTCCTAACCTTAACAATTCTATTCTATTTTTTTCTATTCTCTTCCCATTCCTGCTAGTTTTGCAAAAGACTGTGATAAAGCATTTACTTTACTTTGTACTGCTAATAAACCCATGGTATTGAATTGCACCTTCCATCTGAAAAAAACCCAACCTTCTGCATTATGATATCTATTAGATATTACAGATCAGTGAAGATAACAACTGAAAATAAATTCTCTGATTAGAGTTGCAAAAATACAGTCATTTATATTAAGATATGCAACCGTAACTGAAAAAATTACGAAGTTACAGAACAGATGTTGGAATGGACCTCTGCAGATCATCTAGTTCAACCCTCCTGCTCGGAGAATACTGAATAAGAGCAAATTGCCTGTTTCCAGTAGGGTTTGGAGTATCTCCAAGGATGGAGATGCCACAGCTTCTCAGGACAACCTGTTCTACCTTTTGATCACCCTCAAGGTGAGAAAGTTGCTTCTTTTGTTGAAATGAAATTTCCTGTTTCAGTTTGTGCCCATTGCCTCTTGTCTTGTCTCTGGATGCCATTGAGAGGCTGTCTCTGCCTCTCATTCTATGGCAGATACTCCAGACCCTTAAAGCTCTTCATGGTCCTTTGCTGGACCTGTTCCAGTATGTCCATGTCTTTTATACCAGGGAGCCCAAACTGGACCCAGTGCTCCAGATGTGTCTCACCCATATTGTGTAGAGGTTTCCCCTCAATGAGAGATCACGTCCTTCAATCTTCTGGCAATAATCTTCCTAATGCAGCCCAGGGTGCTGCTGGCCTTCAATGCTACAAGGCTGTGTTCAAATCACATTAAACTTGGTGTCCACCAGGATACCTAGGCCCATTTCTGCCAAGGTGCTTTCCAGTCATTTCACCCCCAGTCTGTCCTGGTGCATAGAGTTGTTCCTGTCAAGGGGCAGGACTTGACATTTCCATTTATTGAACTTCATGAGATTCCTCTCTGCCCATTTTTCCAGCCAGCGGTAGCACAAACATCTGGCCTATCAATCCTACCTCCTGGTTTTGTATCATCTGCAAACTGTACTCCATCTCATTGTCTAGGTCATTAATGAAAATGTTAAACACTGTTGGCATCAGTATAGACCCATGGGGTACACCACTAGTGACTTGACTCCAGCTAGGCTTTGTGCTGTTAATCACAACCCTCTGAGCCTAACTTTTTGGGCTGTTTTCAATCCATTTGTCTAGTCTGTACTTCATTAGTTTGTCTTTCAGTTGAAAGCCTTGCTAAGTCAAGGTAAACAGCATCCACCACTCATTCTTCATCCAACGAGCTAGTAATTTCATTGTAGAAAGTCACCAGGTTTGTCAGGCAAGATTTCCCCTTCTGTTGTGGTTTAGCCCCAGCCAGCAACCAAGCACCACGCAGCTGCTCGCTCACTCCCCTTACCCCAATGGGATGGGGGAGAGAATCAGAGGAGTAAGAGTGAAAAAAACCCACTCCTGGGTTGAGATAAAAACAGTTTAATAATTGAAATAAAGTAAAATAGTAATGATAATAATAACAATATAATAATATTAATATTATTAATAATAATAATATACAAAGCAAGTGATGCACAATGCAATTGCTCACCACCTGCCGACCAATACCCAGGCAGTTCCTGAGCAGTGATCGCTGCTCCCTGGCCAACCCCCCCCAGTTTATATACTGAGCATGACGTCATGTGGTATGGAATAGCCCTTTGGTCAGTTTGGATCAACTATTCTGGCTGTGCCCCCTCCCAGTTTCTTGTGCACCTGGCAGAGCATGGGAAGCTGAAAAATCCTTGACTAGCATAAGCACTACTTAGCAACAACTAAAAACATCAGCGTGTTATCAACATTCTTCTCCTACTAAATCCAAAACCCAGCACTATGCCTGCTGCTAGGAAGAAAATTAACTCTATCCCAGCCAAAACCAGGACACCTTCCTAAATCCATGCTTACTACTCCTAGTCATGTTCTTGTCTTGATACAATTGGAAATTGCATGCAGGTGGATTCATGCCATCACCTTCCCAGGGTGAGGCTGACTGGCCTGTAGTTCCCCAAATCTTTCTTCTTGTCCTTCTTGAATATAGGAGTGACATTTGTTTTCTTCCAGCCCTGAGGAACTTCTCCCAACTACCATGACCTTTCAAAGGTCATCAACAGTGGCCTTACAATAGCATCAGCCAGCTCCCTCAGCATTCATGGGTGCAGCCCATCAGGTCCCATGGATTTGTGTATGTCCAGTTCGTTTAAATTGTTCCCTAACCTGATCCTCCTCCACCAAGGACATGTCTGTCTTGATCCAGATTTTCTGTCTGGCCTCACATGCCTGGGATTTCTGAAGGTAAATCTGACTAGTAAAGACCGAAGCAAATAAAGCATTCAGTGCCTTGTCCTTTTCCATGTCCTTTGCTGTCAGGTTCCCTGCCTCACTCAGCAATGGACCCACATCTTCTCTTGTCTTACTTTTACAGCTAATATACCTGTAGAAGCTCTTCTTGTTGCCCTTCACATCCGTCACCAGATTTAACTCTACATGGACTTTGGCTTTCCTAACTGGATCTCTGCATGCTCAGTGTCTCTATATTCCTGCTGGGTCACCTGCCTCTGATTCCATCCCTTATACACTTCCTTTTTAAGTTTGCATTTAGTCAGGAGTTCCTTTTTGTTCCATACATGCCTCCTCTCACTTTTGCTTGATTTCCTGCTTGTTAAGATGGATCTTTCTTGAGCTTGGAGAAGGTGATCTTTGAATATCAACCAGATATTCAGATGTCCTGGACCTCCTTTCTTCAGAAGTGTATCCCATGGGAATCTTTCAAGCAGCTCCTCAAACAGGCCAAAGTTTGCTTTGCTGAAGCCCTGTGATCCTGCCTTTTGCCTTGTTTCCACCTCGTGGGATCCTGAACTCTACTATCTTATAGTCACCACAGCAAAGGCTCCCCCCACAAGTCTTCATATCCCTGACCATTTCTTCCATGTTTGTATATATGATGTCCAGCAGATCACATCCCCTTGTAAGCTCCTCCACTCATTTTATCTAGGAAATTATCACCAACACATTCCAGGAACCTTCTGGATTGCTTGTGTCCAGCTGTGTTGCCCCTCCACAGGTATCAGGTGATTGAGGTCACCCATGAGAACTAATATCTGCAAATGTGAGCTCTGAAGAAGGCCTTATCTACTTCTTCCTGATCAGAGAGTTGGTAGGAGACAGCCACCACAATGTTGCACATTTTAGTCTGTCCACTAATCCTTACCCATAATCTCTCAGCTGGCTCACCATCCATTCCAAGGCAGATCTTTCAGCATTGCCACTGCTCTCTCTTTATAAAAAGGGCAACTTCTCATCCCTACTGTCCCTGCCTGCCCTTCCCAAAGAGCCATGTTTCTTTGATGCCAATGAGATCATAGCCCTGGAACTGCACACCAAGCTCTAATTTCCTTCTGTTGTTCCCCATGCTGCATGTATTGGAGTACAAGCACTTTATTTGGGTACTAGTCATGCTGATTTCCCAGAATAATCATGTCCTCTGCATGAGGAGTGTAAAGACAGCTAGACTGAATATCTCATGAAGTCCTATTATACAAAGAACTGAGGATTTAGAAGAACCCTGTAATGCTGTCCTCTTGGCACTCCCTTATTTCTGTGCATACAGTTTTGGTGGGTCCCTTTCTACCTTATTTTGTTATTGAACAAATCCATTTCATAATACACAAATGAACACAGAAATCCAATGAATTACAGTCTTCTGAAGCACCATCTAAATAATTTTTGCTTAAATATTAGCAGCTAGCTCCAGCAAAAAGATTTGTTTCAGCTGACATGAATTTTAGATTGTAAACTACATGCAGCTGAATATTCTAATTCACAGTTTGAAGTAATCTCTACTAATGAAAAGCAAATTATTCTAGCTAGGCTATAAAATAATGCAGGAGCAGATCAAGGTTTAAGTATATTATATGCATATAAAATTATATAGAGGTACATAAATATATATATGTACATACAAGTGCAGAACATGAGAGTTTTAGACTGTCAAGCTGCATTAAGCAGTCTCTCTCTGCTGAATAATTTATAAATCCCAGACACAGCAGACACACTCAATCACAGAAATCAGGTAAAACTAACCAGAATGAGGTGATGATCTTCTGCCTAATTTTATATGCAGCCACAAGACAGTTCTTTTCCATGAGCTCTTGACTAGAAGGTTTCAGAGCTTTTGTTCTCCAGGTAGATTAGCAGTGCCACTAACACAGGGATTATTATGTCATTTCAATATCCACAGACTCTGCAGAGTTCTTTCTTTTTCTACAGCACAAGGTTTTGTGAAGTCATTGATTCAGATTGTGCAAATGAAATGTAAGACCTTTTAGACCTTTACCTAATAGAAGGTTTTAGTGTTACTAGGGCTATGGCTGCTTTTCTCTACCTTTAAAATTAAATGGTCAAACATGAAAAGGAGAAAGGAAAAAAAATTTAAACTACATAATCTGGTGATACCAGGCTCATTATAAAAGAAATACAGAAATACAGAACATACACTGGAAAGATCCATTTTGCAACTGTCCAAACACCAACTGACAGGAAATTGCTGTAAAGAAATAATTCTAAAATAAACTACACAGCAGTGCTTTTGTTGTTGGTTTGCTATATCATTTGTTACAGGTTTAAATCTGTTAAAGGACATTCTTCAAGGGTGATAATTACAATTTTGATATATTAATGAACACTTTAATTGTTTTGATCTTTTAGAATAGATAGCCATAAATAAAACATTCCTTCCCTCTTCTCTGCTCCTGGAATAATATTACTTAGGCAAAGATAAGATAATTTGCTGTCTTAATACAATGGCTTTGGGGTTATTACCATGTAACTCATGATAATGAGCTCATGGTCTGTTAATAGAGTTGGACAGTCTCAGCCAAACAGTTGCTGCAGAACTGCCCGAAGCAGAGGACATTGTACTGTCTCCTACACCAGGAAGACCCTGTGAAGTCTTCATCTGCTCTTTCTCCATTCTTATTCAATAATAACTGCTCTTAATAATCAGCATACTTAATAAAATATTTACTGTGCTCACCTGTGGAATTAATGGCAGTGAAAGGGGAAGGGAACTTTGAGCCTGTCTTAATTCTCATCTGCTCTGCCATTCCATACTGTCAACACAATCTGCATTCTTCACAGTGGAAATGCAAACTATGCTAGAGCGATGGCAGAAGGTTAAAAGCTAAGACCTAAAGCTTGCCTCTGTGGCAAGTGCCCCAGCTCTTTTGTGTATAAAGGACTGTCTGCAGTTGGAATAGTCCTGCAGTGGCTTCACTTACAATGAAGAGTTTGGCACCTATGAGGTACTGTGCTTGCTGGAACAAACCAGGATGAGTTCTTGCTGCTTAAGAAAATCTGTTCCCTTCCCATCACTTACTTTCTCCTATGGAGGGAAAGCTCAGTCTTCACATTTACATTAGTGTTGTATCAGTCCTTAACTAGTCTGTCATGCTATGACAAGTGGAGGGAGGAAGAATTTCGTATACTCCCTCCCTGGTTTACTTCACAGTCTATTATGAAGGTGTAATGGCTCTGAAATACCTGGATTCCTTCCTTTTAAAATGGGCTGTGAAACAGAAGTCTGAACTACAAGTGATGAGGGACTCTTACAGATATTCATTGCTGTGCAGAGAGTGTTGACAGTCATAATCTAATTCACTGCACTTGGATTTTTTTTTTTTTGCAGTGTGGTTTTGTTTACTTTCCCACCATTACCACTACCACCACAAGAGTACTGCTCTACAGTATTTTTTGGCTTATGAAAAGGTGCTTATTTGTCCATAGTGAAGGTGTCAGATTAAAAACCCCACACTATTCTGCATTCTTTTATTGGAATGGTAGTAGTTTACTGACAGAAAACCGAACATATAAATCTGCAGCTATATGAAACCATCTGGCTCACAATATCTTCCTCAGTAAAAAAGAAATCCAGCTGTGTTTAAAACCCATGGAGGTCAAATATACTTCCTTCAGAAAATGGAAATCCAGCCACCATAAAGCAGAGAGTGACTAAAAAATAAAGTGTACTAGATTTTTAAGAGCTGAGATAAAATTCGAAAAAGCAAACAGCTGAATATGTGAAAACAAATTTCTTGCCATTGTATGAGATGCGGGATGCCTGTATCTGATACAGGGAAGAAAGGTATATAGAGCACTGCAGTGTAACTAAATTGTTTTGCAGCTGCCTTCCCTGTCATCATTATCATTAAGAGACTTCAATGGCATTTGTCACTGGTAAATTTTCAGTAGTAAACAAGGTTGGTTTAAAAGTACAGAGGAAAGAATGTTTCTAAGGAGTGCAGAATATTACTTTATAGTCAGGACAGTAATAGTAATCCATTCAGACTGCAAATTGTGTGTACCACAGTCTTTCAGTTGCTCTTACATTGCCATACAGCCTCTTCAAGAGTCACTTTTGTTAATAAAAATAAGAAATTGCCAAATTGTATCAGGGATGCTGGGAGAAATTAATTGCAGCAATAAGTAACTTAGATCAGATTATATATATTAAACTTTAAGGACAAAGCAACTTTTTGCAGCCTCAGTGATATATATAATCAACCTCTGCAACATGGTCTGGAAACTGGATATCCACAGGTGGCTGCCGTAGCAATCAAGTTGGAGTTCACTACTCATTATAAGCTATCTGCACTAAAATCTCACTTACAGGCTCTGTCTAGTTTAAAAATGATTTTATTCTTTCCTGCAAAATGGCATACCTCTATCAGAAAGGGTAGTGTGCTCTGTCCTCCCAACACACAGCAGCTCAGAGCACTAGATGTAGCTGAATGCTCTTAAGGGAGAAACATGTTCACCTCTAAAGCAGAGAGGAGAACTGAACATCAGGATGTCTGAATGGAGCTGGTGAATGAACAGAAGAAAAACAAACTCTGTTCTTTGAGAAGAAAGTGGTGATTACTGCAGCATTTTACACAGGTGTTAAACTAATTGGCATGATTTGAGAGTGCCTACCAGAGCATGGCTGCGCAAAAAAGCAGAGAAATAGAAAAGGCTACTACACAGTCTTGAGAAAAACGTGGCACTGTCAAATCTTCTAGATACAGAATGAAGAATGTCAGGGGACATTTTATGTGGAAAACATATGGTGCCTATAAGTTTCTTGAATTAGGATTCAACAGAAGAGGAATTTCAAAGGTGACCATTTCGAGTTTAGGTGATGGATTAATCAATTTTCTGGGTAGGGTTTTAAGAATCAAGAAGTTCATTGGAGATGACAAACAAAAAAATTTAGCCACACTAGTTAATCAGAGACTGTAGTATATTTCCTGAAGGTTTTTTTGGGGTTTTTTCAGCCAGTCCTGTAGTCTTCTACAGTTTTTAAGAAGTAAAGGTTCATTACCTGAAAGAAAAGGCTATCTAACTTCTCAAAATTCCTGCATATTTGTTCCTGCCCAGGAACAAAAGACTCAAGGATTCTTTAACAGTGAGACAAATATTCTTTTTAATTGTGTTCAAAGAGTACTTTTAAACTAAATTTTAAACATTTTATTCTGTCAGGTTTAGAATAGGCTGGAATCAGCAATAAAGATGCTATTTGAGATTAGTCAGCAACTGAAATAGCTTGTGAGGTAAATTAGAGGTGTTCAGTAGTAAATACAGATTTAATCATCTTTTGAATGCCTCAAAGTCTCAAACAAAGGAGAAGACAATGGGACTGTGGATGGCTTATGACTGAAGTTTCACTTCAGTTGCAGATTATTTTTGGTTTCTTTTTTAATGCTGTATTGAGCCAGTTATGTGGCCTAAGTCTTAACTATTAACGTGATTTTCTATATGTTGAGAATTTCTGTGGAAGAAACTTCTAATAATGCTTCCTAGATCAATGCACTACTCTTTGTAATAACAATACAGGTTATATTTTTGTGAGTCCAACTGCTAAAACATCTTTTATTTGAGAGTGAATGGGACTTTAAGCTTGCCTTAAAATATTTTGTAGAGATTTGTTCTAGAGTATTTTGCTTTTCACAAGTGTCTAAACCCATCCTTAACTGAAAACTACGTAAGAATATTTCAGCATGAGAATATTGACATGATCCAGGAAGGGGACAGCAAAGAACTCAGAAAACTGTTTATACATCCACTTCAAGTGTTTCCTTTATTGAATACCTCACCCTTCTCAGAAGTAAATTTAAAAGAAAAGACTAAGTCACTCTTTCTTGCTCTTGGATTGGAGTGAAATAAATGAATCAAGTGTGGCAGAAATGTATCTGCAATTAACTTCAGTAATAAGTTCAGTAAAAAGCAAATTTGTTTGGCAGATTTGACACCTGAAAAACCAGAACTTACTTCTAAGTTCTTAGCACCCTTTTTGTCTACTGCTTCATAAGTGTTAAATGGTTATTTCAGTGCACCAGCTATGCATATGTCAAGGTGAGATGTGAACTGGTAGCAAGCATCAATATAAAGTACAATGTCTGGAAGTGAACTTGTTGCAACTGCTAATAACCATAGAAAATTGACTCCTCAGATGTATGTTTCAGTGTCATTAAAAAACAGCCAGAGGAGTATATTTGTTCCATAGATGATTACTCTTTCTGAGAAATTATTAGCCTAAGGCTGTATCAGGTTTGTGTGGCAAGGTTTTGGTAGCAGGCAGGCTACAGGGCTGGCTTCTGTGAGAAGCTGCTAGAAGCTTCCCCCATGTCTGACAGAGCCAATGCCAGCCAGGTCCAAGACGGACCCGCCACTAGCCAAGGCCAAGCCAGTGGTAGCGCCTCTATGGTAACGTATTTAAGAAGGGGGAAAAAAAAAGACCTGACAAAAACTGCAGCTGGAGTGAGGAGTGAGCATGTGTGAGAGGAACGACTCTGCAGACACCAAGGTCAGTGAAGAAGGAGGGGCAGGAGGTGCTCCAGGCACCGGAGCAGAGATTCCCCTGCAGCCCCTGGTGCAGCCCATGGTGAGGCAGCTGTGCCCCTGCAGCCCATGGAGGTCCACAGGGGAGCAGATATCCACCTGCAGCCCGGGGAGGACCCCACGTCGGAGCAGGTGGATGTGCCCAAAGGAGGCTGTGACCCTGTGGGAATCCCACACTGGACCAGGCTCCTGGCAGGACCTGTGGACCCCTGGAGAGAGAGGAGCCCACGCTGGAGCAGGTTTGCTGGCAGGACTTGTGAAGCTGAAAAGTCCTTGACTAGCATAAGCAGTACTCAGCAACAACTAAACCATCAGTGTGTTATCAACATTAGTCTCATACTAAATCCAAAACACAGCACTATGCCTGCTACTAGGAAGAAAATTAACTCTATCCCAGCTGAAACCAGGACAAACTGTTAAATCTTTCCTACTGCATTTAGTTGTGAGTGTTTGGAGAATTTTTTTTAAGCATCAAGATGGATAGAGGTATTTGGTAGACACACTGATTCTAAGTATCTCTACTTCCAGCATGCCTATTGCAATAAATAAATAAAGATCTTTATATTCCTCATTGGACAGTTCAGAAAAGATGAAGGTGGAAAACGTATTACAGAATCCTCCAGTCTTTGGGTACCTCTCCCAGTTGTCATGACCAACCAAAGCTTATCAAGGGTGGCCATGCAATGACATCATCCAGCTCCCTCAGCACTTCTGGATGCATACCATCAGGCCAGTTTGTGTGTCCAGTTTGCTTACATATTTCCTGAACTGAATGTTTTCCACCAAGTGTATGTCTTCCTTGCTTCAGCCTTTTCCCCTGGTCTCTGGGGCCTGTGATTCCTGAAGGCTGGTTTTGCTAGTAAAGACAGGGATGAAAAAGGCATTCAGGACCTCAGCCTTTTCCATCCTCTGTGTAACCAGGTGCCCTGTCTCATTCAGCAATGGGCCCACATTTTCCCTAGCCTTTCTTTTGTCACCTAGATACTTATAGAAACCCTTTTTGTTGTCTTTGACATCTCTGACCAGATTCAATTCCATTTGGGCTTTATCATTCTTTACCTTAACCCTGGATGTTCAGACAATGTTCCTGTATTCCTCTCAGGTTATCTGTCCTTGTTTCTACCCTCTATATGTTTCTTTTTTTCTGTTTGAGATTGGCCAGGAGCTCCTTGTTCGTCCACACAGGCCTCCTGGCATTTTTGTCTGACTTCCTGTTTGTTGGGATGGACCACTCAAGCATGGAGGAGGTGATCCTTGGGCCCTTCTTCCCTCTAGGGCCCTATCCCACCCAACTCTTCCAAGCAGATGGTCTCCTGAAGTCCAGGGTTGTGAATCTCCTCTCTCCCCTCAGGATCCTGAACTTCATCATCTCATGGTCACTGCAGCCAAGGCTGCCTTTTCCCTTTGCATCCACAAGAAGCCCCTCATTGGTGAGTATGATGTCAGGCAGAGCATCTCTTCTTGTTGGCTCTTCTGTCATTTGTATGAGCTGTTGTTAATACTCTCCGGCAGCCTCCTGGATTGCTTATGTCCTGCTGTGTTGTTTCTTCAGCAAATATTAGGGTGGTTGAAGTCCCACATGAAGACCAGGGCCTCCAAATGTGAGGTTGCTTCTATTTGTGTGTAGAGGGCCTCATCTGCTTGTTCTTCCTGGGCAGGTGGCCTATAGGAGACAGCCAGTATAATGTGACACTTACCTGTATTCTTTTTAGTCCTAATGTTGGGTTAAGAAACTATGTAACTAAATGACCTCCTAAAATAAATCAAATGCTATTCAGTTTTTTTGTGATCAATGTCGTTCGTATGTCTCAAGAAGACTGACTGATATGCTTGTTTTCCATCTCTAAAGTACAGGTCCTGGTTTTTTATCAGTTTCCCTTACTTTTTACTTTTTACTTTTCACTTTTCATTAGCCTGACTCTGGAAAGCAATTACTAGAAGAGAACACATTATTCATTTTCACTTGACCTTCTCTTGATGATCAACAATACAACATGCAATAATAACAGATGACTGGAGAACCTTCTGTCAGTTTCTTTTCATTAACATGAGGTAACATTTTGCCAAAGAACTTGTAGATGCCTTAAAAGTATTTCCACATAGCATAGATTGAAAATATAATCTATATGTTGATAAATACTAGTAAATACATACATACATACCTATCATGTAATGTTTTAATATTTGATGATATATTTAATATTTAACATTGGATGTTGCAGAAAAAAGTTTTAAAATTGGAAAATATACAATATTTACTTGTGGTGTATTCTCTGTGTTTTAAACAGCTAAGGACTTTGTCAATATAAATCACATTATTTTCATCATATATTAAACAGGAGGAGTAAACTCCCAGCTCTTTTTTCAGCTACAGATGGCTGATGGAAGAGTTTCAGCTGCATACAGGCCCAGGTTTTATTCATGTTTGAATTGCTTTTGTTTTGACTTATTGCATACCTAGAAATCATAGACATATACTGTGAACACTACATGTATGCCAATGCAGAAAAACATGGAGGAAAAATGTTTAAAGCATGAAGACTCCTAGAAAGAGCACAGAGTAAAAATTTTGTCATCTGTTTTTTTTCTTGTTCTGAGGATGTGAGGTCTCTAGTTGTTACTTCTGAGAGCAAAGGGAATGTACTTAAGCAAAAAGTTTTAGCATATTAGCTTTACATACAAATAAATTACAATATTTGTTGATAAAAATAACTTAATATTGACTAGGTCTAATACATTTTTTGATAGGAAATTAGTAGAAAAAATACAGTGATAAAATTTGAGAAGGTTGAACTCCTATACTTTCCCATTGCTATTTAGATTGTATTTTTACCATGGCAGAGAAAGATTCATTCTTATCCAGATCATTATCTAAGTTTTTATAAATATAGGTGGACTCAGCCTGCAATATAGGATGGGTTTCTTCATAAAGACATATGCAATAAATGCAATGCCTCTGTAAAGCATGTACTGACTTTACTCATCTTTTTAAAGAAAGCAAATTATTGTGGATGTATTTAGGTGGCTGGTAAATTAATATGAGGTCTGACCTGAAATCTTATATGAAAGCCACTGGATTTCTTTGCAGGTTAATCTCTGGGACTCTGGATTTTCTGATTAAAATGTATGTTCCTGACTGGTGTATTAGTCTAAAGCTATGTTTCTCTGCTGGAGCTATTTCAGGACTATTTCCATTCAATTTCTGATTCTTCTGTCTTTCTGCAATAGTGAATTACAGTTGGCTCTGCAAATCTCATTTCCGAAACGGCGCATGTCCCTTTCAAATGAAATAGTTTAGTCTGCCCGAACTTGGTCTTAAGTGTATTCCTTGACAAAACAATTTTTATGTGTGTTGTTTCACTGTAGTGCTTCCAATGCAGATAGATATTGGGGCATGGGTCAAGGAGCAAGCAGAGGAAAATACAAGGTAATTATTGTCTGTTTGGCTGCAAGAATAGGGAGTCAGGGATAAGGTAAAGCTATTCATCTCAAAGAGATGTACTAGAGGCAAGGGCCTGTACATCAGTAGCTCTCTGTCATAAGGGAGTATTCCTGCCACCTCTTGCACACATGTGGTAATGCCTACCAGCCCACTCCTGTAGGGTACACGCAGTCTACTTTTACAAACTGCTAAACTTAACTGATTAAGATAATTAAATTAAACCAAAAGCAGTTGTGTCCAACCTGGTTTTGGCATTTATTGCTCTTCTGTCAGAACTAATGGGCATGCCTAATCCAAAAGCACTCTGACTTTCAAAAGGCATTGGCTGGCTTAAGAACAGCTATCTACTCTCCCTGAAGATTCCTCCCTATAAAGTAACAATGATCCCAGTTGTTACTTCCTCAGTCAGTAGGGCCCTGTGGAAATCATTGCAGTAACACTACTGCAAATCAGAAGAAATCCACTCAGCCCCCTTTCTTTATCAAACACCATGCTTCTCCTTTCCTCCCACTCTGTCTCAGCCTCTGCAGAACCAGAACTGAGTCCGTTATATCTGCAGGACACTGCCTCATTTCCATCCACAGCATCACTTCATATACTAATTCCCTATGCAGTATTCAAGTTTCTGTCAATGGGAGTTCTGCAGGTCGACAATGAGAGCAGAATATTCAAGAGGCCTGTAATACAGATCAGAGTAAAAAATGTAATTACCTATCAAGTTAATTAAAATTTTGCACCTGCACTCTCAGGGGTATATTTATAGAAAAGAAATGCCAAGACTTTGGCTGTATAATTTTTCAATGTCAAGAAATTTCAAACCTGGATGACTTGTACGCAGTTAAGATTACACCCCACATGCTATTATTGATCATATAGCTTTGGCCCAGGAACAGTTCACTGACCTGAAAGAAGATAAATTAATATGCTACATATGCTAGTCTCTCCATCTATTGTGAACTGAAACAAAGAGAGGAACATCTCTAGAGGGTGATTCAGATCTCAGAACTTTTTAAGTCTTCAAGGATGTAAAGTAATCCTTAACATGGTAAATCTAACCTGTGAATATGTTTCAATATAGCACTGAGGAACTACTGTAAATCACAGTCAATTTCTCCATGTGGGAAGAAATTTACTGCGCCATGTAAATTGGAGGGACTGTATTGGAGGTTTATAGTATAGCTTGGTTGTTTTGATTGTGGTTTTCCCATTGAAGAAAAGGTTAAAATCTCCTAAGAACATGATGGTAATTACTTAATTATTTAAAATTAATATTTGATGTCACTATGTAACAAAGTGTAAATTGATATCTCTATGGTGAAATATTAACACATCAACTTTTCAGAAGTAACAAATGAAAAATAAGAATTAAATTATACTTTATGGAATCAGATAATTTTTCCTTAAAAAATATTATTCTTCTTTTCCAATTTTAAATTTGGAAACTTTTCAAAAACATCAAACTCATTTTCAACAAATCAATATTTACGGTGGAAAATATGTTAATTATACAATCTCTAATTATCCCTGTTTGTTTTCACCTCATTAGCTGCCAGCAGACTACTTTGCTGCTTGAGGGAAAAAGAGAACCTTGACCAAATGACATGAAGGCTGGAGCAATTCCATAATTGAGTGTTTATGCTCACATATAAATCTATTTGTTCTGGCTTGATTTGCTTGCTTTCCTTTAAAGTATGTCAGATAAACAAAAATATCTTCCTTTTTAATTAATGGCTGTCAAAATTGAGCTTTATTTAAATTCTAAAATAAATCCTTGGCATTAGTTTTAGGCTGCAGAAATACATTTTCATTTACTGATCTGAATGCAAAATTGATGTAATTCCAGTGCTGTGGAATTTACTACATGCAGTCTAAGCTCCTAGATCCATTCTGGAAACAGAATATTGTTGTATGGTTTACTAGGAATCCATTATAATCATTCCAGTTAATATATAGTGACATTTCAGACTTCTTTCTAGACTTAAGTAAAGTCATCTGACCAAGAAAAATAATGGTTGCTTAGACTTGGGAGGCAAATTCTGGTCTTTAACATGTTTCTGATTTAGAAAATCCATTTACAATTAACAGATGGATTTGGGATAAAATGAGACCTACTCGAAGACATACTGACATACCTAGCAAAAGATATTGAAAGAGACAGGAGAAGGTTCTTGAATTGTATAAAGAAAGTTAGGAAACATAAGAGCAGACTGGACAGTAAAGCTGCAGTAAATACAGTAATAAATAATCAGTATGAATAGACACTAAGAGGACTATTAATTTGGCTAATAGGAGGCCAGTTATAGAAAATATAACTGGTGTTACTGAAATGCCTAGCTTTGAATTCATGGAAAATACAGGGACTAAATTATTTGTTCTGTAATTCTGCGAGAACTGGCATGTGAAAAACTGGCTTCCATTTTTTATAAATTGTGAAATCAGGACTAATAACATCAGATTGTAAAATAATATATACCTGGAGAGTAAGGCAGATACAGCCTTATTAGTTTGACCTCATTGGTATAAAGGCATTTAGAGAAAAAAACCTGAGCATAAGAATAATTAAAATGACAAAGTTAATGGATGCTAAATTAAAATACATTATGGCTTATTGCAAAATAAGTTTACTGGACTATATTTCTTTGACAAGATGATTGATTGTTTTTAGATGGACAAGATGGTCTTTTTTCAGATGTGGATTAAAGTAGTGCCTTTGATGTAGTGTCATGCAAGAATTTATCTGTAGACCTGGAAAAGAAGAAGATACAGGTGCATAGGAATTTGTTAAATGAGAGTTCCCCTAGCAACATGAAAATATTGAGTGGGAAACTGGCACTGTAAATCTTCAAGCATTTGTCTTAGACTTATTATATATATACTATTTTGAGACCAATGAGACCCTAGAAAGTAAAAGTGTGATGATTAATAGTGCTGATACAAAACTGGAATGTACTGTTAATATGGAATAAAAGAATGTTATTTGATGACAGGTTTAACTTTAAGATTAGTGTTAAAGAGAAGAGGGAAAGGTACAAAATCCTAAAAAAATACTAAAGGAGAGGAAAGATATGGATAAACTTGTTGATTACATCACGACTGATCTATTAAAGTGATATAATCATAAAAAGAGCTAATGTGATCACAGGATGAACCAAGGAAAAGGTATTTCCACAGAGACAGGGAAATACTCATGATCTATACCAGTCACAGACAGAATTTAATTTTCAAGATTATGTATACTGTCACCTGCTCCTTTCCAAGAAGGTAAACTAAAATAAGGTCAGAAAGTGCTACTAGAATGCTCACAGTAAGGAAGAATCCATCATAAAAGAGCAACTGACTAGAAAAGTTTGGCTTGATGTGTATGTCAGAACAAAGGTAGAAAACAGCTATGATTGCTTTTTATAAATGCATATGAAAGCTAAATTGCAGGAAGGGAGAAGAGATATTTTAGCTAATGTACAAGTTGACATAAGTATATGTGAACCATCTTGCAGTTATTTAAGATGGAGATTAAGAGATTCATGACTATCAGAACAGAAGGACTGATTCATATCAGAAGGACTTTCTGAAAGAGAATGATATATAAAGGCATGACAAGGATCACTTACCTCTTTTTTCGTGGAGCTACACTTATTGACTGAAGAAGTCATAAATGTACCAGTTGTGGGTGCCCCCTCCCTGGAAGTGTTCAAGGCCAGGTTGGATGAGGCTTTGAGCAGCCTGATCTAGTGGAAGGTATCCCTTCCACTAGGAAGGGGGTTGGAACTAAATGATCTTTAAGGTCCCTTCAAACCCAAACCATTCCATGATTCTATGATTCTATGGCAGAGGTAACAATGCCATGAACACCTCACCAAAAATATGAGTGTGTCATTTGTACTATCTGTGCTCTGTGCAGGAGCCAAATTATTTTCAGTTTTGATCTTTGTCGTGGTTTTATTTGTTGTAAAATAAGTCTTAAACTTCATCTGTAACTCAACAGTTTGTTTCCAGACCAATTTCTATGGCTTTTAAGTACTTCTTTGAAACTGTATTTTTTTAAACTAGCCTGGAAAATAGTGCTATCCAAGCATTTAAAATAACTCACTCACTATCAGTGCTTGCAATTCTGCTTCTTTTTTCTTCTTTTTATGTGTTTAATGATAATTGCAAGAAAACATCCATCCAAAACTTTGAGTATAAAATCTGTAGTCATTTGTCTTCACTAAACTGTATATCATTGTATTTCTATAAGCTGTCACTTTAAATATATAAACTACAAGACTTCTCTTTGTCACCAATGCTTAGCTTCTGTACTACAGGCATTTGTTCAAATTCTGTTCTGTTGAACGTTGCTCTGCATACCTTTATGACCCATTATTCATCTTTCTTTAGTGATCGATGTCTGTTGCATGCCATGCTCTTATGTAGTTGAATATAAGAACAACCATACATTTTCATCCTGAGTGATTTTTTTTTTTTTTAAATTTAGTTAGCGTTAAACCAAATGACTATTAAAAGGACAGATGCTTCTACTGATATGAATGGACTTCAGTAAAGCTGTGTCAGTTTGCATGGTTTACAACCTGGCCCAATGGGAATATCTTATTATTTGTCCTATCATGTTGTTCTTTCAGGCTACTGTGCAGTAAGACAAATCTACTGTACTGTAAGCTGTCTCCCAAAAATTTAGAAATTAAAAGAAAAATAGGAAAGAGAGATATCTTGCATGGTCACATGCACCACACTTTGTGTGGGGGTTTGAAACATGAGAGAGATGATAAAACTTCAGCCGCAGAATCACAGAATCACAGAATGGTTGAGGTTGGAAGAGGTCTCTGGAAGTCACCTGGTCCAACCCCACTGCTCAAGCAGGGACACATAAAGCTGGTTGCCCAAGACGATGTCCAGGTAGCTTTTGAATATCTTCAGGGGTGGAGACTCCACAACTTCTTTGGGAAACCTGTGCCAGTGCTCAGTCACCCTCACAGTAAAAAAGTGATTCTGGATGTTAAGAGGGAACCTCATGTGTTTCAGTATCTGCCCATTGCCTCTGGTCCTCTCACTGGGCACCACTGAAAAGAGCCTGGCTCCATTTTCTGTATAGCTTTCCTTCAGGCATTTACAAACATTGATAAGATCCGCTCTGAGCCTTGTCTTCTCCAGGCTGAACAGTTCCAGCTCTCAGCCTTTCCTCATGAGAGAGAGATACTCGTCCCTTCATCATCTTAGTGGCACTTCATTGGACTTACTCCAGTATGTCCCTGTCTCTTTTGTACAGGGAAGCCCAGAACTGTACCCAGTACTCCAGGTGTGGCCTCACCAGTGCTGAGCAGAGGGGAAGGATCACCACTCAACCTGCTGGCAATGCTTTGTCTAATGCAGCCCAGGATACCATTAGCCTTTTTTGCCACCAGGGCACGTTGCTATCTCATATTCAGTTTTGCATCCACCAGGACTCCCAGGTCCTTTCCTGCAAAGGTGCTTTCCAGCTTGGTGTCACGAATGCAGGTTTGTGAATCCTGCTGATTATGTCAATTCACTATGAATGAGTGACTTTACACAGCTTGATTTAGTAACAGTTAGAATTTACTTGTAGCAAATTGCAGAATTTGATTATAATATTTTCAATAGCACTCAATCATCAATGATTAATACAGTGATTAGACAAAATTGATCAAAACAGTGACTTAGTTACAGATTTGAAGATGGCAAGGTTCACTCTATTACTACATAGAAACAAAAGAGAATTAAATCACAACGAGTTAAAATGATTCATAAAAGCATTGCGTATATATGGAATAAAGGGGGGGGGGGGCCTTCCGTTGAGACACGAGGTTCGGAATGGACCCCCTTGCTCTCTAAACTCCTTCTCAGAGAGGAGCCGAGGTGCGGCTGGGTCTAGTCCTAGTCTCAGACTTGGTCAACTGTTTAGGAGAGTAATGCTATAAGAATAGTACAGCAATATAAAACTCCTTTTAAAATTAAATCATACGTCTACAAAACTACTTAAATTGATTCATGCATGCACACTTACAACTATAAATGCATATATGAAAATAGTATACCTGTTAAAAATTCCCCTCAAGTTTAGTGAAATACGTCTAATGCCTTGGAATTTCTCAACGGGCGAGAGTAGAGTCTCGAGGAGTGAAGAATATCAGCAGCCCAGGCTCCGTTGTCGATCTCCGGCAATGGAGTTCTGGTAGCAGCAGACTTTCAGATACCTGCTAAGTTTCGCTGACTCCGAGCGATGCTTCGATCAGAGGGAGATGCTGGTGCAGCCCGTGGCAGTCCAGGAGAGCTCAAAGGGCCTCACTTAGGACTGCTGTTTATAGGATTGTGAGATGATTGACTTTAATCACCAGTAAATTTTCATCCAAGCCACAATTCGGGTTGGCTTGTTGCTGGAATTCCAGCAGCGATGATGCCACCCTGTTTCAAGGCTGTCCGGGGTAGCTGTTTGTTCTCGTTCCCCTCGTTAGCCATAATATGAATCTTGATAAGAACAGAGCCACTCTCTGCTCCAGCCATGTAGGAGTTTCTGGTACAATTAAGGGGCGCTTAACTGACCAACTCGCTACACAAAAGCGGCGGCCCGGAATTCCTGAGATTGTAAAGCGGCCGAAGTGAAGGGGAAAAACAGAACAGAAGAACAGGGGCAGGGGGAGATGTACCACCACACTTGGTGAGCCCCAGCATGTACTGGTGCCCGGGGCTGTTCTTCCCCCAGTGCAGGACTTTGCACTTCCTCACGTTGAACTTAATGAGATTCCTGTCAGACCATTTCTCCAGGCTGTTGAGGTCCCTCTCAAGGGCAGCACAATCCGCTGCCATGTGAGCCACTCCTCCCAGTTTTGTGCCATCTGCAAACTTGCTGAGGGTCCACTCTGTCCCATCATTCCAATCATTAATGAAGATGTTGAACAGGACTGGAGCCAGTATTGACCCCTGGTGTACACTGCTAATTACTGGCCCCCAACTAGACTTCATACCACTGATCACCCTCTAAGCCCATCCATTCAGACAGTTTTTAATCCACCTCACTGTCTTCTCATTCAGCCCATACTTCATCATGTTCTCTATGCAGATCTTACGGAAACTTAGTAGAAACTGCAGTCAAGTGGAAGTTTGTTGGCTGAGCTTGATTAAACAAGGTTATGATTTGGTACATTTGTAGATTGTTTTGTGGATGAATTTACAAAATTTTCATTTCTCTATATTGGAAGTATGTCTTCTAATGAAATAATGTTTTTACAGGATTTTAGCTAGTTTGAACTATCATCACATAAAACAGAATATATTCACCTGGGACCACACAGCACATGTTGAACTTTGCCTTACTCACATAGGTGCAGTTAAGGAAGTTGAGAATTAGTCCCCTAGGTATGTTAATGTGGTTTTTTTTATAACTGTTATTAACTCTAACAAGGTATTTAAATTGCAGGTATTCTGCTGATGGATTATTCAAAAAGTACCTGACAACCAATCACCGATGTCCCAGACACATTTTCCTGTTGCAAGTGTATCCTTTGACTTTATCTTCAGGATAGTTTATTCAACCTTTAGAGCCTTTGTTTCAGAGATATTTTAACTCTTTACAGTAAACTTTTGTTCTCATTATCCTGAATTCAGCATTTGTATAGGGAAAAAATTGTCACTAGTTATCCTTTTTTATAAATTTGTATTGAAATCCATCCGTCTCAGCACAGGTCCCTTTGGGACTTTGTTGGTAACATACCTTGACCATTTATACAATACACATAAATACATATTCTTGGTTGCTTATTTCATAATTAGTTTGCAAATCACAAAAGAACCTTCCTAGGACAGCTAAGGATATATTAAGAATCATAGGTTGGAAAGCTTATTAGAAGTTATTTAAAAATACAAATACACTTGCAGCTACCTTTAGCTACTTAAGTGACTGTTCATGTCAAAGACTGCTACTATGTTGGTGGGGAATTATTATGCTTTATAAAACCAATATAGACACTTCCCCATTAGATAATATATCTGTGTGTCTATTTTTTGATTCTTGTTTGTTTCCTTTTTAAATGTATTTTCAACTAATTGGCTTGATACTGAAATCTGACCCCCAACTTTGTGGCTGCTTGAATTCTTCCTGAATATCTTTTTGATAACTGTAACACACATAACATCTTTTATTTTTCCAGTAGCAATTAATTTTAGTGATAGTTAGGCAATAGTC